>NW_027441784.1:0-1200000 GCF_048569485.1 Anomaloglossus baeobatrachus | reverse complement strand
TACAGTCAGGGTCAGCGTTGGAGGAGTCAAACTGCACAAATTCTCAAGACCGCACTTTCTTAGGGACCACTTCAGTTGTATTCTGAGGTTGATTGTTTAAGGACCTTTGACTTCAAAGACATGTGACATGATGTAACCAAAGGTCTCTTAAGAGCAAACTGGGCAATTGCACAGGGCCCCCTTTCGCCTAGGGGCCCCAGTGTTTATATGCCAATTATAGGACTGCTTAAGGAGCTTTTTGACATCACAGCATATAACCAAAGGTCTCAATTGCAGGAGTCTAAAGCTGAAGAAAAGACAGGCTGGTGTGTGTCTGTGTGTGTTTACACCAATTTTAATCAGTTTTGCCAAAATGGGCAGAGCTTTGCAGATGCCGTTTCTCTAATTCATAACAAACTGCGATGTTCCCTATGCCAGAAATCTTACTCCAGTCCCCGACATCATTTTTCAGTGTACATCGCCGGTCTTGATGCATTGGAGCCCTACTGTTTATCTGCACAGACCCTGCTACCTGCTTTGGTTAAAAAGCCTAAGGATGGGTCATCAGCATTACAGTCCCAGACAACCCAGTTAAATTTCCAGCATCTGTCTTTATTTTATTTTTGTCTTAGACAATTTCAAAGAGGTTTTTTTTATGTCGTGGATCAATGTTTCAAGGAGATGTTTGCAGGTTTTGTCAACTGTCATGGCGGCGTCAGGATCTATGGAAATTATAGATTCTGGTACTTTGCTTGTTACCTTCTCTGATGTCTGTGAGCAGTGCAGGGAGACGTAGGCGTCGAACCAGAGGCTTGGGCAGGCTGACAAGAGTTATTCTCTGCTGGGCTGCTTGTTAATGTCTTTAATCACATGCCGTAGAGGAGAAAGTATTGTTCGCCCCCATTCTGTATATGCTGGCTGGACTATTTCATTAATGCCAGCTATAGTTTACCTATACTAGTCTGGTGAGGTGTTGTGATCTAGACTTACCGTTGGTTGTTGTGCATTATTACAGTGAGTTGTTGTGGTGTTAACCCTTGTTGTCTATTTGTTGCTGCCTTTCTGCTCTTGCTTTCTCCTTAGTCTCTTACTGTTTATTTCTGTGAGTTTGCAATTTGTCCCATCTGTCTTAATCTGTATTTCGATCATACTCCTGCCCCTTCCTTCCCTTGGGGATCACAGATTAAATCTAGTCAGGAGACTAGTAAGGCACGGGACTTCTGCATCTCCATCTTCAGGGGTAATCCATAGGTTAGGAATAGCTTAAAGTCCCCTAGCGTGAGGGACAGTATAGAAGCCCCCTGTCCCTCATTATCCTGCAGTCACTTGTTGACAATCAATCGGATTTTTTACTATAGCACATTCCAGAGAACTGGTGCTAGGAATCGGAGATCCAAATTAACAAAGATGTAACTCGTAGATGTCGAAATTGGAAAACAGATTTAGAATACATTTTTTGTTTATTTAATTTCTGTTGTTATGGTTTAAAAAAATAAATGTACTTTCAAGATAATATTAAAAACTAATAACATTGTGTTTATTTCTAGCAGATGACTTTATTGGGAGTTCAGATGGACATCTAATATCTTCAGAATTTAAAACAGATGATCAAAGTATCATACATGATACATATGAAGAGCATGCTGTTGTCCCAGATATACCTCCAGTCCTTCCTCGGAAAGCTCTATCATCTGATTTTTTCATACAAGTCCAAAGTTCCTATTTATCACAGAATTGTAAGCAAAATAAAAGTTACAGAAGGGATCTGGAACATGAAACCGCTCCTACAAGGGAGAAACCATTTTCATGTTCAGAATGTGGGAAATGTTTTATTCAGAAATCAAACCTTATTAGACATCAGAAAATTCACACAGGTGAGAAACCATTTTCATGTTCAGAGTGTGGGAAATGTTTTATTCGGAAATCAGAACTTGTTGAGCATCAAAAAATTCACACAGGGGAAAGGCCATTTTCATGTTCAGATTGTGGGAAATGTTTTATTCAGAGATCACATCTTGTTATACATCAGAAAAGTCACACAGAGGAGAAGCCATTTTCATGTTCAGAATGTGGGAAATGTTTTATTCAGAAATCACATCTTGTTACACATCAGACAATTCACACAGGGGAGAAGCCATTTACATGTTCAGAATGTGGGAAATGTTTTAGTTGGAAATCAAATCTTGTTGAGCATCAAAGAATTCACACAGGGGAGAAGCCATTTTCATGTTCAGAATGTGGGAAATGTTTTATTCGAAAATCGGATCTTGATGCGCATCAAAGAATTCACACAGGGAAGAAGCCGTTTTCATGTTCAGAATGTGGGAAATGTTTTATTCAGAGATCACATCTTGTTACACATCAGAAAAATCACACAGGGGAGAAGCCATTTTTAGGTTCAGAGTGTGGGAAATATTTTCATTGGAAATCAGAACTTGTTGTGCATCAAAGATCTCACACGGGAGAAGCCATTTTCATGTTCAGAGTGTGGGAAATGTTTTATTCGGAAATCAGATCTTGTTGGGCATCAAAGATGTCACACAGGGGAGAAGCCATTTTCATGTTCAGAGTATGGAAAATGTTTTATTCAGAAATCAGATCTTGATAGGCATGAAAGATCTCACACAGGGGAGAAGCCATTTTCATGCCCAGAATGCGGTAAATGTTTTACTATGAAATTAAGTCTTGTTGACCATCAAAAATATCACACAAAATAAACCATGTTTATGTTCTGAATGTGGAAAATTTAATTCTCAGAAATCATATTGTGTTAAACATGTGAAGAAGCCGCACAGGGAAGGAAGCGTTTTCATGTTGTGAATAATTGAAATGTTTAACTAATAAATAAAGTTTTGTCGACATCAGAAAACCAACAGAGTGGAGCAGCCATTCTTGCTTTCAGAATTTGCCAAATGTTTTTAAGACTAATCAGGTCCTGTTGTCAGATGAGTCACACAGGAGAAGGCATCATAATGTACCATAATTCAAAGAGTTTTATCAAAAAATCAGTTACAATTGCTCAAGTAAGAAATGGTCAGGGAAAGAACCATTTTCTCTCTTTTTAAACTTATTGTATTTTTTCGGACCATAAGACACACCTAGATTTTGAAGGAGAAATAAAGGGAACACGTTTGCCCAAAAAATGTGGTCATGAAGCACTGTTATTGGGGGATCTGCTGCTGACACTGTTACGGGGATAAAATGACCCAATTCTATACTAATGTCCCCATCCTGATCCACTTCTAGGTATATGTGTCTCCCATCCTGGTGTATATGTCCTTCATCCTCGTATATATGTTGCCCATCTTTATCCCATCCTGGTATATACGATCCTCATCCTGGTATATATGTCCCTTGTCCTAGTATATACGTCACCATCCGTGTATATATGGCCCTCATCTTGGGCCCATTCTGGTATATATTTCCCCATCACACTGCATACATAAGAAAATAAATGAATATACTCACCATCCGTCCACTCTCCCGGTGCACGGTGTTCTCTTCTGATGCTGGCAAGTGACTTCAGCATGTAAGCGGCGCAGCGCATGACATTACTGCCATGCGCCCCAGTTACATACAAATGTCAGCTACCGGAATATTCACTGCTCCCCACAGCCGGGATTTTGGGCTTGGGGAGCAGTGAATATTCATTCTCTAATATTATACACAAGTGATCGCCCATCCACAGCAGTAAGCCGGCGGATGGGTGATTATGTGTACCCAATATTAAAAAGAATGAATATTCACTGCTCCCCATGCTAATAATACGGCCCACCTCTTGGTTGGCGCTGGCTTCATTGCCTAGAGGTTGGTGGGATTATGGCATCGGGAGCAATGAATATTCATTTTCTTTTTTAGCTGGCACACTGTTAGCCATTTTGAGAGCCTTAAGGAACATTCGTGAATTGTTTTGATACTGGCTTATATTTAGATAATTCTCTAATCTCAGGTTTCCGATTGATTTATGTACTAAAAAGTGCAGCCCCAGATTGGAGATAGGAACTCTTAAGTATATCATGTTGTATATAATTGCATTTCAAAACTTGTTGTTTTGTTAATAAATGCTTGTAAATATACAGTGTGTCCACCCATATCCTGTCCACCGCCATTAACTTGAGAACGGCATCAGCTACAGGCATAGAATTGGGGTTTAGGTATAGTAAAATAGCCATGCACTACGCAATGAAACCACCTATAGTGCCACCTGGTGGAAAACAACGGAGTTAGCATTTTTATCTCGAAAACAATGAGATAGAGAAAAAAAGTGAATTACAAATTTGTAGGGCATCATCACTTCAATACGAAACGACACCTTGCATACAGAAAAGCTATGATATCAAACCTATGACCCCCCCCAAAACATTGAATGCTGGTCACGCATATGGCGCTCATTTAACTTTGATGATCAAAGTGGCCACGTCAGCTGCAATACACATCTGAACTCTGCACAGCATACTGTATCTTGCTGCACGTTGTGCAATATGGTAGGTGACACGTTTGCACAAGCATCTGTGATACGTCGTCGTAGGTCCTGCAGTGTTGATGGAGGGGTCGCATACACCTGCTGTTTGATGTAACCTCACAGAAAGAAGTCCAATGGTGTCAGGTCAGGTGAGCGTGGAGGCCACTCCACGCAGCCACCATACCCAATGACTTGTAGGAAGGTCTCCATGAGGTATCGCTTCACGTCCGCAGCCTTGTAAGTTTTACACGTTCTAATCATAGCATTTCTGTATGCAAGGTGTCGATTCGTATTGAATTGATAATGCCCTACAACTTTGTAATTCACTTTTTTCTCTATCTCGTTCCGTTTTCGAGATAAAAATGCTAACTCCGTTGTTTTCCACCAGATGGCGCTATAGGTAGTTTCATTGCGTAACGCATGGCTACTTTACTATACCTAGACACCACTTCTATGCCTATACAGTCATATGAAAAAGTTTGGGCACCCCTATTAACGTTAATCTTTTTTCTTTATAACAATTTGGGGTTTTACAACAGCTATTTCAGTTTCATATATCTAATAACTGATGGACTGAGTAATATTTCTGGATTGAAATGAGGTTTATTGTACTACCAGAAAATGTGCAATACGCATTTAAACAAAATTTGACCGGTGCATAAGTATGGGCACCTCAATATAAAAGTGACATTAATATTTTGTAGATCCTCATTTTGCAAAAATAGCCTCTTGTCACTTCCTGTAGCTTTTAATGAGATTCTGGATCCTGGATGAAGGTATATTTGACCATTCCTGTTTACAAAACAATTCCAGTTCAGTTAAGTTTGATGGTCGCTGAGCATGGACAGCACGCTTCAAATCATCCCACAGATGTTCAATGATATTCAGGTCTGGGGACTGGGATGGCCATTCCAGAACATTGTAATTGTTCCTCTGCATGAATGCCTGAGTAGATTTGGAGCAGTGTTTTGGATCATTGTCTTGCTGAAATATCCATCCCCTGCGTAACTTCAACTTCGTCACTGATTCTTGCACATTATTGTCAAGAATCTGCTGATACTGAGTTGAATCCATGCGACCCTCAACTTTAACAAGATTCCCGGTGTCGGCATTGGCCATACAGCCCCAAAGCATGATGGAACCTCCACCAAATTTTACTGTGGGTAGCAAGTGCTTTTTTTGGAATGCCGTGTTTTTTTGCCTCCATGCATAACGCCTTTTTGTATGACCAACCAACTCAATCTTTGTTTCATCAGTCTACAGGACCTTCTTCCAAAATGTAACTGGCTTGTCCAAATGTGCTTTTGCATGCCTCAGACGACTCTGTTTGTGACGTGCTTGCAGAAACGGCTTCTTTCGCATCACTCTCCCATACAGCTTCTCCTTGTGCAATGTGCGCTGTATTGTTGACCGATGCACATTGACACCATCTGCAGCAAGATGATGCTGCAGGTCTTTGGAGGTGGTCTGTGGATTGTCCTTGACTGTTCTCACCATTCTTCTTCTATGCCTTTCTGATATTTTTCTTGGCCTGCCACTTCTGGGCTTAACAAGAACTGTAACTGTGTTCTTCCATTTCCTTAATATGTTCCTCACAGTGGAAACTGACAGTTTAAATCTCTGAGACAACTTTTTGTATCCTTCCCCTGAACAACTATGTTGAATAATCTTTGTTTTCAGATCATTTGAGAATTGTTTTGAGGAGCCCATGATGCCACTCTTCATAGGAGATTCAATAGGAGAACAACTTGCAAGTGGCCACCTTAAATACCTTTTCTCATGATTGGATACACCTGCCTATGAAGTTCAAAGCTCAATGAGGTTACAAAACCAATTTAGTGCTTTAGTAAGTCAGTAAAAAGTACTTAGGAGTGTTCAAATCAAGAAATTGATAAGGGTGCCCATACTTTTGCACCGGTCAAATTTTGTTTAAATGCGGATTGCACATTTTCTGTTAGTACAATAAGCCTCATTTCAATCCAGAAATATTACTCAGTCCATCAGTTATTAGATATATGAAACTGAAATAGCTGTTGAAAAAACACAAATTGTTATAAAGAAAAAAGGTTAACATTAATAGGGGTGCCCAAACTTTTTCATATGATTGTAGCTGCCGCCGTTCTCAAGTTAATGGCGGTGGACAGGATATGGGTGGACACACTGTATATATTCTTCATGCCTAGCTTTCTCTATTGTCTAGATGTGATGTTTTTATCTCAGAACCTCTGGAGTTGAGGCAGACCTGTAGGCATTTCACACAAAAATATTGAGGGGAGAAATGAATCTCACTGCATCCTAGAAATGTGGAAGTTGTTAAGACTCTCTGGTCCCAATTTATCAAATCTTTTGTGGCAAAAAAATTGTCACTAAAGTTCTGAAAAGTCTCAAATTTAGAAAGTTGTGCCAAAATTTGGCGGCTTTTGGCATTTTCACTCCAGAATTGGCAGTGTTTGGGTAGGACGGGGGCGTGACACCACAACTCCTTAAATTCATGACGAGCTGTGGTGTTCCCTATTCCACAAATCTCACCCCAGATGGGAGTAATATTTCTTGCATGACACGAAGAGGCACATGCCACTCATCAAACGCTCCAGATTCATGCACCACTTCATGAATCAGGAGCGGCCCCCGCGTAAATTGAACCCTTTATGTTATAAAAATGATCCCTTTACAAAGGATAATTATTGTAATTAAAAAACTAAACGATTTTATCTGTCTGATATCCAATGGATTATTTTTTTGTGGGGCTACCCACCAATAGAGATAAGTGGACCTGTTGAAGTTTCGGTTCAGCTTTTTCTGTTATAATTTAGGTCAAGTTCAGTTCGGGAACCGGACTGGTCCTGAACCCCATTTGAAGTCACTGATTGGGCAGTTCGGGTCTCCGCCCACATGCATCCAGCCATTAACTGAGTATTTATTACCGGGGGAAGGATGACTGAGTTTTTTCCTTGTACACAATACACCTATAACAATGTTTTTACTTCCCAGTGAAAGCCATTCACACACTGCAAGCGGCTCGCACTGGGCCGAGCACTGAGTGTACCCGAGCACAGCGATGCTAGATCGAGTGGTTAGGATACATAAAGCACCCGAACTCCCAACTCGAACACTGATTTTTTTGTATAAAGTCTGTATTTGGTACAAACACTGAACTTTACTATTTTGGTTCACTCATCTCTGTCCACAAACCTTTATTACAGTTTAGATTATGGGTGTAGAAGAGGCCAGAACTGAAAGGGGCCTATCTCTTGGTGGAGAGCAAGTAACATTTATGATACCTATGCTGGGGTTTTGTGAAATCAATGGGATTCGGTCATTCAGTGTTTACCTCTTAATTAAAAATCAGAATAATATAGAGACAGTGTCACGCTAGGAACGGTGAAGTACTAAGCGAATGGCGAAAGAGAAAGGAAACCCCGTGCCTAGGGAAAGGAGATGAGAGCCTTGACCAAGCCTACTGCTGGGCCCCTGGGTTCCCTCACCACCCTATATAGATTCCTAACCTACAGTCCGGCTTCCGTCCACATCACTCCACCGAAACTGCCCTGACTAAAATCACAAATGACTTGCTTACTGCCAAAGCGAACAAGCACTTCTCTATACTCCTACTCCTAGACCTGTCCTCAGCCTTCGATACCGTTGACCACTCCCTCCTATTACAGACCCTCTCTTCCCTTGGTGTCAGAGATCTTGCCCTCTCTTGGATCTCTTCATACCTCTCAAATCGCACTTTTAGTGTCTCCCACTCCCACACAACCTCTTCATCCCACCATCTCTCTGTTGGCGTCCCTCAAGGCTCTGTCCTAGGACCCCTACTTTTCTCTATCTACACATTTGGCCTGGGACAACTCATAAAGTCCCATGGCTTCCAATACCACCTATATGCCGACGACACCCAGATCTACCTCTCTGGCCCAGATGCCACATCTCTGCTGTCCAAAATCCCGAAATGTCTATCTGCTATATCCTCCTTCTTCTCCTCTCGCTTCCTAAAGCTCAATGTGGCCAAAACTGAACTAATCATCTTTCCTCCGTCTCACCTACACTCTCCACCTGATCTATCTATTACAATAAATAACACCACGCTCTCGCCAGTACCCAAAGTTCGCTGCCTCGGAGTGACCTTTGACTCTGCCTTATCCTTCATACCACACATCCAATCCCTCACCACCTCCTGCCGTCTTCAACTCAAAAATATTTCCAGAATCCGCCCTTTCCTCAATTTGCAATCTACTAAAATGCTAGTGCATGCCCTCATAATCTCCCGCCTCGACTACTGTAACATCCTCCTCTGTGGCCTCCCTGCCAACACGCTTGCCCCTCTCCAGTCCATCCTTAACTCTGCTGCCCGACTTATCCACCTCTCTCCTCAATACCACCCCGCTTCTCCTCTCTGCATGTCCCTCCACTGGCTTCCAATCTTCCACCGTATCCAATTCAAACTTCTAACACTGACCTACAAAGCTGTGCATAATCTTTCCCCTCCGTACATCTCCGAACTACTCTCCCACTACACTCCAACACGTCACCTCCGGTCCTCCCAAGATCTCCTCCTCTCCTCCTCTCTCATTCGCTCCTCACACAACCGACTCCAAGACTTCTCCCGAGCATCCCCAGTCTCCTGGAACTCGCTGCCTCAACACGACAGACTATCCCCTACCCTTGCAAACTTCAAACGGAACCTGAAAACGCACCTGTTCAGAAATGCCTACAATCTACAATGAACTCGCTGCCGCCCGACCACCGTGCGGAGCTGCCGCCCGACCACCGTGCGGAGCTGCCGCCCGACCACCGTGCGGAGCTGCCGCCCGACCACCGTGCGGAGCTGCCGCCCGACCACCGTGCGGAGCTGCCGCCTGACCTACACCCCACCTATTGTCTCCTCCCCATAATCCTATAGAATGTAAGCCCGCAAGGGTAGGGCCCTCTTCCCTCTGTACTAGTCTGTCTACTGTAACTTGTATACGTATTTTGTATGTAACCCCCTTCTCATGTACAGCACCATGGAATTAATGGTGCTCTATAAATAAATAATAATAATAATAATAATAATAATTCCACACCTATACGCCGAGCCGGATACCTGACTCTAGGCTGACGCTGATCTGAGTCCTAAATAGGGAACGGATGGGATGAGCTCTTCATCAACTTCGCCAGGTACTAAAGGATACACACGGGTAACAAACAAGGCTTAAACTTGATTAAAAATCAGAATAATATAGAGACAGTGTCACGCTAGGAACGGTGAAGTACTAAGCGAATGGCGAAAGAGAAAGGAAACCCCGTGCCTAGGGAAAGGAGATGAGAGCCTTGACCAAGCCTACTGCTGGGCCCCTGGGTTCCCTCACCACCCTATATAGATTCCACACCTATACGCCGAGCCGGATACCTGACTCTAGGCTGACGCTGATCTGAGTCCTAAATAGGGAACGGATGGGATGAGCTCTTCATCAACTTCGCCAGGTACTAAAGGATACACACGGGTAACAAACAAGGCAAACAACAAAAAACGTACCGCTAGATGACTCAGTAAGAAGTTCAGTAAAGAGCAACAACGATCCTTCTGGTGTGTGCAAGCCCCCTGCTTGCATCCAGAGCTTGTGAAGGAACTGTATATCTCCACCATAAGTCCAGGAAAAATGAGAATATTTTAACCCAAGAGGAAATACAGATAATTAGTAGCAGAACGGAAAAGGATCTCCCCAGTGTCCTAAAGTAAAAGGATGAAAACCCAGCAGAGAGGAGATACCTAGTACACAGAATACTAACAGCAAGAAAAATAGAAAGTCAGGGAACATTTTGCACAGCCGAACACTGTGACCTTCTATTGCCAGACACCACATGACTGTCTGTCACCAGTGACACACCTGTGAGAGAGAGGGACTCTGATTCCAATGATGTGTCATTTACTGGGCTGTTTGCTGTAGTTTTGATAAAATCACTGTATTATCATTAGGGGATTATCACTAGAGAACTAGTAACCTGCTGCTATGTATCCTCTATCTCCATAAGCATTGTATAACTCCACCCCTGATTAGCAGCTTTCTGCCTAAGCTCATTGTACACAGCTGCCAATCAGTGATGTGGGTGAGGTTATACACAGAGCAGTATTTCGAGAACTGGTAGATTTTAAACAGAGAAAACTGAATTTCAAAACTTCAGCAAATAGCCAAGTAAGTGACACTTCACTGTAATCAGGGTCTCTGCTTATACAGGTTGATTGGACACATGTTACAAGTAACTTTATCCTCTTAATCTATAAATCACGTCCCAAAGACATACGCTATTAAATGTTATATATTTAATCTGAAAAGTAGGCAGTGTTTATAAAAATACACAAAATATATTATAAAGGGGAACAAAATAATGCAGCATATGAACCTGGGTCACAGTAAGGCCTGTTTCACACGTCAGTGATTCTGGTACATTTGTGCTTTTTTTTAAACGTACCAGAATCGCTGACATACGCAGATCCATTATAATGAATGGGTCTGCTCACACATCAGTGATTTTTCACTGCACGTGTCTCCGTGCGGCGTGTCCGTGATTGCCGCACGGAGACATGTCCATTTTTTTCTGGAATCACTGATGTCCCATGGACCACGCAGTGGTGTGGTCCGTGAAACACGTGCCAGAAAAAAACGTGCTTTTAAAATAAAAATCATTTTTACTCACCTGGCTCCAGCGATGTCCTCTGCAGCCCGTGCAGCCTGCTGCTTCTGAGCCGGCTCATTACTGTCGCGCATATTCATGATGCACGACACAGCCGACCCGGAAGCAGCTGCTGCGGGGGTCAGCGCCGACCGGATGCTGCACCGCGGGAGCGATCAGCACCATGGAGAGCGGGAGCACGCACAGGTGAGTTAATCTCTAAGTGCAATCACGGGCCACGGAGAACGGAGCCCGGACTGCACTTAGACAACCCACGTGTGCCGTGATTCATGGCACACGGAGGGACATATGCGTGTTTTTCACTGACGTGTGAAACGGGCCTAATGGCTTCAGATTTCTGGAGACAAGGACTCCAATGGAACGTAGAACAATCCTACACAGCAATGTTCCTTTCATTGAATGAAGATCATAATTGGAATTAGTTTTTTATTAACACAAGTTACACCCACATACTTCCCCTCTGGTGACTCATAACACGGCTGGACTTCAGTGAAAGATAGAATGAGTCTTAGGGTGGCTTTACACGCTACGATATCGCTAAAGCGATCTTGTTGGGGTCACGGAATTTGTGACGCACATCCGGCCGCTTTAGCGATGTCGTTGTGTGTGACACCTATGAGCAATTTTGAATTGTCGCTCATCAGTGACATGCCCCCCTATTCCCAATTATCGTTGTTGCTGCAGTAGCGATGTTGTTCCTCGTTCCTGCGGCAGCACACATCGCTACAAGTGACACCGCAAAAACGAGGAACTTCTCATTACCTGCGTCCCGCCAGCAATGAGGAAGGAGGTGGGCGGGATGTTCGTCCCGCTCATTTCCGCCCCTACGCTTTGATTGGGCGGCCGCTTAGTGAAGTCGCTGTGACTCCGAACAAACTGCCCCCTTAGAAAGGAGGCGGTTCGCCGGTCACAGCAATGTCGCTAGGCAGGTATGTGCGTGTGACGCTGCCGTAGCGATAATGTTCGCTACGGCAGCGATCACCACATATCGGCCATACGATGGAGGCGGATCCTATCATGCTCGACATCGCTAGCATCGGCTAACGATGTCGCAGCGTGTAAAGCCCGCTTAAGTCTTAGAAAATTATGGGATTCACAAGCTTTTTGATAATTTTACCCCTGGAGGTCCTAGGTGGAAGATATTACAGTCATCTTTCCTATCACAATTTTATGTTTACATAGATAGGAGACATTGCATAGACATTTTCATTTTCTGGCACATATCCATCTGGCGGGAGCCCAGCAGTCTACCAATAATGAAGAACAATGCTTTGCATTCTCCCCTTTAGCACAAATTAAAAAATGTGACTTTCCTACTGTATCTATTATATCAATGCAATTTATACTTTCTATAAGGGGAAACAAAGAATTTGAATTTCTCTGTTATTTTTCTGTTCAACTGCTGCTCTTATGCCTGCTTTACACGCTTCAATAAATCTTTCAATCCGTCGTCGGGGTCAAGTTGTAAGTGACGCACATCCGGCATCGTTCGTGACGTATTTGCGTGTGACACCTACGTGCGATCAAGATTGAACGTAAATACGGTGATAGCATACACGTCGTTTATTCCTCATACATTGGACGTTTTGTTGTACGAACCTAGTCAATTGAAACGTGTGACATCCCTCATACAATTGTGATGTCTGAGGCTATGTGCGCAGGTGTGCGCTCTGCACCGCAGCTTAAAAAAGGTCCGCTTCAGAGCGCAGCTGAAAAGCTGCATTCTGAAGCGCCTCACAATGTCTGTCATTCACTAATCTCTGTCAGTCGGTCACTATCTCTGTCCCTCTCTCTCTCTCTCTGTCCATGTCAGTCTATCCCTCTTACCCCCTCTCTCATACTCACCGATCCCCGATCCCCTGCGCGGCGCTGCACGGCATTCACACTGCTCCGGCGGCTTTTACTATTTTGAAAAAGCCGGCCGCCATTAAACAATCTTGTATTCCCTGCTTTCCACGCCCACCGGCGCCTATGATTGGTTGCAGTGAGACACGCCTCCACGCTGAGTGACAAGTGTCTCACTGCACCCAATCACAGCAGCTGGTGGGCGTGTCTATACTGTGCAGTGAAATAAATAATTAAATAATTAAAAAAACGGCGTGCGGTCCCCCCCAATTTTAAAACCAGCCAGATAAAGCCATACGGCTGAAGGCTGGTATTCTCAGGATGGGGAGCTCCACGTTATGGGGAGCCCCCCAGCCTAACAATATCAGTCAGCAGCCGCCCAGAATTGCCGCATACATTAGATGCGACAGTTCTGGGACTGTACCCAGCTCTTCCCGATTTGCCCTGGTGCGTTGGCAAATCGGGGTAATAAGGAGTTAATGGCAGCCCATAGCTGACAATAACTCCTAGATTAATCATGTGAGGCGTCTCCCCGAGATACCTTCCTTGATTAATCTGTAAGTGACAGTAAATAAACACACACACACGAAAAATCCTTTATTAGAAATAAAAAACACAAACATATACCCTGGTTCACCACTTTAATAAGCCCGAAAAAGCCCTCCATAACTTCAGTTACTCAGGAGATTAGCGGTCACCGGTGAGTCTTCACTGGTGACCGCTAATCAGGGCGCGACACAGACAGAGCCGCAGCATGACAATGAAGTCGGGTGAAGTTAACCCGAGTTCATTCTGATCGTGCGGCTCTTTCTGTGTCTGCTGTCATCTGCCATTCAGCTCTGCTACATGGCTGTCTGTGTCTGCTGTCAGCGGCCATGTAGCAGAGCTGAATGGCAGATGACATAGTAAAAACGCATCCCTACACATTACACACGCTTGGCAAGTCAATAAATAAAAAAAAAAAAGGGTGTCCAATGCATACGTCACAGAACACATGATCTAAAGGATCGCACACAAAATTGATCAATTTAACATAGACTACTAACGCTCGTGTGACAGCAAATGAACGACCTACGTGTGATCTCATAAGATCCCATATGCAACCTGGGCGTGTCACATCGCATACGAGATTGCACAACTAATTGTAAGGTGTAAAGCAGGCTTTATTTCTACCGGTCATAAATCTGTCCTTTCCTGCCTTCTTGTGCATTTAAGCTGAGATTGGCCTTACATCTGCTAGAGGATTCTCTTTAGTTACATGTTTCCAATGGAGGGGGTCAGCTTCATAGGGGTGTTGTTGGGTCTTTATGAATTTTTTAATTTCTATATGACACACCACTACTTATTGATGTTTTTCCAAAATCAAGCTTTTATCCCTGTGAAAACCAAGGTCACTTTTTTAACACTTTCCACTACTTGCTGCTTGAATAGTTCAATAAAATCTCCCATCTGCCCAAAATAACCTAAAGAAAAAAGAAAAAGTTACGCTAAAATCATTATGCAATGATTCAGATATACTATCAGCAGACAAGGGGGATGGAATAGTTATCCAAAACAGGGATGAATATAAGGAAGCTCAGAATATTCTCTCCAACCCCATACACTTAAGGGATTACAACTATGGGTGCTTTTTCTACATTTAGAACAAAATATGCTCTCCCCATAACAAAAGCTTTTGAGAAAGAAATCTTAAAGGAGAACCAACCTCCAGGCTTTTGCTATATGCAGTAAAGGCAGTGTCATACAGGCACAAGGATGCTGAATCCAAGCATATCTGTTATAGAAACAGGGGTTGTTTGGTGGCAGAAATATCTAAGCAAAGTTGCAGAAATGCACTGCACTTTGATTAAGGCTAAGTTCACATTTCCGCTAAAATGTATCAGTCACAATCCGCTGCTCTTGTAAACAACGGAATCCGTTTAGCGGATTCCGTTGCTCCCATAGACTTGTATGAGCAGCGGATTGTGACTGATGATGCTGCGTTGCACCCTCCGCCCGACTGATCAGTCGTGGAACGACTGACCGCTGGGCGGGAGGAACGCAGCATGTAACGTTTTTTGAGCAGCGAGATCCATCGGATTTCGCTGCGCATGCTCTCTGGCTCCCTGCACACGTCACCAGCTTTGGTTGGTTACCCGATATTTACCCTGGTTACGGTGCAAGGAGCCAGCGCTAAGCGGTGTAGGCCCGTAACCAAGGTAAATATCGGGTAACCAAAGTAAACATCGGGTGCTTTGCTGTTACCCGATATTTAGGCTGGTTACATGTGCAGGGAGCCGACACTTCCCCGCTCGGCCCTGCCCCCTCCCGCACTCCGCACATGTATGATGTATGTACACACACACACACCTGTCCCCAGCCATGCAGACAAGCACTGCCACTGACACCCTCGTCTGGCCCCGCCCCCCGCTCGGCTCCGCCCCCTCCCGCTCTCCGCATGTACACACACTCACACATACACTCACCTGTCCCCAGCCATGCAGACCGCAGCACTGCCACTGACATCCTCAGCGCCTGGCCCCGCCCCCCGCTCGGCTCCGCCCCCTCCCGCATTCAACATGTGTATACACACACTCACACACACACACACACTCACCTGTCCTGCAGTCCCTGTGGCACTGACGTCCTCAGTGCCGCGGCCCCGCTCGGCTCCCCCCCGAACTCCGCCCCCCCCGCACACAACGGAATCCGACAAAGAATTCTGTTCTTTGTCATCCGTTGTACAGCGCATCAGTCACATGCGTCAAGCGACGCATGTGACTGATGCAAAACAACGGAAATGTGAACTTAGCCTAAGGCCCGTTTCACACGTCAGTGAAAAACAGTGACGTTTTTCACTGGCGTGTAAAACACGCACATGTCCCTGCGTGTGCCGTGATTCACGGCACACGTGGGTTGTCTAAGTGCAATCCGGGCTCCGTTCTCCATGGCCCGTGATTGCACTTAGAAAACAACTCACCTGCCCCCGCTCCCGCTATCCATGGTGCTGATCGCTCCCGCGGTGCAGCATCCGGCCGGCGGTGACCCCCGCAGCAGCTGCTTCCGGGTCAGCTGTGTCGCGCATAATGAATATGCGCGACAATAATGAGCCGGCTCAGGAGCAACAAGCTGCACGGGCTGCAGAGGACATCGCTGGACGCCGGGTGAGTAAAAATGTTTTTTATTTTAAAAGCACGTTTTTTTCTGGCACGTGTTTCACGGACCACACCACTGCGTGGTCCATGGAACATCAGTGATGCCAGAAAAAATGGACATGTCTCCGTGCGGCAATCAGGCACACGCGGGTACGCCGCACGGAGACACGTGCAGTGAAAAATCACTGATGTGTGAGCAGACCCATTCATTATAATGGGTCTGCATATGTCAGTGATTCTGGTACGTTTAAAAAAAAAAGCACAAACGTCCCAGAATCACGGTCTTTGTAGGTCGGGTGCTGCTCTGTTCACCCGGCTCTGTCTGCTTTCCTAGGCGGGAGGGGCGGGGGAGAAAGGTCAGGACTCAGCTGACTCCGGTTTTCTGCCTCAGTCTGAAATGTACCGTGAGATGTTACAGATGCAGGACCAAGTATAACAACTTCTGGTCCATCTTCAGTCAATGAATCTCTGCCTGAACAGCTCTGGCCCTGTCTGAATCCAGTCCTCCATCCTGCTTTGACGGCGATCCCAAACAATGCCAAGTTTTCATCAACCAGTGCACCCTGCACTTTAACTCTTTCACGACCGGACGATTTTTCTCTTTCCATTTTTTTTTTCGCCATTCTTCTTCCGAGAGATGTAACTTTTTTATTTTTCAATCAAAATGGTCATGTGAGGGCTCCTTTTTTGCGGAACAAGCTGTAGTTTTAAATGAAACAATAAGTTTTACCATATAGTGTACTGGAAAATGGCAAACAAAATTCCAAATGTGGAAAAATTGCAAAAAACGTGTGATAACACTATAGTTTTTGATATACTTTATTCACTGTGTTAACTATATGATAAAACTAATATGTGGGTGTGATGCCTGAGGGCGGTGCAAGTTCGTAGACAGCAAACATGAATAGGTTTATTTTTAGCTAAGGGGTTAAAAAAAAAAATCAGACGTTTGTCCGAAAAAAGTGGCGTTCGTTTTACGCCATATTCCATGAACCGTAGGGTTCACATTTTTTGGGATCTATGGCTCAGTGATGGCTTATTTTTTGCATCTCGGGCTGACGTTTTTAATGATGCCATTTTTGCGCAGATGCTACATTTTGATCACCTGTTATTGCATTTAGCACAAAATGTATGGTGACCAAAAAACGTAATTTTGTCGTTTGGAATTATTTTGCCGCTACGCCATTTACTGATCAGATTAATTGATTTTAGATTTTGATAGATCAGGCATTTCTGAACGTGGCGATACCAAATGTGTGTATATTTTTTATTTTTTTTACCCCTTAAGTTTCAATGGGGTGAAAGGGGGTAATTTAAACTTTTAGGGTTTTTTTTATTTTTTTTTAAATTTTTTAAAACTTTTTTTTACTTTTTTTTATTTTACTAGTCCCCCTAGGCGACTTTATGGATCAGCAGTCTGATCGCTCTGCCATATCTGCTGATCATAGCTACACAGCTGTGAACAGCAGATATACTGCTAATCTGTCTCACCCTGCTCTGGGCTGTGTGAGGCAGAAAGTGAGTCATGTGAGCTACAAGAGTCATCACATGACTCTCGCTACCATGACAACTATTGGAAGTCATGTGATCACTATTTAAGGGGTTAAAAGTTATGGGCTGATAATGATTCCGCTTGTACCTGGCAGGCACACGTCAGCTGTAAAAATCAACTGAGATGTGCGCCGATCGTTGCAAGCTGCTTGCAGGAGACCACGGGCAGTAACACTATGACCACTAGGACGTAAGATTATAGGCCACAGTCGTTAAAGGGTTAAGCTGATGGCTCATCAGAGTTTTTTTCAGACCAGTCCAAAGTGGCATTTCTGATGTCGCACCTCAGAGAGGCTCTTGCCTGGGTCTGTCCCCTGTGGGAAAGAAATGACCTATTTCCTGCTGACCTCTTGGAATTTCTGCAGTCCTTCTGGAGAGTTTTTGAGGAACCGGCTCGAGTCATCTCAGCTGCGTCCTCTCCTCTGCACTTGTGTTCATGAGTTCTAACTGAGGCTCAGTTCCACGCCCTCACTTCTGAATTAAGATGGAATAAAGCCTGCTTTACACACTGCAATTTCGCATACGATATCGTATGCGATTTGCAACGCCCCCATCGTATGTGTGGCACGGTCAATTTGTTGAACGTGCCGCACAAACGATTAACCCCCGTCACACATACAGTTAGGTCCAGAAATATTTGGACAGTGACACAAGTTTTGTTATTTTAGCTGTTTACAAAAACATGTTCAGAAATACAATTATATATATAATATGGGCTGAAAGTGCACACTCCCAGCTGCAATATGAGAGTTTTCACATCCAAATCGGAGAAAGGGTTTAGGAATCATAGCTCTGTAATGCATAGCCTCCTCTTTTTCAAGGGACCAAAAGTAAATGGACAAGGGACTCTAAGGGCTGCAATTAACTCTGAAGGTGTCTCCCTCGTTAACCTGTAATCAATGAAATAGTTAAAAGGTCTGGGGTTGATTACAGGTGTGTGGTTTTGCATTTGGAAGCTGTTGCTGTGACCAGACAACATGCGGTCTAAGGAACTCTCAATTGAGGTGAAGCAGAACATCCTGAGGCTGAAAAAAAAGAAAAAATCCATCAGAGAGATAGCAGACATGCTTAGAGTAGCCAAATCAACAGTCGGGTACATTCTGAGAAAAAAGGAATTGACTGGTGAGCTTGGGAACTCAAAAAGGCCTGGGCGTCCACGGATGACAACAGTGGTGGATGATCGCCGCATACTTTCTTTGGTGAAGAAGAACCCGTTCACAACATCAACTGAAGTCCAGAACACTCTCAGTGAAGTAGGTGTATCTGTCTCTAAGTCAACAGTAAAGAGAAGACTCCATGAAAGTAAATACAAAGGGTTCACATCTAGATGCAAACCATTCATCAATTCCAAAAATAGACAGGCCAGAGTTAAATTTGCTGAAAAACACCTCATGAAGCCAGCTCAGTTCTGGAAAAGTATTCTATGGACAGATGAGACCAAGATCAACCTGTACCAGAATGATGGTAAGAAAAAAGTTTGGAGAAGAAAGGGAACGGCACATGATCCAAGGCACACCACATCCTCTGTAAAACATGGTGGAGGCAACGTGATGGCATGGGCATACATGGCTTTCAATGGCACTGGGTCACTTGTGTTTATTGATGACATAACAGCAGACAAGAGTAGCCGGATGAATTCTGAAGTGTACCGGGATATACTTTCAGCCCAGATTCAGCCAAATGCCGCAAAGTTGATCGGACGGCGCTTCATAGTACAGATGGACAATGACCCCAAGCATACAGCCAAAGCTACCCAGGAGTTCATGAGTGCAAAAAAGTGGAACATTCTGCAATGGCCAAGTCAACCACCAGATCTTAACCCAATTGAGCATGCATTTCACTTGCTCAAATCCAGACTTAAGACGGAAAGACCCACAAACAAGCAAGACCTGAAGGCTGCGGCTGTAAAGGCCTGGCAAAGCATTAAGAAGGAGGAAACCCAGCGTTTGGTGATGTCCTTGGGTTCCAGACTTAAGGCAGTGATTGCCTCCAAAGGATTCGCAACAAAATATTGAAAATAAAAATATTTTGTTTGGGTTTGGTTTATTTGTCCAATTACTTTTGACCTCCTAAAATGTGGAGTGTTTGTAAAGAAATGTGTACAATTCCTACAATTTCTAGCAGATATTTTTGTTCAAACCTTCAAATTAAACGTTACAATCTGCACTTGAATTCTGTTGTAGAGGTTTCATTTCAAATCCAATGTGGTGGCATGCAGAGCCCAACTCGCGAAAATTGTGTCACTGTCCAAATATTTCTGGACCTAACTGTACTTACTTTCCATACGACCTCGATGTGGGCGGCGAACGTCCACTTCCTGGAGTGGGAGGGACGTTCGGCGTCACATCGACGTCACGCGGCAGCCAGCCAATAGATGCGGAGGGGCGGAGCTGAGCGGGACGTAAACAGCCAGCCCACCTCCTTCCTTCCGCATTGCTGGCCGGGAGCCGCAGGATGCAGGTAAGATCTGTTCATCATTCCCGGGGTGTCACACGCTGCGATGTGCGCTACCCCGGGTACGATGAACAATCTAACGTTCAATATTAGAGAAATGAACGATGTGCGTGCGATGAACGTTTTAACGTTCAATCGCAATTGCACGTACCTGTCACACACTTCAATGTACCTTACGATGCCGGATGTGCGTCACGACGTGACCCCGCCGACACATCATAATATACATTGCAGCGTGTAAAGCGGGCTTTAGAAGGCACTAGCGGCTACTTTTTGGGAAGGTTTATCCAAGAGAACCAAGGACGTATAGGCTGGTCTTGATATACCCACTATCCTGGATGATCTTATCTCCTTTGCCGTATAGGTTGATCATAAATTCCAGGAATATGCCAAGGAAGTCTCCCATGTGAAGAAACCTATCCTCCTGGCTCCATCCTACCAGAGGCCATTTGCTTCCCAGGTTCCTGTTTCCACTCCTGTTCCTGAGCCTTCATAAGTAATGAGTGTAAAACCATCTCACCTACAATGTGAAAATCTTTAACTCAAGGTCTTGGGTGAAGGAGCAGAGAACCTTATCCAAACCTGTCCTTTGACACCAAAACCCTCTTGCCTGGGCTTTGTAGGAGGGATTACCCTGAGTAGAAACAAGCCTTCTTCCTTTTCCTCATTCCAGTCCATGTCTGCATTGTTTGGAGAACTTCAGCTCCTTTAGACAGCTCATCTGGACTCCATTTTCATTGGGAATTTTGTTCAGTGAGCTGTGGGTCGAATGTTACCAGATTCCCATCTGACGCCTTCTAAAGCCCTTGCTGGTGTCGTGTGTGGATGGATGCTCCTGTCTGAACCCAGACGCTTTGCTCCTGAGCCTGTAGAATTGTGTGTGGGAGATACAGTATAAAAAAACTACCTTCTCACCCCCTGTGGGTGGTTATTTGTCCTTCCTTATTCTCGGGTCCTCTACCAGAGGCCTGGGAGTTTGAGGGTTCTGCACAGGATCTTAGTTGTTCCCAGCACTGCGCTTTTCTGGACAGAGAGCTCAGATGTGGCTCCTGGAATCTGTTGCAGCCATTTTTCCAACTTAGGGGGTTACTGCTCCAAGTGCTCCTATCACCACTGGAATCACTGTTACCTTCACCTTCCACATCTTCTCCAGTTGTTCTTTAAGGCCCTGGTATTTCTCCAGCTTCTCATATTTCTTCTTTCTGATGTTACTGTCATTAGGCACTGCCACATCTATTATCATTGCTGCCTTCTGATCCTTGTCTACTATCACGATATCTGGTTGGTTAGCTACCACTTGCTTATCCGTCTGGATCTTGAAGTCCCACAGGATTTTAGCCCTTTCATTCTCCACCACTTTTTCTGGGGTCTCCCACCTGGACGTAGGGGGACTTAGCCCATACACTGTACAGATATTCCTGTATACAATTCCCGCTACTTGGTTGTGGCGTTCGGTGTACGCTGTTCCTGCTTGCATTTTGCATACTGCCACTATATGTTGGATTGTTTCCGTGGTTTCTTTACATAGTCTACACCTTGGGTCTTGTCTTGTGTGGTAGATCCCTGCTTCTATGGATCTGGTACTTAGCGCCTGCTCTTGTGCTGCTATGATTAGTGCCTCTGTGCTTTCCTGGAGTCCAGCTTTCTCCAGCCATTGGTAGGATTTCTTCATGTCAGCCACCTCCATTATCTGTCTGTAGTACATCCTATGCAGCGGCTTGTCTTGCCATGGCACTTCATGTTCTTGTTCTTCCTTCCTGGACTGTTGTTGTTGCTGTCTTAGGTTCCCCCTCAGCATCTCATCTTTTGGTGCCATTTTTCTGAAGTATTCCTGGATACTTTTTGTTTCATCCATGATGGTGGCTTGGACATCTATCAAGGCTAGACCACCCTCCTTTCTGTTGGTACACAATCTTTGGGTGTTTGACTTGGGGTGGAGACCACCATGCATTGTGAGGAGCTTTTGGGTCTTCACATTTGCAGCTTCCATTCCTTATTTTGGCTACCACACTATGCCAGCAGGGTATCTGATAACTGGCAGAGCGTATGTATTGATGGCACGGATCTTATTCTTCCCATTGAGCTGGCTCTTTAGGACCTGTCTTGCCCTTTGATGATATTTGGATGTTGCTGCTTTCCTTGCCTCCTCATCATGGTTACCGTATCCCTGTGGGATGCCAAGGTACTTGTAGCAGGTTTGTACATCTGCTATGTGCCCTGCCGGTAGTTCTACTCCATCAGTCTTTACTACCTTGCCTCTCTTTATGACTAGCCGGCCACACTTCTCCAGTCCGAAGGACATCTCGATGTCTTCGCTGTATATCATTATATCCTGGTCAGGTGGATCAGTAAACTGATGTCTCGTTCATTTTTTGCATACAGCTTGATGTCATCCATGTAGAGTAGGTGGCTGATGATGCTTCCACTCTTGAACTTGTATCTATAGCCAGACTCTGTTATTATCTGACTGAGGGGGTTCAAGCCTATGCAGAACAGCAATGGTGATATATATATACACACATAATGCAAGTATTCATATATACATGTACACACAATCTGAGATGATAAGCTTCTCCAGTGCATAATCTTAGTATAGTCTATTAGGCCTAAAACACACTTCCGCAAAAAAAACCGTACGTGTCTTACGGTCCGTTTTTCGGGTCCGTGTTCCGTTTTTTAGGGGCGTTTCTCCGGTACGTATGGCATCCGTGTGATGGCGTATGCGAGCCGTGTGTGCGTGTGGAATGTCCGTATTGACATAAAAATACGTACGTGTGCAGTCCGTGTGCCGTCCGTTTTGTCAGATCCATATTTTCACACAAATAACCTTGTTAGCCCACCATAATGTGCTCCTGGTGTGTTAAATTGGTCAATTAACTACCCAATTTGGTTAGTTTGCTTAAAAAACCTTTAAAAACATGGCTTCTGAGCTCATTCTCACATTATACACACTCCAAAATGTCTCTCTCCAATGAAGTAACCATGTATTTGCTCTGGTTGATATCTAGGAGATTTGGGGTTAGGCGACATATGATTGAAGAAGAGCCACCACTGGAGAGAAGGATGTGGATTCACCCCCTTGTGAAGCTCAGGAAAACACATGGGCATTTTAATATTCTCTATGGCGAAATGCGGAAATTTCCACCAAAATTCCAAGCCTACTGCCATCTCACCATTAATTCATTTGACAACATCCTTGGCCTTGTGTACCAACGTTTGAAGCATCAGGACACCTGTATGCCCCTCAGCATCTCCCCTGAGGAACGACTGTTGGTGACTTTACGGTAGGTGTTGTCATGTATACTCATGCTTTATCTGTTATTTTGAAATACATGTTAAATTTCAAAGGCATCATTTTGTAGAAATTATGTAATTTTAAATGTAGGTATTGGTTGAAAACTTATATAGATCACATAACCTCATTGTAATCTTAAAATATGATCTGAGTGCTCACATCTACCATTCTATCTCTACCAAAATTAAAGAAACAAGAGTCATAAATCAAACAAACTTGTTTATTAAACAGAAAAGTAATTTTTTTCCAATATGGAAAGTAAATATCAACACATATGTTTTTCCAAAAAAAGCAATAAAATAATAGTCATACACAGTATCTCGCCAGTCACTGGATGACACAAATATTGGTTTAGAAAAACAACTTTCATGAATAGTCAAAGTAATGTCATGTTTTTTTTTTATTTCAGTTACCTTGCAACTGGGCAATCCATCAGCAGTCTACATTTCGAATTCTTATTGGGAAGGTCCACAATTGGCAAGCTTATCCTGCATACCTGCACTGTGCTATGGGAGACCCTTAGGCATCATGTCATGCAGCTGCCTTCAACACAGGAATGGATGCACATTTCTGATGAATTTTTGGAGAAAACAGCTTTCCCTAATTTATTGGCGCCATTGACGGAAAGCACATTAGAGTGAAGAAACCACCGAACTCTGCATCAAGATATTTCAATTATCATAAGTTTTTTTCTGTAGTTATTTTGGCCATGTTAGGTACAAACTACTGCTTTTTATTTGCTGATATTGGGGCCTATGGCAGTGCATCAGATGCACGCATTTTCAGAAGCTCACGTTTAGCAAGACGATTAATGTCTGATAGTTTAAGTTTGCCTGCACCAAGACCATTGCCTGGTAATAAAGGCCCTATTGTTCCCTTTGTCATGGTTGCAGATCAGGGGTTTGCATTGTCTAGGCATTTGATGCGTCCATATCCCAGAAGGGGGCTGGACAGATCAAAAGCCCTATTTAATAGCAAATTGGCCAGAGCACGTTGCTATGTTGAACGTGCCTTTGGCATTTTGGCCTCAAGATGGCGCATTTATCAAACCACCATTCAGCTCCAACCAATCACCGTCAAGGCTGTCATTAAAGCTACAGTAGTGTTACATAATTACTGTAGATTACATGAAAGCAATGACGAAGACATTGAGGAGTTGCCAGCTTTAAATGCACCATTTGTAGACAATGGTAGTGTCAGAACCACTGTGTCCACTTCTGGTCTACAAGTGAGGAATCAGTTTAAAGATTTTTTTAGTTTAAATAGCCATAGTCATGTATAATTTTGACATTAATAAAGTTTGTCGACACTTGGTTACATGAGCACAAACACATATGTAATACAAAAGAGAAAATGACCATACATAGGTAAAATTTGAGGGTTTTTTGTTGGTTGGTTGTGTTTGTGGTCCCCATAAGCTTTAGTAATATAACTATATTGTTATGACATCAGGATTTTTTGTTATTCTGAAAAAAAACTACTGAATGTACATGACTAATAAAATTATGGCACATTTGTTATGAAAATCTTAGTCCAGAATTATTTTACCTATGTATGTATGTTCTCTTTTGCAAAACACCCTGTATTTTTTTTTTTGTATATACAATTTTGTCAGGGACTTTAGCCCATACAAAACACCATACTTTATTATGCAATAATGTCATGCAAACATAATTTGCTGGACACTATTGGAATACAAGTATGGGACCAGGCCATATACAGATACTGCATAGTGTCGGGATTTTTAATAATAAAGGTGTCTGCATGTTAGTGTAGTAGTTTATGTGCGTGCATCTTATCCCTAAACCCAGTTTTTTCAAATGGATGGTCCAAACAACATGTCCAGAGCAAGGCATCATTCTAACAGGCAGGTATTGTTTATGAAGTGATAGAGTATTTTTTTTTTTTTGGGTAAATGAAAACAAAAATATGACCACATGCATATAGAGTTAGTAATGTGTAACATTATGATATGTTTTCCCACCAGCAATACCCTAGAAAACATACCAAAATGTAAAAAAATACATACAATATCACATTATGATTCAACTAAATCCTCTAGGCTACTGATGTTTTCCTGTGTAGGCTCCATTGCATTGACATCTACAGAATATGTTTGCTGCACAACAGTAGATGTTGTAGTGAGTGTCTGATCAGTGTTTCCACTAGTAACAGTTGTTGTACTTGGAAAAATAAGGAGGCAGTTGTTTGAGCAGATGGAAGACCAAGTGTAGGTGGTACATATTGATGTGTTGAAAGAGGCTGAGTATGTGTGTATGTGAAGTTAGTTGGGTAAGTCTGTTGTTGAAAGTACTGTTGTTGTAGATTAGGAACATGGTAGGCTGTTGGTTGTTGAAACATTTGAGGTACTCTATGAACATTGCTAACAATACTAGGATAGTTAAAAGTGGTTTGCATTGGTGTTTGTTGGAGTACTTGTGGGACAAATGTTGGCTGTTGAGATGGCCTTTGTGTCATTAATGTACTTGTTTGTTGTGGGACAACTGTTGGCCTAATTTGTACATCAGTTACCATAGAAAAAGATGGACACTATATATGTGTTGGCTGCACTACAGGATTAAGTTGAAAATTAGAGAAATGTTCATCAGTTTGGGTTTCCACAGTTTGTTGAGTAGTGTTTGTGTGTGGGCCACGTGGATTGGCTCTCCATTGTTCTATCACTTCAAAACAATAAATGGGTTCTGGCTCACGTTGGGTAGCAGATATTAGTGCTATTAAGGACGCCCTCAATCTGTCCTGCCTATCAGCATGAACCAATGCAAGAGAGGGAGAAAAGGAGCGGCAAAATCTCTCCATCACTCTCTGGTATCAGTGAATTCATCATGTGTATAATTCTGGTATCAATGATCTCAGGCAGGGAACGTAAATCTTCATAACGCCTATGTCTGCGAACACGGATAGATTGTGCTACTGTGTGCATGGTATTAGTTGATATTCTTGGCTGTGTGCCTGCATGTTGCTGTGGACTACTCTCTGCAAGAACTGGTGAAGGGCCACTTTGTTGCCCTGTAGACTGGCCTGCAATTACATTAGTGGATTGACTTGTGCCCAAACCCAAATCAGAGGACATTTCTTCTTCGTCTGGCTGGCTGGTGTTGGGGTTTGGTGGAGGTGGATATGAGGTTGGCTCCATCTCAGAAGCAGAGGTCGCTGTAAATAAGGCTGACTGGGCTTCCTCACTATCTTCCAGGTTATCCTCTGTACTTTGATGAAAAAAAAAACCCATTACTGTGTGCCTTTAAAATAAAACCACCATGTGATGTAATGCTTGAAACTTACTTTGGTACTTCCATAATGGGCATAAGGAAGGTCAGTTTTTCATAATGGACATATTTTTTCTTCTTTGCAGCGGCAGCTGTGGTGGCCACAGGGTTATACTCTCTGCGGAACTGGTCACGGGCTGAGCGCCATCGCCGTTTGACAAGATCCACTGTTAAAAAAACATTAAAAAATGAAAAATAAGGTCACTAATTCAAACAATTGTAGATGTTAAAAAATTATACATTAGTTTTGGATTGCATCAATTGTATGAAATAGGAACACACATCCATGTGTATGACAACAACAACCCATTACACTCATCTAGTGACATACAAACAAGTTCAGCGGGGGCGTGGCCTGGCCATGGTGGAGACAAGACGCATGTGAGCACCGCTCCTGACCCGAGCCAAGAATAAACGGAGAAACAGAGCAGTAAACACAATCAAAACCAGTCCATGGGAGTCAGGAAGAGGCAGAGATCAAAAGCAGCACCCGTTAGACCACCCGCAGCGACAACGGGAGACATAACCAGATACCTGACAGGCCCCAGTCAGGCAGTCATGACAGACCGTGCAGCAGCTTCAGAGGCCATCCACCCACGCATGTCCCTGAGGAGTGCTGCAGACAGGCAGGGGACAGAAGCGATGCTCAGCACAGCCCCACGGGCCTCCGGTGGAGTGAATCAGGAGCTGCAGGGACCTCCGATGAGCAGTCAGTCAGTGCCCACGTGGAGGGAAGATGGCGCCGAGAGTGCAGAGGAGACGCTGCTGATAACACAAAGGTCACCACTTGAACGTGAGTCTCTGTCTGGGAGGGAGAAGGAGTTAATTGTTTCATGCAGCGGCGGCGGCAGGAGACAAGCAGAGCAGCCACACACACTGACATTAAACAGTGATAAGACAGAAGCCTGGATGACAGGAGCTGGCACACAGAGTGAGATAACTGCTGAGAACAGGAATGTGGTGAGGGGGGAGGGGAATGAAGGAGCAGACAGCAGACCACATAGCTCTCCCCAACAAAGCCCCCCCTCTCACTCTAATCTACCCCACATGAATGCACGCCAGGAACCGGGGCAGAAAGCAGATACCATCATAATGCCACATACCAATATAATAACAAGCTGGGAGCTCCCTCCACAGCTCCAAAACACAGAAGCTGAAACAGACAACAGAGCCGCTCTAGGGGGCCATACACTGGCCATGGATATTCAAAGCCTGGCTGCTCATATCAGAAACATCCCAACCAAACATGACATGGAGAAATATGTTGAAAGAATGGAAAGTTCTTATAAAGCTGAATTGACAATGCTGAAAGATGAGGTCCAGCACTGGGGTGAAAGAGTCACAGCAATTGAGGCTGCTGCATCCACATTGTCTGCCCAAATTACAACACAAAAAGAGGATACGTCTATTCACTCTTTTCAACTCCACTACCTGGCGGATATGATAGACGATGCTGAAAACAGGGGACGAAGAAACAACATAAGGGTCAGAGGGCTCCCAGAATCGGTACCCGCGGGAGAGCTGCATGCAACACTCAAAGAAATCTTTAACCCCCTACTCGGTTCCCCCGGGGAGGCACGTCTGTAGCTGGATAGAGCCCATAGAGCCCTGGGCCCTAAACCCGTGGATCCAAACTTCCCACGGGATGTAATCTGCAGAGTCCACAGATACCAAGTGAAAGACTCTATAATGACCCAAGCTCGGGCAGTGGGAGATGTTCGTTTCCAGGGAACCCGCCTGCAGATCTTTCCGGACTTATCGAGATGGACCCTACAGAAAAGGAAAGCTCTAAGGCCATTGCTAGACGTCCTCAGGGAACGCAATATACCATACTCATGGGGCTTCCCATTTCGTCTGAGAGTACACCGAGAGGGCCGGATGCATATGCTTACCCATCCCAGAGGTCTTCAGGACTTTACGGCAGCATTGAATCTACCGCGGGTCCAGATAACAGAGTGGCCGGAGCTACCATCGGGTCTGCAGGCATATGGTCCGAATCACCCGCAGCCACAACGGCGCAGAGACCCGAGGAGAAGGATGAGACGAGAGGAAATGGAGCAGTAGTGAATGAGGCTCTGAGCGAGTGGTCTTTATCACGGTTATACTGATAAAATTTATTGTTGATGGTCGGGCTGCAGAGGCCGGTCACACGCGTCCCAACACAACCCAGTTATGCTTATTTTCTAAGGATTAGAGGCAGTTGCCTCTCATTAAGGGCCCCACTGTGACCGGCCAATGTGAGCACAAACCTAGGAGTAACACAGAAGAGCGGAGGAGCAAGTGGAGAGGGACCGTCGCTCCCTCATAATAAAGAAAGGGTATAAATATATGCATTGATAACATGATCCGCAAAGGAAGACCAACAGAAAATACTGGTACCATTATAGTTTTGACACCTGTAGGGGGCATCGGTTTAAATGCTCGCAATAATATTTTGTTAAGCTTACATATATTGAAAGTTCTTGGCTCGGGGGGAGATTCTCCCCTTGGAAAGCACAACCCCTATAGAGGGTTCTATTCCTCACGTTGCGAGGATTAGTTAAAAGCATCACCCTCCTTTCTTGTGGCTGGGGGTGACAAAGACGAGAATTTGAAGGGTTTTTTTTTATTCTCCTCTGACCCACCCTTAGAGGAAAGTCAGGGAGATAGAGGTGGACTCGAAGTGCTGACTTCTTGACTTTCTTGTATTCTTTTTCCTTCTTTTTTACTTTCATCTTCCTCCTAAAGGAACTCTAGTCTTCTCCCCACTTATAACCATAACCTTTTCTTCCCCCTCCTTTCCCTCTTCCCTGTGTTAATCCCCTAATACCCGGAGTGTTCTTTACCTTAGGAGATAGTGCTGCGCTGGGATAGAATGCCGGGGTTAAAAATAGGCTCACTGAATGTTAGGGGGTTCAACGTGCCCCAAAAGAGATCACATATCCTATATGAGATGCACAAACAAAGAGTTCAAATTTTCATCATTCAGGAAACGCACTTTAAAACTGGCCACATACCAAATCTACATAACAGATACTTTGCACATTGGCTCCACAGCACGAACAATGAATCAAGATCGAAAGGGGTCTCCATCGCAATACACAAAAACCTGGTCCACACGGTTTTAGACTCTAAGACAGACGAGACAGGCAGATATGCTTTGCTAAAAGTTAAAATAGGCTCGGTGGTCTACACGATCGCGGGGTGGTACGGACCAAATATTAACCAAACTAATGCATGCTGCTCTTTTTTAAAGGATTTATCAGAATTCGCGGAGGGGGAGGTGCTGGTGGGAGGAGACTTTAACTTTGCACTGAATCCCACAATGGATGTGTCAACGAGGAGGAGTGCCATACCTCAGAGACGCTTGAGCGCCCTAAAACGTAAGTTAGCAGATCTCCACATGGTTGATGTGTGGAGAATCATGCACCCCACAGATAAAGATTATACATTTTTCTCTAATCCCCACCAGACTTACAGTCGCATTGACTTTATTCTGGTCAGCCAAAGAGTTATTTCGTGGCACCCGGTCGCGGCTATAGGGAGTGCGGTCTGGTCTGATCATGCTCCAGTGTTCCTGGAGATCTCCCCACCGGACTACCCAAACAGGGTGTGGACGTGGCGGCTCAACGATTCCTTATTAAGAGATGAAACATGCATAACAGACCTAAGGGAGACAATGGACGTCTTCATGTCCACCCACGCGATGGACTCTACACCCCTACCGTTTCAGTGGGAGGCATTTAAATGTGTAATAAGAGGAATCCTAATAAAACACGGGACAAGGATCAAAAAAGAGAGAACACAGGAGGTGGCCCAACTTCTCCGAACGATTAATTCACTAGAGACAACACACAAAAATAATCCCTCTTCGGATATTCTAGCCAATCTGACAACAACAAGGGACAAATTAAGAAAGCTACTGGAGTGTAGACTTCTTAGGTTTCAAAATCAATTCAAAAGGCTATTATATATATAATCACTCGGACAAAAGCGGGCGACAACTTGCGCGGCTATTACACCCACGAAATCAAGCTTCGCACGTTACTAAAATAAAGACTCGGGGAAACTCAGACACGCAAGACCCCGCAAACATTTTAAATCACTTTAAAGAATACTATGCAGAACTATACAATATACGGGGTAAATTCTCAGATATGGCCCCGGGTGAATTACAGGCCCAAATTGAGTCATACATTACAGAGACAGCTCTCCCTGCATTAGATGGGGAAGATGCCAGGGGACTGGACAGGATAATCGAGGAGGGGGAGGTGGCCACAGCGATAGAGATCTCCCCAAGCGGTAAAAGCCCGGGACCTGATGGGTTCTCTCCTGCTTTTTATAAACTTTTTAAAGCCCAAATCACTCCATTCCTCACAAAAGTATATAACTCGGTATCGGAATCGTCCCCTTTCACCCCACAATCCTTAGAAGCTCACATCACAGTTCTACCTAAACATGGTAAAGACCAAACAATGGTAGCCAACTACCGCCCGATCTCACTAATAAATATTGACGTAAAAATCTTCGCAAAAGTACTGGCTAGCCGATTGGCACCTCTGTTGCCCTCCATTATACACACAGATCAGGTTGGGTTCGTGCAGGGTAGGGAGGCCCGTGACAATGTGAACAAAACAATTCACCTAATAGCCAGAGCCACGTCGAGAAGGGAGCCCCTAGGGCTGCTCTCAATAGATGCAGAAAAAGCATTTGACCGTGTGCATTGGGGATTCATGAACTCAGCATTAAGACAAATTGGTTTAGGCCCGAACTTTGTGAGTAAGATAATGGCCTTGTACTCTAGACCGTCGGCCCGAGTTCGGGTTAACGGGGCCCTCTCGGATCCGGTGGAAATCAGAAACGGTACCCGTCAGGGGTGCCCTTTATCCCCCCTTCTATATGTCATTGTTATGGAGCACCTTGCAGTGGCCATTAGACAGAACCCCAATGTACACGGTCTGAGCATTGGAGACAGGGAATTTAAGACGGCTATATACGCAGATGACCTCCTGCTCTATACGTCCCAACCTCTGATCACATTCCCTTCACTACTAAAAGAATTCGAACGATTTGGAAATTTGAGCAATTTTAAAATAAACTATTCCAAAACAGAAGCGCTAAACATCTCCCTTAAAATAGAGGAAGTCGCCCTACTAAAAGAAAAATTCCCGTTTCGATGGCAGGCATCCTCAATAAAATATTTAGGGGTAACGATCCCATCTAATTTGGGGACACTTTATTCCCTGAATTACCAAGTCTTATTAAACAGAACCCTAAAAGATATGGAAGAGTACAACAAACGACCCCTTTCGTGGTTCGGCCGCGTAAACACATTCAAAATGGACATACTACCACGATTCCTTTACATCTTTCAGGCGATACCTATAAATCCCCCTCCGGCCTTCTTTAAGACATTGAGGTCCGCACTGGTTCGCTTTGTGTGGAAAGGGGGAAAACCAAGGATCAAATATCAGACTTTGATACGACCCAAACAGAGGGGGGGAGCCGGATTGCCTGATTTACGTACCTATCACCATGCTGTCCTGGTGGCTAGGTTGTTAGACTGGCATTTTCACCGGCAGACCAAGCAGTGGGTGGCGCTAGAGCAGCTTTATTCCCTAGTTCCGCTTGGGGCACTTCCCTGGCTATTACCAAAAGAGTTGGAGGATGTAAGGAGACAGGTGGAGCCTGGTGGGATTTTGCTCAGGGCGACACTGGAGGTATGGGAGGCCACAAAGCTGAAAAGCGGCCTGATTGGCTCGCCCACTCCTCTGATGCCTTTGTTCGGCAATCCGGGCTTCCCTCCAGGGTGTACGGTGGAGAGATTTCTGGGCTGGCAACGAAGTTTGGATATCAGACTGGGGCAGATATTACAGGGCAGAGACTTGCCCCCTTTTGAAGACTTTCAGGCCGCGTTCCCCGGATTGAGATTGAGGTGGCTCGAATACATACAACTTCACTCCTTTGTGCGATCCTGGCTGGGTGGGAAGAGGCCCCCCTCCCCGGATACGTCCACCCCATTTGAACACTTATTCCTGCAGAGTTTGCCTCTGACGCACCAGATCTCCCTCATTTGCAATATGATGAACAGGAACCTCTATTCTGAGGACCCCAGTTACATTGGAAGATGGGAATCGGAATTAGGTTTCAGCCTTACTGAGGACGAAAAACGAAAGGCGTATGTGTTCTCCCACAAGATCTCAGAAGCATGCAATGCCCAGGAAAAGAGCTTTAAGCTACTGGCAAGATGGTATCAATGCCCGGTCAACCTCCGTAGAGCCTTCCCTATGGTCCCGGAGGAGTGTTGGCGCTGTGGCTCAGACAAAGATACGCTGCCACACATTTGGTGGGGTTGTAACAAACTATCCAACTTTTGGACTCAGGTGTTTGCGACCTACAACCAAATGGCAGGAGAAAGCGTAACTCCTTCCATTAAGATCGCCCTTCTGTCTATTTTACCCGGTTCACTGGGATGCCAAAAGAAGCGCCTGTTGCGGTTCTTTTTGATTGCGGCCAGAGCAGTCATTCCACGACACTGGAGGACCACAGTGACCCCCGGAATAGGGGAATGGCTGACAGAGTTAACGCATCTTTGTCACATGGAGGAACTCTCCTCTTGGGTATCGGGCACAAATGAGAAGTTTACCAAACTATGGCAGCCGTGGATACTGTTCAAGGAGTCCCCTGCATTCAGGAGCCTGTTCTAGTGACAGTGCATAAACAACCCCCGTCTTACCTCCCTCCCGCAACCCCTTGTATAAGTCCCTTCCTTTTCCTTCTCCCCTCTTTTTCTATTCTGCTATCTACTCACTATATCTTGACCACTTTTCTAGTAAGGTTCTTCATATAGACAGACGGGTCTAGCCCTTTGGAAGTAAAAGGTGACAAACAGTAACCTATCAAAACACGGGTGGAAATACATTCTTGTCAGTAATGTATTATGTAGATTGTATAAACACCAAGGGTAGCGGCCCACCTACGGAACTTGAAGTGGCTAATATTCTCTTATTTTTCTCTCTGTATGCTTGTTATGTTTAATCTGTTTCTGTTATGGAAATCTTTAATAAAAACTGATTGGTTAAAAAACAAGTTCAGCAGTAAACATCTGCAACCACTTATTAATCATTCATCTCCTTATAATTGTTCACAAAATAAAAAACCTACAGAAAGCCATGTAATAAATTATCTACAAACCCATGAAGTTCCATATGTTCCACATATATTTTCCATTACACACTACAAATTACTGTTACCATTCCAGACATGGTGACACCAAGGAACTTGCATAATAACCCAAACATAGAAATACAAATTCAAAAAGATAGACAAATCACAGCACATTTGCAATAGAAAATGCACAGAAATGGTAACCAAACAAACCCCCAAACATGTTTAATAGTGGCTTCCACAGCCTGGAATGCCATTTGTACATGCATAAAATACTTTGCAGCCCATATATACACATGCTGACATTACTAGTAAACTGCAATGAATACTTCAAAAGTGCTGAAAACTACACTCTCCTGTTTGTGAGTCTCCAGTGTATCTCAAAATGAGTCAGGCCCAGTAATACAGGCCCAACAAACTATACAAATATGTTTATAGTCGGCCTACAGAATGTGCACATGTAGGTAAAGACAGAAGCAATGCAAATATCTGTACTCACCATATCTATTTTTCTTTCCAGGGGTGCATTGAGACCATCCATTCCTAGGGTAGACTATCTCTGCCACAGCCATCCATGCTCGTTCCACCATTAACCTGTCATGATAGCCATCAACACGAGTGTCCCACAGCTCTCGATGCCTCTCCACTTCTCCAATCAGCCTCTCTGTATCGATTCTGGGCGCCATGCTCAGTACCTGTGGTGTTCTCTGTGCTCAAAGTTCCCCTTCAATGAGAGGACAGGTGCCCAGCTGCTGTCTGGCGTGCAAATGAGACAGGAAATGTATGTTTGGCGCCAGAATTAAGGGCCTCCTATTGACCTAATAGATTGGTAACAAGGGTTTCAGATTTTGTGATGAAATACGGACACGGACGATACGTGCTGAACACGGACATACTCCGTGTGCAGTCCGTAAAGGCACGGACCGATAGACTAAAGCGGGTCCGTGCCTGCGTGTTGCCGGCCAAAAACGGACATGTCGTCCGTGTTGAAAAGCGCACACACGTACTTACGACACGGACACACGTTCCGTGTGATTTTACGTACGTGTGCCATCTTCCATTGATTAACATGGGTCTCCGTGTGTACGTGTCGGTACGTGCAAATACGTACCGCACACGTACAAATTACACGGATGTGTGTTGCGGGTCTTATGATGTTTATAAAAGGCATCAGCCTAATAGGTATAGTATATGCTCCGGATCTGGCACAATTCCAGTCACTGCTTATTGATATTCAAGCACCATATGACTGACAGATATCATAGGTGCATAACCACAGGCATCAATCTATTGAATAGAGTGTCAGCAACTCATCAGTTCAGTGTTTAACGCCCTGCCCGATACATTGTTATTCAGGGCACATCACAGTATGGCCCAGATGTGCCTCAGTGTGACCCCTATCTCAGTAGCGCGCGCCACGCCCGACAGCGCTGCTGAAATAGGGAAGTGCCCGCACCCTTCCTTTCTGGCGCACATTCCGGATTAACCAATCACATGGGCCGTCTCACCAGTCCAATCATGGTTGGCCACGTCACCCGGAAATGCCTCAGCGTCATCACGGGGGCTTCACTGGAGATGGAAAGGCATCAAGTGACCGCTCATTGTCATGTGACTAACAGAGACTGACAGATACAGCAATATTTACAAAACTAACCACCGCTCCTTCAATTAAACATTAAGCAATATCATAATTAATACAAAGCACCCTATTTGAAAGGTATATGGACCAAGGGAAGAATAAAAAGAATAAAAAGACAGATGAAAATTGAGGATATATACAAATTTAACCATTAGGCTAAACAGCCACAGTTTTGTATATACTATTTATCACCAATTATTGTAGGTAGAGAATTATTTGTTCACTAAATATCCATGGACACTCAATGGGCAGTGTTGTGGGCGCCGGTAGTAAATGGACGACACAGGGAGTGCAGTTCAACTTCTTTACTCACAGAGTTAGTTAGTTTTTTTTTTTCAAAAATTCTAATGATTTTTTAACCTCTTCACAACACATGAAGTACTGGGTACGTCATGGATCGTGTGAGGTTAATCCCCGCGGCGATCCACACACATAGCTGATTTCAACAGCTGACGTGTGCCTGCTAGTCGCCAGTAGAATCGCGTTCCACCCGCGACTATTAACCCCTTACATCTCGCTGCCAAAATCTGGCAGCGTGATGTATATGCGCGTCGCCATTAAGATCACTTACCCTGCCCCCATCGGAAGTCACGTGACGTGATTACGTGACTTACGGTGATTGCCATGGTAGCACAGGGTCATGTGATGCCACCTGTAGCTATTATGAGTCACTTCCTCTTACACCCGGCAGACTGCGGTAACAGGAGAGCTCCTTTTCTGCAGATCTCAGCTGTGTAGCTGTGATATGGAGAAATGGAAGAGTGATCAGATTGCTGATTGTTATAATCCCCTAAAGGGACTAGTAAAATGAAGAAAAAAAGAAGTTTTAAAAATTTAAAATACTAAAAAAAACCCCAAAAAAAGTTCAAATCACCCCCATTCGCCCCATTGAAAATTAAAGGGTTAAAAAAAACACACACATATATTTGGTATCACCGCGTTTAGAAATGCCCGATCTATCAAAATATAAAATCATGTAATCTGATTAGTAAACGGCGTAATGGCAAGAAAATTCCAAACGCCAAAATTACGTTTTTTGGTGGCCGCAAATTTTGCGCAAAATGCAATAACAGGCAATCAAAACATAGTATCTGTGCAAAAATGGTACCGTTAAAAACGTCAGCTCAAGACGGAAAAAAATAAGCCGTCACTGAGCCATAGATCCAGAAAAATGAGAACTCTACGGGTTTCAGAAAATAGCGCAAAATGTGCACCACTTTTTTTGGACAGAGTTGTGAATTTTTTTAACCACTTAGATACAAGTAACCCTATATACAGTCATATGAAAAAGTTTGGGCACCCCTATTAATGTTAACCTTTTTTCTTTATAACAATTTGGGTTTTTGCAACAGCTATTTCAGTTTCATATATGTAATAACTGATGGACTGAGTAATATTTCTGGATTGAAATGAGGTTTATTGTACTAACAGAAATTGTGTAATCCGCATTTAAACAAAATTTGACCGGTGCAAAAGTATGGGTACCCTTATCAATTTCTTGATTTGAACACTCCTAACTACTTTTTACTGACTTACTAAAGCACTAAATTGGTTTTGTAACCTCATTGAGCTTTGAACTTCATAGGCAGGTGTATCCAATCATGAGAAAAGGTATTTAAGGTGGCCACTTGCAAGTTGTTCTCGTATTTGAATCTCCTATGAAGAGTGGCATCATGGGCTCCTCAAAACAACTCTCAAATGATCTGAAAACAAAGATTATTCAACATAGTTGCTCAGGGGAAGGATACAAAAAGTTGTCTCAGAGATTTAAACTGTCAGTTTCTACTGTGAGGAACATAGTAAGGAAAAGGAAGAACACAGGTACAGTTCTTGTTAAGCCCAGAAGTGGCAGGCCTAGAAAAATATCAGAAAGGCAGAGAAGAAAAATGGTGAGAACAGTCAAGGACAATCCACAGACCACCTCCAAAGACCTGCAGCAGCATCTTGCTGCAGATGGTGTCAATGTGCAACGGTCAACAATACAGCGCACGTTGCACAAGGAGAAGCTGTAGGTGAGAGTGATGCAAAAGAAGCAGTTTCTGCAAGCACGCCACAAACAGAGTCGCCTGAGGTATGCAAAAGCACATTTGGACAAACCAGTTACATTTTGGAAAAAGGTCCTGTGGACTGATGAAACAAAGATTGAGTTGTTTGGTCATACAAAAAGGCATTATGCATGGAGGAAAAAAAAAAAACGCCATTCCAAGAAAAGCACTTACTACCCACAGTAAAATTTGGTGAAGGTTCCATCATGCTTTGGGGCTGTGTGGCCAATGCCGGCACCGGGAATCTTGTTAAAGTTGAGGGTCGCATGGATTCAACTCAGTATCAGCAGATTCTTGACATTAATGTGCAAGAATCAGTGACGAAGTTGAAGTTACGCAGGGGATGGATATTTCAGCAAGACAATGATCCAAAACACCGCTCCAAATCTACTCAGGCATTCATGCAGAGGAACAATTACAATGTTCTGGAATGGCCATCCCAGTCCCCAGACCTGAATATCATTGAACATCTGTGGGATGATTTGAAGCGTGCTGTCCATGCTCGGCAACCAAACTTAACTGAACTGGAATTGTTTTGTAAACAGGAATGGTCAAATATACCTTCATCCAGGATCCAGGAACTCATTAAAAGCTACAGGAAGCGACTAGAGGCTGTTATTTTTGCAAAAGGAGGATCTACAAAATATTAATGTCACTTTTATGTTGAGGTGCCCATACTTTTGCACCGGTCAAATTTTGTTTAAATGTGGATTGCACATTTTCTGTTAGTACAATAAACCTCATTTCAATCTAGAAATATTACTCAGTCCATCAGTTATTAGATATATGAAACTGAAATAGCTGTTGCAAAAACCCAAATTGTTATAAAGAAAAAAGGTTAACATTAATAGGGGTGCCCAAACTTTTTCATATGACTATGTTTGGTTTCTACAAAGTCGCACCGACCTCAGGCATGACAGCAACACATCAGTTTTACCATATAGTGAACATGGTGAATAAAATATCCCAAAAACTATTGTATGATCGCACTTTTTTTTGCAGTTTTTCAGTACACTATATGGTAAAACTTATGGTTTCATTTAAAAGTATATCTCGTCCCGCAAAAAACAAGCCCTCATATGATAAGACTGATGGAAAAATAAAGTTACGGCTCTCGGAAGAGGGGGAAAAAAACCCCCAGTAAAACACCCGGGGGTGAAAGGGTTAATTTATTTTTATTCAAGGATTATTTCCTGCGACCATTGAAATATATGTAATATCATACTGCATATTCCAGATATCAGCCGCCGGCCGGGGCTTTTATTTGTGTGCACTATTTTATTTGTAGCTGTGCCCCAAATATTTTATATGCGCATCATTTAATTATTGATCTTTATCAAACAATTGATTTTAATTTTTTTTTGAGTGTCTTTTATTTTTCCACCAAAAATAGTTATTAACAAAAAATTTCAAATTTAAATATTTCCTTTCGGTCTATTTACCCTATTTTACCTTATCTATATCCTTTTTGAATAACTTGAAGTGGCATAGAATACTATAAAATTATTATTTTATTTCACTTTTATACTTTTCTTAGGAGCAGCTACCACAGAAATATCTGGAAAAACAAGAAGAGACAACCACTGCAGACCACAGCCAGGAACAACTATAAACCACACCCAAAGCATCCCAGGGAGAGGTTTATAAAGAAAGTCAGAGGCTGGCAACAGAGGAAAAACCTAACAGGTTCCCAGGGTCATAGAGTCCACTGCTGCAGAAACACACAACTGTCAGATAACAACTCGTGCTGTCAATCTCTGGGATTTTCCAACACTTGCTGCCAATGGATTGTCAGCCAACTGTGACACCTATGTGACAACCCCTCACTATTTTTGTGTGAAATGTCTACTCCAGAGGTGAGGCAAAATCATCACATCTAAACAACAGAGAAATCTAGGCAGGAAGAATATATATTTTACAAGCATTTATTAACAAAACAACAAGTTTGGAAATGCAATTATATACAATGTGATAGGAATTCTGAAATATATCTCCAATCTGGGGCTGCGCTTTTTAGTAAAAGCAGTGGGTAATCTGAGATTAGTGAAGTATCTTAATATAATCCAGTATCAAAACATTTTACAAATGTTCATAAAGGCTCTCTCTAGGTTCGTAGAGCTCACACTGCTAAGGGTTGTGGGATCTCACAACCTGGAAGTTCCTTTCGGGGGACATTAGGGACAATTCAAAAGTTTTGGTACTATATTATATTTAGAAAATTCACTAATCTGTGTCTCTCCACTGTATTAGTAAATAAAAAAGGCAGCCACAGATTTGTGATAAGAACTATTTAAAGGGAAAGTCATCATTGCGCTAGAAATTGGAGGATGGCACCCCCCGTAACAGTGTCAGCTGCAGATCCCTCCTATCAGTGCAGCATAACCACATTTTTTGCTTCAATCTTTTTCCCTACTTTCCTTCTTTAAAGCCTAGGTGTGTCTTATGGTCTGAAAAATACAATAAGTTTAAAAAGAAAGAAAATGCTTCAATTATTCACAACATGAAAAAAGTTCCTTCCCTGTGCGGCTTCTTCACATGTTTGACAAGATCTGATTTCTGAAAACTACATTTTCCAGATTTAGAACATAAAAATGGTTTATTTTGTGTGATTGTTTTGATGGTAAACAAGACCTGATTTCCTAGTAAAACATTTACCACATTCTGAGCATGAGAACATCTTCTCCCCTGTTTGAGATCTTTGATGCCTAACAAGAACTGATTTCTGAATAAAACATTTCCCACACTCTGAACATGAATATGGCTTCTCCTATGTGTGAGATCTTTGATGCCTAACATGATCTGATTTCTGAATAAAACATTTCCCACATTCTGAACATGAAAATGGCTTCTCCCCTGTGTGAGATCTTTGATGCCTAACAAGAACTGATTTCCTAGTAAAACATTTACCACATTCTGAGCATGAAAACATCTTCTCCCCTGTGTGAGATCTTTGATGCCTAACAAGAACTGATTTCTGAATAAAACATTTCTCACACTTTGAACATGAAAATGGCTTCTCCCTGGTGTGAAATCTTTGATGCACAACAAGTTTTGATTTCTCATTAAAACATTTCCCACACTCTGTACATGAAAATGGCTTTTCCCCTGTGTGAGATCTTTGATGCACAACAAGTTTTGATTTCTCAATAAAACATTTCCCACACTCTGAACATGAAAATGGCTTTTCCCCCGTGTGATTTTTGTGATGTCTAACAAGGTGTGATTTTCGGATAAAACATTTCCCACATTCTGAACATGAAAACTGCTTCTTCCCAGTGTGATATTTTTGATGCGTTACAAGATTTGATTTCTGACTAAAACATTTCCCACATTCGGAACATGAAAATGGCTTTTCCCCTGTATGAGATCTTTGATGGTTAACAAGATGTGATTTCCTGGTAAAACATTTCCCACATTTTGAACATAAAAATGGTTTCTCCCTTGTAGGAGCCGTTTCTTGTTCCACGTCCCTTCTGTAACTGTTATTTTGCTTAAAATTCTGTGATAAATTGGAATTTTGGACTTGTTTGAAAAGATCAGATGATAGTGCTTTCCGAGTAAGGACTGGAAGTATATCTGGGATACCAGCATGCTCTTCATATGTATCATGTGTGATACTTTCATCATCTGTTATAAATTCTGAAGATATTAGATTTCCATCTGAACTCCCAATACAGTCATCTGCTAAAAATAAACACAATGTTACTAGTTTTTAATGATGTTATCTTGAAAGTACATTAATTTTTTTTATACCATAACATCAGAAATTAAATCTGGGAAAAAATCATTCTGAATCTGTTTTCCAATTTTGAGATCTAACAGATACATTTTCGTTAATTCAGACCTCCCATTTCTGTCTCCAGGATATCTCTCCAGTAGCACCAGTTCTCTGGAATGTGCTACAGTAAATAATCTGACTGATTGTCACAATGTGAAGATATCAAAGGACAGTGGGCTCCTATACTGTTCCTCAGGCTAGGAGACCCTAAGCTGTCCCTAATCTCTGGATTACCCCTGAAGGTGGAGATGCCATTGTACTGTACCTCACTATTCTCCTATCTAATGTGTGATTTCCCAGGGAAGGAAAGTGAAGGAGTATGATGGAAATAAAGATTAAGACAGATGGGAAAACTAAAACTAAAGCTGGTGTCACACACAGCGACAACGACAACGACGTCGCTGCTACGTCACCATTTTCTGTGACGTTGCAGCGACGTCCCGTCGCTGTCGCTCTGTGTGACATCCAGCAACGACCTGGCCCCTGCTGTGAGGTCGCCGGTCGTTGCTGAATGTCCAGCTTCATTGTTTGGTCGTCGCTCTCCCGCTGTGAAGCACACATCGCTGTGTGTGACAGCGAGAGAGCGACGAAATGAAGCGAGCAGGAGCAGGAGCCGGCGTCTGGCAGCTGCGGTAAGCTGTAACCAGCGTAAACATCGGGTAACCAAGGGAAGGCCTTTCCCTGGTTACCCGATATTTACCTTCGTTACCAGCCTCCGCCCTTGCTGCCAGTGCCGGCTCCTGCTCTGTGCACATGTAGCTGCAGTACACATCGGGTTAATTAACCCGATGTATACTGTAGCAAGGAGAGCAAGGAGCCAGCGCTAAGCAGTGTGCGCGGCTCCCTGCTCTCTGCACTGTGACATGTAGCTGCAGTACACATCGGGTTAATTAACCCGATGTGTACTGTACCTAGGAGAGCAAGGAGCCAGCGCTAAGCGCGGCTCCCTGCTCTCTGCACATGTAGCACAGCGACGTTATGATCGCTGCTTCTGCTGTGTTTGACAGCTAAGCAGCGATCATAACAGCGACTTACAAGGTCGCTGTTACGTCACAGAAAATGGTGACGTAACAGCGACGTCGTTGTCGCTGTCGCTTAGTGTGAACCCAGCTTTAGGCACACTGCAAACTCACAGAAACAAACAGTGAGAGACTAAGGAGAAAAGCAAGAGCAGGAAGGCAGTAACAAAAGGACATCAAGGGTTAACACCACAACAGTTCACAGCAGTAATGCACAACAACCACCTGTTAGTCTGTATCACAACACCTCCCTCACCAGACCAGTATAGGTAAACTATATCTGGCATTAATGGAATAGTCCAACCAGCATATACAGAAGGGCAGAGAATGATACTGGCTTCCTGCAGCATGTGATCAAAGACACTAACTAGCAGCCCAGCAGAGATTAACTCTTGCTAGCCTGCCTATCTGTGGTTTGATGCCTGTGTCTCCCTACACTGCTCACGGACATCAGAGAAGTTAGCAGGCAGAATGTAGTTTCCACAGATCCTGACACCGCCTTGACAGTTGAATAACCTGCAAACATCTCTGTGACATTGGTCCACAACATAGACAATTTCAAAGAGATTTTTTTCCAAGACGAAAATAAAATAGTTAAGGACAAATGCTGGAAATTTAATGGGGATGTCCGGGACTATGACGTTGATGGTCTATCCAAAGGCTTTGTAACCAAAGCAGGTAGCAGGGTCTTGCTGTCTGTGCAGATAAACATTTGGGCTCCAATTCATCAAGACTGGCGATGGACGCTGAAAAGTGACATCAGGGACGGAAGTGACATTTCTGGCATAGGGAACGCTGCAGTTTGTTACAAATTACAGAAGAGGTGGCATCACACCCTTGTTCTGGCCAAGCTTTACCAATTTTGGTAAAGCTGGTTAAAACTGGCGTGACCACACACACACACACACACCAGCCTGTCTCCTCTTCTGCTTTAGACTCCTGCAAATGAGACCTTTGGTTGTGATGTCAGAAAGGTCTTTAAGCAGTCCTATAATCGGCATATAAACACTAGGGCCCCAAAGAGAATGGGAGACCTGTGAAATTGCCCAGTTTCCTCGCACTCTACCCTAATGCCAGTCCTGCATGCCAACCTGTCTTCTGTTCAGTTCTTCCTGAAGTTAAAAGACCTTTGGTTACATCATGTCACATGACTTTGAAGCCATCAAAGGTTGTTAAACAATTAACCTTAGAATACAACTGATGAGGACCCCAAGAGAGTGGGGTTCTTAAGAATATGCGCAGTTTGACTCCTCCCAACGCTGGCCATGACTGTAACTAGGGCTTAATTTTGGAGTAGGTCTTATTTACTGGGAAACACAGTAATCATGAACCCTCTGCAGGTCTTTGAGTTGCCTTCATAACGATATAGAGAAGGCACTAGAAACAACAGCAGAAGAAGCAGAAGCAAAGAAAATACAGCTGAAAAAAACCCAAAGCAGAAAGCCTAAAAATGTAACACAAAATTAGTGCAGAAAGTACATGAGTAGATATCTCTTACTGGATAGAGCTGGAGGAAACACATCCTGAGGAACATCGGGATCTTCTTGTTTACAGTCCTGTGGGAGAAGAGGACGGGGACATCTCTCTGGTGTTGTCCTCTTACTGGATAGAACTGGAGGAAACACATACAGGGACTGAATTAATTCCTTACATACAGATAATTATAGGCTGTGTGTATTAGTCCTGTCTATTACCTGGTGATGTGAGGGTCTGGGGAACCTCCATCATGACATCCATGTACAGATCTTTGTGTCCTTCTAAATACTCCCACTCCTCCATGGAGAAATAGACGGTGACGTCCTGACACCTTATAGGAACCTGACACATACAATGATACCGTCACCCCCGATCCCTTCATAGCGTTACTGTATAATGTCCCAGCATTCCCAGCAGTGTCACCTCTCCAGTCAGCAGCTCAATCATCTTGTAGGTGAGTTCTAGGATCTTCTGGTCATTGATGTCCTCATGTATCGGGGGGTGAGGTGGAGGCCCCGTGATTGGGCTCAGGGGTCTTCTCCATCCCTCAGACACAGGGGCCTGACAGCGCTCACTAGAGGTCTTCTTCACTACTGTGTAATCCTGGTTATGGAGAGACACAGTAATAAATCTCACTCCAGACATTTCCAGAGTCCTCACCTCTCCAGTTCTGTCCATCTATTATTCCCATAGATACCATAGATAAGAATGATGTAATGTGACGTCATCAGAATCTCTCACCTCTCCAGTAAGCCGGAAGAGGATCTCTAGGGTGAGGTGTAAAATCCTCTCCGCCATCTTCTCCCTGTTAATATCCATCCTGGATAAGAAGTTTTCTTAAACAGAATAAAAGGATCCGATATTATAAATAATATAAATTTCCCAGTTTGTCAGTTAAGAAAAGGGCAATGGAATTAGGATTCGATGTTTTCTTGTTTCTAACGGAAGAAGAGGGGCCCACACATGGCGTACAGATCTGTGCACTCGCTGACGCGCACAATTTACCACCCATTTCTTGTATGAAGGCAGCAAAATAGTGAAAATTAACCCAATTACAAAATGTGCCCACATTATATTTCACTCCTAAATTAGAAAAATTAAATTATGTAAATAAAAAAGTTTAGATATTCTAAACTGGTTTTGGAGCTCGTAGACTTTACACGTCCAGGCCATCGGACGTCTACTCTACAATAACTGAATAGGATAACTGAAGTGAGCACTAATATATATATTATGAGTGCAAGCCAAAAATTACATACTATATACGGATAAGGCTGCACATCAAACTTAGATAATAGTATAATGCCTCAAGCATATGGACAAATATTGGAATATACAATGAAAAATGCTACTTGCTAATTTGAACATGTGAATAATGAATTGCATACCTGCCATGAATATTAGGGAAAAAGGAGATATTTAGCAATCGCATTGATCAATGTAACTGAGCCCCAAGGCCTCGTCAAGGCATATCTCTATATTGGGGTCCCTAGCTCTGTGACCCTAACTGTGTGTCATCTCATTGCAATTAAAAACTGCTATGGGTGGAGAGGGGTAACTAAGGACTTTCTTATATAGGAGATGGAAAAAACATGGCCGAAAGGGGCGGAGCTGTGTTCACATTCAGAAAAAAACTACATATAACTGAATAGGATAACTGAAGTGAGCACTAATATATATATTATGAGTGCAAGCCAAAAATTACATACTATATACGGATAAGGCTGCACATCAAACTTAGATAATAGTATAATGCCTCAAGCATATGGACAAATATTGGAATATACAATGAAAAATGCTACTTGCTAATTTGAACATGTGAATAATGAATTGCATACCTGCCATGAATATTAGGAAAAAGGAGATATTTAGCAATCACATTGATCAATGTAACTGAGCCCCAAGGCCTCGTCAAGGCATATCTCTATATTGGGGTCCCTAGCTCTGTGACCCTAACTGTGTGTCATCTCATTGCAATTAAAAACTGCTATGGGTGGAGAGGGGTAACTAAGGACTTTCTTATATAGGAGATGGAAAAAACATGGCCGAAAGGGGCGGAGCTGTGTTCACATTCAGAAAAAAACTACATATAACTGAATAGGATAACTGAAGTGAGCACTAATATATATATTATGAGTGCAAGCCAAAAATTACAGCCTTGGGGCTCAGTTACATTGATCAATGCGATTGCTAAATATCTCCTTTTTCCTAATATTCATGGCAGGTATGCAATTCATTATTCACATGTTCAAATTAGCAAGTAGCATTTTTCATTGTATATTCCAATATTTGTCCATATGCTTGAGGCATTATACTATTATCTAAGTTTGATGTGCAGCCTTATCCGTATATAGTATGTAATTTTTGGCTTGCACTCATAATATATATATTAGTGCTCACTTCAGTTATCCTATTCAGTTATATGTAGTTTTTTTCTGAATGTGAACACAGCTCCGCCCCTTTCGGCCATGTTTTTTCCATCTCCTATATAAGAAAGTCCTTAGTTACCCCTCTCCACCCATAGCAGTTTTTAATTGCAATGAGATGACACACAGTTAGGGTCACAGAGCTAGGGACCCCAATATAGAGATATGCCTTGACGAGGCCTTGGGGCTCAGTTACATTGATCAATGCGATTGCTAAATATCTCCTTTTTCCTAATATTCATGGCAGGTATGCAATTCATTATTCACATGTTCAAATTAGCAAGTAGCATTTTTCATTGTATATTCCAATATTTGTCCATATGCTTGAGGCATTATACTATTATCTAAGTTTGATGTGCAGCCTTATCCGTATATAGTATGTAATTTTTGGCTTGCACTCATAATATATATATTAGTGCTCACTTCAGTTATCCTATTCAGTTATATGTAGTTTTTTTCTGAATGTGAACACAGCTCCGCCCCTTTCGGCCATGTTTTTTCCATCTCCTATATAAGAAAGTCCTTAGTTACCCCTCTCCACCCATAGCAGTTTTTAATTGCAATGAGATGACACACAGTTAGGGTCACAGAGCTAGGGACCCCAATATAGAGATATGCCTTGACGAGGCCTTGGGGCTCAGTTACATTGATCAATGCGATTGCTAAATATCTCCTTTTTCCTAATATTCATGGCAGGTATGCAATTCATTATTCACATGTTCAAATTAGCAAGTAGCATTTTTCATTGTATATTCCAATATTTGTCCATATGCTTGAGGCATTATACTATTATCTAAGTTTGATGTGCAGCCTTATCCGTATATAGTATGTAATTTTTGGCTTGCACTCATAATATATATATTAGTGCTCACTTCAGTTATCCTATTCAGTTATATGTAGTTTTTTTCTGAATGTGAACACAGCTCCGCCCCTTTCGGCCATGTTTTTTCCATCTCCTATATAAGAAAGTCCTTAGTTACCCCTCTCCACCCATAGCAGTTTTTAATTGCAATGAGATGACACACAGTTAGGGTCACAGAGCTAGGGACCCCAATATAGAGATATGCCTTGACGAGGCCTTGGGGCTCAGTTACATTGATCAATGCGATTGCTAAATATCTCCTTTTTCCTAATATTCATGGCAGGTATGCAATTCATTATTCACATGTTCAAATTAGCAAGTAGCATTTTTCATTGTATATTCCAATATTTGTCCATATGCTTGAGGCATTATACTATTATCTAAGTTTGATGTGCAGCCTTATCCGTATATAGTATGTAATTTTTGGCTTGCACTCATAATATTTATATTAGTGCTCACTTCAGTTATCCTATTCAGTTATATGTAGTTTTTTTCTGAATGTGAACACAGCTCCGCCCCTTTCGGCCATGTTTTTTCCATCTCCTATATAAGAAAGTCCTTAGTTACCCCTCTCCACCCATAGCAGTTTTTAATTGCAATGAGATGACACACAGTTAGGGTCACAGAGCTAGGGACCCCAATATAGAGATATGCCTTGACGAGGCCTTGGGGCTCAGTTACATTGATCAATGCGATTGCTAAATATCTCCTTTTTCCTAATATTCATGGCAGGTATGCAATTCATTATTCACATGTTCAAATTAGCAAGTAGCATTTTTCATTGTATATTCCAATATTTGTCCATATGCTTGAGGCATTATACTATTATCTAAGTTTGATGTGCAGCCTTATCCGTATATAGTATGTAATTTTTGGCTTGCACTCATAATATATATATTAGTGCTCACTTCAGTTATCCTATTCAGTTATATGTAGTTTTTTTCTGAATGTGAACACAGCTCCGCCCCTTTCGGCCATGTTTTTTCCATCTCCTATATAAGAAAGTCCTTAGTTACCCCTCTCCACCCATAGCAGTTTTTAATTGCAATGAGATGACACACAGTTAGGGTCACAGAGCTAGGGACCCCAATATAGAGATATGCCTTGACGAGGCCTTGGGGCTCAGTTACATTGATCAATGCGATTGCTAAATATCTCCTTTTTCCTAATATTCATGGCAGGTATGCAATTCATTATTCACATGTTCAAATTAGCAAGTAGCATTTTTCATTGTATATTCCAATATTTGTCCATATGCTTGAGGCATTATACTATTATCTAAGTTTGATGTGCAGCCTTATCCGTATATAGTATGTAATTTTTGGCTTGCACTCATAATATATATATTAGTGCTCACTTCAGTTATCCTATTCAGTTATATGTAGTTTTTTTCTGAATGTGAACACAGCTCCGCCCCTTTCGGCCATGTTTTTTCCATCTCCTATATAAGAAAGTCCTTAGTTACCCCTCTCCACCCATAGCAGTTTTTAATTGCAATGAGATGACACACAGTTAGGGTCACAGAGCTAGGGACCCCAATATAGAGATATGCCTTGACGAGGCCTTGGGGCTCAGTTACATTGATCAATGCGATTGCTAAATATCTCCTTTTTCCTAATATTCATGGCAGGTATGCAATTCATTATTCACATGTTCAAATTAGCAAGTAGCATTTTTCATTGTATATTCCAATATTTGTCCATATGCTTGAGGCATTATACTATTATCTAAGTTTGATGTGCAGCCTTATCCGTATATAGTATGTAATTTTTGGCTTGCACTCATAATATATATATTAGTGCTCACTTCAGTTATCCTATTCAGTTATATGTAGTTTTTTTCTGAATGTGAACACAGCTCCGCCCCTTTCGGCCATGTTTTTTCCATCTCCTATATAAGAAAGTCCTTAGTTACCCCTCTCCACCCATAGCAGTTTTTAATTGCAATGAGATGACACACAGTTAGGGTCACAGAGCTAGGGACCCCAATATAGAGATATGTCTTGACGAGGCCTTGGGGCTCAGTTACATTGATCAATGCGATTGCTAAATATCTCCTTTTTCCTAATATTCATGGCAGGTATGCAATTCATTATTCACATGTTCAAATTAGCAAGTAGCATTTTTCATTGTATATTCCAATATTTGTCCATATGCTTGAGGCATTATACTATTATCTAAGTTTGATGTGCAGCCTTATCCGTATATAGTCTACTCTACAATGTCATTACATAGCAGTGCATCTATACACAAACATGTGCAACGGAGAGGAAATCCGTCCATCTCTACATAAGGCAAAGACGGTTTATTACTGCCTCTGCTTTCTTTGTCACTGTATACACAGCTCTGCGGTGCAATGCAGCTGGAACAGCGAGGGACCTGACAGCGACACAGATCTCTGTGTGAGAGCCCATCTACCATTGGTACTTACCAGGGGCTGGCTGGCACAATTTAGCCTGGGGGGCAATCACAAACCAGTGGCCCTCAAGTTGTGGCAGCCCACTATTGGACTGTTTATCTCTGTCCGCTGCATTAAAGCGGCAGTGGTAACAGGCTTTATGAACAGGCTGGTGCATATACAGTATATGGAAACAGAGCCTAGCTTATATATGGGAACAGAGCCTAGATTATTGTGTACCTAGATACCGCAACAGAACCAAGATGACTACATAGATATGAGAACGGAAGCGAGCTTATGGGAGCAGAACCGAGATATGGGAGCAGAACTGAGCTTACTACAGAAATACGAAAGCAGAACCGAGCTTACTACAGAGATTCAAGATCAAAACTGAGCTTACTACAGAGATAAAGGAGCAGAACTGAGCTTACTACAGAGATAAGGGAGCAGAACCCAGCTTACTACAGCGATATGGGAGCAGAACTGAGCTTACTACAGAGATAAGGGAGCAGAACTGAGCTTACTACAGAGATAAGGGAGCAGAACTGAGCTTACTACAGAGATAAGGGAGCAGAACTGAGCTTACTATAGAGATAAGGGAGCAGAACCGAGCTTACTATTGAGATATGAAAGCAGAACTGAGCTTACTACAGAGATTCAAGATCAGAACTGAGCTTACTACAGAGATAAGGGAGCAGAACTGAGCTTACTACAGAGATTCAAGATCAGAACTGAGCTTACTACAGAGATATGGGAGCAGAACCGAGCTTACTATAGAGATGTGGGAGCAGAACCGAGCTTACTATAGAGATATGGGAGCAGGACCAAGCTTACTACAGAGATAAGGAAGCAGAACCGAGCTTACTATAGGGATAAGGGAGCAGAACCAAGCTTACTACAGAGATATGGGAGCAGAACCAAGCTTACTACAGAGATATGGGAGCAGAACCAAGCTTACTACAGAGATATGGGAGCAGAACCAAGCTTACTACAGAGATATGGGAGCAGAACAGAGCTTAATATGGAGGTATGAGAGCAGAACAGAGCTTACTACATAGATATAGGAACAGAACTGAGCTTAGTGTATCACTACAGGAACACAATCATACTTACTCAGTCATCTACATAGAAACAGCAACAGAACCAAGCCTTCTACATACATACGTGAACTGAACAATCTTACTGCATACACATAGTACCATATCTAAGCTTACTACTCAAATATGGTACCATAACTGAGCTTACTATATAGATATGGGAGCAAAACCATGCTTACTACATAGATACAGTACCACTACCCAGCTAACTACATATACGACAAATGCAAAGCTTCTATATTTTCAATGTTAAACACGTACAGCAAACTGATGGTATACGGACTATACACTAATGCCATCTATGTGCTGTATGTATTTTTCACGGCCCCATAGTCTTCTATTGACCATTGTCATCTGTGCTGCAGGAAAAAAAACTGACATCTCCATGTGGACCACATGGACATACGGTCTGTGTAAATACAAAGACATGTAAGTACGTAGCACAATGGGTTATAATGGGTATATATGTGGAAAAAAAACAGATATCAGAAACACGGACATGTGAAGGAGGCCTAAGGTGACATAGCTACGTCACAGGGCAGGAAGAGGTTAATTTCACTTGTCTTTTCATTAACACAGAAAGATAAATTAAATTCTCTAACACATATATGAACGGGCTCGTGCCCACAATCAGTGTCAGCAGCGTTTTGGATGCAGAGTGTTTTCGCTGCGTCCAAAATGCTGCATTGTACAGTACAGGCACAGTGGATGGATTTATAGAAATCTCTGTCCCCCTGGGCTTTTTTTTAGACTCTCCATAAATTGACCTGTAGCGCAAGTTACTGAGCTGCAGCTTGTGACTTTTTTCTAAGAGATACTAGTGCTTTGAGTGGGAGAATACAGTGAAAATCCACTGTCAGTCGTCCTGATCGATCGTGTACACGGACAGCGCGTCTCCGCTAGAGAAAGTACCCTGCGTCCAGACCGTGAGGGCATCTGACGGTGGGCACTCACCCTTAAAGATAAGATATAAGATACAAATGTTTTACACATACACCACAACTCTATAAGGGTATGTGACCACGGTCCAGACATGCTGCGTCCTGGAGGCAGCGTGTCCTCTCCTAAGGGGTCGCGAGTGCTCTCCAAAGGGACTGCAGCTGCCTGATAAATTGACATGCTGCTGCTCGGGGATCCACGCCAGGTCAGTTTTCGCTGCAGGCCGGGCAGTACACGCAGTGTGCATGGGATTTTTAGAAATCCATCGACTGTGTTTGTACTGTACAATGCAGCGTTATGGATACAGCGAAAACACTCTGCATCCAAAATACTGTAAACCCTGATCATGGTCACATACACGCATCATACACACATACATAGAACCCCAAAAACATGGACATGTAAACATACAGTACAGACACGTACACCCACACAACGTACAGACACGTACACCCACACAACGTACAGACACGTACACCCACACAACGTACAGACACGTACACAGATTTATTCACATTAAGCAGATACATATTTGAAGACAATCACAAACATATAAATATACACATGCATAAACAGACATCACAATCCTATACACACAGACATGCACACATACTGGGGGGCTTTTACTTTTGATGATAGACGACAACACTTCTCTTGCCTCCTGTGTGGCCCACAGACTTGTTTGATTCTCCTCTTCGGTGGGGAGGCAGCGTGCGCTGACACCAGGAATTTCAGGGCCCCATACTGGCAATATTTTCAGGCCCCTTGAGACTCCGCCAAGGTTCCACCCCAGCTCCACCTTCACCCCGCAAACCTACCACAGTCTCACTGCCATTCTTGGAAAAACTCCACTTCCATTTTTGTCCTCCTTCTTCTGAAGTCGGGGTGCATGAAACATCCTACGTCATGCATACGTGCCGACATTGAAGTCCTGCGCAGGCGCACTTTGATCTGCCTTGCCCTGATCAGATCAAAGAATTGTAATGCGCCTGCGTAGGACCTCAATGCCGGCTAGAGTGGATGAGGTAGGACACGTCATGCACCCTGATTTCAGAAGGAAGAGTACAAATATGGCCGAAAGAGGAGGCGTCGCACCCGGACAACAGAGACACTCCTTTGACCAGTCTGCACCGCACCGATTAGGTGAGTATTATAAAGTGATTATTACGTTCTACACAGCGGCCTGGTCTCTGATATACAGCATGTTAGAATGCTGTATATAAGAGCCCACTGGTGGTGGCCGCAGCTTACAGTGACCACATCTGGTGACAGGTTTCCTTTAACGGCTGTTCAGCTCAGCTATGCAGCGCAGTTGTCATTTTGACAGCCTGAAAAAGCTGCATGCACCGTGTTTTTGGGTTATTAAAATGACAAACCCTGATGGAATCATCAGCCATATGCGTATTTATATATAATAAAGAGTATACAGGCTATATATACTGTATATAATATAGACGCTGCTGGCTGCATATACAGTGGGTACGGAAAGTATTCTTGTTTCATAAATTTGCAAAAAGGTCTACTTTTCTGATGTTTTTCTGTCAAGAAGGATGGGGGATGGGAGCAGAGTGTACATCAATGAGAAAAGATATTAACTTTTTTTGAATTTACCAAAAGGCTGCAATGAAACAAAGAGTGAAAAATGTAAAGGGGTCTGAATACTTTCCATACCCACTGTATATAATATGGGGGCTGAATATAGTGTATACACCGCACTATACTGTACACACACATCCACACTATATATAGTACATATACAGTTAGGTCCAGAAATATTTGGACAGTGACACAAGTTTTGTTATTTTAGCTGTTTACAAAAACATGTTCAGAAATACAATTATATATATAATATGGGCTGAAAGTGCACACTCCCAGCTGCAATATGAGAGTTTTCACATCCAAATCGGAGAAAGGGTTTAGGAATCATAGCTCTGTAATGCATAGCCTCCTCTTTTTCAAGGGACCAAAAGTAATTGGACAAGGGACTCTAAGGGCTGCAATTAACTCTGAAGGCGTCTCCCTCGTTAACCTGTAATCAATGAAGTAGTTAAAAGGTCTGGGGTTGATTACAGGTGTGTGGTTTTGCATTTGGAAGCTGTTGCTGTGACCAGACAACATGCGGTCTAAGGAACTCTCAATTGAGGTGAAGCAGAACATCCTGAGGCTGAAAAAAAAGAAAAAATCCATCAGAGAGATAGCAGACATGCTTGGAGTAGCAAAATCCACAGTCGGGTACATTCTGAGAAAAAAGGAATTGACTGGTGAGCTTGGGAACTCAAAAAGGCCTGGGCGTCCACGGATGACAACAGTGGTGGATGATCGCCGCATACTTTCTTTGGTGAAGAAGAACCCGTTCACAACATCAACTGAAGTCCAGAACACTCTCAGTGAAGTAGGTGTATCTGTCTCTAAGTCAACAGTAAAGAGAAGACTCCATGAAAGTAAATACAAAGGGTTCACATCTAGATGCAAACCATTCATCAATTCCAAAAATAGACAGGCCAGAGTTAAATTTGCTGAAAAACACCTCATGAAGCCAGCTCAGTTCTGGAAAAGTATTCTATGGACAGATGAGACCAACATCAACCTGTACCAGAATGATGGGAAGAAAAAAGTTTGGAGAAGAAAGGGAACGGCACATGATCCAAGGCACACCACATCCTCTGTAAAACATGGTGGAGGCAACGTGATGGCATGGGCATGCATGGCTTTCAATGGCACTGGGTCACTTGTGTTTATTGATAACATAACAGCAGACAAGAGTAGCCGGATGAATTCTGAAGTGTACCGGGATATACTTTCAGCCCAGATTCAGCCAAATGCCGCAAAGTTGATCGGACGGCGCTTCATAGTACAGATGGACAATGACCCCAAGCATACAGCCAAAGCTACCCAGGAGTTCATGAGTGCAAAAAAGTGGAACATTCTGCAATGGCCAAGTCAATCACCAGATCTTAACCCAATTGAGCATGCATTTCACTTGCTCAAATCCAGACTTAAGACAGAAAGACCCACAAACAAGCAAGACCTGAAGGCTGCGGCTGTAAAGGCCTGGCAAAGCATTAAGAAGGAGGAAACCCAGCGTTTGGTGATGTCTATGGGTTCCAGACTTAAGGCAGTGATTGCCTCCAAAGGATTTGCAACAAAATATTGAAAATAAAAATATTTTGTTTGGGTTTGGTTTATTTGTCCAATTACTTTTGACCTCCTAAAATGTGGAGTGTTTGTAAAGAAATGTGTACAATTCCTACAATTTCTATCAGATATTTTTGTTCAAACCTTCAAATTAAACGTTACAATCTGCACTTGAATTCTGTTGTAGAGGTTTCATTTCAAATCCAATGTGGTAGCATGCAGAGCCCAACTCGCGAAAATTGTGTCACTGTCCAAATATTTCTGGACCTAACTGTAGACATAATGTAGACTGTAGTGTGTTCCTGGCTGTATACACAGTATGGTGCTGTGTATGAGCCGAGATACAGACACACAGATTATACTCATGAGCCACGACCGTCTCCAACGCTGAAGACACAAGGTTGAGATGGAGTCCTGGAGCTCGGCGGTGATTGGAGGATCCTCTCTCCTCGCGGTGACATCCTTCGTCTTCCGGGACGGTTCGTAGCCTCTTTAGCGCATGGACAGTACAAACGTCACAATAATGAACAGAGGAACAGAGGGCGGTAGCGTCAGACATCACTGATGAGGTCATACACGGCCGGTCCCCTCTTCCGTGGCCATACTTTTAAGTAGCTGTGACTCTGACTGGGGCCTCGGGGCTTAATAAAGCTAGGTGCCATATTTTTTGGACTATAAGACGCTCTTTACCATAAGACACACCCAGGTTTACACAGAAGAATACAGAAAAAAAACATTTTTCCTATTGAAACATCCCTGGCGGTGTAATTATTATTACTAATAAATGTACTAGGGTAGAATAGGGAGGTAATAACTCTATTGTTAGTGTCTTTCTGCAGTGTATATATTATACACACACGGCTCAGCTGCAGGCCTATACACACACACGGCTCTGCCACAGGTTTATACACACACACACGGCTCTGCCACAGGTTTATAAACACACACACACGGCTCGCCACAGGGATATACACACATACAAATGGCTCTGCCACAGGGATATACGCACACGGCTCTGCCACAGGGATATACACACACGGCTCTGCTACAGGCCTATACACACACACAGAGCTCTGCTACAGGCCTATAGACACACACAGCTCTGCCACAGGCCTATACACACACATACACGCGGCTCTGCCACAGGGATATACACACACACAGCTCTGCCACAGGCCTATACACACGCGGCTCTGCCACAGGGATATACACACACACGGCTCTGCTGCAGGCCTATACACACGCATACACACACACACGGCTCTGCCACAGGGATATACACACACACGGCACTGCCACAGGCCTATACACACACACACGGCTCTGCCACAGGCCTATACACACGCTTACACACACACACTGCTCTGCCACAGGGATATACACACACACGGCTCTGCCACAGGCCTATACACACACGGCTCTGCCACAGGGATATACACACACACGGCTCTGCTACAGAGATATACACACACACAGCTCTGCGACAGGGATATACACACACACAGCTCTGCCACAGGCCTATACACACACGGCTATGCTGCAGGCCTATACACACACAAACGGCTCTGCCACAGGCCTATACACACACACAAGGCTCTGCCACAGGCCTATACACACGCTTACACACACACACTGCTCTGCCACAGGGATATACACACACACGGCTCTGCCACAAAGATATACACACACACGGCTCTGCCACAGGGATATACACACACACGGCTCTGCTGCAGGCCTATACACACGCATACACACACACACGGCTCTGCCACAGGGATATACACACACACGGCTCTGCCACAGGCCTATACACACACGGCTCTGCTGCAGGCCTATACACACACAAACGGCTCTGCCACAGGCCTATACACACACACACGGCTCTGCCACAGGCCTATACACACGCTTACACACACACACTGCTCTGCCACAGGGATATACACACACGGCTCTGCCACAGGCCTATACACACACGGCTCTGCCACAGGGATATACACACACACGGCTCTGCTACAGGGATATACACACACACAGCTCTGCGACAGGGATATACACACACACAGCTCTGCCACAGGCCTATACACACACAGCTCTGCCACAAAGATATACACACACACGGCTCTGCCACAGGGATATACACACATACGGCTCTGCCACAGGGATCTACACACACACGGCTCTGCCACAGGGATATACACACACACGGCTCTGCCACAGGGATATACACACACACGGCTCTGCCACAGGGATATACGCACACACGGCTCTGCCACGGGCCTATACACACACATACACACACACACACGGCGCTGCCACAGGCCTATACACACACACACGGCTCTGCCACAGGAATATACACACACACGGCTCTGCCACAGGGATATACACACACGGCTCTGCCACAGGGATATACACACATACAAATGGCTCTCCACAGGGATATACACACATTCAAATGGCTCTGCCACAGGGATATACACACACAGCTCTGCTACAGGCCTATACACACACATAGCTCTGCCACAGGCCTATACACACACATACACACGGCTCTGCCACAGGGATATACACACACACAGCTTTGCCACAGGCCTATACACACACGGCTCTGCCACAGGGATATTGTCAGGACCAGGTGGACGGGCAGACCCAGGAGGTGGATCCACTGGGCCGAACTCCTAGATGGTGGTAAGGGGTCCGGTAGCTGGAGCACTATAGGCAGCAGAACAGTCCGTGCACACGAGTATAACGGAGAAGTCCCTGGGACCACGGAGTCACTGGTGGTAGTCCGGGTGACGCAGCTCAGGTTCGGAAGCCGAGAAGATGTCAGGCGGGGTCCGGAACCTTTGGAGCGAGATGACGGGTCACCGCAGGGATCCGAGATGGTACGGACTGTCAGGATGGCAGATGGACAGCGTTCGGGATTCGGTCAGGACCGGATGGCGAGACAGGCACGGCTCTACAAGAGAGATAGGTGAGTATATACACAGAGACACCAGGAGACCTGACTCCTAGCTTAAGAAACACGAAGATCAGGCCCCGCCCCCTTGGACATTAAACCCCTTTATACCCTGTACCTGTTTGCATCATTTAATGGACGCTGGCCCTTTAAGAAAGGGTCAGTGACCGCGCGCGCGCCCTAATGCGCATGCGCGTGGCCCGAGTGCCAGAAGCCAGAGCAGGAAGCTGCGAGGAGGAAGCAGCAGGGCCAGGCTGGGGCTGTGAAGCCGACGGACGCCGGGTGCGGGGACCAGGACGCTGGGGACGCGCCGGCAAAGGGTGCTGGAGAGCGGGGAGCGGGACAGGTGAGCCGGAGGGCAGCACAGGGGACCTGGGGAGCGTGACAGTACCCCCCCCCCACGCCACCCTCCCCGCAACCGGGACAGGAAGGCACGGATCAGCGGAGTACCCACATTCTCCCGGGGCTCCCAGGACCTATCCTCAGGACCATACCCAGCCCAGTCCACCAGGAAGAACTGTCGACCCCGTACGGTCTTCATGGCCACGATATCCCTTACCGCATAGATGTCGTCATCGGCAATAGGTGGAGGAGCCGAACTGGCAGCAGCGGAGAAGGGACCCAGGACAACCGGCTTGAGCAGGGAGACGTGGAATGAGTTGGGTATCCTCATCGTGGCCGGGAGCTGTAGCTTGTAGGAGACCTCATTGATCTTGTTGAGGACTTTAAACGGCCCGATGTAGCGAGGACCCAGCTTGTAGGATGGTATCTTCAATCGGACGTACTTGGATGCAAGCCAGACTAGATCTCCAGGAGAGAAACACGGAGGGTCCAGACGTCTCTTGTCTGCGTGTCTTTTCATCCGCAGTGAAGCCCGCCCAAGGGACGCCTTGACAGAGTCCCAAATGGTTGCAAAGTCACGGGCTACAGTATCAGCAGCAGGGACATCCGAGGAAGCGGATACAGGCAATGGGACGGAGGGCTGAAGTCCGTAAACGACATGGAAGGGAGAGCTGGAGGACGACTCACTGATGTGGTGGTTATGGGAGAATTCAGCCCAGGGAAGAAGCGTGGACCAGTCGTCGTAATGGGCGTTGACATAGTGACGTAAGAAAGAGGTCAAGATTTGATTGACCCTCTCCACTTGGCCATTAGACTGAGGATGGTATGCAGATGAAAAGTCCAGAGTCACTCCCAGATGTTTGCAGAGCGCCCTCCAGAAGCGGGAGGTGAACTGAGTTCCTCTGTCGGATACGATGTGTGAAGGAAAGCCATGCAAGCGGAAGATGTGATGTATATAGGCGTCCGCGAGTTCCTGAGCAGAGGGCAATCCAGCCATAGGGACGAAATGAGCCATTTTAGAGAACCGATCCACCACGACCCATATGACTGTGTGTCCGGAGGACAATGGCAAGTCCGTAATAAAGTCCATCGCTATGTGTTGCCACGGAACTGAGGGTATCGGCAGAGGCAGAAGACGGCCATATGGCAGGTGTTTGGGCGTCTTGTTCCTGGCACAGAAGGAGCAGGCAGAGACAAAAGCAGCGACGTCCGTGCGAAGAGATGGCCACCAGTAATGACGTACAATCGCACCCCATGTTCTCTTCTGGCCAGCATGACCGGCTGTTTTCGAGGCATGACCCCAGTGTAACACTTTTTGCCTGTCTGTCTCAGAGACATAGGTCTTCCCGGGCGGTATCTGGGCCAGGGTGACAGGGGCCACCGGAATGATTTTGCTAGGACAGATGATGGGTTGGGTAGTCTCCTCCTCCTGCTCCATGGGCACGAAAGACCTGGACAAGGCATCAGCGCGTACATTCTTGTCCGCGGGTCGGAAATGGAGCTGGAAATCAAACCTGGCAAAGAATAAGGACCACCTGGCTTGCCGTGGGTTCAGTCGCTGAGCGGACCGTAGGTATTCCAGGTTCTTGTGGTCCGTGTAAATAATCACGGGGTACACTGCTCCTTCCAGAAGGTAGCGCCATTCCTCCAGAGCCAGTTTGACTGCCAAGAGCTCTCGGTCACCGATGGTGTAGTTGCGTTCAGGCGCTGAGAAGCTCTTGGAGAAGAATCCGCAAGTCACCATCTTCCCGGAGGAGGACTTCTGCATGAGCACTGCTCCGGCTCCTGAGGAGGAGGCATCCACCTCCAAGGTGAACTGGCGGTTTAACTCCGGACGGTGGAGTACAGGAGAGGAGGCAAATGCCCGCTTCAGAGAACCAAACGCGGCGTCGGCCGCAGGTGACCAGTCCTTTGGATTAGCCTCCTTCTTGGTCAAAGCGGAGAGAGGAGAAGTCAGAGCCGAGAAGTGAGGAATAAACTGGCGGTAGTAGTTGGCGAATCCCAGGAAGCGTTGGATTGCCTTCAGTCCAGAAGGAGGAGGCCAGTTGAGAATGGAGGAGACCTTCTTTGGATCCATCTGCAGTCCGGTCTCAGAGATGATGTACCCCAGGAAGGGGAGAGAAGACTGCTCAAAGACACACTTCTCATACTTCGCGTACAGACGATTCTCTCAGTCTTTGTAGAACCAGCTGTACGTTCTCTCTGTGGGTCTGGAGGTCCGGAGAGAAGACAAGGATGTCATCCAGATACACTACCACACAGACGTAAAGAAGGTCCCGGAAAACGTCGTTCACCAGTTCTTGAAAGACGGCTGGGGCGTTACACAGGCCGAAGGGCATTACGCAGTATTCATAGTGCCCATCGCGCGTATTGAACGCGGTCTTCCATTCGTCCCCAGAGCGGATGCGTACCAGATTGTAAGCACCCCGAAGATCCAGCTTGGTGAACACACGAGCTCCTCTGAGCCGGTCAAACAATTCGGGGATGAGCGGCAGAGGGTACTTGTTTTTTTCGGTGATTTGATTCAAACCCCGGTAGTCTATGCATGGGCGTAAGTCGCCCTCTTTCTTCTTGACGAAGAAGAAACCTGCTCCAGCCGGAGAGGAGGATCTCCGAATGAATCCCCTTGCCAGGCTCTCTGTGATGTAAGTAGACATGGCCCTTGTTTCGGCTGGAGACAATGGATATATCCGTCCTCGAGGTGGTGTTGTTCCAGGGAGCAGGTCGATGGCACAATCGTAAGGACGATGTGGCGGAAGTACCTCGGATTCCTTTTTATCAAAGACGTCTGCAAAGGACCAATAGGCCGAGGGCAGCCCCGGTAGGTTCTCTGGAACCGGAGGTCGCCGGATGGGTTGTATGGTCTTCAGGCACTTCTCATGGCACGAAGAGCCCCATCGGGTGATTTCGCCATTGCCCCAGCTGACTGATGGTTCGTGTGTCCGCAACCAGGGAAGTCCCAGCAGGATTTGATGGGACATGTGTGGGAGGACGTAGAGAGCGATGTTCTCGGTGTGCAGGGCACCGATACGCAGTTCCACCGGCTTGGTGATCCAGGAGATGGTGTCAGAGAGGGGTCTCCCATCCACAGAGGCAATCACGAGGGGCTTGTCGAGTGGAGTAACAGGCACCTGGTACTTCTCCACCGTGGCCTGCTGGATGAAATTGCCTGCTGCCCCGGAATCGAGGTATGCCTCAGCCGTGAACCGCGTCTCTCCCGTTGTCACTTGCACAGTCCACGTAACCGGGTCTGAGAGAGTCCCAGCACCTAGGGTGGCCTCTCCTACCAACCCTAGGCTTTGGAGTTTCCCGGCCTCTCTGGACAGGAGCGTAGCAGGTGTGTGCCCTCTCCGCAGTAAAAGCAGAGGCCCTTGGCGAGCCGCTCAGCTCGACGTTGTTCAGACTGCCGCACTCTGTCGATCTGCATGGGCTCGTGGACGGGGACCCCAGCTGTCGAAGACTGAAGTACGGCGGGCTTCTGCGGAGGAGAGGAATGCCGTACCGGACGTCTCTCACGGGACACTTCCTTGGATCGCTCCTGAAAGCGAATGTCCACTCGAGTCGCTAGGGTAATCAGGGCATCCAGGGTGGTCGGTACGTCACGACCAGCCAGCTCATCTTTAATTCGCCCCGAGAGTCCTTCCCAGAAGGCGGCGGTTAAGGCCTCGTTGTTCCACCCAAGTTCCGAAGCCAAGGTGCGAAACCGGATTGCGTATTGGCCCACCGTCAGAGTCCCCTGACGTAGCCGGAGAAGAGACAAAGCAGACGCGGAGGCGCGTCCGGGCTCATCAAAGGTGCCACGGAATGCCTGCAGGAAGTCCTGGATGTTCGTGGTCACAGGATCCCCCTTCTCCCACAAGGGGTTCATCCACGCCAGTGCCTCACCCTCTAGATGGGACATGATGAAGGCGACCTTGGCTTGGTCAGAGGCAAACAAATGCGGCAGCTGCGTGAAATGGAGGGAGCATTGGTTTAAGAATCCCCTGCAGGTCTTGGGGTCTCCGGCGTACCGGGGTGGTGAGGCCAAACGAAGTCTGGAAGTATCTGAAGACGTCGCCACGGGAGCTGGAGCCGTGGCTTGACTAGTGGAGGCCCGGGATGCTGAAGACGTAACTGCCGCTTGTAGCGTGTTCAGGCGGGCGTCCACAGAAGACATAAATTGCAGCATGCGGGTCTGAGTCTCACGCTGGCGTGTGAGTTCCTCCTGTACGGCTGCTAGTGCTGCAGCGGGATCCATGGCCTGATCTTACTGTCAGGACCAGGTGGACGGGCAGACCCAGGAGGTGGATCCACTGGGCCGAACTCCTAGATGGTGGTAAGGGGTCCGGTAGCTGGAGCACTATAGGCAGCAGAACAGTCCGTGCACACGAGTATAACGGAGAAGTCCCTGGGACCACGGAGTCACTGGTGGTAGTCCGGGTGACGCAGCTCAGGTTCGGAAGCCGAGAAGATGTCAGGCGGGGTCCGGAACCTTTGGAGCGAGATGACGGGTCACCGCAGGGATCCGAGATGGTACGGACTGTCAGGATGGCAGATGGACAGCGTTCGGGATTCGGTCAGGACCGGATGGCGAGACAGGCACGGCTCTACAAGAGAGATAGGTGAGTATATACACAGAGACACCAGGAGACCTGACTCCTAGCTTAAGAAACACGAAGATCAGGCCCCGCCCCCTTGGACATTAAACCCCTTTATACCCTGTACCTGTTTGCATCATTTCCTGTTAATGGACGCTGGCCCTTTAAGAAAGGGTCAGTGACCGCGCGCGCGCCCTAATGCGCATGCGCGTGGCCCGAGTGCCAGAAGCCAGAGCAGGAAGCTGCGAGGAGGAAGCAGCAGGGCCAGGCTGGGGCTGTGAAGCCGACGGACGCCGGGTGCGGGGACCAGGACGCTGGGGACGCGCCGGCAAAGGGTGCTGGAGAGCGGGGAGCGGGACAGGTGAGCCGGAGGGCAGCACAGGGGACCTGGGGAGCGTGACAGTTATACACACACACGGCTCTGCTGGAGGGATATACACACACACGGCTCTGCCACAGGCCTATACACACACATACACACACACACACGGCTCTGCCACAGGCCTATACACACACACACATACACACGACTCTGCCACAGGCCTATACACACGCATACACACACACACGGCTCTGCCACAGGGATATACACACACACGGCTCTGCCACAAGGATATACACACACACGGCTCTGCCACAGGGATATACACACACACGGCTCTGCCACGGGGATATACACACACGGCTCTGCCACAGGCCTATACACACACACGGCTCTGCCACAGGCCTATACACACACACTCGGCTCTGCCACAGGGATATACACACACACGGCTCTGCTACAGGGATATACACACACACTGCTCTGCCACAGGGATATACACACACACTGCTCTGCCACAGGGATATACACACACACTGCTCTGCCACAGGGATATACACACACACAAATGGCTCTGCCACAGGGATATACACACACGGCTCTGCTACAGGCCTATAGACACACACAGCTCTGCCACAGGCCTATACACACACATACACACGGCTCTGCCACAGGGATATACACACACACAGCTCTGCTACAGGCCTATACACACACGGCTCTGCCACAGGGATATACACACACACACGGCTCTGCCACAGGCCTATACACACACATACACACACGGCTCTGCCACAGGCTTATACACACACACACGGCTCTGCCACAGGCCTATACACACACACGGCTCTGCCACAGGCCTATACACACGCATACGGCTCTGCCACAGGCCTATACACACACACGGCTCTGCCACAGGCCTATACACACGCATACACACACACACACGGCTCTGCCACAGGGATATACACAGACACACGGCTCTACCACAGGCCTATACACACACGGCTCTGCCACAGGGATATACACACACACGGCTCTGCCACAGGGATATACACACACACGGCTCTGCCACAGGCCTATACACACACACGGCTCTGCCACAGGCCTATACACGCGCATACACACACACACACACGGCTCTGCCACAGGGATATACACACACACGGCTCTGCTACAGGGATATACACACACGGCTCTGCTAAAGGGATATACACACACACGGCTCTGCCACACGGATATACACACACACGGCTCTGCCACAGGCCTATACACACACACACGGCTCTGCCACAGGGATATACACACACACGGCTCTGCCACAGGGATATACACACACACACGGCTCTGCCACAGGCCTATACACACACACATACACACACATGGCTCTGCCACAGGCCTATACACACACACACGGCTCTGCCACAGGGATATACACACACACGGCTCTGCCACAGGGATATACACACACACGGCTCTGCCACAGGGATATACACACACACGGCTCTGCCACAGGGATAAACACACACGGCTCTGCCACAGGGATATACACACACACGGCTCTGCCACAGGGATATACACACACACGGCTCTGCCACAGGCCTATACACACACGGCTCTGCCACAGGCCTATACACACCCATACACACACACACACGGCTCTGCCACAGGCCTATACACACGCATACACACACACACGGCTCTGCCACAGGGATATACACAAACACGGCTCTGCTACAGGGATATACACACACCCACGGCTCTGCCACAGGGATATACACACACACTGCTCTGCCACAGGGATATACACACACACTGCTCTGCCACAGGGATATACACACACACTGCTCTGCCACAGGGATATACACACACACAAATGGCTCTGCCACAGGGATATACACACACGGCTCTGCTACAGGCCTATAGACACACACAGCACTGCCACAGGCCTATACACACACATACACACGGCTCTGCCACAGGGATATACACACACACGGCTCTGCCACAGGGATATACACACGCACTGCTCTGCCACAGGGATATACACACACACTGCTCTGCCACAGGGATATACACACACACTGCTCTGCCACAGGGATATACACACACACAAATGGCTCTGCCACAGGGATATACACACACGGCTCTGCTACAGGCCTATAGACACACACAGCACTGCCACAGGCCTATACACACACATACACACGGCTCTGCCACAGGGATATACACACACACGGCTCTGCTACAGGCCTATACACACACGGCTCTGCCACAGGGATATACACACACACGGCTCTGCTACAGGCCTATACACACACGGCTCTGCCACAGGGATATACACACACTGCTCTGCCACAGGGATATACACACACACACGGCTCTGCCACAGGCCTATACACACACATACACACACACACGGCTCTGCCACAGGCTTATACACACACACACATACACACACACACACACACACACACACACACGGCTCTGCCACAGGCCTATACACACGCATACACACACACACACACGGCTCTGCCACAGGCCTATACACACACGGCTCTGCCACAGGGATATACACACACACGGCTCTGCTACAGGGATATACACACACACGGCTCTGCCACAGGCCTATACACACACACGGCTCTGCCACAGGCCTATACACGCGCATACACACACGACTCTGCCACAGGCCTATACACACACGGCTCTGCCACAGGGATATACACACACACGGCTCTGCTACAGGGATATAAACACACACGGCTCTGCTAAAGGGATATATACACACACGGCTCTGCTAAAGGGATATATACACACACGGCTCTGCTAAAGGGATATACACACACACGGCTCTGCCACAGGGATATACACACACACGGCTCTGCCACAGGCCTATACACACACACGGCTCTGCCACAGGGATATACACACACACGGCTCTGCCACAGGGATATACACACACACGGCTCTGCCACAGGGATATACACACACACGGCTCTGCCACAGGGATATACACACACACGGCTCTGCCACAGGGATATACACACACACGGCTCTGCCACAGGGATATACACACACACGGCTCTGCCACAGGGATATACACACACACGGCTCTGCCACAGGGATATACACACACACGGCTCTGCCACAGGGATATACACACGCACGGCTCTGCCACAGGCCTATACACACACGGCTCTGCCACAGGCCTATACACACACACATACACACACACGGCTCTGCCACAGGGCTATACACACACACGGCTCTGCCACAGGCCTATACACACACACGGCTCTGCCACAGGCCTATACACACACACGGCTCTGCCACAGGCCTATACACACACACGGCTCTGCCACAGGCCTATACACACCCATACACACACACACACACGGCTCTGCCACAGGTATATACACACACACGGCTCTGCCACAGGCCTATACACACGCATACACACACACACGGCTCTGCCACAGGGATATACACACACACGGCTCTGCTACAGGGATATACACACACACGGCTCTGCCACAGGGATAAACACACACACGACTCTGCCACAGGGATAAACACACACACGACTCTGCCACAGGGATATACACACACACGGCTCTGCTACAGGGATATACACACACGGCTCTGCTAAAGGGATATACACACACACGGCTCTGCCACACGGATATACACACACACGGCTCTGCCACAGGCCTATACATACACACACGGCTCTGCCACAGGGATATACACACACACGGCTCTGCCACAGGGATATACACACACACACGGCTCTGCCACAGGCCTATACACACACACATACACACACATGGCTCTGCCACAGGCCTATACACACGCATACACACACACACGGCTCTGCCACAGGGATATACACACACACGGCTCTGCCACAGGGATATACGCACACACGGCTCTGCCACAGGGATAAACACACACGGCTCTGCCACAGGGATATACACACACACGGCTCTGCCACAGGGATATACACACACACGGCTCTGCCACAGGCCTATACACACACGGCTCTGCCACAGGCCTATACACACCCATACACACACACACACGGCTCTGCCACAGGCCTATACACACGCATACACACACACACGGCTCTGCCACAGGGATATACACAAACACGGCTCTGCTACAGGGATATACACACACCCACGGCTCTGCCACAGGGATATACACACACACTGCTCTGCCACAGGGATATACACACACACTGCTCTGCCACAGGGATATACACACACACAAATGGCTCTGCCACAGGGATATACACACACGGCTCTGCTACAGGCCTATAGACACACACAGCACTGCCACAGGCCTATACACACACATACACACGGCTCTGCCACAGGGATATACACACGCACGGCTCTGCCACAGGCCTATACACACACGGCTCTGCCACAGGCCTATACACACACACATACACACACACGGCTCTGCCACAGGGCTATACACACACACGGCTCTGCCACAGGCCTATACACACACACGGCTCTGCCACAGGCCTATACACACACACGGCTCTGCCACAGGCCTATACACACACACGGCTCTGCCACAGGCCTATACACACACATGGCTCTGCCACAGGCCTATACACACCCATACACACACACACACACGGCTCTGCCACAGGTATATACACACACACGGCTCTGCCACAGGCCTATACACACGCATACACACACACACGGCTCTGCCACAGGGATATACACACACACGGCTCTGCCACAGGGATATACACACACACGGCTCTGCTACAGGGATATACACACACACGGCTCTGCCACAGGGATAAACACACACACGACTCTGCCACAGGGATAAACACACACACGACTCTGCCACAGGGATATACACACACATGGCTCTGCCACAGGCCTATACACACATACACACACACGGCTCTGCCACAGGCCTACACACACATACACACACACACGGCTCTGCCACAGGGATATACACACACACGGCTCTGCCACAGGGATATACACACACACGGCTCTGCCAGAGGCCTATACACACACACGGCTCTGCCACAGGGATATACACACACACGGCTCTGCCACAGGGATATACACACACACTGCTCTGCCACAGGGATATACACACACACGGCTCTGCCACAGGGATATACACACACACACGGCTCTGCCACAGGGATATACACACACACACGGCTCTGCCACAGGGATATACACACACACTGCTCTGCCACAGGGATATACACACACACGGCTCTGCCACAGGGATATACACACACACACGGCTTTGCCACAGGGATATACACACACACACGGCTCTGCCACAGGGATATACACACACATGGCTCTGCCACAGGGATACACACACACACGGCTCTGCCACAGGGATATACACACACACGGCTCTGCTACAGGGATATACACACACACGGCTCTGCCACAGGGATATACACACACACTGCTCTGCCACAGGGATATACACAGACACACGGCTCTGCCACAGGCCTATACACACACATACACGGCTCTGCCACAGGCTTATACACACACACATACACACACACACACACACACACACAGCTCTGCCACAGGCCTATACACACACATACACGGCTCTGCCACAGGCTTATACACACACACACACACACACACACACACACACGGCTCTGCCACAGGGATACACACACACACACGGCTCTGCCACAGGCCTATACACACACGGCTCTGCCACAGGGATATACACACACACGGCTCTGCTACAGGGATATACACACACACGGCTCTGCCACAGGCCTATACACACACACGGCTCTGCCACAGGCCTATACACGCGCATACACACACACACACGACTCTGCCACAGGCCTATACACACACGGCTCTGCCACAGGGATATACACACACACGGCTCTGCTACAGGGATATACACACACACGGCTCTGCTAAAGGGATATACACACACACGGCTCTGCCACAGGGATATACACACACACGGCTCTGCCACAGGGATATACACACACACACGGCTCTGCCACAGGCCTATACACACACACACACGGCTCTGCCACAGGGATATACACACACACACGCTCTGCCACAGGCCTATACACACACATACACACACACGGCTCTGCCACAGGCCTATACACACGCATACACACACACACACAGCTCTGCCACAGGGATATACACACACACGGCTCTGCCACAGGGATATACACACACACGGCTCTGCCACAGGGATATACACACACACGGCTCTGCCACAGGGATATACAAACACACGGCTCTGCCACAGGGATATACACACACACGGCTCTGCCACAGGGATATACACACACACGGCTCTGCCACAGGGATATACACACACACGGCTCTGCCACAGGGATATACACACACACGGCTCTGCCACAGGGATATACACACACACGGCTCTGCCACAGGGATATACACACACACGGCTCTGCCACAGGGATATACACACACACGGCTCTGCCACAGGCCTATACACACACGGCTCTGCCACAGGCCTATACACACATGGCTCTGCCACAGGCCTATACACACATGGCTCTGCCACAGGCCTATACACACACACGGCTCTGCCACAGGCCTATACACACACACGGCTCTGCCACAGGCCTATACACACACACGGCTCTGCCACAGGCCTATACACACACACGGCTCTGCCACAGGTCTATACAAACACATGGCTCTGCCACAGGCCTATACACACACATACACACACACGGCTCTGCCACAGGCCTATACACACCCATACACACACACGGCTCTGCCACAGGTATATACACACACACGGCTCTGCCACAGGTATATACACACACACGGCTCTGCCACAGGCCTATACACACGGCTCTGCCACAGGGATATACACACACACGGCTCTGCTACAGGGATATACACACACGGCTCTGCCACAGGGATAAACACACACACGACTGTGCCACAGGGATATACACACACATGGCTCTGCCACAGGCCTATACACACATACACACACACGGCTCTGCCACAGGCCTACACACGCGCATACACACACACACGGCTCTACCACAGGGATATACACACACACGGCTCTGCCACAGGGATACACACACACACGGCTCTGCCACAGGGATATACACACACACACGGCTCTGCCACAGGGATATACACACACGGCTCTGCCACAGGGATATACACACACACGGCTCTGCCACAGGGATATACACACACGGCTCTGCCACAGGGATATACACATACACACACGGCTCTGCCACAGGCATATACACATACACACATGGCTCTGCCACAGGGAAATACAAACATGGCTCTGCTTCATTTAAATATAAACACACACAGCTCTACTACATGCATATGTACAAACACATAGACCAACTACATACACAACTCTAATACATGTATCTATTAACAAACACAACTCTGTTAAATTCTGCACATATATACACACAGCCCTACAACAGGCACATTTCCTTGTACACACTATGCATTACCTCATCTTGCAGTTTCTGATCGGTGCAGGCAGGAGATGAGCCGCTGAGAGCTGCACGGAGGCTGCAGCAGCCGAAGAACAGGACCTGCCGGGTCACCTGTCATGTGATCAGGCACATGACCTGATAGGTCCTGAAATTACTTCACCTACTCCAGTCCAGCAGCCTCCGTTCATCTCCCGGTAGCTTCCTCCCCGGCTTTGCACCGATCACATAGGTTAGTGCAGAGCTGCAGGGGGAGGGCAGCTTTCTATGAGCGGCGGGGTTCTTTGCTTCTGCTCACCGGACCCCTACACCAGGGCAGTAAACCGCTGATGGCGGCCCTGGCATGACGTCATAACATACCTCCCTACCGTCCCGGATACAGCGGGACTTTCACGCTTTACATTGTTTGTCCCGTTGCCACGGGCGGGACGGCCGTCTCCCGGGCTCCGCCCACTCACTCTCTCCCCGCCTCACTGCTTTTCCCTCCTACCATCCTAGTAGACGTGGCATAACAGAGAGGAGCGCTGTGCTGCTGCTGGTATGTAAACTGAATCTCCCCAGCGCTGATTTCCCTCCCTCCCCCCCACCCCCAGCCGGAGGCTCTCTGTGCAGTCGGCCGGCCTCCTCTCTCTGCGGGCGGACGGCCGCCTCTCTGTGCAGTCGGCCGGCCGCCTGTCTCTGCGGGCGGACGGCCGCCTCTCTGTGCAGTCGGCCGGCCGCCTGTCTCTGCGGGCGGACGGCCGCCTGACTGTGTGTGCGGCCGGCCGCCTGTCTGTGCGTGCGGCCGGCCGCCTGTCTGTGCGTGCGGCCGGCCGCTTCTCTGTGCGTGCGGCCGGCCGCCTGTCTGTGCGGGCGGCCTGCCGCCTGTCTGTGCGTGCGCCCCCCGCCGCCTGTCTGTGCGTGCGGCCGGCCGCCTGTCTGTGCGTGCGGCCGGCCGCCTGTCTGTGCGGGCGCCCCCGCCGCCTGTCTGTGCGAGCGCCCCCGGTGCCTGTCTGTGCGGGCGCCCCCCGCCGCCTCACTGTGGCTGCCTGCGTCTCCGTGCTGGAGGCCCGCCGGCTGCCTGCGTGTCCATGCTGGAAGCCCGCCGGCTGCCTGCGTGTCCATGCTGGAGGCCCACCGGCTGCCTGCGTGTCCATGCTGGAGGCCCGCCGGCTGCCTGCGTGTCCATGCTGGAGGCCCGCCGGCTGCCTGCGTGTCCATGCTGGAGGCCCGCCGGCTGCCTGCGTGTCCATGCTGGAGGCCCGCCGGCTGCCTGCGTGTCCATGCTGGAGGCCCGCCGGCTGCCTGCGTGTCCATGCTGGAGGCCCGCCGGCTGCCTGCGTGTCCATGCTGGAGGCCCGCCGGCTGCCTGCGTGTCCATGCTGGAGGCCCGCCGGCTGCCTGCGTGTCCATGCTGGAGGCCCGCCGGCTGCCTGCGTGTCCATGCTGAATGGGTGTGGATGGGGAGTGGATATGGGCGTGACTGTGAAATGGGTGTTTTTAGGGGGCGTGGCCTAAAAATTTGCCGCGGCAAGCGCGCCGCAAACTTTTTCCCTCTTTTCCTTCTTTAAAAGTTGTGAGGTATGTAACACACATGGCCGCGCACAGTGAACTGCGCACGGCCATGTCTCCTGTACAATAATGCTGCCGGCTGACACTATCTGCACCTGTAAAAGTGTCAGTGCCGGCCCGCGGCATCACAGTACAGGAGAAACGGCCGGGCGCAGTTCACTGAGCGCGGCCATGTATATGTTATAATGACATCATGCAGCAGGCGGTCGGCCCTTAAACGGTTGGGAGGGCGGCCCGGGGGGCAACTGACCCCCCGCCCCCCGGGCCAGCCCGCCCCTGGTACTTACCAATTGTAATTGTTTGGGGTCTAGTAAGTGCGATTTTTTTTTGGGGGGACGTCTGCTATCTTTTGGGGGTGTCTGCTTTCTTTGATGACGAGTCCTGCTGTATTCTTAAACGTTTTAGCTGCTTGGACACTTCCCTATGGAACTTTAACTAGGGATTATTTTTGGAGTAGGGCTTATAATTTTAGTCTAGTCAAAAAAGCCCTAAATATCCTACTAAGGCTTATTTTCAGGGTTTCAAGGAAACAGGGTAGTAAGAGCAGATGGTGCCTTCTCCCCTGTTGTGAATGTTAGTTATGTTTTGGCTGCTGGGAGGCTCCCTCTGGTGGCCAGGAATGGTTTGGACTTGGATCAGGTGTGTTGTGCAGTGAGTGTTTCCTTTGCTAACTCTCTGCTTATTTAAGTCCTGGTCTGATTGCAGGCTGTTGCCGGATGTCAGTTGTACTTTGTATCTCCAGCCTGCTTAATCCTGCTCTACACCACATCCACTCCAGATAAGTGCTTGCTCTTTATTTATTGTCTGGTTCTTTTGTTTATCTGGGTTTGTCATTTGTTGTGGTTGGTTTCAGTTTATTTCCTTCCAGGGATTTTCCCCCTCTGTGGATTGTTGAGGAACTCCCTGCAGTTCTGTGTAGAGTATAGCTCCTTTGGGTCCATGTGTTTGTGGCTTGTTGAATTTGTTATAATTCCTGTTTTCTGTTCATTGGTATGACAAGGGCACCTGGTATAGGACGGAGTTCAGATCGAGCGATCTGAAGGCCTTTTTGTACTATCAGGAAGTTGGTATTTTGCAGGGTTTTTCTCTGGTCACGATCAGTCCCTTTCCTGTCCTTTCCTATTTTAGTCAGCGGGGGCCTCACCTTTTGCTAATCCTGTCATCTACCTGTGTATTGTGTTTTTCCTATATCACCGCAGTCTTTGAATGTGGGGAACTTGCTATTCTTGTCTATTTTCTGAGGCAGAGAGTTATTCATCTTTCTTACCTTTAGGATAGCTAGTTCTCCGGCTGGGTTCGCGGTGCACAGGATGTTAGTTCACCCCTCGGCTACTTCTAGTTGTGTTGGTTAGTAAGGGGATGGCGGCCAGATTAGTTGCCAATGCTCTTGTCACCTTTTGCCAATGATTTGTGGTGGTCTTCCATGGTTCCGGATCATAACAGTACATCCGGCCAACAAATTTAAAGGGTACTCTTAAGAAGGAAAAAAAAAGAAAAAAAAGCTGCTGAGAATATATATATATATATATATATATATATTTTTTTTTTTTTGTGTTTTTCCTCTTCTTCTTTGGGTTCTGTGGAAGATTTCTTTTCTAGCATGGATGAATTAGGTGAGCGTGTTGCTCATCTTGATGCTAAGGTTCGTCATATAGAGTCTTATCTTGCACAGACTCCCCTTGCAGAGCCTAAGATTCCTGTTCCTGATTTTTTTTCGGGAGATAGGGCGAGATTTTTGAGCTTCAAAAATAATTGTAAATTATTTTTTGACCTGCGCCCTAAGTCCTCAGGGAATCCCGTACAACAGGTTAAGATTGTCATCTCCTTGCTGCGTGGTGACCCTCAGGACTGGGCCTTCTCTTTAGCGTCTGATGATCAGATTCTCAATGATGTGGACTCCTTTTTTCAGGCCTTGGGATTATTATATGACGAACCCAATATTGTGAACCAAGCAGAAAAGGTCTTGTTGTCCTTAACTCAGGGTTTGGATTCTGCAGAAACGTTTTGGCAGAAATTTCGAAAGTGGGCAGACCTTACCAAATGGAATGATGATGCGCTTGCGGCTCTTTTTCGCACGGGTATTGCTGATGCTGTGAAGGATGTAATGGTAGGATTTCCCGTCCCTTCTGGTCTTGATGCCTCTATGACCTTGGCCATTCAGATTGATAGGCGTTTACGTTAGCGCAGTAAGATACCTGCTAGTTTTGTGCCTGGGGAACAGCCTTTGGAGCCTATGGAGTGTGATAGGGTCCTTTCTAATGCTAGTCGGCAGGGGTTCAGACGGAAGAATAGACTGTGCTTCTATTGTGGAGACGCTTCTCATAACATCTCTGTCTGCCCTAAACGTGAAAGGAGATTGGCTACTTCTGTTACTGTGGGTTCTTTGCAACCAAAGTTTCTTTTGTCTGTCACATTGATTTGCTCATTGTCTTCTTTTTCTGCATTTGCCTTTGTGGACTCAGGGGCAGCGCTCAATTTGATGGATTTTGGGTTTGCTAGGGATTGTGGTTTCCCCATGGTTCCTTTGCAAACTCCTATTCCTTTAAGGGGCATTGATGCTACCCCTTTGGCAGAACATAAACCCCAATTTTGGACCCAGGTGCCTATGAGAGTTGCACCAGCGCATCAGGAAACTTGTACATTTTTAGTATTGCATAATCTACAGGATACCTTGGTACTGGGATTTCCGTGGTTGCAGACCCATAATCCGGTTCTTGACTGGAGATCCTTGTCGGTAGCTAGTTGGGGTTGTCAAGGTGTGCATCAGGACCTTTCCGTGTCATCCACGTCTGCTCAGGCAGTTGATGTTCCGGCCTTCTTGTCTGATTTCCGAGATGTTTTTAATGACCAGGAATCTGATTCTCTGCCCCCACACCGGGACTGTGACTGTGCCATTGAGTTGGTGCCTGGTTGTAAATTTCCCAAGGGGCGGATTTTCAACTTGCCTGTGCCCGAACATGATGCCATGCGGTCATACATCCGGGAATCATTGGAGAAGGGGCACATTCGGCCCTCCTCTTCTCCTTTGGGTGCCGGCTTCTTCTTTGTTGCTAAGAAAGATGGTTCGTTGAGGCATAGTATTGATTACCGTCTTTTTAATAAAATTACGGTTAAATATCAGTACCCTTTGCCTCTGATGTCTGATCTGTTCTCTAGAGTGCAGAGTGCCAAATGGTTTACGAAACTGGATCTCAAGGGTGCGTATAATCTCATCCGTATTAAGGAGGGTGATGAATGGAAGACGGCTTTTAATACTCTGAGGGGCATTTTGAGTACCTAGTGATGCCTTTTGGGCTCACTAATGCACCCTCCGTCTTCCAGGCCTTCATGAATGATATTTATTGAAACCTTATAAGATTTCGGAGATTATTAACCCTGTATCTTTCCGTTTGACTCTGCCTGCGTCGTTTAAGATTCACAATGTCTTCCATAAGTCCTTGTTGAAGAAACATGTGAAGCCAGCAGTTCCTGCAGCAGCGCCTCCTGACTTTGTTTTGGTACAAGGGGATCTGGAGTATGAGGTTGAAAAAATTCTGGATTCCCGTCGCAGTAGGCGTCAGCTTCAGTACCTTGTGAAATGGAAGGGTTATGGGCAGGAAGATAACTCTTGGGTTGTGGCTTCTGACATTCATGCGGACAAGTTGGTTCGCGCCTTCCATCATGCCCATCTCGAGCGACCCCGTTGCGTGGGTGAGGGTTCGGTGACCCCTCCTCAAGGGGGGGGTACTGTTGTGAATGTTAGTTATGTTTTAGCTGCTGGGAGGCTCCCTCTCGTGGCCAGGAATGGTTTGGACTTGGACCAGGTGTGTTGTGCAGTGGGTGTTTCCTTTGCTAACTCTCTGCTTATTTAAGTCCTGGTCTGATTGCAGGCTGTTGCCGGATGTCAGTTGTTCTTTGTATCTCCAGCCTGCTTAATCCTGCTTTACACCACATCTACTCCAGATAAGTGCTTGCTCTTTATTTATTGTCTGGTTCATTTGCTTATCTGGGTTTGTCATTTGTTGTGGTTGGTTTCAGTTTATTTCCTTCCAGGGATTTTCTCCTCAGTGGATTGTTGAGGAACTCCCTGCAGTTCTGTGTGGAGTATAGCTCCTTTGGGTCCATGTGTTTGTGGCTTGTTGAATTTGTTATAATTCTTGTTTTCTGTTCATTGGTATGACAAGGGCACCTGGTATAGGACGGAGTTCAGATCGAGCGATCTGAGGGCCTTTTTGTACTATCAGGAAGTTGGTATTTTGCAGGGTTTTTCTCTGGTCACGATCAGTCCCTTTCCTGTCCTTTCCTATTTTAGTCAGCGGGGGCCTCACCTTTTGCTAATCCTGTCATCTACCTGTGTTTTTCCTATATCACCGCAGTCTTTGAATGTGGGGGGCTTGCTATTCTTGTCTATTTTCTGAGGCAGAGAGTTATTCATCTTTTCTACCTTTAGGATAGTTAGTTCTCCGGCTGGGTTCGCGGTGCACAGGATGTTAGTTCACCCCTCGGCTACTTCTAGTTGTGATGGTTAGTAAGGGGATGGCGGCCAGATTAGTTGCCAATGCTCTTGTCACCTTTTGCCAATGATATGTGGTGGTCTTCCATGGTTCTGGATCATAACACTCCCCCATACACAGAGGCCATGTGGTCACTGTGGAGTCATTATATCAGCCCCAGTTACAAGGGAAGGAAGATGAAAATAAAAATGCTTAAATACGAAACTAACCCCCCCCCCGCCCCCAATGTGTGAAATATAGGAAAATACCACTGTCAATCCAAATCTGTTATTAACCCCGACCAGATAAAAACTGCCATATATACAAAATAAGAAGTGTTACAAAATAGGTAAGAAATATTTACATGTTATTATAAACATAATATAAATGTCCGGCTTTCAGTCATAGGGATGGCCCCGATGAGGTTTTAGTCATTGCTCAGTATACAGTGACCAGTGGTTGTATCCGCGCTCTCGGCACTGACTGACAGCAGGTTCTAATGCTGAGCGGCTGTCAGTCGCTGCGGGGGCAGGGTATAATATATGTGGTAATAACAGACATTTCCTTTATTTTCCCACCAGTATCACTCGACATCAGGAATAAAAAACTTGATACTGAAGTTGGTTTCTTATTGGTCCAGTTTCTTATTTGGGGCTGAGGTTGGTTTCTTATTTGGATTTGTTTTTTTCTTGTTTTTTTTTTTTTTTTTAAACATGGAAGCTTTATTTTCTTTTATTTCAAATAAAGGATTTTTTGGGTGTCTGTGTTTATTTAGTTTCACTTACAGATTACTGATTAGTGTGACTCATAGACTTCTGCCATCACTAATCTAGGGCTCAGTGGCAGCTGTGGGCTGCCATCAACTCCTTATTACCCTGATTGCCACTGCACCAGGGCAAGGGGAAGAGCCGTGGCCAGCGAAAGAATTGGAGCATCTTATGGATGTGCCACTACTGGGGCGGCTGTGGGCTGCTATTGTTAGGATAGAAAGGGCCAAATAATGATGGCCCTTCCCACCCTAATAATATCAGGCCTCAGTTGTCGGCTGTACCTTGGCTGGTTTTAGAAAACTGGGGGGACCCCACGGATTTTTTAAATTATTTGATTTATTAAAAGAAAAATAAGTGTGGGATCCCCTCCATTTTTCATAACCAGCCAAGGTACAGCAGACAGCTAAGGCTGCAGCCCACAGCTGCTGCTGTTCCTGTGCTGGATATGAAAAATGGAAGGACCCCAATTTGTTTTTTACCCCCAAAATTTTAAAAACAGCTATCCAAGCGAGCTATCCCTCTATCGAGCTATTCTGTTATTTCTTTCAATCTATTATATATGTTCTAATTTTTTCTATCTATTCTATCAATTATCCTATCCCTATCATATTTTATATCTTTAAAAAACACATTAACAAAAATGCAGTAAAAACGCAGCAGAATCGCAGCATCATTACAAGCGTTTTATTACATTTCCAGGCTCTCTGGGAAAAGTTGCAGTTATGGTTGCAGTTTCTGTGCTGAAAGTTTCTGTGCTGAAAAAACTACAGCGTGCGCATATAGCCTTAAATGACATTATATAGTGATGTCTCACATCAAAGTCTGGTCACTCCAGCCGGGCCCAAATGGGTTCTGGGCATCAGAACTGGCATCAAACAGGGCAAAATAGGCAATTCACCCAGATTTTAATAAGTAACTGGTGTTTTTAAAGTTCACGTTACTTTGTTGATAAAAACCTGTAAAAAAAAAACCTGAGGGCTGCTGATAAGTTTTTGGCTTTGTGATCTTTTTTTGTTTCTATGGTAACGAATGTTACATCACATGAAAGCCTTATGTGTCTACAGTGATGGCCAAAAGTATTGGCACCCCTGCAATTCTGTCAGATAATACTCAGTTTCTTCTTGAAAATGATTGCAATCACAAATTCTTTGGTATTATTATCTTCATTTAATTTGTCTTCAATGAAAAAAAATAAAAAAAATTGTCATAAAGCCAAATTGGATATAATTCCACACCAAACATAAAAAAGGGGTTGGACAAAAGTATTGGCACTGTTTGAAAAATCATGTGATGCTTCTCTAATTTGTGTAATTAACAGCACCTGTAACTTACCTGTGGCACCTAACAGGTGCTGGCAATAATAAATCACACTTTCAGCAAGTTGACATAGATTAAAGTTGACTCAACCTCTGTCCTGTGTCCTTGTGTGTACCACATTGAGCATGGAGAAAAGAAAGAAGACCAAAGAACTGTCTGAGGACTTGAGAATCCAAATTGTGAGGAAGCATGAGCAATCTCAAGGCTACAAGTCCATCTCCAAAGACCTGAAAGTTCCTGTGTCTACGGTGCGCAGTGTCATCAAGAAGTGTAAAGCCCATGGCACTGTGGCTAACCTCCCTAGATGTGGAAGGAAAAGAAAAATTGATGAGAGATTTGAACGCAAGATTGTGTGGATGGTGGATAAAGAACCTCGACTAACATCCAAACAAGTTCAAGCTGCCCTGCAGTCCGAGGGTACAACAGTGTCAACCCGTACTATCCGTCGGCGTCTGAATGAAAAGTGACTGTATGGTAGGATACCCAGGAAGACCCCACGTCTTACCCCGAGACATAAAAAAACCAGGCTGGAGTTTGCCAAAACTTACCTGAGAAAGCCTAAAACGTTTTGGAAGAATGTTCTCTGGTCAGATGAGAGAAAAGTAGAGCTTTTTAGGAAAAGCCATCAACATAGAGTTTACAGGGGAAAAAAAAAGGCATTCAAAGAAAAGAACACGGTCCCTACAGTCAAACATGGCGGAGGTTCCCTGATGATTTGGGGTTGCTTCGCTGCCTCTGGCACTGGACTGCTTGACCGTGTGCATGGCATTATGAAGTCTGAAGACTACCAACAAATTTTGCAGCATAATAGGGCCCAGTGTGAGAAAGCTGGGTCTCCCTCAGAGGTCATGGGTCTTCCAGCAGGACAATGACCCAAAACACACTTCAAAAAGCACTAGAAAATGGTTTGAGAGAAAGCACTGGAGACTACTAAAGTGGCCAGCAATGAGTCCAGACCTGAATCCCATAGAACACCTGTGGAGAGATCTCAAAATGGCAGTTTGGAGAAGGCCCCCTTCAAATCTCAGGGACCTGGAGCAGTTTGCCAAAGAAGAATGGTCTAAAATTCCAGCAGAGCATTGTAAGAAACTCATTGATGGTTACCGGAAGCGGTTGTTCGCAGTTATTTTGGCTAAAGGTTGTGCAACCAAGTATTAGGCTAAGGGTGCCAATACTTTTGTCTGGCCCATTTTTGTAGTTTTGTGTGAAATGATCAATGATTTAATTTTTGTTTCATTCTCTTTTGTGTTTTTTCATTGCAAGCAAAATAAATGAAGATAATAATACCAAAGAATTTGTGATTGCAATCATTTTCAAGAAGAAACTGAGTATTATCTGACAGAATTGCAGGGGTGTCAATACTTTTGGACAGCACTGTAATACAGTATATGATTTCAAAATTTGGTGTTTGTTGTGTGACGCCTCTAAATTTATCAGGATGTCACAGGGAACTGCACCCCTTTCTGTTATGGTGTAAAACTCACCCTCCATGGTTCTGGGTTCCTACACACTGGTATTGCTTCCATCAGTACTCAAATCCTAACCACACCTCACACCACACCCTGTCAGGCACACCAGTGGGTGGTCTAGCTGGAAAAGGGCCACCCGCCTAGGGGTCAGACAGACTGGTGGGAGGGAGGAAGTCAGTCGAGTAGTAGCCCTCAGAGAGTGAGGAGCTGAGGGAGTTGTAGCTCCCTGTGTGACCTTGGTTGGGTCGCAGATGGTGGTCTGGGACCAGAGGAGTGGGAGACCCGGTCGCAAGGTATTGGAGAAGGGTGTACTGACTTAGTTTTGGAGAACGGTCGGCACCGGAAAATCCAGTAACCAGACTGGTACCGAGCACGGTGGGGTACAGGGCCCTAGATCAGGGAGTAGCTTCAACTTTCCCCAAGAGCTCAGAGATTGAAGGCACCAACACAACGAGGGGGATAGGGCTTTCCAGCTTATGCGGCCTACAGAAATCTCTAGTGTCAGCCATCGAGAGCACAGCTCCACTATAACGTTATGGGGAGCGGGACCCTGACAGCTTTAGGCCGAAGGGTCACTTAGGAAAATCTACAAAATTGTGCATGGAGGTAGGCTCCGGACCACTAAGCAATACCAGCGGAAACAGATACTTGGACGAGTTCCCCCGAGTGGCAGCAGCACCCAGAGACTTGGCTTACTTCTGTGTCAGAGTCTGCTTAATGGTTGCACCAACGTCTACACCACCTGAGTGAGTACACTGCACACCCTGTGTCCTGCCTGCCCGCTTAGCCTGCACAATGCTATCCTCAACCTACCTTCCAGAGTCCCGGGGTCTCCCGTACCCGTGGAGGGATCACCATCTGGCTACCCCACTCCATCTCCCCCCGAGTACTGCCATCGGCAGCGGCGGTACTCCCCTTACCACGAACCACGGGTGGTGTCACGAACTCTCCCTTGTAAATAACCCCTTTACATTTTGAAGTGGCCGCAAGTCCCCGGGTCTGGAGACCCTCGAGCCACAGCAACCCTGGATCCGAGCAGTTCGACTGCTGCAGGGGCGGCACAGTTGCTTAAGGCAACAGTGTTCTACGCACGCGGGAAAACAAAATGGAGGAGTCTAATAGGATATTCACAGCAACTGAGAACAGAGAAGTGATAAAATTCTTGTTTCTGCAAGAAAAGTCAGCGAAGGATATTCATGGTGATATGTCGCAGACACTGGGGGATCAATGCCCTTCGTATTCCACAGTTAAGAACTGGGTTGCTGTTTTACCAAGTATTTAAAGGGATCGGATACAGCTTTAAACAAGGCGATTCATTTTGTAATGATTAAATGATTACAGAAAATAGGAAATAGTGTGATATTGCGCACACTTTTGCATAACATAAATCACAAAGGTAAAGTACTTACATTGCACGCTACATCAGAAAAACTACACGCATCATCTGCCCGAAAACATCAGCTGTGAAAACAGCGGAGACAGGGAAACTCCTGGGATCCACACTGTGGTGTAATGGGCGTCCCCTCCACAGGTAAACAGGCTTCCGACTTTGCTGTAATCATCACCAGTCTATATCTCACTTGAGAACAAATTGCTTGCATAACTAAATGTTACACAAACTCTAATAGGTTCCATTTGTCCAATAAAGTATCCTTCTTCTGAGTGGCCAACTCTTCAGAAGTCAACTTACACCGGACAAATACGTCACCGGATGAGACATGCCAAAGGCTCCTTCTTTTAGATGTTTTACCATACTATAAACACGCACATTCTCAGTAAACAATGATAAGAAAACTATGTGGTACTGAGTGATACTATACACAGGTATTTTCTCACTGGAACTATAATTCCAGGTGTCTGGGAAAATTACAGAGAAAACCAGCTAATAGAAACTACTGCATAACTGTTGCAGTCTAATATCTTAAAGGGTTTCTTAAAGACAGACTTCCAATATGGATTCCTGATGGCCACTAACATGTTAACACTACAGTTGCCAAATGTAAAATGGGCCACTTCAGCACCAATGATGAGGAACGTCCTGGACGACCGAGAGTGGTTGTTGTTCCGGAGATCATCGATGCTTTGCATAATCTCATACTGGAGAATCCACGAATTTCAGCTAAAGCAATAGCAGACATCATGGGGATTTCCCGTGAACGTGTTTGTGTCATTATCCATGAACATTTTGACATGAGGAACGATCTGCAAAGTGGGTCTCCAAATGTTTGACAACAGATCAGAGAAGCATGCGAGTGAAAACTTCCCGGTCCATTTGTCAGCATTTCCGCACTGATAACAACTTCCTGGATCGACTGGTCACTATGGATGAGACCTGGATTTATTTGTATGACCCTGAAAACAAGGAGCAGTCAAAAGAGTGGAAGCACAGTGGTTCTCCTCACCCAAAGAAGTTCAGTATGCAAAAATCCGCCACTAAAGGCTACTTTACATGCTGCGACATCGCTAGCGATCTCATTAGCGATGTGAAATTTTAGATCGCAAGTGCGATCTTTCGAGATCGCACATGCGTAAAATAACCTATGTGCGCTCTCGAAAGATCGCATTTGCGATCTGGAATTTCACATCGCTAATGAGATCGCTAGCGAAGTCATAGCATGTAAAGTACCCTTTAGGTGATGGTGTCTGTGTTCTGGGATAAGGAGGGTGTGCTGTTAGTGGACTACCTTCAAAAGGGTTCCTCCATCAATGGTATTACATTGAACTTTTGGACCAATTGAAGGCAGCTCTGAAGGCCAAAAGGCGTGGCAAGCTGTCCAAAGAAATCTTGTTCCTGCAAGACAACGCCTCCGCTCACACTGCACAAGCAGCCATGGCAAAACTGGCAGAGCCGGGCTTCCAGCTGGTGACCACCCACCTTATTCACCAGATCAAGCTCCCTCCGACTATCATCTGTTTCCAAACCTGAAGAAACACCTCAAGGCACCAAATCTCACACCATTTCTGATGCCATGGCTGCTACGGATGCCTGGTTTGAGACACAACCGAAATCCTTCTTTTTGCTAGGCTTACAGAACTTGGAATACTGACGTAAGAAGTGACATCAATGGAGAGTATGTGGAATAAATGGAAAGTTTCATCAGTCTATCTCGTTTCTTTCTGGGTAAAGCCAAAGACTTATCAGCAGCCCCTCGTAAAAACCCAAAAAAGAAACCGACTTCAGCCTCATAAAAAGAGCAAAGAAACAATAAAGATGACGACAGGAACAGGAAAATGAAGGAGAGGAAAATAATAGAGACCCTGCACCTACCTCCACCTGCAGAGCCGCACACTAGATATATGGCTGCTCTGTGCTTACAGGACCTGTGATGATGTCACATGGAGGGGAGGAGTCAGGGGTCACATGATCAGCTCCTCAGTGTATGCAGGACTCTGCTGTGCTGGGTGTCATGGCGCTGGATGAGGGGAAGTTTATGTGTGGGGTCAGGAGGGGTTTACAGTGTGGATGTAGCAGAGCTGTGTGTGTACGAGGTGTACGGAGCGGAGTCATGTGTGTACGAGGTGTACGGAGCGGAGCCGTGTGTGTACGAGGTGTACGGAGCACAGCCGTGTGTGTACGAGGTGTATGGAGCGGAGCCGTGTGTGTACGAGGTGTACGGAGCAGAGCCGTGTGTGTACGAGGTGTATGGAGCGGAGCCGTGTGTGTACGAGGTGTACGGAGCGGAGCCGTGTGTGTACGAGGTGTACGGAGCGGAGCCGTGTGTGTACGAGGTGTACGGAGCACAGCCGTGTGTGTACGAGGTGTATGGAGCGGAGCCGTGTGTGTACGAGGTGTACGGAGCAGAGCCGTGTGTGTACGAGGTGTATGGAGCGGAGCCGTGTGTGTACGAGGTGTACGGAGCAGAGCCGTGTGTGTACGAGGTGTACGGAGCGGAGTCGTGTGTGTACGAGGTGTACGGACCAGAGCCGTGTGTGTACGAGGTGTACGGAGCGGAGCCGTGTGTGTACGAGGTGTACAGAGCAGAGCCGTGTGTGTACAACGTGTATGGAGCAGAACCGTGTGTGTACGAGGTGTATGGAGCGGAGCCATGTGTGTACAACGTGTACGGAGTAGAGCCGTGTGTGTATGAGGTGTACGGACCAGAGCCGTGTGTGTACGAGGTGTACGGAGCAGAGCTGTGTGTGTATGATGTGTATGGAGCACAGCCGTGTGTGTACGAGGTGTATGGAGCGGAGCCGTGTGTGTACGAGGTGTACGGAGCAGAGCCGTGTGTGTACGAGGTGTATGGAGCGGAGCCGTGTGTGTACGAGGTGTACGGAGCAGAGCCGTGTGTGTACGAGGTGTACGGAGCGGAGTCGTGTGTGTACGAGGTGTACGGACCAGAGCCGTGTGTGTACGAGGTGTACGGAGCGGAGCCGTGTGTGTACGAGGTGTACAGAGCAGAGCCGTGTGTGTACAACGTGTATGGAGCAGAACCGTGTGTGTACGAGGTGTATGGAGCGGAGCCATGTGTGTACAACGTGTACGGAGTAGAGCCGTGTGTGTATGAGGTGTACGGACCAGAGCCGTGTGTGTACGAGGTGTACGGAGCAGAGCTGTGTGTGTATGATGTGTATGGAGCAGAGCCGTGTGTGTATGACGTGTAGTGAGTAGAGCCGTTTATATGATGTGTACTGAGTGGAGCAGCGTGTGTATGACGTGTAGTGAGTGGAGCTGCGTGTTTATGATGTGTGGTGAGTGGGGCTGTGAGTGTGCAGTGACCCAGAGTATACACTACTAGAATGTCCCCTGATGGCCGTGTGCCTCTCTATAATGTTTTGCTTTATCTGTGCCTTCTGAAGCCTTGCTCTGAGAGTTGTAGCGTCTACACTGACCTCTGCTGGCCGTTCTCAAAACTACCTTTGCCTTATATGGTAAAAGGAAGTGACACAGCAGTGAGGAAATTTCCGGGTCCTTTTCTGACAGGAAAAATAGAGAAAGATGTCTGCGTCTGAGGACTCAGGAGGTGAGACTGAGTATTGGTGGAGAGGTGTATGAACGCTGGAGGCGGTGGGGCTACTTCCAGTCACTGCTATCCTCTAGTAACAGTGTCTGGTAAGGAGAAGGAAACTCTCTGTGGAAAGGAAAATCCAGGCTGCGATTTATCCTAAATCAAGGTAGGCCCCGAACATAGCGAGATCCAGAAAGTCACAAACTGCTCAAAGCCAAGACCACCCAGCTCCGCCACTGCTTTTTCTATGTACATCTTTTTGTATTAATAAATCCATTTTTATGGACCTTGGAGTGGAGCCACTTTCTCTTCTTCTGTGAATAATCCTTCGGACATTTTATTTCTCATCTGAGTGTGCTCCTCCTGGCTCATTTTGTTACAAGGACTGGAGCAGCTTTCCTTCAGCCACTAAACTGTGAAGGTAAACCCTGGTGGTGCAGGATCAATTTATTTTTTATATTTGAAGCCCACTAGAGGTAACTAGCATCCGCAGAAGGATGCAATAGAATGGTCAACCAAGCCCTAAGTCAGTATCGGGAAGTCACATAGTACAGAGGGATAAGTGGAGCTGGAGTTCAAGTGAGAGCCAAGGGTCAGAAAGCCAGGGGGTATCGTCAGGAGCCGGAGGGGAGCAGAGCCTTTGTCAGATAGAAAGCTGGGGTAGTAAACCGAGAGGACAAGTAAGTATAGAGGGAGTGGACACGGGATAACAAAGCAGAGAACGGGTTGGGGAGACAGAGAGGTAAGACAAGACAGGAAGGATGGTGGTCAGGGAAAGGAGTACTAGGTAGCGGGCAGCATCAGAACAGACTCACAAGAACCCGAAGCGCACACTGCAGAACAGGAACTATTCACTCGTGGCGTACCAAGGAAAACAGTTCCAAGATAAAGCAGTGTGACCCCCCGGAACGAGGCACGACAGAATAGGGTCCTCCCATTGGACCTAACCCTGGAGAATGCAGACAGCAGGAAACCAAACACATACAATGGCTCTCCACAAGCAAAGTCATATGAGAATCATGACAGTAATATTTCTGATTTTATTGAACTCTTCAAGCACTAAGTACAGGAAAGTGTCCAAAAAAAGACCATGGCTTTCAAAAAGTTAAAAGCTCAATTTTGGAAAAAGATGTATTAATATGTAGTCCTGTGTCATATAGAAATTATAAAATTCATAAAGACTCCTATAAAGGGGGTCAGCTATGAAGCTGACTCCCTCCTTTGGAAACAAGTAACTAAAGAGAATCCTCTAGCAGATATGAGGCCAATCTCAGCTTGAATGCACAAGAATGCAGAAAAGGACAGATTTATGAATGGTAGAGATAAGAGCAGCAGTAGAACGGAAAAACAGCAGATAGATTCAAATCCTTTGTTTCCCCTTATAGAAAATATGAATTGAGGTTTTATGAACTGCATTGATATAACAGAAAAGTGATATTTTCAAATTTGTGATAAAATGGAGAATATAAATTGTTCTGCATCATTGGGTGATGGCCAGGGTCCCACCAAATGGATATTGGTGAGAGATGAAAACAGTGATTTTATCAAAACTATAGCAAGCAGTAAATGACACATCATTAGAATCAGAGTCAATGTCTGTCACTGGTAACAGACAGTCCTGTGGTGTCCGACAATAGAAGGTCACAGCATTTGGTTCCGCAAAATACTCCCTGACTTTCTATTATTTCTGCTGTTAGTATTCAGTGTACTGGTATCTCCTCTGCTGGTTTTTCCATCTTTTTTTCTTTAGGACCCAGGGGAGCTCCTCTTTACGTCAGCTGCTAATAATCTTTATTTCCCATTGGGTTTAAATACTCTCAATTTCCATGGACTTGTGCTGGTGATATTCAGTTTTTTCACAAGCTCTGGATACAAGCAGGTGGCTTGCACACACCAGTAGGATCGTTGTTGCTCTTTGCCGAACTTCTTACTGAGTCGTCTAGAGATAAGTTGTATATTGGTTCCCCTTGTTTGTTATCCCTGTGTGCCCTTTAGTGCTTAGTGGGGTTGACGAAGACCTCATCCCATCCACTCCCTACCTAGGGCCCAGATCATGGGCAGCCTAAGGTCAGGTATCCGGATCGGCTCATAGATGTGGAACCTATCTAAGGCGGTGAAGGAACCCAGGGCCCACCGGAAGCCTTGGTCAGAAGTCACCATCTCCCCCTTTGCTACACACAGGGTTTCCCTTTCGCCGTTCACTTGGTACTTCTCCGTACCTATGTGACACTGTCTTTATATTATTCTGATTTTTAATTAAGTAGTAAACACTTAGTGACAGAATCCCATAAAATTCACAAAACCCCAGCATAGGTATCATAAATGTTACTTGCTTTTCACAAAGATATAGACCCTTTCAGTTCTGGTCTCTTCTACACCCATAATCTAAACTGTAATAAAGGTTTGTGGGCAGAGATGAGCGAATCTAAATAATAAAATTCGGTGTTTGTACCAAATACAGACTTCATCAAAAAAATCAGTGTTAGAGTTCAGAGATCGAGTGATTTATGTATCCTAACCACTCGATCTAGCATCGGTGTGCTCGGGTACACACAGTGCTCGGCCCATTGCGAGCCACTTGCAGTGTTTGAATGGCTTTCACGGGGAGATAAAAACATCGTTATAGGATGTACTAGAAGGTGGCCCGATTCTACGCATCGGGTATTCTAGAATTTACGTATTGTGTAGTTAATGTATGATTTTTGTTATATATATATATATATATATATATAGATGTTGTTGTGTGTAGTTACCAAGTGTTCGTGTAGGGCGCTGTACATGTTCTGGGTGTTGTCTGGGTGTGGCGGGGGGTGAGAGCGGTGTTGTTTGTGTGTTGCATTATTTGTGGAGCGCTGTGTGTCTGTAGCGTTGTGTGTGTGTGTGTGTCGGTTCGGGGAATGCGTGCGGGGGGCAGGGCCAGAGCGAGCGTGCAATGCGTGAGGGGGGCGGGGCGTGGCCGAGTTGCCAACGCGTGCAGGGGGCCGGGGCGAGAGGCCAATCCGTGTGAGGGGGCGGAGCCGAGGCGAGCCGAGCGGCCAATCCATGCGGGGGGCGGGGCCATGGCGAGCCCAGCGGCCAATCCGCTGTTTGTCACCGTAAGGACACAATTTTGGAGCAAGACAGACAGACAGACAGAATAAGGCAATTATATATATAGATTGTGTACAAGGAAAAAAACTCTGTCCTCCCTCCTAAGATACTAAATACTCTGTTTAGGGCTAGTTCTATGTGGGTGGAGACCCGAACTGCCCAATCAGTAACTTCAGGACCAGTCCAGTTCCCAAACTGAATTTTATTCAAAGTCCAACTGAAGAACTGAACCCAAAATTCAACGGGTGCACTCATCTCTATTTGTGGGTAGCCCCACAGAAAAATAATCCTTTGGATATCAGACAGATAAAATCCTTTAGTTTTTAATTACAACAATTATTCTGTGTAAAGGGATCATTTTTATAACATAAAGAGCCCAATTTTTGCAGGGGCCACTCCTGATTCATGAAGTGATGCATGCCTCTTCATGAATCCGGAGCGTTTGACGAGTGGCATGTGGCATGTGCCTCCTAGTGTCATGCTAGCAATATTACTCCCATCAGGGACTGGAGTGAGATTTCTGGCATAGGAAACATCACAGCTAGTCATGAATTTAAGGAGCTGTGGTGTCACGCCCTCGTCCCACCCAAACCCTGCCAATTTTTGGAGTGAAAATGGCAAAAGCCACCAAAATTTGGCACAACTATGAATTGATCCAAATTTTTGTGACTTTTCAAGGCTTTTGAGCCATTGTTTTGACATAAAAGCTTTGATAAATTTGGACCAGTGTGTTTTAACAACTTCCACATATCTAGGATGTAGAGTGTGATTTAATTCTCCCCTGTCCCTGCTGGGGATAGAAGCTATACCAGCTGTATAGTACAATACAAAGGGATCGGGAAAAGAATGCCCTATCACTAGGGGAAGGGGGAAGTGGTGACTCCTGACAATACAGCTCACCCTCACTGCTCTCACTAACACTATACAGGTTCCACACCTGTCACTGAGCAGGAATACCTCACACTAGGTAAACCCTGATCTGGGCCTAAGTAAGGATGGTGGGTATGAGCCCTTAGTCAACATCACTAACGTTAAGGGAGACAATAGGAAACAATACAGAGGAATTACAGTTACATAGCAAAAGTCAAACACTTATCTTAGGAGTAGCTACCACAGACGTCTCTGGAACAACAAGAGGAGACGACCGCTGCAAACCACACCCAGGAACAACTCTGAACTGCACCCAAAGCACCCCAGGGTGAGGTTTATAAAGGAAGTCACAGGCTGACAACAGAGGAAAAACTGACCGTTTCCCAGGGTCATGGAGTCCACTGCTGCAGAAGCCGAGAACTGTCAGATAACAATACGTTCTGCAAATTTCTGGGATTTTCCAACACTTCTTCCACTGGATTGTCCGCTTGTCGTGACATCTCCAGGACACCCCCTCACTATTTTTGTGCAAAATGTCTACAGCTCTGCCTCAAGTCCAGAGGTTCTGAGACAAAATCATCACATCTAAACAATAGAGAAAGAAAGGCATGAAGAATATACATTTACAAGCATTTATTAACAAAACAAGTTTTGAAATGCAATTATATACAATGTGATATACTTCAAAGTTCCTATCTGCAATCTGGGGCTCTGCTTTTTAGTAAATAAAGCAGTGGACAACCTGAGATTAGTCAATTATGTAAATATAATCCAGTATCAAAACATTTTACAAATATTCCCAAAGGCTCTCGAAACACCCAATTTAGGGTGCTTTCACATCAGCGTTTTTTTTTAAACTGCGTCACGAATGGATTTTTTACTGCAAAGCCGGATCCATTACAAATGTATTGACATTTCAATGCATTTGCAATGGAATCACGACAAATGCGGTCACATGCGGTTGTGTGCGGCATACACTGGATCCGCTGCTTTGCGGTATTTTACCTTTTTTCAAAAACGCTACTTGGAGTGTTTTAGTCCTCGGGCAAAATACCACATGTCAATGGATACATTAGATTGCGGCGGTACCTACAATGTATTTCAATGTGCGCCGGATCCTGCTATATCGGAAGTCGCCGGATCCTGATAGACAGGATCCTGTTTTCTGTACTGAGCATGCCCAGAAAGCAGCCTGGCATGGTCAGTACAGAAATCTCTCTCTCTGGCCGGTTTCAGTATGCAGAGCGGGATCCCACAAATCTCTGCAGCTGTTCCAAGCGCGAGAAATTTCTTTCTCAACTAATCCAGCGCGGTTACAAACTTTAATATTTTACTGAACTGCTTAAGAAGGATGCTGCAGCGCTGGGGTCATAGAGCTCACTCTTTCACTGTGAGAGTGATCACTGAGGGTTGTGGGATCTCACAACCTGGAAGTTAGTTTTGGGGGACATTAGGGACACTCCAAAAGTTTTGGTAGTGGATTATATTTAGAAAATTCACTAATCTGTGGTTCTCCACTGTTTTAGTAAATAAAAAAGGCAGCCACAGATTTGTGATAAGCACTTTTTAAAGCGAAAGTCATCAAACACATTGCGCTAGAGATTGGGGGATATTACCCCTGTAACAGTGTCAGTAGCAGATTCCCCCATATCAGTGCGTCATAACCACATTTTTTTGCTTCAATCTTTTTCCCTATTTTCCTTCTTCAGAACCTAGATTGTGTCTTATGGTCCGAAAAATACGATAAGTTTAAAATAGAGAATATAGTTCTTTCCCTCACCAATTCTTACTTGAGAAATTGTAGCTGATTTTTGGATAAAACTCTTTGAATTATGGTACATCATGATGGCTTCTCCTGTGTGACTTATCTGACAACAGGACCTGATTAAATCATAAAATCATTTGGCAATTCTGAAAGCGAGAATGGCTGCTCTGCTCTGTTGGTTTTCTGATTGTCGGCAAGACTTAATTTACCAGTTAAACATTTCAATTATTCACAACATGAAAAAAAGTTTCCTTCCCTATGTGGCTAGTTTCACACTTGCGTTGAACGGCATCCATTGTATTGCGTTGTGTGACAGATGCAACGGATGCGTTGCATTTAGTGGCACAACGGATGCAACGGATCATACAAAACAATGGAATCAGCTTTTTTTTTTTTTTTTACAATTTCACCGGTGGCAGACTATTGTGAACGATCACCTGATCGTTCACAGCAGCCGGTCGCCGGGTGATCAGCTGATAGTTCGGCCGCCGAGTATGTGTGCGGGGGGTGTGGGGCGGAGTGCGGGGTGGGTGGAACCGAGCGGGGCCATGGCGCGCTGAGGACAGGTGAGTGTGTGTGCGTGTGTACGTGTGTGTGTGTGTGTGTGTGTGTGTGTACATGCGGAGTGGAGTGCGGGAGGGGGCGGAGCCAAGTGGGGAAGTGTCGGGCTCCCTGCACACGTAGCTAGGGTAAATATCAGGTAACTAGGCAAAGAACTTTGCTTGGTTACCCGATGTTACCTGGTTACAGGTGCAGGGAGCCAGAGAGAGCATGCGCAGTGAAATCCTAAGGATTCCGCTGCTCAAAAAAACGTTACATGCAACGCAGCGCCGCCCAGCGGAAGGAACGCAGGTACTTTTGGCACAATCCGTCATCCATACAAGTCTATGGGAAGCAGCGGAATCCGTTAACGGATTCCGCTGTTTTACAAAATGGCGGATTGTGACGGAAGGAAAAAAACGCAAGTGTGAAAGTATCCTGTGGCTTCTTCAGATGTTTAACAAGAACTGATTTCTAAAAAAAACACTTTCCACATTAAGAACATAGGAATGGTTTATTTTGTGTGATTTTTTTGATGGTGAACAAGACCTGATTTCCTAGTAAAACATTTACCACATTCTGGGCATGAAAATGGCTTCTCCCCTGTGTGAGATCTTTGATGCACAACAAGATCTGATTTCTGAATAAAACATTTCCCACATTCTGAACATGAAAATGGCTTCTCCCCTGTATGAGATCTTTGATGCGAAACAAGACCTGATTTCCGAATAAAACATTTCCCACACTCTGAACATAAAAATGGCTTCTCCCCTGTGTGAATTTTCTGATGTATAACAAGGTATGATTTCTCAATAAAACATTTCTCACATTCTGAACATGAAAATGGCTTCTCTTTTGTGTGATATTTCTGATGTCTAACAAGGTCTGAATTCTCAATAAAACATTTCCCGCACTCTGAACATGAAAATGGCTTTACCCCTGTGTGGTGATTTTTCTGATGTCTAACAAGGTTTAATTTCTGAAAAAAACATTTCCCACATTCTGAACATGAAAACGGCTTCACCCCTGCATGAATTTTCTGATGTCTAACAAGGTGTGATTTCCAACTAAAATATTTCCCACATTCTGAACATGAAAATGGCTTCTCCCCTGTGTGAATTCTTTGATGTACAACAAGTTCTGATTTCCAGATAAAACATTTTCCACACTCTGAACATGAAAATGGCTTCTCCCCTGAGTGATTTTTCTGATGCCTAACAAGATATGATTTCTGAATAAAACATTTCCCACATTCCTGACATGAAAATTGCTTCTTCCCAGTGTGGCATTTTTGATGGTCAAAAAGATATGATTTTACAGCAAAACATTTCTCACATTGGGGGCATGAAAATGGCTTTTCATTTGTGTGAGTTTTTTGATGGGCAACAAGATTTGATTTCCTGGTAAAACATTTCCCACATTTTGAACATGAAAATGGTTTCTCCCTTGTAGGAGCAGTTTCATGTTCCACATCCCTTCTGTAACTTTTATTTGGCTTAAAATTCTGTAATAAATCTGAATTTTGGACTTGTTTGAAAAGATCAGATGAGAAAGCTTTCCGAGGAAGGACTGGAAGTATATCTGGGATACCAGCATGCTCTTCATATGCATCATGTGTGATACTTTCATCATCTGTTTTAACTTCTAAAGATATTAGACGTCCATCTGACCAGCCAATACAGTCATCTGCTAAAAATAAACACAATGTTATTAGTTTTTAATGATATTATCTTGAAAGTACATTTATTTTTTTAAACCATAACATCAGAAATTAAATTAGGAAAAATTGTATTCTGAATCTATTTTCCAATTTTCTAAGAGTTACATCTTTGTTAATTCAGACCTCTTATTCCTGTCTCCAAGACATCTCTCCAGTAACATCAGTTCTCTGGAATGTGCTTCAGTAAATAATCTGATTGATTGTCCTATACTGTCCCTCACGCTAGGAGACCCTAGGCTATCCCTAATCTCTGGATTACCCTTGAAGGTGAAGATGCCCTGGTCCTGTACCTTACTATTTTCCTGACTAGATCTAATCTAATGATCCCTGAAGGAAGGAAGGGGAAAGAGTATGATGGAAATACAGATTAAGACAGATGGGAAAACTAAAACTTAGACACACTGCAAACTCACAGAAATAAACAGTGAGAAACAGGAGAAAAATAAGAGCAGGAAGGCAGAAAAAAGGGGTTAACACCACAGCCGTTCACAGCAATAATGCACAACAACCACCCGTTAGTCTGTATCATAACACCTCACCAGACCAGTATAGGTAAACTATAGCTGGCATTAATGGAATAGCCCAGCCAGCATAAACAGGATGGGAGAGAATGATACTGGCTTCACGCAGTATGTTATGAAAGACACTAACCAGTAGCCCAGCAGAGACTAACTCTTGCTAGCCTGCCTAAGTCTGTAGTTCGATGCCTGTGTCTCCATGCACTGCTCACAGACATCAGAGAAGTTAGCAGGCAGAGTGTAGTTTCCACAGATCTTGACACTGCCTTGACAGTTGAAAAACCTGCAAACATCTCTGTGACATTGATCCACAAGATAGACGATTTCAAAGAGATTTTTTTCCAAGATAACAATAAAATAGGTAAAGTCAGATGCTGGAAATTTAACGGGGATGTCCGGGACTATGACGATGATGGCCTATCCTTAGGCTTTGTAACCAAAGCAGGTAGCAGGGTCTTGCTGTCTGTGAAGGTAAACATTAGCGCTCCAATTCATCAAGACCGGCTATGTACACTGAAAAATTACATCAGGGACTGGAGAGAGATTTATGGCATAGGGAACGCCACAGTTTGCTACACATTAGAGAAGCGGCGGCATCACACCCTTGTTTAGCCCAAGCTTTGCCCATTTCGGCAAGGCTGGTTAAAATTGGTGTGACCACAAAAAAAAACACACACACACACACACACACACACACACACACTCACCAGCCTGTCTCCTCTTCAGCTTTAGACTCCTACAATTGAGACCTTTAGTTACATGACATGATTTCAAAAAGATCCTTAAGCAGACCTATAATTGGTATATAAACACTACGGCCCCTAGGCGAATGGGGCCCTGTGAAATTGCCCAGTTTGCTCTCCCTTTCCCCTAATGCCAGTCCTGCATGCCAACCTGTCTTCTTTTCAGTTCTTTAGACCCCTAAAATTAAAAGACCTTTGGTTACATCATGTCACATGACTTTATAGTCATCAAAGATCCTTAAAGGAAAGTATTGCGTTTTTTTATTTTTGTATTAATAATAGTGATTATGAAATCAAGTATTTGTAATACAAAATTAAAATCACTGGTTATTTTGTTTTTATTTCATTCTAATTTTACTGAAGGCACTGGGGGTTGCCATATTGAATTTGTTTTTTGTAACGACAGATACTCACCTTTATGGCAGCCCTCTGTGCATAGACTCTGATAGTCGGGCTCCGACCCCCATTTAGAAACATTAGAGAAGGCGTCAGCTGTGAAATGGACACGCCCCCTGGCTGTCCAGATCACAGCAGAGGGAGGAGATCAACGCCATCAATGTGGAGCTCACAGCAAATGCTGTTTGTGTGTTGCCCGGGGACCAGGGGTACTCAGATCCGGGCCACAGAGTCACTTCTGCGGGTATCACGATGGCGTGACCCGGTCTGTGATCCCAGGCTCCACAGTAAAAGAGGATTTGGGTAAGGGAGATTGTCCGTGACGCCACCCACGGTTGTGGTGAAGTTGGAACACCACCGCTGCTTTGGACGGGGATCCCGGGAGCTATGGTATGGAGCAGCTAGATGTTATTTCTCCCCTCCGTGGGTAGGGGGGTTGGTAGTCCCGGGGCCCGGCGATGGGGTAAGCAGGGAGCAGGGCGCAGTGCTGCAGTGCGGTGCCCGAGGGCACGGGTGTACTCACAAGAAAGTCACACGGAGTCACTGGTAAACTAGGAATTGCCGGTGTCCGCAGCCTTTGGTACGGGGGTGTTAGTGTCCCACACACGGTGCAGCAGCCCTTGTTGTTCTTCCCCTGCAGCCAAGTGTCTTTCTCTCCACTCTCTTCCTCTGCTCCTCAGCCGGGAACGGGGAATCCACTCCCCTGTAGTGATCCGGGTACCCAGGCACCGAGGGGCCACCGCCCTGCTCCGGCTACCTGTTCTGGCCCCTTCCTCACTACGGCCTGTCCCGGCCCTTTCAGAGCACCTTCACTCCCAGCCTGGGAGCTACAGCTTCAGACTTCTGTCCTGTCTGCTCTCCACACACTCTCTGCCCCAGCCCCTCCCCTCTCCTCTGCTTTTCTCTTACCCTGGGGGCTGTGCTTTGTCTGGCTGCCCGGTGTGAGATCAGATTACCAAGGAGGATTAACTCTTTCTGTGACAACCTGGCTGTGCCAGGGCGTCACACACCCCCTTGGTAAAACACGGCCCGTCCTCGGGCCGTCGAGGCACCAACATTTATTAAAACTGGAAAAAGGATAAAACATTTTAACATTTTCAATCTTCCCACAGCGGGATGCACATTGCTTCAACGTTGCAACAACAAATAACACTTTTAATAATGTCAACGTGACGGGTCCTTTAGTCACCCACCCAAACAACCTAGCCTTGGTGCTGCCCCTAAAACCCAGGCAGCACCCCTTGACCCCAGTCCAGGAACGGCTCCAGATTGGTCAACGGGACCGGTACTTTGCTGCCGTTGCGGCCGGGCGGACTGCCGGAGCCGTCGTCATCTCCGTCGCGGCCGGGCGGACTGCCGGGGCCGGTGGCAGGGTGGTGACAAAGGTGAGGCCTGGGGACCCCAGGTCTGGGTCCTCCCCAACAGGCGCTGCGGGCTCCGCTACCGGTAACAGGGGTAACAGGTCGGTGCATCGCTGCGGCGGCCTCTCCAGGAACCAAATGCTGGCAGAGTCCTGGTGTCCCTGCCTTTACAGTCTTAGTCACATAAACTGCGGTTCCTTCTTCCTGCTCCCCCTTGGTACTCGGGAGCAGTCCTTCCAGCAGCTTTTAAAGTTTCCCTTTCGCTTCCGGTCCTCCGGAGCTTCACTTCCGCCCGTGTTCTCAGGGGGCGGAGCCTCTTTTTCGCGCCCGCCGCTCGGAGAAGAAGGCGCCAAGCTGTTGTTTTTGGCGCCTAAAATGGCGGCTAAAATGGCGGACTTCTAGATTTTTCCTCAGCGGGACGCCGCTGACGGACGGGGCAAGGCGCACTTCCTCCAGGTGACTGGATGGGCTCGATCCTGTTCGTGACGCCAAATGTGTCGCCCGGGGACCAGGGGTACTCAGATCCGGGCCACAGAGTCACTTCTGCGGGTATCACGATGGCGTGACCCGGTCTGTGATCCCAGGCTCCACAGTAAAAGGGGATTTGGGTAAGGGAGATTGTCCGTGACGCCACCCACGGTTGTGGTGAAGTTGGAACACCACCGCTGCTTTGGACGGGGATCCCGGGAGCTATGGTATGGAGCAGCTAGATGTTATTTCTCCCCTCCGTGGGTAGGGGGGTTGGTAGTCCCGGGGCCCGGCGATGGGGTAAGCAGGGAGCAGGGCGCAGTGCTGCAGTGCGGTGCCCGAGGGCACGGGTGTACTCACAAGAAAGTCACACGGAGTCACTGGTAAACTAGGAATTGCCGGTGTCCGCAGCCTTTGGTACGGGGGTGTTAGTGTCCCACACACGGTGCAGCAGCCCTTGTTGTTCTTCCCCTGCAGCCAAGTGTCTTTCTCTCCACTCTCTTCCTCTGCTCCTCAGCCGGGAACGGGGAATCCACTCCCCTGTAGTGATCCGGGTACCCAGGCACCGAGGGGCCACCGCCCTGCTCCGGCTACCTGTTCTGGCCCCTTCCTCACTACGGCCTGTCCCGGCCCTTTCAGAGCACCTTCACTCCCAGCCTGGGAGCTACAGCTTCAGACTTCTGTCCTGTCTGCTCTCCACACACTCTCTGCCCCAGCCCCTCCCCTCTCCTCTGCTTTTCTCTTACCCTGGGGGCTGTGCTTTGTCTGGCTGCACCGGTGTGAGATCAGATTACCAAGGAAGATTAACTCTTTCTGTGACAACCTGGCTGTGCCAGGGCGTCACATTTGCTCCACTTTACCCCTGTCAACCACCAGGATGTGTGAGTACGGGGCGCCGGGCCCCCTCCCCTCCCCTCCCCTCACCCCGCCGTTACTGTCTTCAATGAAACCCCCTCCCCTAACCACAGCCTCTGCTACCGTCTCCAATGCTGCAATGACTCCCCCTCCACTCTCCTTGCTGCAGCCATTGCGTGCATGCAGAGCAGTGCGTGAGTACCGGCGCCCCTCCCCCACCGCCGCTGCTACCGTCTCCAATGACACCCCTCGCTTCCCTCCCCCCCCCCGTGCCATGTATCTAATCCTCTCCTGTGTGATACTGCCTGATGTGCCTTGTATCTAATCCTCTCCTGTGTGATACTCTCTGCTGAGTTGTGTATCTAATCCTCTGCTGTGTGATACACAGCTTCAGCACACAGTTTCATACAGGATAGGATTAGATACACAGCTCAGCAGCCAGTATCTAATCCTATCCTGTATGATACTGTCTGCTGAGCTGTGTATCTAATCCTCTCCCGTGTGATGCTGCCTGCTAAGCTGTGTATCTAATCCTATCCTGTGTGATACTGTCTGAGCCGTGTATCTAATCCTCTCCTATGTGATACTCTCTGCTGAGCCGTGTATCTAATCCTCTCCTGTGTGATCCTGTCTGCTGAGCTGTGTATCTAATCCTATCCTGTGTAATGCTTACTGTCTGCTGAGCCATGTATCTAATCCTATCCTGTGTGATACTGTCTGCTGAGCTGTGTATCTAATCCTATCCTGTGTGATACTGTCTGCTGAGCCTTGTATCTAATCCTATCTTGTGTGATACAGTCTGCTGAGCTGTGTATCTAATCCTATCCTGTGTGATACTTACTGTGTGCTGAGCCGTGTATCTAATCCTATCCTGTGTGGTACCGTCTGCTGAGCCTTGTAGCTAATCCTATCCTGTGTGATACTCTCTGCTGAGCCGTGTATCTAATCCTATCCTGTGTGACACTGTCTGCTGAGCCGTGTATCTAATCCTCTCCTGTGTGATACTGTCTGCTGAGCCGTGTATCTAATCTTCTCCTGTGTGATACTGTCTGCTGAGCCATGTATCTAATCCTGTGTGATACTGTCTGCTGAGCCGTGTATCTAATCCTCTCCTGTGTGATACTGTCTGCTGAGCCATGTATCTAATCCTGTGTGATACTGTCTGTTGAGCTGTGTATCTAATCCTATCCTGTGTGATACTGTCTGCTGAGCCGTGTATCTAATCCTCTCCTGTGTGATACTGTCTGCTGAGCTGTGTATCTAATCCTCTCCTGTGTGATACTGTCTGCTGAGCCGTGTATCTAATCCTCTCCTGTGTGATACTGTCTGCTAAGCCATGTATCTAATCCTGTGTGATACTGTCTGTTGAGCTGTGTATCTAATCCTATCCTGTGTGATACTGTCTGCTGAGCTGTGTATCTAATCCTATCCTGTGTGATACTGTCTGCTGAACCGTGTATCTAATCCTCTCGTGTGATACTGTCTGTTGAACCGTGTATCTAATCCTCTCCTGTATGATACTGTGTGCTGAACTGGGTATCTAATCCTATCCTGTGTGATACTCCTGCTGTCCTTGGTGACACTTTAGACATTTCTGGTCACCAGTAAAATGGCTCTGGACTGTGTCCCTACACTTCATTCTCTATTATCTGTTGGAAACACCCAGATTGGGAGGGGAGCTGTGACATCACACACAGGAGAGCAGACTCCGCCCACTTTTACTGCAGCTGTAATCCAGGCTATTTCTACAGTAGGATTTTTGTAAGACTTCAGAAGCTGCTCCCCCTAGTGTTTAAGAGTGGAAAATATCAAACTTTTTATATCTTTTTTTATATTGTGCTCAATTAAAAACAAATAATAATATCTACAAAAAACATTAAAACATTAATACTTTACATTTTTTCAGCTATTGAAATTTTTTTTTTTGGATGACACCTTCCCTTTAATCAATCTTAGAATACAACTGATGGGGACTCTAAAGAAAGTGGGGATCCTGAGAAATTGCGCAGTTTGACTCCTCCCAAAGCTGGCCCTGAATGTAACTAGGGCTTATTTTTAATCCCATAAAATTGTGCTACTGCTTATTTTTGGGGTACATCTTATTTTCAGGAAAACAGGGTATTCATGAACCCTCTGTAAATCTTTGAGTTTCATCATAACGACATAGAGAAGGCACTAGAAACAAACAGCAGAAGAAGCAGAAGCAAAGAAAATACAGCTGAAAAAAACAGCATAAAACCTAAAAATGTAACACAAAATTAGTGCAGAAAGTACATGAGTAGATATCTCTTACTGGATAGAGCTGGAGGAAACACATCCTGAGGAACATCGGGATCTTCTTGTTTACAGTCCTGTGGGAGAAGAGGACGGGGACATCTCTCTGGTGTTGTCCTCTTACTGGATAGACCTGGAGGAGACATATACAGGGACTGAATTCATTCCTTACATACAGGTAATTATAGGCCGTGTGTATTTAGTCCTGTCTATTACCTGGTGATGTGAGGGGCTGGGGAACCTTCATCATGACGTCCTTGTACAGATCTTTGTGTCCTTCTAAATACTCCCACTCCTCCATGGAGAAATAGACGGTGACGTCCTGACACCTTATAGGAACCTGACACATACAATGATACCGTCACCCCCGATCCCTTCATAGCGTTACTGTATAATGTCCCAGCATTCCCAGCAGTGTCACCTCTCCAGTCAGCAGCTCAATCATCTTGTAGGTGAGTTCTAGGATCTTCTGGTCATTGATGTCCTCATGTATCGGGGGGTGAGGTGGAGGCCCCGTGATTGGGCTCAGGGGTCTTCGCCATCCCTCAGACACAGGGGCCTGACAGCGCTCACTAGAGGTCTTCTTCACTACTGTGTAATCCTGGTTATGGAGAGACACAGTAATAAATCTCACTCCAGACATTTCCAGAGTCCTCACCTCTCCAGTTCTGTCCATCTGTTATTCCCATAGATAAGAATGATGTAATGTGACGTCATCAGAATCTCTCACCTCTCCAGTAAGCCGGAAGAGGATCTCTAGGGTGAGGTGTAATATCCTCTCCGCCATCTTGTCCCTGTCCATATCCATCCTTCACGGGGCAATCAGGAGAATTCTCTTATATAGAAGATCTCCACTGAGAGGATCCGATATTGTAGGGACCTGAATGGGGAGAAGATGACGATGTAACATCATAAAGAATCCGCTGTAATAATACAATTATTGGAGATAATAAGGGGAAACATAGAATGAGAACATTCTGGGGGAGCATTATACTGTGTAGGGGCAGAAAGGAGCCGAGGACTGAGGGCAGAAAGGGGCCGAGGACTGAGGGCAGAAAGGGCCTGAGGACTGAGGGCAGAAAGGGCCTGAGGACTGAGGGCAGAAAGGGGCCGAGGACCGAGGGCAGAAAGGGGCCGGGGACCGAGGGTAGAAAGGGGCCGAGGACTGAGGGCAGAAAGGGGCCGGGACCGAGGGCAAAAAGGGGCCGAGGACCGAGAGCAGAAAGGGGCCGAGGACCGAGGGCAGAAAGGGGCCGAGGACTGAGGGCAGAAAGGGGCCGAGCACTGAGGGCAGAAAGGGGCCGAGCACTGAGGGCAGAAAGGGGCCGAGCACTGAGGGCAGAAAGGGGCCGAGGACCGAGAGCAGAAAGGGGCCGAGGACCGAGAGCAGAAAGGGGCTGAGGACTGAGGGCAGAAAGGGGCCGAGGACTGAGGGCAGAAAGGGGCCGAGCACTGAGGGCAGAAAGGGGCCGAGGACTGAGGGCAGAAAGGGGCCGAGGACTGAGGGCAGAAAGGGGCCGAGGACTGAGGGCAGACAGGTTTCCTCACTTCCGGCCTCTCATAGTTGGGGCGTCTGAAAAAACAAAATCAAAAAAGAAAAACACCAAGAAAGTCTCATAGCTGAAGGGGTTAATGCCGCCTGTGCCCAGAAATGGGGAATCTCCACACACCTCCACCTGCAGAGCCGCACACTAGATATATAATACCCTGCACCTACCTCCACCTGCAGAGCCGCACACTAGATATATAATACCCTGCACCTACCTCCACCTGCAGAGCCGCACACTAGATATATAATACCCTGCACCTACCTCCACCTGCAGAGCCGCACACTAGATATATAATACCCTGCACCTACCTCCACCTGCAGAGCCGCACACTAGATATATAATACCCTGCACCTACCTCCACCTGCAGAGCCGCACACTAGATATATAATACCCTGCACCTACCTCCACCTGCAGAGCCGCACACTAGATATATAATACCCTGCACCTACCTCCACCTGCAGAGCCGCACACTAGATATATAATACCCTGCACCTACCTCCACCTGCAGAGCCGCACACTAGATATATAATACCCTGCACCTACCTCCACCTGCAGAGCCGCACACTAGATATATAATACCCTGCACCTACCTCCACCTGCAGAGCCGCACACTAGATATATAATACCCTGCACCTACCTCCACCTGCAGAGCCGCACACTAGATATATAATACCCTGCACCTACCTCCACCTGCAGAGCCGCACACTAGATATATAATACCCTGCACCTACCTCCACCTGCAGAGCCGCACACTAGATATATAATACCCTGCACCTACCTCCTCCTGCAGAGCCGTACACTAGATATATAATACCCTGCACCTACCTCCACCTGCAGAGCCGCACACTAGATATATAATACCCTGCACCTACCTCCACCTGCAGAGCCGCACACTAGATATATAATACCCTGCACCTACCTCCACCTGCAGAGCCGCACACTAGATATATAATACCCTGCACCTACCTCCACCTGCAGAGCCGCACACTAGATATATAATACCCTGCACCTACCTCCACCTGCAGAGCCGCACACTAGATATATAATACCCTGCACCTACCTCCACCTGCAGAGCCGCACACTAGATATATAATACCCTGCACCTACCTCCACCTGCAGAGCCGCACACTAGATATATAATACCCTGCACCTACCTCCTCCTGCAGAGCCGCACACTAGATATATAATACCCTGCACCTACCTCCACCTGCAGAGCCGCACACTAGATATATAATACCCTGCACCTACCTCCACCTGCAGAGCCGCACACTAGATATATAATACCCTGCACCTACCTCCACCTGCAGAGCCGCACACTAGATATATAATACCCTGCACCTACCTCCACCTGCAGAGCCGCACACTAGATATATAATACCCTGCACCTACCTCCACCTGCAGAGCCGCACACTAGATATATAATACCCTGCACCTACCTCCACCTGCAGAGCCGCACACTAGATATATAATACCCTGCACCTACCTCCACCTGCAGAGCCGCACACTAGATATATGGCTGCTCTGTGCTTACAGGACCTGTGATGATGTCACATGGAGGGGAGGAGTCAGGGTCACATGGTCAGCTCCTCAGTGTATGCAGGACTCTGCTGTGCTGGGTGTCATGGTGCTGGGTGAGGGGAGGTTATGTCAGGGGGTCACAGTGAGGTAATGGAGGCTGTATGTAGACAGGACACATCCTGGAAGCCGTGGACGGACATGGAGCAGATATCCTGGAAATCCAGGGATGAGCAGTGAAGTCTGAGGGGGCAGTGGCCACAGCTGTTTCTAGATTGTTCCAGAACTATTTACCCCGGCCACAGTAAGGCTGGTTTCACACTACGTCTTTTTAACATCCGTCCTTAACGTTATTTTAGCGGACAAGCGGATCCAGTGCAAATGCGTTTTCATTTGAATGCATTTGCAATGGACTCGCGTTAACATCCGTTCACCTGCGTTTGCCTGCGTTATAGTGAGGATCCAGTGACTTGCAGTTTTTTAACATGTTTCAAAAACGCTACTTGTAGCGTTTTTGAGCTCCGTCCAAATACTGCAAATTGCTGGATCCTGACTATAACGCACGCAAACGCAGGTGAACGCTGGCGTGCTGATAGACAGGATCCTGCTTTTGTACTGAGCATGCCCAGAAAGTACTGAGCATGCCCAGAACCAGTCTCGCGTGATCTGTCTATCTCTCTACTCCCTCCCTCACCCTCTCTCTCTCTATCTCTGTCTTTCCCCCTTCCTCTCTCTCCCACCTGAGAGCTGCGGACACTCGTAACCAAGGTAAATATCGCGTAACCACTTCTCTTAGTTACCCGATGTTTACGTTGGTTACGCGTGCAGGCAGCCCTGCTCCTAGCAGCTGCAGACACTCGTAACCAAGATAAATATCGGGTATCCAAGGCCGATGTTTACCTTGGTTACCAGCGTCTGCAGCTGTCAGAAGCCTCCTCCCAGTCTAGTTCCCCTCACTCCCGATCACATGACTCCAATGCCCGCCCCTAAACATCCAGTGCAGGATCCTGCAAAATAACATATGCGTTTGCATACGTTATTTGCTGTAAAAGCAGGATCCGTACTTCCGCTAAAAAAACGTTTTCAGCGGATGTTAAAAAGACGTAGTGTGAAACTAGCCTAAGCGAGGGTCACTGAGCTTGTGAGGGGCAGTAAAGTCTGAGGGGGCCGGGAAGTGCATAGTTTAAACACAATATTATAGTTTGGAGTTTTCCTTACAAGTTTTCCATTGTTTTTTGCTTTTATCTGTCCTGTTCATCCCCATTAATAGCGGCTCCATGGACAATGCTACCAGGTGTGTGTCTTGTCAGATGTATGCCTGCCTTGAGCAGCCGTGCGATTGTGAATATGTCTGCACTCGATGTCAGCGTGTTACATATTTGGAAGCCCAGGTAACTGATCTAAATATGCAGCTCACAACACTCAGGAGCATTGCAAAACCTGGAGAGGAGTTTAGAGCTCACTGAGCGGCTCTGGCTGGGGCCAGTGCTATGGAGGAGGGTGGTGGTGAGGAAGGTCAGGACCCAGAGGTAGGTAGCTGGGTAACAGAAGGAGAGGTAGGGGGAAAAGTGTCAGGGAGCCTAGTCCTGATCTGGCACAGCCTAGTAAATATGCCTGTGTGGCTGATATTATGAATGAAGGGCCAGGACTAGGATCACTACAGCAGGACGTTGCTACTAGTAACCAGGAAAACGAATGCTGTAGGATGGAGGGAAATAGGAGTACAGCAAAAGCCAGATGGATGGTGGTGGTAGAGGACTCTATAACTAGGCGGACAGACAAGGTCTTTTGTCGTCGAGACCGTGAATGCCGAACAGTGTGTTTTCTGCCGGGTGCTCGGGTTTGGCATATTGTGGATCGGATAGACAGATTGCTGGGTGGGGCTGGGGAAAACCCAGCGGTCATGGTGCACATTGGTACTAATGACAAAGTTAGAGGCAGGTGGAAGGTCCTTAAAAATGATTAGAGGGAACTAAGAGAGAAGCTGAAGTCCAGGACCTCCAAGGTGGTGTTTTCAGAAATACTACCAGTGCTATGAGCGTCACTAGACAGACAACGGGAGCTTAGGGAGATAAATATGTGGCTTAGAAATTGGTGCAGGAAGGAAGGGTTTGGGTTCATGGAAAACTGGGCCGACTTCTTAGTCAGCTACAGGTTCTACGGTAGGGACGGGCTGCACCTCAATGGGGAGGGTGCAGCTGTGCTGGGGGAGAAATTGGTCAGAGGAATGCAGGAGCTTTTAAACTAGGATTTGGGGGAGGAAGGGTAGGGAGAGTAGTGGAGCAAATAAGGGGATAGAGCAGATAGAGACAGTGAGACAGTAGGGGTCAATGAAGGTTGGGAGGCTGGGACATGCAAGGAAAGTAGGGAGGCAAGGAGGAAGTAATGTGTTAATACTATTAAATGTCTACTGGCAAATGCAAGAAGTCTTGCAAAGAAAATGAATCAATTGGAGACTGATGTCAAGCAAGGATTATGATGTGGTGTGCATAACGGAAACTGGATGAGAGCCATGACTGGGTGACAAACATAGAGGGTTATACTACATTCATGAAAGACAGGAAAGACAAAAAAGGTGGAGGAGTGTGTATATTTATCGAATCTAACCTAAGACCTGAGCTCAATAACGACATTGGGGGGAGCTGCAACAATGTAGAGTCATTATGGGTAAATGTACATGGGGAGGGGAATAACGGAAAGCTACTAATTTGTTATGATCCGGAACCATGGAAGATCCCCACAAATCATTGGCAAAAAGGTGACAAGAGCCTTGGCAACTAATCTGGCCACCATCCCCTTACTAACCAACACAACTAGAAGTAGCTGAGGGGTGAACTAACATCCTGTGCACCGCGAACCCAGCCGGAGAACTAACTATCCTAAAGGTAGGAAAGATGAATAACTCTCTGCCTCAGAAAATAGACAAGAATAGCAAGCCCCCCACATTCAAAGACTGCGGTGATATAGGAAAAACACAATACACAGGTAGATGACAGGATTAGCAAAAGGTGAGGCCCCCGCTGACTAAAATAGGAAAGGACAGGAAAGGGACTGATGGTAGCCAGAGAAAAACCCTGCAAAATACCAACCTCCTGATAGTACAAAAAGGCCCTCAGATCGCTCGATCTGAACTCCGTCCTATACCAGGTGCCCTTGTCATACCAATGAACAGAAAACAAGAATTATAAGTAATTCAACAAGCCACAAACACATGAACCCAAAGGAGCAATACTCCACACGGAACTGCAGGGAGTTCCTCAACAATCTACTGAGGGGGGAAATCCCTGGAAGGAAATAAACTGAAACCAACCACAACAAATGACAAACCCAGATAAGCAAAAGAACCAGGCAATAAATAAAGAGCAAGAACTTATCTGGAGTGGATGTGATGTAGAGCAGGATTAAGCAGGCTGGAGATACAAAGAACAACTGACATCCGGCAACAGCCTGCAATCAGACCAGGACTTAAATAAGCAGAGAGTTAGGAAAGGAAACACCCACTGCACAACCCACCTGGTCTCTGTCCAAACCCTTCCTGGCCACCAGAGGGAGCCTCCCAGCAGCCAAGACATAACTAACATTCACAACACTAATTGGAGTTTGCTATAAGCCACCTAACATACCTGAACAGGTAGTGGGTGAAATGCTGCAACAAATTGAAAAGGCATCAAATAATAATAATAATAATAATAATAATCGAGTCCTTATTATTAGGCGGGATTTCAACTCTGCAGACATTCAGTGGGACATAGAATCTTCTGGTTGTGCTAAAAGTTGTAAGTTCTTATCAACAATTCAAGACAATTTCCTCTCTTAGATGGTAGATGAACCGACAAAGGGAGATAATTTGCTAGATCTGGTCCTGTCAAATAGACCAGATATAATTTCAGATCTACAGGTCTGGGAGCACTTGGGCACCAGCAATCATAATATGGTAATATTCAATAGAGCATTTGAAAGGGGAAATGCTAAAACCTAAAATTTTAGGAAAGCTGATTTCAACAAATTAAAGGAAAAGCTTAAGTGTGGTAATAAAATGTCCAGGAATAAAAAGAAACCACTATGGATAAATAAGACAGTACAAAGTATAATAAAACAAAACCAAATAGCATTCAAAATCTTGAAGGCTGCGAATACAGAAATATAATTTTTAGGAGTATAAGGATTTCAATAGGAAATGTAAAAAAGAAATCAAGCAAGCAAAATTAGCTAGTGAAACAAAAATCGACAAGGGCATTAAAATAAATCCTACATTTTCTATAAATACATTAATGCCAAAAGGAAAACAAAGGATGGTATGTGCTCCTTAAAATACAATAACCAGTTAATTATAGAAGACAAAGAAAAGACTGAGATATTAAACAGTAACTTTTCATCTGTGTTAACCAAGGAACAGACTGTTCCAGGGAACATTCAACAAGTCAAAAATCAAAGTTCACCACCTGATATTAATTTAACACAAGAAGAAGTACGCCTGCGTCTGAGTAAATTAAATATTGACAAATCCTCTGGGCCAGAATATTGAGGGAATTGAGCTCAGTAATTGACAGACCACTGTATCGCATCTTCTTAGACTCACTTGTACCAAGATTGGTTCCTCAGGATTGGAGGATTACTAATGTGGTACCGATATTTAAGAAAGGTAAGAGGGAGAATCCAGGCATCCACCGTCCAGTAAGCCTGACATCAGTAGTATGCAAAGTTTTTGAGTGCCTTTTATGGGATGACATGCAAAAATATATTGCAGAAAATAATGTAGTAACTGACAGACAGCATGGATTCATGAAAGATAAGTCATGTCTAAGTAATATTTTGGGGTTCTATGAGGAGGTAAGTGCAAATCTGGATATTGGTAATGCAGCTGATGTGATTTATTTGGACTTTGCAAAGGCATTTGATACTGTACCACATAATAGCCTTAGACCGAAGCTGCAGAAGCAAGGACTAGGGGAAACTAAATACAACTGGGTAAGGAATTGGCTAAAAGATAGGAAACAAAGAGTAGGCATAAATGGTATATTCTCTACATAGGCTATAGTAAGTAGTGGGTTACCGCAGGGATCTGTGCTAGGACCGCTCCTTTTTAATCTTTTTATTAATGATCTTGTGGATGGGATTGATAGTAAAGTTTCAATCTTTGCTGATAACACCAAACTATGTAGGATATTAAAAAATGACCTTGATAGTACAATATTACAAAACAATCTGGATAAGATATTGGAATGGGCAGACACTTGTCAAATGAGATTTAATGTTGATAAATGTAAAGTAATAAACCTAGGACAGAGTAATCCTATAGCTGCACATATATTAAATGGAAGTAAACTCAAGACAACAGAGCAGGAGAAGGACTTGGGTAATCAGGATACAATGAGCAGCAGCACTCAATGTCAGGCAGCAGCTGCTAAAGCAAGCAAGATTTTAGGGTGTATAAAAAGAAAGATTAGATCCCGTGATCCCAACATATTGTTACCTGTCTATAAATCTCTTGTAAGGCCACATCTAGAATATGGATCCAGTTTTTGGCTTCACATTTTGAAAAGAACATTCAGAAGTTAGAGTCAGTTCAAAGGCAGGTAACTAGACTACAAAGAATGGAAGGCCTCCCATATGATGAGAGGTTGAAAAAATTAGATCTGTTTAACGTAGAAAAAAAGACGTCTCAGAGGAGATCTCATTAAGGCCTGTTTCAGATGTTAGTGATTCTGGTATGTATGTGCTTTTTTTTTATATATATACCAGAATCATGGACATACGCAGACCCATTATAATCAGTGGGTCTGCGCACACATCAGTGACTTTTCACTGACCGTGTCTCCGTGAAGCGTACATGCGTGTCCGTGATTGCCGCACGGAGACAAGTTTGTTTTTTTCTGGCATCACTGATATCCCACGGACCACACTATGGTGTGATCTGTGAAACACGTACCAGAAAAATACGGACATTGAAAATAAAAAGCATTTTCAACTCACCCGGCTCCAGCGATGCTCTGTTCAGCCTCTGCTCTCTGCAGCTTCCTGGCCGGCTCATTATGGCATGCATATTTATGAATTGGCCAGAGCCAACCCGCAAGTAGCTGCAGAGGTGAGAGACAGCGGGGGCCAGATGCCGCAGAGCTGGAGAGTTCAGCACCATGGCCAGCAGGAACGGGACAGGTGAGTTTATGTCCATATGAAACCACGGAGTACGTATCACGGATTGCACATGGACAACCCATGTGTGCTGTGAATCACACGGAGGGACATAGGCGTTTTTAACAGTGGAAAACGTCTGTGTTTTTCACTGACGTGTGAAACAGACCTTATATGTATAAATACATGTGTGGTCAATATAAAGGACTGGCACATTACTTATTCCTTCCAAAGATAATACTAAGGACCAGGGGGCATTCGCTGCGAGTGGAAGATAGTGATTCCGGCAGCTAAATAGGAAAGGGTTCTTTACAGTTAGAGCAGTCAGACTGTGGAATGCCCTACCACAAGAGGTAGTAATGGCAGATACTATAAAAGCTTTTAAAAAGGGGCTGGATGATTTCCTCAGTAAACACAACATTGTCGGTTATAAATGACTTAATGACAAAATGTATAATTGGTGGAGAAAGGTTGATCTAGATGGACCTAGGTCTTTTTTCAACCTATGTAATTATGTAACATGACCTTTGTGCAAAGAGAGAGGAGCTCACAGCAGAGCAGGTAAATAGTTGGTGTCCACCTACATGTATCTCTGTAGCCTAATAGTTAAAAAAAAAAAAAGCGCAGGATAAACCCTTTAATCTCTCCATCTTCTCCGCACCTGTCATCCAATTCTTGATTATGACGGAATCTAATTATAGTGAATGACACTCGGCTCCACACTCGAGTCTGATGCATGAGAGAATATACAACACTGTGAGCGAGGTCTAAGGGAGAGGCCTGGAGAAACGTCTACCGAGACGCCCTAAATCTATAACACAGAGAGCGCCGGACCCCCGGGACTGAGCGCAGGTCAGGGAAATGGGGCTGTAAGGCCAAAAACATAATAATATGAGAGTTGAATGAAAAGTAATGCCTCCACCTCCATAACTCCTCACAGATGGCAGCGCTGGTATGGGGCTGGTACTGGACTGTTCAGTAGACTCTCCTCTACAGCTCCAGTTGGCGGGAAACCTTACAATGAACGGTTGTGTTGTTACAGTGTAAAGAATGGATCCTGCGCAGACGATCAGTCAATGTGATTTAGGCAACGTGCGGTCATTGAATTCCTGAGAGCAAAATGTGTCACCCCAATGGAGATTCATCAGAGAATACAAGCCGTGTATGGTGATTGTGCTGATGTGCACTGTGCGTCGTTGGGCCAGTGGTAAGATTAAAGATGGTGAGGCGGGAACGTCTCACTTGTGTGACAAAGAAAGAGTTGGACGTCCTGTGACAGCAACCACGGAGTTACACAGGAGGAAAACGTAGACTCAGGATGATGGGCGTATCACTCAGAGAGAAATTGTAAACATAATCGGCATTTCACAGGAACGTGTAGTCACATTATTGCTCTGCTTGGTTATGGGAAGATCTGTGCACGATGGCTGCCCCGGATGCTGACGTCTGACATGAAAGCCACAGAATGGACATTTACCAGGAAATCCTCTCACGTTACGAGAATGAAGGTGACGCCTTTCTGCTTTCAATAGTGACAGGAGACGAAACTTGTGTACACCACTACGGACCGGAGCCGAAACGTCCGTCCATGGAATATCAGCACAAAGGCTCGCCCCAGAAAAAGACATTCAAGACTCTGTCCTCAGCCGGGAAATCCTGGCCTCAGTGTTTGGGGCGCAGATGGCGTTATCCATGGGGATTTCCTACAACGTGGAGAAACAATCAATTCAGAGCGTTACATCACAACGCTGCCAACTGTGAAAAGACGACTAACATACACTGAGGAGCTGATCATGTGACCCCTGACTCCTCCCCTCCATGTGACATCATCACAGGTCCTGTAAGCACAGAGCAGCCATATATCTAGTGTGCAGCTCTGCAGGTGGAGGTGTGTGGAGATTCCCCATTACTGGGGCAGGCGGCATTAACCCCTTCAGCTCTGAGACTATTTGGGGCGGGGGAGGTTTCGCTCCCTGCTCCTCAGATATAATAGCGCGGCTCTATCTGTCTCGGTCACATACATTCTGCTGATATTCCGGCCTCTGGACTGGGAAATGTCGTCTCCATCTTGTTATATTCTCAGGATTTTCCCTATAGTAAAGGAGATTTCTTGTATATCCAGTGATTGTATTATTACAGTGGATTCTTTATGATGTTCCATCGTCATCTTCTCCCCATTCAGGTCCCTACAATATCGGATCCTCTCAGTGGAGATCTTCTATAGAAGAGAATTCTCCTGATTGCCCTGTGAAGGATGAATATGGACAGGGACAAGATGGCGGAGAGGACATTACACCTCACCCTAGAGATACTCTTCCGGCTTACTGGAGAGGTGAGAGATTCTGATGACATCACATTATATCATTCTTATCTATGGGAATAACAGATGGACAGAACTGGAGAGGTGAGGACTCTGGAAATGTCTGGAGTGAGATTTATTACTGTGTCTCTCCATAACCAGGATTACACAGTAGTGAAGAAGACCTCTAGTGAGCGCTGTCAGGCCCCTGTGTCTGAGGGATGGGGAAGACCCCTGAGCCCAATCACGGGGCCTCCACCTCACCCCCCGATACATGAGGACATCAATGACCAGAAGATCCTACAACTCACCTACAAGATGATTGAGCTGCTGACTGGAGAGGTGACACTGCTGGGAATGCTGGGACATTATACAGTAACGCTATGAAGGGATCGGGGGTGACGGTATCATTGTATGTGTCAGGTTTCTATAAGGTGTCAGGACGTCACCGTCTATTTGTCCATGGAGGAGTGGGAGTATTTAGAAGGACACAAAGATCTGTACAAGGATGTCATGATGGAGGATCCCCAGCCCCTCACATCACCAGGTAATAGACAGGACTAAATACACACGGCCTATAATTACCTGTATGTAAGGAATGAATTCAGTCCCTGTATGTGTCTCCTCCAGTTCTATCCCGTAAGAGGACAACACCAGAGAGATGTCCCTGTCCTCTTCTCCCACAGGACTGTAAACAAGAAGATCCTGATGTTCCTCAGGATGTGTTTTCTCCATCTTTATCCTGTAAGAGATATCTACTCATGTACTTTCTGAACTAATTTTGTGTTTACATTTTCAGGTTTTCTGCTTTGTTTTTTTTCAGCTGTATTTTCTTTGCTTCTTCTGCTGTATGTTTCTAGTGCATTCTCTATGTCATTATGAAGGCAACTCAAAGACCTGCAGAGGGTTCGTGAATACCCTGTTTCCCCAAATAGACAACCTACTCCAAAAATAAGCCCTAGCATGATTTTATGAGATTTTTGGAGAATGCTTGAAATATAAGCCCTACTCCAAAAATAAGCCCTAGTTACAGTCAGGGCCACTGTTGGAAGGAGTCAAACTGCCAATTTCTCAGGATCCCCACTCTCTTAGGGTCCTCATCAGTTGTATTCTGAGGTTGATTGTTTAAGGACCTTTGATGACTTCAGAGTCATGTGACATGATGTAATTAAAGAATACCTGTCACCAGATTTTTCCCTATGCAACTAAAAATACCACCTTCTGTAGCTCCTTGGCTGCATTCTATGAATGTGCGCCTTGTTTCTGGCCCCCTTTTCAGACCGCCAAAACAACTTTATAAGATATCACCTTTTCGTATGTAATTTTTTTCGGTGGGTGGGCTCTATTTCTCTTTCGTTCCCCCCCCCTCCTGCCGCTGTACGCCGTCCCCTGTGCTGATTTGACATGATGACAACGGTCCCGTCATCCTCCACACTGTGTCATGTGTCAAGCACAGTGCCGCCCATAATCTCATGCCTGAGCAAATACATTCCCGGCGCGCACGAGGGATAGTTTCTGCACAGGCCCGCGATAGTGGCCTATGATAACTGCGCATGCGCAAGACTTCGGCATAGCGTGCATGTTAACTTCTCTGATGTTTGTGAGCAGCGCAAGGAGACGCAGGCACTGAACCACAGGCTTGGGCAGGCTAGCAAGAGTTATTCTCTGCAGGGCTGTTTGTTAATGTTTTTGATCACATGCTGTAGAGAGGAAAGTATTGTTCGCTCCCCTTCTGTATATGCTGGCTGCACTATCTCATTAATGCCAGCTATAGTTTACCTATACTTTTCTAGTGAGGTGTTGTAATCCAGACTTACCAGTGGTTGTGCATTATTACTATGAGCTGTTGTAGTGTAAACCCTTGTTGTCTTTTTGTTGCTACCTTTCTGCTCTTTCTTTTCTCTTTAGTCTCTCACTGTTTATTTTGTGACTTGCAATGTGTCCTGTCTGTCTTAATTTCTGTTTCCCGTCTGGCTTAATCTGTGTTTCCATCATATTCCTGTCCCTTCCTTTCCAAAGGGATAACAGATTAGATTTGGTCAGGAGAATAGTAAGGCACAGGACTCTGGCATCTCCTCCTTTAGGGGTAATCTAGAGGTTAGGAATAGCTTAGGGTCCCCTAGCATCAGGGACAGTATAGGAGCCCCCTGTCCCTCACTATCCTGCAGTCACATTGTGAAACTCAATCAGATTATTTACTGCAGCACATTCCAGAGAACTGGTGCTAGGAATGGGAGATGCGAATTAACGAAGATGTAACTCTAAAGGGGGCTTTACACGCAGCGATATCGCTAGAGATATCGCTAGCGAGCGTACCCGCCCCTGTCGTTTGTGCGTCACGGGCAAATTGCTGCCCATGGCCGCACAATATCGTTAGGAGCCGTCACACGGACTTACCTGCCGAGCGACGTCGCTGTGGTTGGCGAACCGCCTCCTTTCTAAGGGGGCGGTTCATGCAGCGTCACTAAGCGACCACCCAATAGAAGCGGAGGGGCGGAGATGAGCGGCCGTAACATCCCGCCCACCTACTTCCTTCCTCATTGCCAGCGGCCGCAGGTCAGCTGTAGTACGTCTTTTCCGAGGTGTCACACATAGCGATGTGTGCTGCCTCGGGACCGACGAACAACCTGTGTCCTCAACAATCAACGATTTCTTGAAAATGAACTACGTGTCAACGATGGACGATTTGGTGAGTATATTCCATCGTTAATGGCCGCTCGTTGGTGTCACACGCAACCACTTCACTAACGATGCCAGATGTGCGTCACAGAATCCGTGACCCCGGCGATATATCGTTAGATACGTCGTTGCGTGTAACGGGGCCTTTAGATGTCGAAATTGGAAAACAGATTCAGAATACATTTTTTCCTAATTTAATTTCTGATGTTATGGTTTAAAAAAATAAATGTACTTTCAAGATAATATCATTATAAAATAATAACATTGTGTTTATTTTTAGCAGATGACTGTATCAGGAGTTCGGATGAACCTCTAATATCTTCAGAATTTAAAACAGATGATCAAAGTATCACACATGATACATATGAAGAGCATGCTGTTGTCCCAGATATACCTCCAGTCCTTCCTCGGAAAGCTCTATCGTCTCATCTTTTCAAACTAGTCCAAAATTCCGATCATCAAAAAACTCACATCAGGGAGAAGCCATTTACATGCTCAGAATGCAGTAAATGTTTTACTCAGAAATCAGATCTTGTTATACATAACAAAATTCACAAAAGGGAGAAGCCATATTTGTGTTCAGTGTGGGAAATTTTTTATTCGGAAATCAGAACTTGTTAGACATCTGAAAATTCACACAGGGGAGAAGCCATTTTCATGTTCAGAGTGTGGAAAATGTTTTATTCAGAAATCAAACCTTGTTAGACATCAGAAAATTCACACAGGGGAGAAGCCATTCTCATGTTCAGAGTGTGGGAAATGTTTTACTCATAGATCACTTTTTGTTAATCATCAGAAAATTCACACAGGGGAGAAGCCATTCTCATGTTCAGAGTGTGGGAAATGTTTTATTCGGAAATCAGATCTTGTTGAGCATCAAAGAATTCACACAGGGGAGAGGCCATTTTCATGTTCAGAATGTGGTAAGTGTTTTATTCAGAAATCACATCTTGTTAGGCATCAAAGATCTCACACAGGGGAGAAGCCATTCTCATGTTTTACTAGGAAATCAACTCTTATTGACCATGGAAAAATTCACACAGGGGATAAACCATTTTTATGTTCTGAATGTGGAAAATGTTATTCTCATAAATCAGATCTTATTAAACATGTGAAGAAGCCACACGGGGAAGGAACCTTATTCATATTATGAATAAGTGAAATGTTTAACTGGTAAATCAAGTCTTGCCACCCATCAGAAAATGCTCAAGTGAAGGGGGCTTTACACGCTACGATATCGTTAATGTTTTATCGTCGGGGTCACGTTGTTTGTGACGCACATCCGGCGTCATTAACGATATCGTAGCGTGTAATAGTTATGTGCGACCTAAAACGATCGCAAAAGCAGCAAAAATTGTTTGCCGCGGAGAGGTCGTCCTAAAACAAAAAAATCGTTTACCTCTCCTTAGCGATGTTGTTCCTCGTTCCTGTGGCAGCACATATCGCTATGTGTGACACCGCAGGAGTGAGGAACATCCCTTACCTGCCTCCACCAGCTATGCGGAAGGAAGGAGGTGGGCGGGATGTTTACGTCCCGCTCATCTCCGCCCCTCCGCTTCTATTGGCCGCCTGCCGTGTGACGTCGCAGGGCAGGTAAGTACGTGTGACGGGGGCAAGCGAGTTTGTGCGACACAGGCAGCGATATGCCTGTGTCGCTCAACCGACGGTGGCGGATACAATCGCTTACAATCTCGCTAGCGAGATCGCAGCGTGTAAAGCCCCCTTTTTCTTTCTTTTTAAACCTATCGTATTTTTCGGACCATAAGACACACCTAGGTTTTGTAGGAGGAAAATAAGGAAAAAGATTGAAGCAAAAAATGTGGTTATGATGCACTGTTATGATTAAAATATTTTTATTCACAGGGTTATATAATATATGAGGGAAGGGAATAAAAGTAAGATGTCAAACAAGTAGAACAAAGTATTATAGAAATATTTCATTTGCGATCTAGATTCGGTATCAAACAAGTGTCGAAGGATAAGGGGGTAGGAAAATATAAGAAAAGTAGGTGTGTGGGAGAGTTGAATGAATTTATTAGGGGTGTCTGGAAGGTGGGGAAAGGGAATAGGGAGGGTATAGGGTATAGAAGAACCTTAATAAATAAACTTCTAAGCCTAAAACAACTCTAGACTAATACATATAATACTATGAATAACAAACCGATAATTATATTTGATATAAAGAAGACCATGAAAGATGAGGAAATTATATTTTTAAAAGAAAGTAATTGGAGGAGATTCAATTCAAACTAGAGAGCAAATAAGTATTTGATGTATTATGTTGTACTTTGGTGAAAATCGTTCCAGAGATTCTATTGCCTATAATACTTGGGGAAAAAATTGTTTAGAGTTGCGTGATATTTTTCAAACTCATTATGTTGGGCCATCAAATTAATTATTTGGGAAATGTTTGGAGGGAGGGGATTCTTCCATTGGCCTGCAATTAATGATTTAGTGGTAAGGAAAAAATGAATAAAAGGATAGATCTAATAGGTCTAAATCTAATGAAAGGAGAGCCAATTGTGGAGTCAAAACTATATTGAAATTCATAATTCTATTTATTAGACTAGAAACTTCCTTCCATAAGATTTTTAATATTGGACATTCCCAAAAAATCTTAAATAAATTTCCGACCCCTCCGCAATTCCTCCAGCATAATGAAGAGTTGGTAGTATTGAATTGATGTAATCTTAATGTGGTATAATACCAACGAGAGAGTGATTTATAATGGGTTTCCAGAAGAGAAGCGCAAATAGAAGAGAAATTAGTTGCCTGCAGTGAAAATTGCCAATTATCCTGTGGAAATTGTTGCTGAATAACCTTTCTTCCAATCTGTCATATATTTTAGTTTTACAAAATGTATGTCTCTTACTAAATAATGATAAATATTTCTTGTGCTCCAAATCAATGCGTTACCAGAATTGCAGAGTAATGGGTCAGAAGATTCATGAAGAGGACTTCTATTTAAAAGGATTTTCCTAACGATGACTCTTAAGGACATGAGAATCTTGAATTCAGAGTCAGAAATCATATGCTTTATTCTGATGTCAAAATAAGAAATAAAATCCTTACCATCATGAATGTAACTTACCTTTTTCAATTCAGGGAATGCCATGTGCTGGAAATTTCTATGTTTACCATTAATGCCAAAAAGTTGAGTGAGAAATTTTTAATTTGCAAATATTTACTTACTTTGGGGGGTTTGTTTTAACAAAAATTTCCAAGCGTTAATGGTGGCTAGTAATGTGGGACATTCTGGAAGAGGAAGGGAAGGATTATTAAAATGTGAAAGAAGGAGACTTTTGAGGGGTCTAAAATTATTGGAAAAAAGTTCTAAATCCATCCAAGGGAAATGATGAGAATTTTGTATCCACTTTTGGCTGTTTTTGATCGAGAAAGGTCATGTAATATTTGACAAAGTCTGGAACTCCCAATCCTCCCTTTTTCTTGTGTTTTATTAATATAGATTTAGAAATTCTACCTCGCTTGTTGTCCCAGATATATTCATTCATTAATATTTGAAGCTTTAACAAATGGTATAATGGAATAAATAATGGTATAGTTCTAAAAAGATAAATGATCTTAGGTAAAATCATCATGTTAAAGATTGTTATCCTCCCCAGCCAAGATATCTCTATTTTGGAGTATTGTAGTATATATTTTTTAATTTTATTAATTAGTTGCTCTATATTGAACTCTAACATTTTGTGAAGATTTTTTTGTTAGCGAGATACCCAGATAGGATATATTATTTGTTTCCTCTGTAAAGGATGTAATGACTTTAATTTTTCTTATAGAATCATTGTCGAGATGGAAATGCAAAAACGTAGATTTGCAGGAATTTAGTTTATAATATATGTTAGTAAATTTCTCAAGGGTCATAATTAATTCAGGGATAGAGGACAAGGCATCTGAAGGGAGAGTAGTATGTCATCAGCATACAAACTTATTTTATGTTGTATTGTTTTTGTGGGGATTCCTTTAATATTAATATTAGTTCTGATATATTCTTCTAAAGGCTCAATGGTTAGATTAAAAAGAGGTCAACCCTGTCTTGTACCGTTGGTTATGCTGAAGGGAGATGATAAATGATTATTAGCATACACTCTCGCCGTTGGCATAAAGTATAATGCCATAATCGTCTTAATAAAACTGCCGTCATAGCTGAATTTCGACAGTCGCCCTCAGATATTGCCAGTTTACGCGATCAAAAGCCTTTTCGGCATCCAGTGCTAGCAATATAGATGGTGTTCTACTTTTACCCATCTGATGGACAAGGTTGATTGTCCTCCTTGTTCCATCAGATGTTTGACGCCCCTTCAACAAAACCAAGTTGACCTTCATTTATAATATGTGAGATAATCTTTTTCAATCTGTTGGCTATTAATTTGGAATAAATTTTTGTGTCCGTATTGATCAAGGAAATGGGTCTGTAGTTCTCAACTAATTCATTATCTCCACCAGATTTTGGGATTAGGGATATCGCAGCTTGAAGCATCTCCGGGGAGAAGGAACCTTTGGAGGAGTTTTCATTAAGTGTTTTAGTTAAATGAGGGACAAGAAGAGGACTAAATAATTTATAATATTCATTTGTATACCCAACTGGACCCGGGGATTTACCTAATTTAATAGAGTTAATTGTTTTGCTAACTTCTTCTTCAGTAAAAGGAGCATTGAAATTAGTTAAATTGTCTGAAAATAATTGGTAGATTTAAACTGGACAAAAATTCATTAATCAAGGTTGGCTGGGGAATAAGTGGGTCATTTTTAAGATTATAGAGTTTTCATAATATTTGGCAAAAGTATCAAATATGTCTTTAGGGTGATATGCAATATTGCCAATTGCAGTTTTAATTGAGATAATTCTTTTTCGAATTCTTAAATGTTTTACTTTTTGGGCCATTAACTTAGTGGGTTTATTAATAGAAGCGTAAAAAATTATTTTCCAGTAAAAGTTAAATCTGTCATAATCTCTTTGAGTATGATCAATCTCAATTGTTCCCTAAGGTCTAATAGTTCCTTGTGAATATCAATTGATGGAATAGGAAGACTGTTGTTTTTTCTCAGTGCTATTAATTTTATTTTGAATACTTTCAATTTTTTCTCTTTTTGTCTTGATGTAATGAGCTGAAATCCCCATTAACTCTCTACTCACCACTGCCTTATGGGCATTCCAAACCGTGGTGGCACAGATCGTATCTCTGTTGTTTTTAATTAAGTCGTTTTTTTATCGTTTGTTCTAATTGTGGTTTGTAGGTAGAGGAATCTGATCCGTAAGGGACTACATTTCCATAAAAAATTCTTATATGCTTTATATGCTTAAGAATTTAAGATGATTTCGCCTAAAACTGGTGAATGATCTGAAAAGGTCCTTTGTGGAATAGTAACTTTTTTAAATTTAGAAATCGATAGGGAGGTGGTTAAAATTAAGTCAGTTCTGGAAATTGTGTTGTAAATATCCGAATAGTAGGTATATTCGTACGATTGGGAGTTCAGGCTTCTAAAAGTGTCCAAACATTAATTATTCAACAACCAATGTTTAAGTGAGAAGGTACAATTTCTGGCTTGAGCTGTGGAATCTAAAACACAATCTGGGACCAAATTAAAATCTCCCACCAAGAGGACATCACCTAATTTAATTCCCTTCAACATGTTGAGAACTTTACACAGGTCTGTAAAAATTTTTTTTTCGAGAGCTGTTTTGGTTATTCCACGTAATCTTTGTTTTTGAGTGCACTGAATCCGAAAATGACCTCCGTTTTGTTATAGGACATCATGTTTTATGACAATTTAAGTAACTATGTTAAATAAGACAATACCTTAAAATAAATGAAAATAGACTCATAAAATTAATTTTTTATTACAAATGTTTCATGAAAATCATTTTTTTAACTGCAATGAGCTCACTAACACACATTAAATCGATTCTTCTTCCCTATGAGGGTTCTCTTGGTACATTTACACTTGTGAGTAGCATCTGTAATGTCTCTCTGAAGCGTCCAAAAGTAGTATGCCATCATTGTAATGCTCCATCTTCCCTGGTATCTTCTTTCCATCTGTTTAATGTCTTGGTGGAATCGTTCACCTTGCTCTTTACTCACAGCTCCCAAATTTTCAGGAAAGTTGTCAAGGTGGGAATGGAGGAAATGCACTTTCAAACCCATCAGGCAACCTAAAACTTGAAATGCTTTCAGCATTAGTCCGACGATTTGTTTGTAGTCAGGGTCTTTGTTATTGCCTAAAAATTTCTCTACGACCTCTTTAAATGCAATCCACCCTTCTTTTTGAGGATGCGTCATGGTATTGATAAACTCTTGATCAGCTATAAGCCTTCTAATGTCTGGTCCGACGAACACACCTTCCTTCAATTTTGCCTTCGAGAGGCCTGGAAACTTGGCGAACAAGTATTTGAAGCATTCTCCATCTTTTGGAAGTGATTTTAAGAATTGCTTCATCAATCCCAATTTGATCTGGAGAGGTGGTGTGGAGAGGTGGTAGAAGAACTTTATGGGGAGGAACCAAAGTTTCTCGGAGGACATTTTTTTCACCAACTGTGAGCACCCTCGGCTGCCAATTCTTCTTGGTCCAGTGATTTTGTCGGTCTCGACTGTCCCATAGACTCAGAAAACAAGGGTATTTGGTATACCCAACTTGTTGCCCGAGCAGCATGCACAAGACTTTCAAATCCCCACACACTTGCCAACCGTGGTCTTCATATTTAAGTTTACGAAGAACCAATTCCAAGTTCTCGTAGGTTTCCTTGAAGTGTACGGAATGACCTACAGGGATGGAAGCATGAAAACCGCCGTTGTGGAGTAAAACTGCTTTGACACTTCTTTTTGAAGAATCTATTAAAAGATGCCATTGCGCTGAATCATATTGGATTTTGAATTGACCCATCGAACCTTCGACATCGATGCAATAAACCAACATATCTTCCTGGGCAAAGTAAGTAACAAACTCTTTCTTGCTTTGATTTCTTGCTACTGCACATGTGCGAGCACTGGAGACTATGTTCGGATTTCTTGCTACTGCACATGTGCAAGCGCTGGAGACTAAGTCCAATCTTGGAGCCATTGCACATGTGCGGGTGACATCATCGCTGACACGAGGTCACATGTCTCTGACACCTTCTAAACTGATTGGCCGCTGGTTATGTGCTTGTGACACGTGGTCACATGTCTCTGACACCTTCTATGCCGATTGGTCGCTGGTCATGTGCTTGTGACGCTTTACTCGGTGATAGGCCAGCATGACGTCATTGCTGTCGTTCTGGCAGCGGATTGGCTCTGGTGTCCTCCATCTTGGATGAGGCACAGAGTCTATATAAGACCCTGACGCACGCCGCCCGGCGCTCAGTTCTCTTGGTTCATGCATGAGAGTAGACGCCCTGTGCACGTCCTTCTAGGCATCTCTCTGTCTATGCTAGGTGAGCGCTACCGGCAGGGTAGCGTTCTTGTACCTTACAGCTTCGGCTGCGGTCCGCATCCTTACATCTTAGTGGAGCGGACATAGGCAGGTGCCTGAGGCACATGGTCCGGCTGGGCCTTGTGATTCTACTCGTAGGTGGACGTTGCCGCTAGGGTAACGTTCCTTATACTGCGTCTGGCAGTTGTTCGTATCCTCGCACACTATGGGAGCGAAGATAGGTAGGAGCTTTGTGTGGCTTATGCTGCTGTCCGTCTCTTTTGCACAACTAGTGGAGCAGACTTAGGCAGGTGCCATATCTAGTGGTTCATGTCCTCGCACACTAGTGGAGCGAACGCAGGTAGGAGCTTTGTGCGGCTTACGCTGCTGTCCGTCTCCTGGCACCGCTAGAGGAACGGACCTAGGTAGGTGCCATTTCACACTCACTGCTTTTGACTCTGTGACCATTAAGAGAGACCATACCACACACCCTCCAAGTAAGGGAGGAATTGCTTTATTTCCTAATTATATTCCTCTGTGAGTTTAACAGAGGTATTGCACTCTGCACTTGTGCTATTACTATTTACAGTGGCACACTTATATACCTCTTATCCTCTGCCATAGTCTGCAGCAGAGTCTTTGCACGGTGGACCCTGACTGTCTGATATTCCTTTGGGTTTTATTATCAGACAACCCCCCGTAACAAGATGTATATGAATCAGGAAAATGACCACACAGAGAAACGTGTCTCTATTTGGGAGAAGTGGAGGCCTTCTGCCCGTGTATTCAAAAAGCATAACATTTTATACAGCTTTTTGGACAGTCCTGTAAAACAACATTCCTTTAAGTCATTCTGGTGTGTTTGGGAACAGATGAAAGTCTACTCAAGAATATTGCTTATTCATGAGTCTAAGCAGTTTTCCAAGAACCTGTTCTATTGAAGAATGTCAGTTTACTTATTTATGAGACTACAAACTCATTAGTTAGCCCTAAGCGTAGTTTGTTTACATATACAATCCTTGCAACATTTCAGTCAGATATATGTAGAAAGCAATACATAAAACATTCGAAATACAGGTTAATCTTATTATATTATAATATTATTATAGTGGACAAACGATTCCTAGCCTAGGCCTTCACAGTCCCCTCTTAATAAGATTATATGTCTTCATATTCCGTGAGGGCTACCCAGAGACTACAGTGTCCCACAGCTATGGTATATAGGTGCTTGCTAAGCATGGTCTTTCCTAACATCTTCACCTCAGTTCACACAGAGGGGATCCAAGCCCCGTGGCCCCCTTCTAAAACAACCTCTTTAAAGTGACTCTGAGTGATCCAGATAGGAGTACTGTGTATCACATAAAGTATCTTGGACATAAGTACCATTTTAATAAGGTTAATCCGTCCTATCACTGATAAATAAAGCTTATTCCATGCAGTTATCTTACTATGCAGTTGCTTCAGTAAAGGAACTAGATTAATAGTGAAGCAATTAACAATTGGTAGGGATACCTGTATGCCCAGATATCTAAACCGATCCACTACTGCAAGTCTGTTAACCTCATCACCTGAAGCCGACCAGTCTATTCCCGCATCCACCTGGAATAAGTTTGATTTGGTCCAATTTATAGACAGTCCAGAGATCTTTCCGAACAGTTTGATCACCTGCATGGCATGGCTCAATGATGCTCCCGGGTCTACCAAAAATAGCAAAATATTGTCTGCATAGAGGGCTATCTTTTCTTCTAGAGGGCCATATACAAATCCTTTTATGTCACTGTTCTGTCGTATAAATTAGAAAAGCCTGGCTCAACTATAAAGGGGTTTTTTTTAAGGTGCTCGGAAAAATATAAGTCCAGTAGATGTAAAGAATCTGGCACACTAATAAAATGATTACAAAATTGCTTTTCTGAGAGTGTTTTTATTGTGTTCTTGTGAGAATATCAAGAAATGCGAATAAGACAAATCCGACGTTTCGACCAACACCTTTGGTCTTTTACAAGGACTGTAAGAATGTAAAACAATATAAAAACAAAGAATTACAGAAAATAAATGAATACAGTGAGCATTGTTCAGTCACAATAAAAAATAACAAAAAATTTAGAAAAAACAAAACTAGAACCACTAAATAGTGGAAAGAGAAAACAGGGATTACAATAAGTTTTTTCTCACAAGAGAACACAGCATGCGTAAAACAATGATAAATGGATGCATTGGTACATTCAAAGGTATACGTGCATCATATTAGGGTAAAGGAGAAGGAAAAGGAGGAAAGAATTAATGGAAGCTACTAAGTGGCAAGGCGAAAAAAACAAACCTCAAGGGGTTGTGGTATAGTGCGTATCGCATGGAATGGTCAATCGCATATGTCTAGTATTCCTCACTCTTACAGAGCCTAAAGGCTACTTTACACGCTGCAATATCGGTACCGATATCGCTAGCGTGGGTACCCGCCCCCATCTGTTATGCAACACGGGCAAATCGCTGCCCGTGCCGCACAACATCGCGCAGACGCGTCACACATACTTACCTGCCCAGCGACGTCGCTGTGACCAGCGAATCGCCTCCTTTCTAAGGGGACGGTCCGTGCGGCGTCACAGCGACGTCACTGAGCGGCCGACCAATAGCAGCGGAGGGGCAGAGATGAGCGGGACGTAACATCCCGCCCACCTCCTTCCTTCCTCATAGCGGCCGTAAGGCAGGTAAGGAGAGGTTCCTCGTTCCTGCGGCGTCACACATAGCGATGTGTGCTGCCGCAGGAGCGACGAACTACATCGTTACTGCTGCAGTAACGATAATCGAGAATGGACCCCCATGTCACCGATGAGGGATTGTGCACGTTTTTGCAACGATGCAAAATCGCTCATTGGTGTCACACGCAGCAACATCGCTAATGCGGCCGGATGTGCGTCACAAATTCCGTGACCCCAACGACTCCGCATTAGCGATGTTGCAGCGTGTAAAGCCCCCTTAAGATCAAAGAGGGAAAGGGTAAGAGAGTGGCATGTAAGGTATAGGTCGATGAACAGAGATACAACCATATAAATCATTAGGGAAAGGAGGGTAATATCATCCTAGGACATAAATGTAAATACCTTAATACCCTCATATAGATGATAGAATGACAGTCGTCCTCTTATCACCTTTGTTTTGAAAGCTGTATGACAAATGACACACATATTGTACATTTGATATGGTTCAGTGCATGGAGCAAGTAATCTATATATATAATTGCCTTATTCTGTCTGTCTGTCTGTCTGTCATGCTTCAAAATTGTGTCCTTCCGGTGACATTGTGTCGTTACAGTGACACAAAGCTGATTGGCCGCTGGCCTCGCCATGGCCCCGCCCCCCCACACGGATTGGCCGCTCGCCCAGGCTGCGCCCCCCCACTGACACGGTCACGGAGCCACGAACCCTAGGTGAGTACTGTACACCCCCCCCAAGCCCCCCCAAGCACCCCCCCCCAGGGCCCCCCCGGGAGCCCACATCAGCGTGCGCCACCGCCGTATGCTGCTGTGGGCTCCCGTGCGAGCGGGGGACGGGATACGTTGGTAACTATTAGTTACCAGCACATCAAGGTCCTGCAGCGGCCGGAGATCCTCACGCAAACACATAACAGCACACACACACACATACACACACATCAGATCACACTCACTCTCACAAACACCTCACACACACCTCACACACACATCGCATCCACATACTCACAGCATCCGGTGATATCGCTTGCTTCTCGGCGGCGATACTGTGCTGTGAGCTTCCAGGACCTGACGGAGGATCACATGGCCAGAAGCATGTGGTATCTCCGGATGTTGTGACTGTGAGCGCGTATGTGCGTTATCGTCAGTGTCTGTGTGTGTGAGTGTATGCGATCGGTCGGGTGTGTGTGAGTGTATGCGATCGGTCGGGTGTGTGTGAGTGTATGCGATCGGTCGGGTGTGTGTGAGTGTCGGGATCGGGTGTGTGAGTGTCGGCAGAGGAGCACGGCGTGCTGGAGGAGGCACGGAGCAGAGAGACTGATCTTGGGGAAGGCTAGGAGGGGGACGCTGATGCTGGGGGAGACTGGGAGAGGAAGGCTGAGCTGATGCTGGGGAAGGCTGGGAGGACGGAGGCTGGGAGGAGAGAGGCTGAACCTGGGGAAGGCTGAGCTGATGCTGGGGAAGGCTGGGAGGACGGAGGCTGGGAGGAGAGAGGCTGAACCTGGGGAAGGCTGAGCTGATGCTGGGGAAGGCTGGGAAGACGGAGGCTGGGAGGAGAGAGGCTGATCCTGGGGAAGGCTGAGCTGATGCTAGGGAAGGCTGGGAAGACGGAGGCTGGGAAGAGAGACGCTGATCCTGGGGAAGGCTGGGAGAGGGAGGCTGATGCTGAGGGAGGCTGGAAGGAGAGAGGCTGATGATGGGGAAGGCTGATGCTGAGGGAGGCTGGGAGGGGAAAGCTGATGCTGGGGAAGGCTGGGAGGACGGAGGCTGGGAGGAGAGAGGCTGATCCTGGGGAAGGCTGGGAGAGGGAGGCTGATGCTAGGGGAGGCTGGAAGGACAGAGGGTGATGCTGGGAGAGGCTGGAAGGAGAGAGGCTGATGCTGGGGGAGGCTGATGCTGGGGAAGGCTAGGAGGATGGAGGCTGGGAGGAGAGAGGCTGATCCTAGGGAAGGCTGGGAGAGGGAGGCTGATGCTGGAGGAGGCTGGAAGGAGAGAGGCTGATGCTGGGGGAGGCTAGAAGGAGAGAGGCTGATGCTGGGGGAGGCTAGAAGGAGAGAGGCTGATGCTGCGGGCAGAGAGGCTGATGCTGCGGGCAGAGAGGCTGATGCTGGTGCAGCATGGGGAATGGAGCACGATGGGGGGTGCGCAGCATGGGGGATGGAGCACGATGGGGAGTGCGCAGCATGGGGGATGGAGCACGTTTGGGAGTGCGCAGCATGGCGGATGGACCACGTTTGGGAGTGCGCAGCATGGAGGATGGAGCACGTTTGGCAGTGCGCAGCATGGCGGATGGACCACGTTTGGGAGTGAGCAGCATGGCGGATGGAGCACGTTTGGGAGTACGCAGCATGGCGGATGGAGCACGTTTGGGAGTGCGCAGCATGGCGGATGGAGCACGTTTGGGAGTGCGCAGCATGGTGGATGGACCATGTTTGGGAGTGTGCAGCATAGCGGATGGACCACGTTTGGGAGTGCGCAGCATGACGGATGGAGCACGTTTGGGAGTGCGCAGCATGGCGGATGGAGCACGTTTGGGAATGCGCAGCATGCCGGATGGTGCACGATGGGGAGTGCGCAGTATAGCGGATGGAGCACGTTTAGGAGTGCGCAGTATGGCGGATGGAGCACGTTTAGGAGTGCGCAGCATGGCGGATGGAGCACGTTTGGGAGTGTGCAGCTTAACGGATGGACCACGTTTGGGAGTGCGCAGCATGGCGGATGGAGCACGTTTGGGAGTGCGCAGCATGGCGGAAGGAGCACGTTTGGGAGTGCGCAGCATGGCGGGTGGAGCACGTTTGGGAGTGCGCAGCATGGCGGATGGAGCATGATGGGGGGTGCGCAGCATGGCGGATGGAGCACGTTTGGGAGTGCGCAGCATGGCGGATGGAGCACGTTTGGGAGTGTGCAGCATGGCGGATAGAGCACGATGGGGAGTGCGCAGCATGGCGGATGGAGCACGTTTGGGAGTGCGCAGCATGGGGGATGCAGCACGATGGGGAGTGCGCAGTATGGCGGATGGAGCACGTTTGGGAGTGCGCAGCATAGCGGATGGACCACGTTTGGGAGTGCGCAGCATGGCGGATGCAGCACGTTTGAGAATGCGCAGCATGGGGGATGCAGCACGATGGGGAGTGCGCTGCATGGGGGATGGAGCACGATGGAGGGTGCGCAGCATGGGGGATGGAGCACGTTTGGGAGTGCGCAGCATGGCGGATAGAGCACGATGGGGAGTGCGCAGCATGGCGGATGGAGCACGTTTGGGAGTGCGCAGCATGGGGGATGCAGCACGATGGGGAGTGCGCAGTATGGCGGATGGAGCACGTTTGGGAGTGCGCAGTATGGCGGATGGAGCACGTTTGGGAGTGCGCAGCATGGCGGATGGACCACGTTTGGGAGTGCGCAGCATGGCAGATGGAGCACGTTTCGGAGTGCGCAGCATGGGGGATGCAGCACGATGGGGAGTGCGCTGCATGGGGGATAGAGCACGATAGGGGGTGCGCAGCATGGAGGATGGAGCACGATGGAAGGTGCACACCTCCCCCCAACACACACACACACGCGCACTGCACAACACACACACACTGGGAACCACAAACAACGCCCTACACAGACACCCACACACACAGACAACGCTGCACACACACAACACCCAACACACAAACACCGCAGCACACACAAATATACGCACATACCGCACAACACACACATTGCTCAAAACATACCTCCCCCCAAAACACACCACACACACACAAACCGCACAACACACACACACACACAACGCTACAGACACACAGCGCTCCACAAACAACGCAACACACGCAACACACATACAACACCGCTCTCACCCCCCGCCACACCCAGAACATGTACAGCGCCCTACACAAACACTTGGTAACTACACACAACAACATCTATATATATATATAACAAAAATCATACATGAACTACACAATACGTAAATTCTAGAATACCCGATGCGTAGAATCGGGCCACCTTCTAGTGATAGAATAAATGTATTGTGGAGATACATACATATATGGTAATGGTCACCTGACCATCCAAGTGGGAAGAGAAAATAACACCTCTTACGTCTCTATAGGACATGGGATTGTAGGCAAAAGGAACGCCAGGCACTGAATAGGTCCATAAGTTTAAATGTATGCGTCTTACGATCTAAAACAAATATGTAAGAAAAAACAAGTGGTGGCTAGGTGTCATATTACCAACTGACATATCTGAATAATTATAAATTGCTATAGATTGTATATAAGGAGAGAGGATCACCTGTAGGGGAGATAGCCTATTCTGTTGTAGGCAAGGAGCCTAAGATAAGTATAAGATGGCACCTGGATATAAGTAGAATAAAGGACTATGTCATTTAGACCTTGACCCCTAATCGCCTTTGTTTATATACAGGCCTCACTGACCAATCTCAGGACCATACCCTATTAGTCTCACCCTTTGGGTAAGCGATACCTTAGAGTAGTCCATTGTTTATTGTTTCCTTGGCTGTCTAAATGACATAGTCCTTTATTCTACTTATATCCAGGTGCCATCTTATACTTATCTTAGGCTCCTTGCCTACAACAGAATAGGCTATCTCCCCTACAGGTGATCCTCTCCTTATATACAATCTATAGCAATTTATAATTATTCAGATATGTCAGTTGGTAATATGACACCGAGCCACCACTTGTTTTTTCTTACATATTTGTTTTAGATCGTAAGACGCATACATTTAAACTTATGGACCTATTCAGTGCCTGGCGTTCCTTTTGCCTACAATCCCATGTCCTATAGAGACGTAAGAGGTGTTATTTTCTCTTCCCACTTGGATGGTCAGGTGCCCATTGCCATATATGTATGTATCTCCACAATACATTTATTCTATCATTACTTGCTCCATGCACTGAACCATATCAAATGTACAATATGTGTGTCATTTGTCATACAGCTTTCAAAACAAAGGTGATAAGAGGACGACTGTCATTCTATCATCTATATGAGGGTATTAAGGTATTTACATTTATGTCCTAGGATGATATTACCCTCCTTTCCCTAATGATTTATATGGTTGTATCTCTGTTCCTCGACCTATACCTTACATGCCACTCTCTTACCCTTTCCCTCTTTGATCTTAGGCTCTGTAAGAGTGATGAATACTAGACATATGCGATTGACCATTCCATGCGATACGCACTACACCACAACCCCTTGAGGTTTGTTTTTTTCGCCTTGCCACTTAGTAGCTTCCATTAATTCTTTCCTCCTTTTCCTTCTCCTTTACCCTAATATGATGCACGTATACCTTTGAATGTAACAATGCATCCATTTATCATTGTTTTACGCATGCTGTGTTCTCTTGTGAGAAAAAAACTTATTGTAATCCCTGTTTTCTCTTTCCACTATTTAGTGGTTCTAGTTTTGGTTTTTCTAATTTTTTGTTATTTTTTATTGTGACTGAACAATGCTCACTGTATTCATTTATTTTCTGTAATTCTTTGTTTTTATATTGTTTTACATTCTTACAGTCCTTGTAAAAGACCAAAGGTGTTGGTCGAAACGTCGGACTTGTCTTATTCGCATTTCTTGATATTCTCACAAGAACACAATAAAAACACTCTCAGAAAAGCAATTTTGTAATCATTTTATTAGTGTGCCGGATTCTTTACATCTACTGTTCTGTCGTATAGCGGCCGCCAATGGTTCAACCGCTAAAGCAAAAAAGGAGAGGCGAGAGCGGACAACCCTGACGAGTACCCCTTTGTAAGTCCACTGTATGTGACAACATTCTATTAATTCTCACTTTAGCCACTGGTCTAGCATATAACAGCTGTATCCAAGATATAAAGCTAGGGCCAAATCCCATATGTCTCAGCACTTCCCACAGATACCCCCATTCCACACTGTCAAATGCCTTATGGGCATCTAACGAAGCTATCACTCTCTGTCCCGGATTGTCCACCGGTAGCTGCATAATCAGGGACGGACTGGGACTAAAATTCAGCCCTGGCATTTGGGGGTACACAGGCCCACTTGGTGAATGTGTAATATCTTTGTGCATTTGTAGGTTGTGTAACACGACCATATAACGTGCAGCAACAGCTGCGTCCAGTATTACAGCTCAGGCCTATTTATTGCTCTAAGTAGCAGGACCTGGTGAAGCCGCTATTTTCCCTACAAAGCTGGGTCTCGCAGATAATGAAGAGGATGCTGCTCTCCATATAATGCTGCGGTCTCGTCATATAGCTGATGGGCAGGGATACAAAATCAGATCCCCTAAAACAAACACTGATGACCTATTCTACAGATAGGTGAACAGGGAATCTGTCGTTTTCACTGGTGACAATTTTGGACACATACCACTTAGGGAATGTGCAATGACATTTTTTGGGGGCAGATCCCACCATGGAAACTACTATGAAAAATCCTGGAATGACCACATGCATCTCCTCGCTGTGCACAGGTTCAGGCTTTGAGCATCTTTTACCCACTTCAGGTTTCTAAAACCACCAAGCGATTAAAAGAAGTGACCGCTCCATTCTTCTGGTGTTTTCCACTCGGAAAACGATCTGTATTTTACATTGCAAATCAATAGGAAGGCTCGGAAGATGCCGGAATCTACAACTCCCAGCTTGTCCTTAACAATGGTGAGGAGATGCTGGGAGTTGTTGTTATCAGACTGCGGACCATACAGGAACCACATTACTGATAAGACGCAGGCAATATCACAATCATTTACATCCAGGTACCTTTATAGGTGACATCTTCTAAGTCGGTCCCATCCCTTTTGTCTCCACGCAATACGGACGCCGTGATGAGGTTTCTTGCCCGCTACTCGTCTCTGCAGCCCTCCCTCTTTATTCTTCAGCAGCACTTCCCCACACAGCACCTTTAAAAATAAAAGTATTAATATACTGCCCCATAAATATAAATATCTCCCATGCTGTGTCCCTGAATAAATAATTGCTGTGCTTCCTTCACAAAATATCCCCCACACACTGCCCTTATCCAAAATACCTCCCACACTGCCTCTCTCCTTAATATACCCCCACACTGCCTCTTTCCATAATGTCGCCATACACAGCTTCTCCCCATAATGTCCCCTCCACACTGCTCTTTATAATATACCCCCACGCTGCCTCTCTCCATACTATCCCCACATATTGCACATTCATTTTTATTATTATTTAGTTATATATTCCCCCAAACTGCACTTTTGTAATACCCTCCACACAATATAATGCACCCTCCATTACCCCTCCCCCCCACACACACAATACAATGCACCCCATTACCCCTCCACACACACACACACACACAATGTACCCTCCATTACCCCTCCCCCCACAAACACACACACAATACAATGCACCCTCCATCACCCCCACAAACACACACACACAATGCACCATCCATTACCCCTCCCCACACACCCGCAATACAATGCACCCTCCATTACCCCTCCCCACACACACACAATACAATACACCCTCCATCACCCCTCCCCAGACATAATAAAATGCACACCTCCCCCCCCCATCACCCCCTACACACACAAATTACACTACCCCATCACTACACACTCCTGCCTCCCCCCCTCGGAATACAGTAACCACCCCTGCCTGTCAGAAAGCGGTGTTCCTTCACATATGTTCCCCGTTATGTGTCCTCAGCCCCTCCCCACTCATCCCCATTAATTAAACCTGTCTCTTCGGCTCCTCCATGGAGTACTTACCACTGCCTGATGCATCCACTGTGGCGCCCGGCCCCGCAGCACTGTGATGACGTCAGCAAGGTGCTGATGTCATCACGTTGCTGCACGTCGTGGGCGGGGTACAGCGGGGCACAGCGGCCAGCAGCATTGAAAATTGGCGGCGGGGGCCGCTCACCGGACCCCGCCACTATAGTGGCGGCCGGCGGGTGGCGGCAGCCACAAAATAATTTTAAACAGCAGGCAGTGCGGGAGAGGCGGGGGGCGGCCCCCCCCACCCCTCCGCCGGCCAGCCCACCGGGAGAAGTCCCGCCCCTCCCGCCTGTCAGTCCGGGCCTGTGCATAATAACCCCTCCACCTCCGGCCACTAAAACACCCTAATGACCGGGCCATTTTTTGAAAGTCTGACCAGCGTCACTTTGACAGGTTATAACTCTGGAACGCTTCAATGGATCCTGGCGATTCTGACATTGTTTTTTCGTGACATATTGTACTTCATGTCAGTGGTAAATTTAGGCAGATATTTTTTGCGTTTATTTGGAAAAATTTTCAGAAATTTTGCGAAAATTTTGAAAATTTCGCAATTTTCAAATTTTGAAAATTTATGCCTATAAATCTGAGAGATATGTCACACAAAATAGTTACTAAATAAAATTTCCCACATCTCTACTTTACATCAGCGCAATTTTCGAAACAAACTTTTTTTTTTTGTTAGGAAGTTAGAAGAGGTCAAAGTTCATCAGCAATTTCTCATTTTTCCAACAAAATTTACAAAATCATTTTTTTAGGGACCACATCACATTTGGAGTGACTTTGAGAGGCCGAGGTGGCAAAAAATGCCCAAAAGTGACCCCATTATAAAATCTGCACCCCTCACGCTGCTCAAAACCACATCCAAGAAGTTTATTAACCCTTTAGGTGCTTCACAGGAACCAAAGAAATAGAAACAAGCTGTAGGAGGGCACCACCTATGGGAACCAATAAACCCATAAATGAAATAAAGGAGGAATCACCTCAGCATACCCAATTATACATGTTTAAGAGAGGGGGCGAGAAGGTGTGCAAAAAGAGGGATACACCTATATCACATACAAAAATAGGTCTTTATTAAGTTTAAAAAATAGGAATAACGTTTGGAACACCATTCTAAGTCCGAACTGGGTGCAAAAACCTAAAAAAACATCACTATGGGGAGATAAGGTATGCACACCAGTGACTATGTAAGGGGAATACATGAAATAGCAGAAACTGCTGTGTGAATACTGACTTGAAAAATCCAATAGCTATATGCAAGAGTGAATATGTGAAAAATGGAATCTGCATTACTGCCATGAACATATGAATCAAGAGAAATTTAGCTACTGAATTGATCAATGCAATAGAGCCCCAACACTACGCCAAAGTATTTCTCTACGTTGGGGTCCCTAGCTTGTGTGTGTCCTCTCATGCAGTTAAAAAACCTACCGTGTATGGGAAGCTGAGACCCAGGCTATTTATGCGTATGATATGTATTGGCAATAGGTGTGGTTGGGGGTTCACAAACGAAAAAATACGAAAATACGAAAAAAAAACATACCTTATCTCCCCATAGTGATGTTTTTTTAGGTTTTTGCACCCAGTTCGGACTTAGAATGGTGTTCCAAACGTTATTCCTATTTGTTAGTATTTTTTCGTTTGTGAACCCTCCCCAACCACACCTATTGCCAATCCATATCATACGCATATATAGCCTGGGTCTCAGCTTCCCATACACGGTATGTTTTTTAACTGCATGAGAGGACACACACAAGCTAGGGACCCCAACGTAGAGAAATACTTTGGAGTAGTGTTGGGGCTATATTGCATTGATCAATTCAGTAGCTAAATTTCTCTTGATTCATATGTTCATGGCAGTAATGCAGGTTCCATTTTTCACATTTTCACTCTTACATATAGCTATTGGATTTTTCAAGTCAGTAGTCACACAGCAGTTTCTGCTATTTCATGTATTCCCCTTACATAGTCACTGGTGTGCATACCTTATCTCCCCATAGTGATGTTTTTTTAGGTTTTTGCACCCAGTTCAGACTTAGAATGGTGTTCCAAACGTTATTCCTTATTTGTTAGTTGTTTTTCGTTTGTGAACCCTCCCCAACCACACCTATTGCCAATCCATATCATACGCATATATAGCCTGGGTCTCAGCTTCCCATACACGGTATGTTTATTAACTGCATGAGAGGACACACACAAGCTAGGGACCCCAACGTAGAGAAATACTTTGGCGTAGTGTTGGGGCTCTATTGCATTGATCAATTCAGTAGCTAAATTTCTCTTGATTCATATGTTCATGGCAGTAATGCAGATTCCATTTTTCACATTTTCACTCTTACATATAGCTATTGGATTTTTCAAGTCAGTATTCACACAGCAGTTTCTGCTATTCCATGTATTCCCCTTACATAGTCACTGGTGTGCATACCTTATCTCCCCATAGTGATGTTTTTTTAGGTTTTTGCACCCAGTTCAGACTTAGAATGGTGTTCCAAACGTTATTCCTTATTAGCAGCAGAAAGTGAGACTGCGTCATCTTATCACAGCAGCCAGAAAGTGAGACTGCCGTCATCCTATCACAGAAGCCAGAAAGTGAGACTGCAGTCATCCCACCACAGCAGCCAGAAAGTAAGACTGTCGTCATCCCATCACAGCAGCCAGAAAGTGAGACTGCAGTCATCCCATCACAGCAGCCAGAAAGTGAGACAGCCATCATCCCATTACAGCAGCCAGAAAGTGAGACTGCCAACCGCCCATCACAGCATCCAGAAAATGAGACTGCCGTCATCCCATCACATCAGCCAGAAAGTGAAACTGCCGTCATCCCATCACAGAGACTGCCCACATCTCATCACAGCAGCCAGATAGTGAGACTGCGGTCAGCCCATTACAGCCGCCAGAAAGTGAGACTGCCGTTATCCCATCAAATCAGCCAGAAAATGAGACTGTCGACATTCCATTACAGCAGCCAGAAAGTGAGACTGCAGTAAACTCATCACAGCAGTCAGAAAGTGAGACAGCCATCATTCCATTACAGCAGCCAGAAAGTGAGACTGCTAACAGCCCATCACAGCATCCAGAAAGTGAGACTGCCGTCATCCCATCACAGCAGCCAGAAAGTGAAACTGCCGTCATCCTATCACAGAGACTACCCACATCTCATCACAGCAGCCAGAAAGTGAGACTGCCGTCATTCCATCACAGCAGCCAGAAAGTGAGACTGCAGTCATCCCATCACAGCAGCTAGAAAGTGAGACTGCCGACATCCCATCACAGCAGCCAGAAAGTGAGACTGCAGTCATCCCATCACAGCAGCCAAAAAGTGAGACAGCTATCATCCCATCACAGCAGCCAGAAAGGGAGACTGCCTTCAGCTCATCACAGCAGCAGAAAGTGAGACTGCCGTCATCACATCACAGCAGCCAGAAAGTGAGACTGCCGTCATCCTATCACAGCAGCCAGAAAGTGAGACTGCAGTCATCCCATCACAGCAGCCAGAAAGTGAGACTATCGTCATCCTATCACAGCAGCCAGAAAGTGATACTGCCATCATCCCATCACAGCAGGCAGAAAGTGAGACTGGAATCATCCCATCGCAGCAGCCAGAAAATGAGACTGCCGTCATCCCATCACAGCAGCCAGAAAGTGAGACTGCCATCTGCCCATCCCAGCAGCCAGAAAGTGAGACTGCTGTCATCCCATCACAGGAGCCAGAAAGTGAGACAGCCATCATTCCATCACAGCAGCCAGAAAGTGAGACTAACTTCAGCTCATTACAGCAGCAGAAAGTGAGACTGCCGTCATTCCATCACAGCAGCCAGAAAGTGAGACTGCCGTCATCCCATCACAGCAGTCAGAAAGTAAGACTGCCGTCATCTCATCACAGCAATCAGAAAGTGAAACTGCAGTCATCCCATCACAGCAGCCAGAAAGTGAGACTGCCGTCATCCTATCACAGCAGCCACAAAGTGAGACTGCCGTCATCCCATCACAGCAGGCAGAAAGTAAGACTGCAATCATCCCATCGCAGCAGCCAGAAAATGAGACTGCCGTCATCCCATCACAGCAGCCAGAAAGTGAGACTGCGGTCATCCTATCACAGCAGCCAGAAAGTTAGGCTGCTATCATCCCATCACAGCAGCCTAATAATGAGACAGCCATCATCCCATCACAGCAGCCAGAACGTGAGACTGCCAACAGCTGATCACAGCATCCAGAAAATGAGACTGCGGTCATCCCATCTCATCATGCAGAAAGTGAAACTGCCGTCATCCCATCACAGAGACTGCCCACATCTCATCACAGCAGCCAGAAAGTGAGACTGCCGTCATTCCATCACAGCAGCCAGAAAGTGAGACTGCCGTTATCCCATCAAATCAGCCAGATAATGAGACTGTCGTCATTCCATCACAGCAGCCAGAAAGAGAGACTGTCGTCATTCTATCACAGAAGCCAAAAAATGAGACTGCCGTCATCCCATCACAGCAGCCAGAAAGTGAAACTGCTAACAGCCCATCACAGCATCCAGAAAGAGAGACTGCCGTTATCCCATCACAGCAGCCAGAAAGTGAAACTGCCGTCATCCGATCACAGAGATTGCCCACATCTCATCACAGCAGCCAGAAAGTGAGACTGCCGTCATTCCATCACAGGAGCCAGAAAGTGAGACTGCCGTCATCCCATCACAGCAGCCAGAAAGTGAGACTGCAGTCATCCCATCACAGCAGCCAGAAAGTGAGACAGCCATCATCCCATTACAGCAGCCAGAAAGTGAGACTGCCAACCGCCCATCACAGCATCCAGAAAATGAGACTGCCGTCATCCCATCACATCAGCCAGAAAGTGAAACTGCCGTCATCCCATCACAGAGACTGCCCACATCTCATCACAGCAGCCAGATAGTGAGACTGCCGTCAGCCCATTACAGCCGCCAGAAAGTGAGACTGCCGTTATCCCATCAAATCAGCCAGAAAATGAGACTGTCGACATTCCATTACAGCAGCCAGAAAGTGAGACTGCAGTAAACTCATCACAGCAGTCAGAAAGTGAGACAGCCATCATTCCATTACAGCAGCCAGAAAGTGAGACTGCTAACAGCCCATCACAGCATCCAGAAAGTGAGACTGCCGTCATCCCATCACAGCAGCCAGAAAGTGAAACTGCTGTCATCCTATCACAGAGACTACCCACATCTCATCACAGCAGCCAGAAAGTGAGACTGCCGTCATTCCATCACAGCAGCCAGAAAGTGAGACTGCAGTCATCCCATCACAGCAGCTAGAAAGTGAGACTGCCGACATCCCATCACAGCAGCCAGAAAGTGAGACTGCAGTCATCCCATCACAGCAGCCAAAAAGTGAGACAGCTATCATCCCATCACAGCAGCCAGAAAGGGAGACTGCCTTCAGCTCATCACAGCAGCAGAAAGTGAGACTGCCGTCATCACATCACAGCAGCCAGAAAGTGAGACTGCCGTCATCCTATCACAGCAGCCAGAAAGTGAGACTGCAGTCATCCCATCACAGCAGCCAGAAAGTGAGACTATCGTCATCCTATCACAGCAGCCAGAAAGTGATACTGCCATCATCCCATCACAGCAGGCAGAAAGTGAGACTGGAATCATCCCATCGCAGCAGCCAGAAAATGAGACTGCCGTCATCCCATCACAGCAGCCAGAAAGTGAGACTGCCATCTGCCCATCACAGCAGCCAGAAAGTGAGACTGCTGTCATCCCATCACAGGAGCCAGAAAGTGAGACAGCCATCATCCCATCACAGCAGCCAGAAAGTGAGACTAACTTCAGCTCATTACAGCAGCAGAAAGTGAGACTGCCGTCATTCCATCACAGCAGCCAGAAAGTGAGACTGCCGTCATCCCATCACAGCAGTCAGAAAGTAAGACTGCCGTCATCTCATCACAGCAATCAGAAAGTGAAACTGCAGTCATCCCATCACAGCAGCCAGAAAGTGAGACTGCCGTCATCCTATAACAGCAGCCACAAAGTGAGACTGCCGTCATCCCATCACAGCAGGCAGAAAGTAAGACTGCAATCATCCCATCGCAGCAGCCAGAAAATGAGACTGCCGTCATCCCATCACAGCAGCCAGAAAGTGAGACTGCGGTCATCCTATCACAGCAGCCAGAAAGTTAGGCTGCTATCATCCCATCACAGCAGCCTAATAATGAGACAGCCATCATCCCATCACAGCAGCCAGAACGTGAGACTGCCAACAGCTGATCACAGCATCCAGAAAATGAGACTGCGGTCATCCCATCTCATCATGCAGAAAGTGAAACTGCCGTCATCCCATCACAGAGACTGCCCACATCTCATCACAGCAGCCAGAAAGTGAGACTGCCGTCATTCCATCACAGCAGCCAGAAAGTGAGACTGCCGTTATCCCATCAAATCAGCCAGATAATGAGACTGTCGTCATTCCATCACAGCAGCCAGAAAGAGAGACTGTCGTCATTCTATCACAGAAGCCAAAAAATGAGACTGCCGTCATCCCATCACAGCAGCCAGAAAGTGAAACTGCTAACAGCCCATCACAGCATCCAGAAAGAGAGACTGCCGTTATCCCATCACAGCAGCCAGAAAGTGAAACTGCCGTCATCCGATCACAGAGATTGCCCACATCTCATCACAGCAGCCAGAAAGTGAGACTGCCGTCATTCCATCACAGGAGCCAGAAAGTGAGACTGCCGTCATCCCATCACAGCAGCCAGAAAGTGAGACTGCCGTCATCCCATCACAGCAGCCAGAAAGTGAGACTGCAGTCATCCCATCACAGCAGCCAGAAAGTGAGACAGCCATCATCCCATCACAGCAGCCAGAAAGTGAGACTGCCTTCAGCTCATCACAGCAGCAGAAAGTGAGACTGCCGTCATCCCATCACAGGAGCCACAAAGTGAGACTGCCGTCATCTTATCACAGCAGCCACAAAGTGAGACTGCCGTCATCCCGTCACAGCAGCCAAAAAGTGAGACTGCCGTCATCCCATCACAGCAGCCAGAAAGTGAGACTGCCGTCATCTCATCACAGCACCCAGAAAGTGAGACTGCAGTCAGCCCATAACAGCAGCCAGAAAGTGAGACTGCCGTCATCCAATCACAGCCGCCTGAAAGTGAGACTGCCGTCATCCCATCACAGCAGGCAGAAAGTAAGACTGCAATCATCCCATCGCAGCAGCCAGAAAATGAGACTGCCGTCATCCCATCACAGCAGCCAGAAAGTGAGACTGCTGTCATCCCATAAGAGGAGCCAGAAAGTGAGATTGCCGTCATACCATCACAGCAGCCAGAAAGTGAGACTGCCGTTATCCCATCACAGCAGCCAGAAAGTGATACTGCCGTTATGCCATCACAGCAGCCAGAAAGTGAGACTGTCGTCATCCCATTACAGCAGCCAGAAAGTGAGACTGTCGTCATTCCATCACAGCAGCCAGAAAGTGTGACTGCGGTCATCCTATCACAGCAGCCAGAAAGTGAGGCTGCTATCATCCCATCACAGCAGCCTAATAATGAGACAGCCATCATCCCATCACAGCAGCCAGAACGTGAGACTGCCATCATCCCATCACATCAGCCAGAAAGTGAAACTGCCGTCATCCCATCACAGAGACTGCCCACATCTCATCACAGCAGCCAGAAAGAAAGACTGCCGTCATTCCATCACAGCAGCCAGAAAGTGAGACTGCCGTTATCCCATCAAATCAGCCAGATAATGAGACTGTCGTCATTCCATCACAGCAGCCAGAAAGAGAGACTGTCGTCATTCTATCACAGAAGCCAAAAAATGAGACTGCCGTCATCCCATCACAGCAGCCAGAAAGTGAAACTGCTAACAGCCCATCACAGCATCCAGAAAGTGAGACTGCCGTCATCCCATCACAGCAGCCAGAAAGTGAAACTGCTGTCATCCGATCACAGAGATTGCCCACATCTCATCACAGCAGCCAGAAAGTGAGACTGCCGTCATTCCATCACAGCAGCCAGAAAGTGAGCCTGTCGTCATTCCATCACAGCAGCCAGAAAGTGAGACTGCCGTCATCCCATCACAGCAGCCAGAAAGTGAGACTGCCGTCATCCCATCACAGCAGCCAGAAAGTGAGACTGCAGTCATCCCATCACAGCAGCCAGAAAGTGAGACAGCTATCATCCCATCACAGCAGCCAGAAAGTTAGACTGCCTTCAGCTCATCACAGCAGCAGAAAGTGAGACTGCCGTCATCCCATCACAGGAGTCACAAAGTGAGACTGCCGTCATCTTATCACAGCAGCCACAAAGTGAGACTGCCGTCATCCCGTCACAGCAGCCAAAAAGTGAGACTGCCGTCATCCCATCACAGCAGCCAGAAAGTGAGACTGCCGTCATCTCATCACAGCACCCAGAAAGTGAGACTGCAGTCAGCCCATAACAGCAGCCAGAAAGTGAGACTGCCGTCATCCAATCACAGCCGCCTGAAAGTGAGACTGCCGTCATCCCATCACAGCAGGCAGAAAGTAAGACTGCAATCATCCCATCGCAGCAGCCAGAAAATGAGACTGCCGTCATCCCATCACAGCAGCCAGAAAGTGAGACTGCTGTCATCCCATAAGAGGAGCCAGAAAGTGAGATTGCCGTCATACCATCACAGCAGCCAGAAAGTGAGACTGCCGTTATCCCATCACAGCAGCCAGAAAGTGATACTGCCGTTATGCCATCACAGCAGCCAGAAAGTGAGACTGTCGTCATCCCATCACAGCAGCCAGAAAGTGAGACTGTCGTCATTCCATCACAGCAGCCAGAAAGTGTGACTGCGGTCATCCTATCACAGCAGCCAGAAAGTGAGACTGCTATCATCCCATCACAGCAGCCTAATAATGAGACAGCCATCATCTCATCACAGCAGCAAGAACGTGAGACTGCCGTCATCCCATCACATCAGCCAGAAAGTGAAACTGCCGTCATCTCATCACAGAGACTGCCCACATCTCATCACAGCAGTCAGAAAGTGATACTGCCGTCATCCCATCACAGCAGGCAGAAAGTGAGACTGCAATCATCCCATCGCAGCAGCCAGAGAATGAGACTGCCGTCATCCCATCACAGCAGCCAGAAAGTGAGACTGCTGTCATCCCATCACAGGAGCCAGAAAGTGAGATTGCCGTCACACCATCACAGCAGCCAGAAAGTGAGACTGCCGTTATCCCATCACAGCAGCCCGAAAGTGATACTGCAATTATCCCATCACAGCAGCCAGAAAGTAAGACTGTAGTCATCCCATCACAGCAGCCAGAAAGTGAGACTGTCGTCATTCCATCACAGCAGCCAGAAAGTGAGACTGCCGTCATCCTATCACAGCAGCCAGAAAGTGAAGCTGCTGTCATCCTATCACAGCAGCCAAAAAATGAGACAGCCATCATCCCATCACAGCAGCCAGAAAATGAGACTGTCATCATTCCATCACAGCAGCCAGAAAGTGAGCCTGTCGTCATTCCATCACAGCAGCCAGAAAGTGAGACTGCCGTCATCCCATTACAGCAGCCAGAAAAAGAGACTGCCGTCATCCCATCACAGCAGCCAGAAAGTGAGACTGCAGTCATCCCATCACAGCAGCCAGAAAGTGAGACAGCCATCATCCCATCACAGCAGCCAGAAAGTGAGACTGAATTCAGCTCATCACAGCAGCAGAAAGTGAGACTGCCGTCATCCCATCACAGCAGCCACAAAGTGAAACTGCCGTCATCTTATCACAGCAGCCAGAAAGTGAGACTGCCGTCATCCCATCACTGCAGCCAGAAAGTGAAACTGCCGTCATCTCATCACAGCACCCAGAAAGTGAGACTGCAGTCATCCCATCACAGCAGCCAGAAAGTGAGACTGCCGTCATCCCAACACAGCAGCCAGAAAGTGAGCCTGTCGTCATTCCATCACAGCAGCCAGAAAGTGAGACTGCCCTCATCCCATCACAGCAGCCAGAAATTGAGACTGCAGTCATCTCATCACAGCAGCCAGAAAGTACGACAGCCATCATCTCATCACAGCAGCCAGAAAGTGAAACTGCCTTCAGCTAATCACAGCAGCAGAAAGTGAGACTGACGTCTTCCCATCACAGCAGCCACAAAGTGAGGCAGCCATCATCCCATCACAGCAGCCAGAAAGTGAGACTGCCAACCGCACATCACAGCATCCAGAAAATAAGTCTGCAGTCATCCCATCCCATCAGCCAGAAAGTGAAACTGCCGTCATCCCATTACAGACACTGCCCACATCTCATTACAGCAGCCAGAAAGTGAGACTGCCGTCAGCCCATTACAGCAGCCAGAAAGTGAGACTGCCATTATCCCATCAAATCAGCCAGAAAATGAGACTGTTGTCATTCCATCACAGCAGCCAGAAAGTGAGCCTGTCGTCATTCCATCACAGCAGCCAGAAAGTGAGACTGCCGTCATCCCATTACAGCAGCCACAAAAAAGAGACTGACGTCATCCCATCACAGCAGCCAGAAAGTGAGACTGCAGTCATCCCATCAAAGCAGCCAGAAAGTGAGACAGCCATCATCCCATCACAGCAGCCAGAAAGTGAGACTGCCTTCAGCTCATCACAGCAGCAGAAAGTGAGACTGCCGTCATCCCATCACAGCAGCCACAAAGTGAAACTGCCGTCATCTTATCACAGCAGCCAGAAAGTGAGACTGCCGTCATCCCATCACAGCAGCCAGAAAGTGAAACTGCCGTCATCTCATCACAGCACCCAGAAAGTGAGACTGCAGTCATCCCATCACAGCAGCCAGAAAGTGAGAGTGCCGTCATCCCATCACAGCAGCCAGAAAGTGAGCCTGTCGTCATTCCATCACAGCAGCCAGAAAGTGAGACTGCCCTCATCCCATCACAGCAGCCAGAACGTGAGACTGCCAACAGCCGATCACAGCAGCCAGAAAGTGAGACTGCAGTCATCCCATCACAGCAGCCAGAAAGTGAGACTGTCGTCATCCCATCACAGCAGCCAGAAACTGAGACTGCAGTCATCCCATCACAGCAGCCAGAAACTGAGACTGCAGTCATCCCATCACAGCAGCCAGAAAGTGAGACAGCCATCATCCCATCACAGCATCCAGAAAATGAGACTGCCGCCATCCCATCACATCAGCCAGAAAGTGAAACTGCCATCATCCCATCACAGAGACTGCCCACATCTCATCACAGCAGTCAGAAAGTGATACTGCCGTCATTCCATCACAGCAGGCAGAAAGTGAGACTGCAATCATCCCATCGCAGCAGCCAGAAAAGGAGACTGCCATCATCCCATCACAGCAGCCAGAGAGTGAGACTGCTGTCATCCCATCACAGGAGCCAGAAAGTGAGATTGCCATCATACCATCACAGCAGCCAGAAAGTGAGACTGCCGTTATCCCATCACAGCAGCCCGAAAGTGATACTGCAATTATCCCATCACAGCAGCCAGAAAGTAAGACTGTAGTCATCCCATCACAGCAGCCAGAAAGTGAGACTGTCGTCATTCCATCACAGCAGCCAGAAAGTGAGACTGCCGTCATCCTATCACAGCAGCCAGAAAGTGAGGCTGCTGTCATCCCATCACAGCAGCCAAAAAATGAGACAGCCATCATCCCATCACAGCAGCCAGAAAATGAGACTGTCATCATTCCATCACAGCAGCCAGAAAGTGAGCCTGTCGTCATTCCATCACAGCAGCCAGAAAGTGAGACTGCCGTCATCCCATTACAGCAGCCAAAAAAAGAGACTGCCGTTATCCCATCACAGCAGCCAGAAAGTGAGACTGCAGTCATCCCATCACAGCAGCCAGAAAGTGAGACAGCCATCATCCCATCACAGCAGCCAGAAAGTGAGACTGAATTCAGCTCATCACAGCAGCAGAAAGTGAGACTGCCATCATCCCATCACAGCAGCCACAAAGTGAAACTGACGTCATCTTATCACAGCAGCCAGAAAGTGAGACTGCAGTCATCCCATCACAGCAGCCAGAAAGTGAGACTGCCGTCATCCCATCACAGCAGCCAGAAAGTGAGCCTGTCGTAATTCCATCACAGCAGCCAGAAAGTGAGACTGCCCTCATCCCATCACAGCAGCCAGAAATTGAGACTGCAGTCATCTCATCACAGCAGCCAGAAAGTAAGACAGCCATCATCTCATCACAGCAGCCAGAAAGTGAAACTGCCTTCAGCTAATCACAGCAGCAGAAAGTGAGACTGACGTCTTCCCATCACAGCAGCCACAAAGTGAGGCAGCCATCATCCCATCACATCAGCCAGAAAGTGAAACTGCCGTCATCCCATTACAGACACTGCCCACATCTCATCACAGCAGCCAGAAAGTGAGACTGCCGTCAGCCCATTACAGCAGCCAGAAAGTGAGACTGCCATTATCCCATCAAATCAGCCAGAAAATGAGACTGTTATCATTCCATCACAGCAGCCAGAAAGTGAGCCTGTCGTCATTCCATCACAGCAGCCAGAAAGTGAGACTGCCGTCATCCCATTACAGCAGCCACAAAAAAGAGACTGCCGTCATCCCATCACAGCAGCCAGAAAGTGAGACTGCAGTCATCCCATCAAAGCAGCCAGAAAGTGAGACAGCCATCATCCCATCACAGCAGCCAGAAAGTGAGACTGCCTTCAGCTCATCACAGCAGCAGAAAGTGAGACTGCCGTCATCCCATCACAGCAGCCACAAAGTGAAACTGCCGTCATCTTATCACAGCAGCCAGAAAGTGAGACTGCCGTCATCCCATCACAGCAGCCAGAAAGTGAAACTGCCGTCATCTCATCACAGCACCCAGAAAGTGAGACTGCAGTCATCCCATCACAGCAGCCAGAAAGTGAGAGTGCCGTCATCCCATCACAGCAGCCAGAAAGTGAGCCTGTCGTCATTCCATCACAGCAGCCAGAAAGTGAGACTGCCCTCATCCCATCACAGCAGCCAGAACGTGAGACTGCCAACAGCCGATCACAGCAGCCAGAAAGTGAGACTGCAGTCATCCCATCACAGCAGCCAGAAAGTGAGACTGTCGTCATCCCATCACAGCAGCCAGAAACTGAGACTGCAGTCATCCCATCACAGCAGCCAGAAACTGAGACTGCAGTCATCCCATCACAGCAGCCAGAAAGTGAGACAGCCATCATCCCATCGCAGCATCCAGAAAATGAGACTGCCGCCATCCCATCACATCAGCCAGAAAGTGAAACTGCCATCATCCCATCACAGAGACTGCCCACATCTCATCACAGCAGTCAGAAAGTGATACTGCCGTCATTCCATCACAGCAGGCAGAAAGTGAGACTGCAATCATCCCATCGCAGCAGCCAGAAAAGGAGACTGCCATCATCCCATCACAGCAGCCAGAGAGTGAGACTGCTGTCATCCCATCACAGGAGCCAGAAAGTGAGATTGCCATCATACCATCACAGCAGCCAGAAAGTGAGACTGCCGTTATCCCATCACAGCAGCCCGAAAGTGATACTGCAATTATCCCATCACAGCAGCCAGAAAGTAAGACTGTAGTCATCCCATCACAGCAGCCAGAAAGTGAGACTGTCGTCATTCCATCACAGCAGCCAGAAAGTGAGACTGCCGTCATCCTATCACAGCAGCCAGAAAGTGAGGCTGCTGTCATCCCATCACAGCAGCCAAAAAATGAGACAGCCATCATCCCATCACAGCAGCCAGAAAATGAGACTGTCATCATTCCATCACAGCAGCCAGAAAGTGAGCCTGTCGTCATTCCATCACAGCAGCCAGAAAGTGAGACTGCCGTCGTCCCATTACAGCAGCCAGAAAAAGAGACTGCCGTTATCCCATCACAGCAGCCAGAAAGTGAGACTGCAGTCATCCCATCACAGCAGCCAGAAAGTGAGACAGCCATCATCCCATCACAGCAGCCAGAAAGTGAGACTGAATTCAGCTCATCACAGCAGCAGAAAGTGAGACTGCCATCATCCCATCACAGCAGCCACAAAGTGAAACTGACGTCATCTTATCACAGCAGCCAGAAAGTGAGACTGCCGTCATCCCATCACTGCAGCCAGAAATTGAAACTGCCGTCATCTCATCACAGCACCCAGAAAGTGAGACTGCAGTCATCCCATCACAGCAGCCAGAAAGTGAGACTGCCGTCATCCCATCACAGCAGCCAGAAAGTGAGCCTGTTGTAATTCCATCACAGCAGCCAGAAAGTGAGACTGCCCTCATCCCATCACAGCAGCCAGAAATTGAGACTGCAGTCATCTCATCACAGCAGCCAGAAAGTAAGACAGCCATCATCTCATCACAGCAGCCAGAAAGTGAAACTGCCTTCAGCTAATCACAGCAGCAGAAAGTGAGACTGACGTCTTCCCATCACAGCAGCCACAAAGTGAGGCAGCCATCATCCCATCACATCAGCCAGAAAGTGAAACTGCCGTCATCCCATTACAGACACTGCCCACATCTCATCACAGCAGCCAGAAAGTGAGACTGCCGTCAGCCCATTACAGCAGCCAGAAAGTGAGACTGCCATTATCCCATCAAATCAGCCAGAAAATGAGACTGTTATCATTCCATCACAGCAGCCAGAAAGTGAGCCTGTCGTCATTCCATCACAGCAGCCAGAAAGTGAGACTGCCATCATCCCATTACAGCAGCCACAAAAAAGAGACTGCCGTCATCCCATCACAGCAGCCAGAAAGTGAGACTGCAGTCATCCCATCAAAGCAGCCAGAAAGTGAGACAGCCATCATCCCATCACAGCAGCCAGAAAGTGAGACTGCCTTCAGCTCATCCCAGCAGCAGAAAGTGAAACTGCCGTCATCTCATCACAGCAGCCACAAAGTGAAACTGCCGTCATCTTATCACAGCAGCCAGAAAGTGAGACTGCCGTCATCCCATCACAGCAGCCAGAAAGTGAAACTGCCGTCATCTCATCACAGCTCCCAGAAAGTGAGACTGCAGTCATCCCATCACAGCAGCCAGAAAGCGAGAGTGCCGTCATCCCATCACAGCAGCCAGAAAGTGAGCCTGTCGTCATTCCATCACAGCAGCCAGAAAGTGAGACTGCCCTCATCCCATCACAGCAGCCAGAACGTGAGACTGCCAACAGCCGATCACAGCAGCCAGAAAGTGAGACTGCAGTCATCCCATCACAGCAGCCAGAAAGTGAGACTGTCGTCATCCCATCACAGCAGCCAGAAACTGAGACTGCAGTCATCCCATCACAGCAGCCAGAAACTGAGACTGCAGTCATCCCATCACAGCAGCCAGAAAGTGAGACACCCATCATCCCATCGCAGCATCCAGAAAATGAGACTGCCGTCATCCCATCACATCAGCCAGAAAGTGAAACTGCCATCATCCCATCACAGAGACTGCCCACATCTCATCACAGCAGTCAGAAAGTGATACTGCCGTCATCCCATCACAGCAGGCAGAAAGTGAGACTGCAATCATCCCATCGCAGCAGCCAGAAAAGGAGACTGCCGTCATCCCATCACAGCAGCCAGAGAGTGAGACTGCTGTCATCCCATCACAGGAGCCAGAAAGTGAGATTGCCATCATACCATCACAGCAGCCAGAAAGTAAGACTTCTGTTATCCCATCACAGCAGTCCGAAAGTGATACTGCCATTATCCCATCACAGCAGCCAGAAAGTAAGACTGTAGTCATCCCATCACAGCAGCCAGAAAGTGAGACTGTCGTCATTCCATCACAGCAGCCAGAAAGTGAGACTGCCGTCATCCTATCACAGCAGCCAGAAAGTGAGGCTGCTGTCATCCCATCACAGCAGCCAAAAAATGAGACAGCCATCATCCCATCACAGCAGCCAGAAAATGAGACTGTCATCATTCCATCACAGCAGCCAGAAAGTGAGCCTGTCGTCATTCCATCACAGCAGCCAGAAAGTGAGACTGCCGTCATCCCATTACAGTAGCCAGAAAAAGAGACTGCCATCATCCCATCACAGCAGCCAGAAAGTGAGACAGCCATCATCCCATCACAGCAGCCAGAAAGGGAGACTGCCGTCATCTTATCACAGCAGCCAGAAAGTGAGACTGCCGTCATCTCATCACAGTTGATGTCATGTTGTTTTTAAATGTATAGATTCCCGCCGATTTTTTTCAAAAAGGGGTGGATCAGGACTTCACCACTAAGGTATTTAATGCTGTATAGGGCGCCTTACAGCAGATTTGATGTTCTTTGCCAGCTTGTCCTGATGAAGAGAGCTGAGACTCTTGAAACACGTTGACTTGACCTGTGCGTGAAATAAAGAAGCATTAATCTGACACTTCAGGAGTTGTCGGTCATTGGCGCGGTGTGAAACCCTTCTCTACTGTTCTCTATTATCCTCATCAAATCAGCCAGAAAATGAGACTGTCGTCATTCCATCACAGCAGCCAGAAAGTGAGACTGCTGTCATCCCATCACAGCATCCAGAAAAAGAGACTGCCGTCATCCCATCACAGCAGCCAGAAAGTGAGACTGCCGTCAGCCCATCACAGCAGCCAGAAACTGAAACTGCCGTCATTTCATCACAGCACCCAGAAAGTGAGACTGCAGTCATCCCATCACAGCAGCCAGAAAGTGAGACTGCCGTCATCCCATCACAGCAGCCAGAAAGTGAGCATATCATCATTCCATTCCAGCAGCCAGAAAGTGAGACTGCCCTCATCCCATCACAGCAGCCAGAAATTGAGACTGCAGTCATCTCATCACAGCAGCCAGAAAGTAAGACAGCCATCATCCCATCACAGCAGACAGAAAGTGAAACTGCCTTCAGCTAATCACAGCAGCAGAAAGTGAGACTGCCGTCTTCCCATCACAGCAGCCACAAAGTGAGGCAGCCATCATCCCATCACAGCAGCCAGAAAGTGAGACTGCCAACCGCACATCACAGCATCCAGAAAATAAGTCTGCAGTCATCCCATCACATTAGCCAGAAAGTGAAACTGCCGTCATCCCATCACAGAGACTGCCCATATCTCATCAAAGCATCCAGAAAATGAGACTGCCGTTATCCCATGACATCAGCCAGAAAGTGAAACTGCCGTCATCCCATCACAGAGACTGCCCACATCTCATCACAGCACCCAGAAAGTGAGACTGCCGTCAGCCCATCACGGCAGCCAGAATGTGAGACTGCCGTCATCCTATCACAGCAGCCAGAAAATGAGACTGCCGTCATCCCATCACAGCAGGCAGAAAGTGAGACTGCAATCATCCCATCGCAGCAGCAAGAAAATGAGACTGCCGTCATCCCATCACAGCAGCCAGAAAGTGAGACTGCCGTCAGCCCATCACAGCAGCCAGAAAGTGAGACTGCTGTCATCCCAACACAGGAGCCAGAAAGTCAGATTGCCGTCATACCATCACAGCAGCCAAAAAGTGAGACTGCCGTTATCCCATCACAGCAGCCAGAAAGTAATACTGCCGTTATACCATCACAGCAACCAGAAAGTGAAGCTGTCGTCATCCCATCACAGCAACCAGAAAGAGAGACTGTCGTCACTCCATCACAGCAGCCAGAAAGTGAGACTGCCGTCATCCCATCACAGCAGCCAAAAAATGAGACAGCCATCATTCCATCACAGCAGCCAAAACGTGAGACTGCCAACAGCCCATCACAACATCCAGAAAATGAGACTGCGGTAATCCCATCTCATCAGCCAGAAAGTGAAACTGCCGTCATCCCATCATAGAGACTGCCATTATCCTCATCAAATCAGCCAGAAAATGAGACTGTCGTCATTCAATCACAGCAGCCAGAAAGTGAGACTGTCATCATTCCATTAAAGCAGCCAGAAAGTGAGACTGCCGTCATCCCATCACAGCATCCAGAAAAAGATACTGCCGTCATCCCATCACAGCAGCCAGAAAGTGAGACTGCCGGCAGCCCATCACAGCAGCCAGAAAGTGAGACTGCTGTCATCCCATCACAGGAGCCAGAAAGTCAGATTGCCGTCATACCATCACAGCAGCCATAAAGTGAGACTGCCATTATCCCATCACAGCAGCCAGAAAGTAATACTGCCGTTATCTCATCACAGCAACCAGAAAGTGAGGATGTCGTCATCCCATCACAGCAGCCAGAAAGAGAGACTGTCGTCATTCCATCACAGCAGCCAGAAAGTGAGACTGCCGTCATCTTATCCCAGCAACCAGAAAGTGAGGCTGCTATCATCCCATCACAGCAGCCTAATAATGAGACAGCCATCATCCCATCACAGCAGCCAGAACGTGAGACTGCCAACAGCCGATCACAGCATCCAGAAAATGAGACTGCGGTCATCCCATCTCATCATCCAGAAAGTGAAACTGCCGTCATCCCATCACAGAAACTGCCCACATCTCATCACAGCAGCCAGAAAGTGAGACTGCCGTCATTCTATTACAGCTGCCAGAAAGTGAGACTGCTAACAGCCCATCACAGCGTCCAGAAAGTGAGACTGCCGTCATCCCATCACAGCAGCCAGAAAGTGAAACTGCCGTCATCCCATCACAGAAATTGCCCACATCTCATCACAGCAGCCAGAAAGTGGGACTGCCGTTATCCTATCACAGCAGCCAGAAAGTGAGACTGTAGTCATTCCATCACAGCAGCCAGAAAGTGAGACTGCCGTCATCCTATCACAGCAGCCAGAAAGTGAGACTGCAGTCATCCCATCACAGCAGCCAGAAAGTGAGACTGTCGTCATCCCATCACAGCAGCCAGAAAGTGAGACTGCAGTCATCCCATCACAGCAGCCAGAAAGTGAGACTGCAGTCATCCCATCACAGCAGCCAGAAAGTGAGACTGCCAGCCGCCCATCACAGCATCCAGAAAATGAGACTGCCGTCATCCCATCACATCAGCCAGAAATTTAAACTGCCGTCATCCCATCACAGAGACTGCCCACATCTCATCACAGCAGCCAGAAAGTGAGACTGCCGTCAGCACATTACAGCAGCCAGAAAGAGAGACTGCCGTTATCCCATCAAATCAGCCAGAAAATGAGACTGTCATCATCCCATCACATCAGCCAGAAAGTGAGACTGCTGTCATCCCATCACAGAGACTACCCTCATCTCATCACAGCAGCCAGAAATTGATACAGCCATAATCCCATCACAGCAGTCAGAAAGTGAGACTGCCAACCGTCCATCACAGCACCCAGAAAATGAGACTGCCGTCATCCCATCACATCAGCCAGAAATTGACACTGCTGTCATCCCATCACAGAGACTACCCTCATCTCATCACAGCAGCCAGAAATTGAGACTGCCGTTAGGCCATCACAGCAGCCGGTAAGTGAGACTGCTGTTATTTCATCACAGCAGCCAAAAAGTAAGACTGCCGTTATCCCATTACAGCAGCCAGAAAGTGACACGGTCGTCATTCCTTCACAGTAGCCAGAACGTGAGACTGCCGTCATCCTATTACAGCAGCCAGAAAGTGAGACTGTCGTCATCCCATCACAGAAGCCAGAAAGTGAGACTGCAGCCATCCCATCACAGCAGCCCGAAAGTGAGACAGCCATCATCCCATCACAGCAGCCAGAAAAGTGAGACTGCCAACCGCCCATCACAGCATCCAGAAAATGAGACTGCCATCATCCCATTATATCAGCCAAAATGTGAAACTGCCGTCATCCCATCACAGAGACTGCCCACATCTCATCACAGCAGCCAGAAAGTGAGACTGCCGTCATTCCATCACAGCAGCCAGAAAGAGAGACTGTCGTCATTCTATCACAGCAGCCAAAAAATGAGACTGCCGTAATCCCATCACAGCAGCCAGAAAGTGAGACAGCAGTAAACTCATCACAGCAGCCAGAAAGTGAGACAGCCATCATCCCATTACAGCAGCCAGAAAGTGAGACTGCTAACCGCCCATCACAGCATCCAGAAAGTGAGACTGCCGTCATCCCATCACAGCAGTCAGAAAGTGAAACTGCCGTCATCCCATCACAGAGAGTGCCCACATCTCATCACAGCAGCCAGAAAGTGAGACTGCCGTCATTCCATCACAGCAGTCAGAAAGTGAGCCTGTCGTCATTCCATCACAGCAGCCAGAAAGTGAGACTGCAGTCATCCCATCACAGCAGCCAGAAAGAGAGACTGCATTCATCCCATCACAGCAGCCAGAAAGTGAGACAGCCATCATCTCATCACAGCAGCCAGAAAGTGATACTGCCTTCAGCTCATCACAGCAGCAGAAAGTGAGACTGCCGTCATCCCATCACAGCAGCCACAAAATGAGACTGCCGTCATCCTATAACAGCAACCAGAAAGTGAGACTGTAGTCATCCCATCACAGCAGCCAGAAAGTGAGACTGCCGTCATCCCATCACAGAAGCCAGAAAGTGAGACTGCCGTCATCCCATCACAGCAGTCAGAAAGAGAGACTGCTGTCATCCCATCACAGCAGCCAGAAAGTGAGACTGCCGTCATCCCATCACAGCAGCCAGAAAGTGAGACTGCAGTCATCCCATTACAGCAACCAGAAAGTGAGTCAGCCATCATCCCATCACAGCAGCCAAAAAGTGAAACTGCCGTCATCACATCACAGAGACTACCCTCATCTCATCACAGCAGCCAGAAATTGAGACTGCCGTCAGCCCATCATAGCAGCCAGAAAGTGAAACTGCTGTCATCCCATCACAGAGACTACCCTCATCTCATCACAGCAGCCAGAAATTGAGACTGCCGTCATGCCATCATAGCAGCCAGAAAGTGAGACTGCCGTTATTTCATCACAGCAGCCAGAAAGTGAGACTGCTGTTATCCCGTCACAGCAGCCAGAAATTGAGACTGTCGTCATTCCATCACAGCAGCCAGAAAGTGAGACTGCAGTCATCCCATCACAGCAGCCAGAAAGTGAGACAGCCATCATCTCATCACAGCAGCCAGAAAGTGAGACTGCCAACCGCCCATCACAGCATCCAGAAAATGAGACTGCCGTCATCCCATCACATCAGGCAGAAAGTGAAACTGCGGTCATCCGATCACAGAGACTGCCCACATCTCATCACAGCAGCCAGAAAGTGAGACTGCCGTCATTCCATCACAGCAGCCAAAAAGTGAAACTGCCGTCATCCCATCACAGAGACTACCCTCATCTCATCACAGCAGCCAGAAAGTGAGACTGCTAACAGCCCATCACAGCATCCAGAAAGTGAGACTGCCGTCATCCCATCACAGCAGCCAGAAAGTGACACTGCCGTCATCCCATCACAGAGACTGCCCACATCTCATCACAGCAGCCAGAAAGTAAGACTGCCGTCATTCCATCACAGCAGAAAGAAAGTGAGACTGCCGTCATCCCATCACAGCAGCCAGAAAGTGAGGCTGCCGTCATCCCATCACAACAGCCAGAAAGTGAGACTGCAGTCATCCCATCACAGCAGCCAGAAAGTGAGACAGCCATCATCTCATCACAGCAGCCAGAAAGTGATACTGCCTTCAGCTCATCACAGCAGCAGAAAGTGAGACTGCAGTTATCCCATCACAGCAGCCACAAAGTGAGACTGCTGTCATCCTATCACAGCAGCCAGAAAGTGAGACTGTAGTCATCCCATCACAGCAGCCAGAAAGTGAGACTGTCGTCATTCCATCACAGAAGCCAGAAAGTGAGGCTGACGTCATCCCATCACAGCAGTCAGAAAGTGAGACTGCCGTCATCCCATTACAGAGACTACCCTCATCTCATCACAGCAGCCAGAAATTGCGAAAGCCGTCAGCCCATCACAGCAGACAGAAAGTGAAACTGCTGTCATCCCATCAGAGAGACTACCCTCATCTCATCACAGCAGCCAGAAATTGAGACTGCCGTCAGGCCATTGCAGCAGCTAGAAAGTGAGACTGCCGTTATTTCATCACAGCAGCCAGAAAGTGAGACTGCCGTTATCCCATCAAATCAGCCAGAAAATGAGACTGTCGTCATTCCATCACAGCAGCCAGAAAGTGAGACTGCTGTCAACCCATCACAGCAGACAGAAAGTGAAACTGCTGTCATCCCATCACAGAGACTACCCTCATCTCATCACAGCAGCCAGAAATTGAGACTGCAGTCATCCCATCACAGCAGCCAGAAAGTGAGACTGCAGTCATCCCATCACAGCAGCCAGAAAGTGAGACAGCCATCATCTCATCACAGCAGCCAGAAAGTGATACTGCCTTCAGCTCATCACAGCAGCAGAAAGTGAGACTGCCGTCATCCTATCACAGAAGCCAGAAAGTGAGATTGCAGTCATCCCATCACAGCAGTCAGAAAGAGAGACTGCTGTCATCCCATTACAGCAGCCAGAAAGTGAGATTGCCGTCATCCCATCACAGCAGCAAGAAAGTGAGGCTGCAATCATCCCATTACAGCAGCCAGAAAGTGAGTCAGCCATCATCCAATCACAGCAGCCAGAAAGTGAGACTGCCGTCAACCCATAACAGCAGACAAAAAGTGAAACTGCAGTCATCACATCACAGAGACTACCCTCATCTCATCACAGCAGCCAGAAAATGAGACTGCCGTCATCCCATCACAGCAGGCAGAAAGTGAGACTGCAATCATCCCATCGCAGCAGCCAGAAAATGAGACTGCCGTCATCCCATCACAGCAGCCAGAAAGTGAGACTGCCATCAGCCCATCACAGCAGCCAGAAAGTGAGACTGCTGTCATCCCAACACAGGAGCCAGAAAGTCAGATTGCCGTCATACCATCACAGCAGCCAAAAAGTGAGACTGCCGTTATCCCATCACAGCAGCCAGAAAGTAATACTGCCGTTATACCATCACAGCAACCAGAAAGTGAAGCTGTCGTCATCCCATCACAGCAACCAGAAAGAGAGACTGTCGTCACTCCATCACAGCAGCCAGAAAGTGAGACTGCCGTCATCCCATCACAGCAGCCAAAAAATGAGACAGCCATCATTCCATCACAGCAGCCAAAACGTGAGACTGCCAACAGCCCATCACAACATCCAGAAAATGAGACTGCGGTAATCCCATCTCATCAGCCAGAAAGTGAAACTGCCGTCATCCCATCATAGAGACTGCCATTATCCTCATCAAATCAGCCAGAAAATGAGACTGTCGTCATTCCATCACAGAAGCCAGAAAGTGAGACTGTCATCATTCCATCAAAGCAGCCAGAAAGTGAGACTGCCGTCATCCCATCACAGCATCCAGAAAAAGATACTGCCGTCATCCCATCACAGCAGCCAGAAAGTGAGACTGCCGTCAGCCCATCACAGCAGCCAGAAAGTGAGACTGCTGTCATCCCATCACAGGAGCCAGAAAGTCAGATTGCCGTCATACCATCACAGCAGCCATAAAGTGAGACTGCCATTATCCCATCACAGCAGCCAGAAAGTAATACTGCAGTTATCCCATCACAGCAACCAGAAAGTGAGGATGTCGTCATCCCATCACAGCAGCCAGAAAGAGAGACTGTCGTCATTCCATCACAGCAGCCAGAAAGTGAGACTGCCGTCATCTTATCACAGCAGCCAGAAAGTGAGGCTGCTATCATCCCATCACAGCAGCCTAATAATGAGACAGCCATCATCCCATCACAGCAGCCAGAACGTGAGACTGCCAACAGCCGATCACAGCATCCAGAAAATGAGACTGCGGTCATCCCATCTCATCATCCAGAAAGTGAAACTGCCGTCATCCCATCACAGAAACTGCCCACATCTCATCACAGCACCCAGAAAGTGAGACTGCCGTCATTCTATTACAGCAGCCAGAAAGTGAGACTGCTAACAGCCCATCACAGCGTCCAGAAAGTGAGACTGCCGTCATCCCATCACAGCAGCCAGAAAGTGAAACTGCCGTCATCCCATCACAGAGACTGCCCACATCTCATCACAGCAGCCAGAAAGTGGGACTGCCGTTATCCTATCACAGCAGCCAGAAAGTGAGACTGTAGTCATTCCATGACAGCAGCCAGAAAGTGAGACTGCCGTCATCCTATCACAGCAGCCAGAAAGTGAGACTGCAGTCATCCCATCACAGCAGCCAGAAAGTGAGATTGTCGTCATCCCATCACAGCAGCCAGAAAGTGAGACTGCAGTCATCCCATCACAGCAGCCAGAAAGTGAGACTGCAGTCATCCCATCACAGCAGCCAGAAAGTGAGACTGCCAGCCGCCCATCACAGCATCCAGAAAATGAGACTGCCGTCATCCCATCACATCAGCCAGAAATTTAAACTGCCGTCATCCCATCACAGAGACTGACCACATCTCATCACAGCAGCCAGAAAGTGAGACTGCCGTCAGCACATTACAGCAGCCAGAAAGAGAGACTGCCGTTATCCCATCAAATCAGCCAGAAAATGAGACTGTCGTCATCCCATCACATCAGCCAGAAAGTGAGACTGCTGTCATCCCATCACAGAGACTACCCTCATCTCATCACAGCAGCCAGAAATTGATACAGCCATAATCCCATCACAGCAGCCAGAAAGTGAGACTGCCAACGTCCATCACAGCAGCCAGAAAATGAGACTGCCGTCATCCCATCACATCAGCCAGAAATTGACACTGCTGTCATCCCATCACAGAGACTACCCTCATCTCATCACAGCAGCCAGAAATTGAGACTGCCGTTAGGCCATCACAGCAGCCAGTAAGTGAGACTGCTGTTATTTCATCACAGCAGCCAAAAAGTAAGACTGCCGTTATCCCATTACAGCAGCCAGAAAGTGACACGGTCGTCATTCCATCACAGAAGCCAGAAAGTGAGACTGCAGCCATCCCATCACAGCAGCCCGAAAGTGAGACAGCCATCATCCCATCACAGCAGCCAGAAAGTGAGACTGCCAACCACCCATCACAGCATCCAGAAAAAGAGACTGCCATCATCCCATTATATCAGCCAAAATGTGAAACTGCCATCATCCCATCACAGAGACTGCCCACATCTCATCACAGCAGCCAGAAAGTGAGACTGCCGTCATTCCATCACAGCAGCCAGAAAGGGAGACTGTCGTCATTCTATCACAGCAGCCAAAAAATGAGACTGCCGTCATCCCATCACAGCAGCCAGAAAGTGAGACAGCAGTAAACTCATCACAGCAGCCAGAAAGTTAGACAGCCATCATCCCATTACAGCAGCCAGAAAGTGAGACTGCTAACAGCCCATCACAGCATCCAGAAAGTGAGACTGCCGTCATCCCATCACAGCAGTCAGAAAGTGAAACTGCCGTCATCCCATCACAGAGAGTTCCCACATCTCATCACAGCAGCCAGAAAGTGAGACTGCCGTCATTCCATCACAGCAGTCAGAAAGTGAGCCTGTCGTCATTCCATCACAGCAGCCAGAAAGTGAGACTGCCGTCAACCCATCACAGCAGCCAGAAAGTGAGACTGCCGTCATCCCATCACAGCAGCCAAAAAGTGAGACTGCAGTCATCCCATCACAGCAGCCAGAAAGAGAGACTGCAGTCATCCCATCACAGCAGCCAGAAAGTGAGACAGCCATCATCTCATCACAGCAGCCAGAAAGTGATACTGCCTTCAGCTCATCACAGCAGCAGAAAGTGAGACTGCCGTCATCCCATCACAGCAGCCAGAAAGTGAGACTGCAGTCATCCCATCACAGCAGCCAGAAAGTGAGACAGCCATCATCCCATCACAGCAGCCAGAAAGCGAGACTGCAGTCATCCCATCACAGCAGCCAGAAAGTGTGACTGTCGTCATCCCATCACAGCAGCCAGAAAGTGAGACTGCAGTCATCCCATCACAGCAGCCAGAAAGTGAGACAGCCATCATCCCATCACAGCAGCCAGAAAGTGAGACTGTCATCATTCCATCACAGCAGCCAGAAAATGAGACTGCCGTCATCCTATCACAGCAGCCAGAAAGTGAGACTGCAGTCATCCCATCACAGCAGCTAGAAATTGAGACTGCTGTCATACCATCACAGACTACCCTCATCTCATCACAGCAGTCAGAAATTGAGACAGCCATAATCCCATCACAGCAGCCAGAAAGTGAGACTGCCGTCATCCCATCACAGCAGTCAGAAAATGAGACTGCTGTCATCCAATCACAGAGACTACCCTCATCTCATCACAGCAGCCAGAAATTGAGACTGCCGTCAGCCCTTCACAGCAGACAGAAAGTGAAACTGCTGTCATCCCATCACCGAGACTATCCTCATCTCATCACAGCAGCCAGAAATTGAGACTTCCGTCAGGCCATCACAGCAGCCAGAAAGTGAGATTGCCGTTTTTTCATCACAGCAGCCAGAAAGTGAGACTGCAGTCATCCCATCACAGCAGCCAGAAAGTGAGACAGCCATCATCCCATCACAGCAGCCAGAAAGTGAGACTGCCAACCGCTTATCACAGCATCCAGAAAATGAGACTGCCGTCATCCCATCACATCAGCCAGAAAGTGAAACTGTGGTCATCCCATCACAGAGACTGCCCACATCTCATCACAGCAGCTAGAAAGTGAGACTGACGTCATTCCATCACAGCAGCCAAAAAGTGAAACTGCCGTCATCCCATTACAGAGACTACCCTCATCTCATCACAGCAGCCAGAAAGTGAGACTGCTAACAGCCCATCACAGCATCCAGAAAGTGAGACTGCCGTCATCCCATCACAGCAGGCAGAAAGTGACACTGCCGTCATCCCATCACAGAGACTGCCCACATCTCATCACAGCAGCCAGAAAGTTAGACTGCCGTTATTCCATCATAGCAGCCAGAAAGTGAGCCTGTCATCATTCCATCACAGCAGCCAGAAAGTGAGACTGCCGTCATCCCATCACAGCAGCCAGAAAGTGGGGCTGCCATCATCCCATCACAGCAGCCAGAAAGTGAGACTATAGTCATCCCATCAAAGCAGCCAGAAAGTGAGACTGTCGTCATTCCATCACAGAAGCCAGAAAGTGAGACTGCCGTCATCCCATCACAGAGAGTACTCTCATCTCATCACAGCAGCCAGAAATCGAGACTGCCGTCAGCCCATCACAGTAGACAGAAAGTGAAACTGCTGTCATCCCATCACAGAGACTACCCTCATCTCATCACAGCAGCCAGAAATTGAGACTGCCGTCAGGCCATCACAGCAGCCAGAAAGTGAGACTGCCGTTATTTCATCACAGCAGCCAGAAAGTGAGACTGCCGTTATCCCATCACAGCAGCCAGAAAGTGAGACTGTCGTCATTCCATCACAGCAGCCAGAAAGTGAGACTGCCGTCATCCTATCACAGCAGCCAGAAAGTTAGACTGCAGTCATCCCATCACAGCAGCCAGAAAGTGAGACAGCCATCATCCCATCACAGCAGCCAGAAATTGAGACTGCCAACCGCCCATCACAGCATCCAGGAAATGCGACTGCCGTCATCCCATCACATCAGTCAGAAAGTGAAACTGGGGTCATCCCATCACAGAGACTGCCCACATCTCATCACAGCAGCCAGAAAGTGAGACTACCGTCAGCCCTTTACAGCAGCCAGAAATTGAGACTGCCGTTATCCCATCAAATCAGCCAGAAAATGAGACTGTCGTCATTCCATCACAGCAGCCAGAAAGTGAGACTGCCGTCAACCCATCACAGCAGCCAAAAGTGAAATTGCCGTCATCCCATCACATAGACTACCCTCATCTCATCACAGCAGCCAGAAATTGAGACTGCCGTCAGCCCATCACAGCAGCCAGAAAGTGAAACTGCTGTCATCCCATCACAGAGACTACCCTCATCTCATCACAGCAGCCAGAAATTGAGACTGCCGTCAGGCCTTCACAGCAGCCAGAAAGTGAGACTGCCATTATTTCATCACAGCAGCCAGAAAGTGAGACTGTTGTCATTCCATCACAGCAGCCAGAAAGTGAGACTGCCAACCGCCAATCACAGCACCCAGAAAATGAGACTGCCGTCATCCCATCCCATCAGCCAGAAAGTGAGACTGCTGTCATCCTATCACAGAGACTACCCTCATCTCATCACAGCAGCCAGAAATTGAGACTTCCGTCAGGCCATCACAGCAGCCAGAAAGTGAGACTGCCGTCATATCATCACAGCAGCCAGAAAGTGAGACTGCAGTCATCCCATCACAGCAGCCAGAAAGTGAAACAGCCATCATCCCATCACAGCAGCCAGAAAGTGAGACTGCAGTCATCCCATCACAGCAGCCAGAAAGTGAGACTGTCGTCATCCCATCACAGCAGCCAGAAAGTGAGACTGCAGTCATCCCATCACAGCAGCCAGAAAGTGAGACAGCCATCATCCAATCACAGCAGCCAGAAAGTGAAACTGTCGTAATTCCATCACAGAATCCAGAAAGTGAGACTGCCATTTTCCTATCACAGCAGCCAGAAAGTGAGACTGCAGTCATCCCATCACAGCAGCCAGAAAGTGAGACTGCCGTCATCCCATCACAGCAGCCAGAAAGTGAGACTGCCGTCATCCCATCACAGCAGTCAGAAAGTGAGACTGCTGTCATCCCATCACAGCAGCCAGAAAGTGAGACTGCCGTCATCCCATCACAGAGACTACCCTCATCTCATCACAGTAGCCAGAAATCGAGACTGTCATCAGCCCATCACAGCAGTCAGAAAGTGAAACTGCTGTCATCCCATCACAGAGTCTACCCTCATCTCATCACAGCAGCAAAAAATTGAGACTGCTGTCAGGCCATCACAGCAGCCAGAAAGTGAGACTGCCGTTATCCCATCACAGCAGCCAGAAAGTGAGACTGTCGTCATTCCATCACAGCAGCTAGAAAGTGAGACTGCCGTCATCCTTTCACAGCAGCCAGAAAGTGAGACTGCAGTCATCCCATCACAGCAGCCAGAAAGTGAGACTGTCATCATCCCATCACAGCAGCCAGAAAGTGAGACTGCAGCCATCCCATCACAGCGGCCAGAAAGTGAGACAGCCATAATCCCATCACAGCAGCCAGAAAGTGAGACAGCTATCATCCCATCACAGCAGCCAGAAAGTGAGACTACCCTCATCTCATCACAGCAGCCAGAAATTGAGACTGCCGTCAGGCCATCACAGCAGCCAGAAAGTGAGACTGCCGTTATTTCATCACAGCAGCCAGAAAGTGAGACTGCCGTTATCCCATCACAGCAGCCAGAAAGTGAGACTGTCGTCATTCCATCACAGCAGCCAGAAAGTGAGACTGCCGTCAGCCCATCACAGCAGACAGAAAGTGAAACTGCTGTCATCCCATCACCGAGACTATCCTCATCTCATCACAACAGCCAGAAATTGAGACTGCCGTCAGGCCATCACAGCAGCCTGAAAGTGAGACTGCCGTTATTTCATCACAGCAGCCAGAAAGTGAGACTGCAGTTATCCCATCACAGCAGCCAGAAAGTGAGACTGTCATCATTTAATCACAGCAGCCAGAAAGTGAGATTGCCGTCATCCTATCACCGCAGCCAGAAAGTAAGACTGCAGTCATCCCTTTAGAGCAGCCAGAAATTGAGACTGCCGTTATCCCATCAAATCAGCCAGAAAATGAGACTGTCGTCATTCCATCACAGCAGCCAGAAAGTGAGACTGCCGTCATCCCATCACAGAGACTACCCTCATCTCATCACAGCAGCCAGAAATTGAGACTGCCGTCAGCCCATCACAGCAGCCAGAAAGTGAAACTGCTGTCATCCCATCACAGAGACTACCCTCATCTCATCACAGCAGCCAGAAATTGAGACTGCCGTCAGGCCTTCACAGCAGCCAGAAAGTGAGACTGCCATTATTTCATCACAGCAGCCAGAAAGTGAGACTGTAGTCATTCCATCACAGCAGCCAGAAAGTGAGACTGCCAACCGCCAATCACAGCACCCAGAAAATGAGACTGCCGTCATCCCATCCCATCAGCCAGAAAGTGAGACTGCTGTCATCCTATCACAGAGACTACCCTCATCTCATCACAGCAGCCAGAAATTGAGACTTCCGTCAGGCCATCACAGCAGCCAGAAAGTGAGACTGCCGTCATATCATCACAGCAGCCAGAAAGTGAGACTGCAGTCATCCCATCACAGCAGCCAGAAAGTGAGACAGCCATCATCCCATCACAGCAGCCAGAAAGTGAGACTGCAGTCATCCCATCACAGCAGCCAGAAAGGGAGACTGTCGTCATCCCATCACAGCAGCCAGAAAGTGAGACTGCAGTCATCCCATCACAGCAGCCAGAAAGTGAGACAGCCATCATCCAATCACAGCAGCCAGAAAGTGAGACTGTCGTAATTCCATCACAGAATTCATAAAGTGAGACTGCCATTTTCCTATCACAGCAGCCAGAAAGTGAGACTGCAGTCATCCCATCACAGCAGCCAGAAAGTGAGACTGTCGTCATCCCATCACAGCAGCCAGAAAGTGAGACTGCAGTCATCCCATCACAGCAGCCAGAAAGTGAGACAGCCATCATCCCATCACAGCAGCCAGAAAGCGAGACTGCAGTCATCCCATCACAGCAGCCAGAAAGTGTGACTGTCGTCATCCCATCACAGCAGCCAGAAAGTGAGACTGCAGTCATCCCATCACAGCAGCCAGAAAGTGAGACAGCCATCATCCCATCACAGCAGCCAGAAAGTGAGACTGTCATCATTCCATCACAGCAGCCAGAAATTGAGACTGCCGTCATCCCATCCCATCAGCCAGAAAGTGAGACTGCTGTCATCCTATCACAGAGACTACCCTCATCTCATCACAGCAGCCAGAAATTGAGACTTCCGTCAGGCCATCACAGCAGCCAGAAAGTGAGACTGCCGTCATATCATCACAGCAGCCAGAAAGTGAGACTGCAGTCATCCCATCACAGCAGCCAGAAAGTGAGACAGCCATCATCCCATCACAGCAGCCAGAAAGTGAGACTGCAGTCATCCCATCACAGCAGCCAGAAAGGGAGACTGTCGTCATCCCATCACAGCAGCCAGAAAGTGAGACTGCAGTCATCCCATCACAGCAGCCAGAAAGTGAGACAGCCATCATCCAATCACAGCAGCCAGAAAGTGAGACTGTCGTAATTCCATCACAGAATCCATAAAGTGAGACTGCCATTTTCCTATCACAGCAGCCAGAAAGTGAGACTGCAGTCATCCCATCACAGCAGCCAGAAAGTGAGACTGTCGTCATCCCATCACAGCAGCCAGAAAGTGAGACTGCAGTCATCCCATCACAGCAGCCAGAAAGTGAGACAGCCATCATCCCATCACAGCAGCCAGAAAGCGAGACTGCAGTCATCCCATCACAGCAGCCAGAAAGTGTGACTGTCGTCATCCCATCACAGCAGCCAGAAAGTGAGACTGCAGTCATCCCATCACAGCAGCCAGAAAGTGAGACAGCCATCATCCCATCACAGCAGCCAGAAAGTGAGACTGTCATCATTCCATCACAGCAGCCAGAAAATGAGACTGCCGTCATCCTATCACAGCAGCCAGAAAGTGAGACTGCAGTCATCCCATCACAGCAGCTAGAAATTGAGACTGCTGTCATACCATCACAGACTACCCTCATCTCATCACAGCAGTCAGAAATTGAGACAGCCATAATCCCATCACAGCAGCCAGAAAGTGAGACTGCCGTCATCCCATCACAGCAGTCAGAAAATGAGACTGCTGTCATCCAATCACAGAGACTACCCTCATCTCATCACAGCAGCCAGAAATTGAGACTGCCGTCAGCCCTTCACAGCAGACAGAAAGTGAAACTGCTGTCATCCCATCACCGAGACTATCCTCATCTCATCACAGCAGCCAGAAATTGAGACTTCCGTCAGGCCATCACAGCAGCCAGAAAGTGAGATTGCCGTTTTTTCATCACAGCAGCCAGAAAGTGAGACTGTCGTCATTCCATCACAGCAGCCAGAAAATGAGACTGCCGTCATCCTATCACAGCAGCCAGAAAGTGAGACTGCAGTCATCCCATCACAGCAGCCAGAAAGTGAGACTGTCGTCATCCCATCACAGCAGCAAGAAAGTGACACTGCAGTCATCCCATCACAGTAGCCAGAAAGTGAGACTGCTAACCGCCCACCACAGCAACCAGAAAATGAGACTGCCGTCATCCCATCATATCAGCCAGAAAGTGAAACTGCTGTCACCCATCACAGAGACTGCCCACATCTCATCACAGCAGCCAGAAAGTGAGACTGCCGTTATTCCATCACAGCAGCCAGAAAGTGAGCCTGTCGTCATTCCATTACAGCAGCCAGAAAGTGAGACTGCCGTCATCCCATCACAGCAACCAGAAAGTGAGACTGCCGTCATCCCATCAAAGCAGTCAGAAAGTGAGACTGCTGTCATCCCATCACAGCAGCCAGAAAGTGAGACTGCCGTCATCCCATCACAGAGACTACCCTCATCTCCTCACAGCAGCAAGAAATCGAGACTGCCGTCAGCCCATCACAGCAGTCAGAAAGTGAAACTGCTGTCATCCCATCACAGAGACTACCCTCATCTCATCACAGCAGCCAGAAATTGAGACTGCTGTCAGGCCATCACAGCAGCCAGAAAGTGAGACTGTCGTCATTCCATCACAGCAGCTAGAAAGTGAGACTGCCGTCATCTTATCACAGCAGCCAGAAAGTGAGACTGCAGTTATCCCATCACAGCAGCCAGAAAGTGAGACTGTCATCATCCCATCACAGCAGCAAGAAAGTGAAACTGCAGCCATCCCATCACAGCAGCCAGAAAGTGAGACTGCCAACCGCCCATCACAGCATCCAGGAAATGCGACTGCCGTCATCCCATCACATCAGCCAGAAAGTGAAACTGCGGTCATCCCATCACAGAGACTGCCCACATCTCATCACAGCAGCCAGAAAGTGAGACTGTCGTCATCCCATCACAGTAGTCAGAAAGTGAGACTGCCAACTGCCCACCACAGCATCCAGAAAATGAGACTGCCGTCATCCCATCATATCAGCCAGAAAGTGAAACTGCTGTCACCCATCACAGAGACTGCCCACATCTCATCACAGTAGCCAGAAAGTGAGACTGCCGTCATTCCATCACAGCAGCCAGAAAGAGAGCCAGTCGTCATTCCATCACAGCAGCCAGAAAATGAGACTACCGTCATCCCATCACAGCAACCAGAAAGTGAGACTGCCGTCATCCCATCAAAGCAGTCAGAAAGTGAGACTGCTGTCATCCCATTACAGTAGCTAGAAAGTGAGACTGCCGTCATCCCATCACAGAGACTACCCTCATCTCATCACAGCAGCCAGAAATCGAGACTGCCGTCAGCCCATAACAGCAGTCAGAAAGTGAAACTGCTGTCATCCCATCACAGAGACTACCCTCATCTCATCACAGCAGCCAGAAATTGAGACTGCTGTCAGGCCATCACAGCAGCCAGAAAGTGAGACTGCCGTTATCCCATCACAGCAGACAGAAAGTGAGACTGACGTCATTCCATCACAGCAGCTAGAAAGTGAGACTGCCGTCATACTATCACAGCAGCCAGAAAGTGAGACTGCAGTCATCCCATCACAGCAGCCAGAAAGTGAGACTGTCATCATCCCATCACATAATCCAGAAAGTGAAACTGCAGCCATCCCATCACAGCAGCCAGAAAGTGAGACAACCATCATCCCATCACAGCAGCCAGAAAGTGAGACTGCCGTCATCCCATCACAGCAGCCAGAAAGTGACACTGCCGTCATCCAATCACAGAGACTGCCCACATCTCAACACAGCAGCCAGAAAGTGAGTCTGTCGTCATTCCATCACAGCAGCCACAAAGTGAGACTGCCGTCATCCTATCACAGCAGCCAGAATGTGAGACTGTAGTCATCCCATCACAGCAGCCAGAAAGTGAGACTGCCGTCATCCCATCACAGCAGTCAGAAAGTGAGACTGCTGTCATCCCATCACAGCAGCCAAAAAGTGAGACTGCCGTCATCCAATCACAGAGACTACCCTCATCTCATCACAGCAGCCAGAAATTGAGACTGCCGTCAGCCCTTCACAGCAGACAGAAAGTGAAACTGCTGTCATCCCTTCACCGAGACTATCCTCATCTCATCACAGCAGCCAGAAATTGAGACTGCCGTCAGGCCATCACAGCAGCCAGAAAGTGAGACTGCCGTCATCCTATTACAGCAGCCAGAAAGTGAGACTGCAGTCATCCCATCACAGCAGCCAGAAAGTGAGACAGCCATCATCCCATCACAGCTGCCAGAAAGTGTCACTGCTGTCATCCAATCAAAGAGACTGCCCACATCTCATCACAGCAGCCAGAAAGTGAGCCTGTCGTCATTCCATCACAGCAGCCAGAAAGTGAGACTGCCATTATCCCATCACAGCAGCCAGAAAGTGAGACGGTCGTCATTCCATCACAGCAGCTAGAAAGTGAGACTGCCGTCATCCTATCACAGCAGCCAGAAAGTGAGACTGCAGTCATCCCATCACAGCAGCCAGAAAGTGAGACTGCCATCATCCCATCACCGCAGCCAAAAAGTGTGACTGCCAACCGCCCATCACAGCATCCAGGAAATGCGACTGCCGTCATCCCATCACATCAGCCAGAAAGTGAAACTTCAGTCATCCCATCACAGAGACTGCCCACATCTCATCACAGCAGCCAGAAAGTGAGACTGCCGTCAGCCCATTACAGCAGCCAGAAAGTGAGACTGCCGTTATCCCATCAAATCAGCCAGAAAATGAGACTGTCGTCATTCCATCACAGCAGCCAGAAAGTGAGACTGCCGTCAACCCATCACAGCAGCCAAAAAGTGAAATTGCCGTCATCCCATCACAGAGACTACCCTCATCTCATCACAGCAGCCAGAAATTGAGACTGCCGTCAGGCCATCACAGCAGCCAGAAAGTGAGACTGCCGTTATTTCATCACAGCAGCCAGAAAGTGAGACTGCCGTTATCCCAACACAGCAGCTAGAAAGTGAGACTGTCGTCATTCCATCACAGCAGCCAGAAAGTGAAACTTCAGTCATCCCATCACAGAGACTGCCCACATCTCATCACAGCAGCCAGAAAGTGAGACTGCCGTCAGCCCATTACAGCAGCCAGAAAGTGAGACTGCCGTTATCCCATCAAATCAGCCAGAAAATGAGACTGTCGTCATTCCATCACAGCAGCCAGAAGGTGAGACTGCCGTCATCCCATCACAGCAACCAGAAAGTGAGACTGCCGTCATCCCATCAAAGCAGTCAGAAAGTGAGACTGCTGTCATCCCATCACAGCAGCCAGAAAGTGAGACTACCGTCATCCCATCACAGAGACTACCCTCATCTCATCACAGCAGCCAGAAAACGAGACTGCCGTCAGCCCATCACAGCAGTCAGAAAGTGAAACTGCTGTCATCCCATCATAGAGACTACCCTCATCTCATCACAGCAGCCAGAAATTGAGACTGCTATCAGGCCATCACAGCAACCAGAAAGTGAGACTGTCGTAATTCCATCACAGCAGCTAGAAAGTGAGACTGCTGTCATCCTATCACAGCAGCCAGAAAGTGAGACTGCAGTCATCCCATCACAGCAGCCAGAAAGTGAGACTGTCATCATCCCATCACAGCAGCCAGAAAGTGAAACTGCAGCCATCCCATCACAGCAGCCAGAAAGTGAGACATCCATCATCCCATCACAGCAGCCAGAAAGTGACACTGCCGTCATCCAATCACAGAGACTGCCCACATCTCATCACAGCAGCCAAAAAGTGAGCCTGTCATCATTCCATCACATCAGCCAGAAAGTGAGACTGCCGTTATCCCATCACAGCAGCCAGAAAGTGAGGATGTCGTCATTCCATCACAGCAGCTAGAAAGTGAGACTGCCGTTATCGTATCACAGCAGCCAGAAAGTGAGACTGCAGTCATCCCATCACAGCAGCCAGAAAGTGAGACTGCCGTCATCCTATCACAGCAGCCAGAAAGTGAGACTGCAGTCATCCCATCACAGCAGCCAGAAAGTGAGACAGCCATCATCCCATCACAGCAGCCAAAAAGTGAGACTGCAAACCGCCCATCACAGCATCCAGGAAATGCGACTGCCGCCATCCCATCACATCAGCCAGAAAGTGAAACTTCGGTCATCCCATCACAGAGACTGCCCACATCTCATCACAGCAGCCAGAAAGTGAGACTGCCGTCAGCCCATTACAGCAGCCAGAAAGTGAGAATGCCGTTATCCCATCAAATCAGCCAGAAAATGAGACTATCGTCATTCCATCACAGCAGCCAGAAAGTGAGACTGCCGTCAACCCATCACAGCAGCCAAAAAGTGAAATTACCGTCATCCCATCACAGAGACTACCCTCATCTCATCACAGCAGCCAGAAATTGAGACTTCCGTCAGGCCATCACAGCAGCCAGAAAGTGAGACTGCCGTTATTTCATCACAGCAGCCAGAAAGTGAGACTGCCGTTATCCCATCACAGCAGCCAGAAAGTGAGACTGCCGTCATTCCATCACAGCAGCCAGAAAGTGAGACTGCCGTCATCCTATCACAGCAGCCAGAAAATGAGACTGCAGTCATCCCATCACAGCAGCCAGAAAGTGAGACTGTCGTCATCCCATCACAGCAGCCAGAAAGTGAGACTGCAGTCATCCCATCACAGCAGCCAGAAAGTGAGACTGCCATCCGCCCACCACAGCATCCAGAAAATGAGACTGCCGTCATCCCATCATATCAGACAGAAAGTGAAATTGCTGTCACCCATCAAAGAGACTGCCCACATCTCATCCCAGCAGCCAGAAAGTGAGACTGCCGTCATTCCATCACAGCAGCGAGAAAGTGAGCCTATCGTCATTCCATCACAGCAGCCAGAAAGTGAGACTGCCGTCATCCCATCACAGCAACCAGAAAGTGAGACTGCCGTCATCCCATCAAAGCAGTCAGAAAGTGAGACTGCTGTCATCCCATTACAGTAGCCAGAAAGTGAGACTGCCGTCATCCCATCACAGAGACTACCCTCATCTCATCACAGCAGCCAGAAATTGAGACTGCCGTCAGCCCATCACAGCAGTCAGAAAGTGAAACTGCTGTCATCCCATCACAGAGACTACCCTCATCTCATCACAGCAGCCAGAAAGTGAGACTGCCCACATTCCATCACAGCAGCCAGAAAGTGAGCCTGTCATCATTCCATCACAGCAGCCAGAAAGTGAGACTGCCGTCATCCCATCACAGCAACCAGAAAGTGAGACTGCCGTCATCCCATCAAAGCAGTCAGAAAGTGAGACTGCTGTCATCCCATCACAGCAGCCAGAAAGTGAGACTGCCGTCATCCCATCAAAGAGACTACCCTCATCTCATCACAGCAGCCAGAAATCGAGACTACCGTCAGCCCATCACAGCAGTCAGAAAGTGAAACTGCTGTCATCCCATCACAGAGACTACCCTCATCTCATCACAGCAGCCAGAAATTGAGACTGCTATCAGGCCATCACAGCAGCCAGAAAGTGAGACTGTCGTCATTCCATCACAGCAGCTAGAAAATGAGACTGCTGTCATCCTATCACAGCAGTTAGAAAGCGAGACTGCAGTCATCCCATCACAGCAGCCAGAAAGTGAGACTGCAGTCATCCCATCACAGCAGCCAGAAAGTGAAACTGCAGCCATCCCATCACAGCATCCAGAAAGTGAGACAGCCATCATCCCATCACAGAGACTGCCCACATCTCATCACAGCAGCCAGAAAGTGAGCCTGTCGTCATTCCATCACATCAGCCAGAAAGTGAGACTGCCGTTATCCCATCACAGCAGCCAGAAAGTGAGACTGTCATCATCCCATCACAGCAGCCAGAAAGTGAAACTGCAGCCATTCCATCACAGCAGCCAGAAAGTGACACTGCCGTCATCCAATCACAGAGACTGCCCACATCTCATCACAGCAGCCAGAAAGTGAGCCTGTCGTCATTTCATCACATCAGCCATAAAGTGAGACTGCCGTTATCCCATCACAGCTGCCAGAAAGTGAGGCTGTCGTCATTCCATCACAGCAGCTAGAAAATGAGACTGCCGTCATCGTATCACAGCAGCCAGAAAGTGAGACTGCAGTCATCCCATCACAGCAGCCAGAAAGTGAGACTGCCGTTATCCTATCACAAAATGTATGAGAAAAACGGGTTTGATGCTGCGCTAAAAACCACAACTCCAGGCGATTTGATGAAATCCTTCTCTTTATTTGAACGGGTCAACGCGTTTCGAAGGCACAGCCGCCTTCTTCATCAGGACAAGACAAAGCAAAGCAAAAAAGAACAGCATAACACATGTTGCTGCAAACAGTGAGATATATAGTATTGAACAAGAGAGGTAGCCAGACCAGCAGGAATGACGTCAGAAGACCAGTGACTAATCGCCACGTGGAGTTCTCAGAGCGGAGAAAAAGGGGTGTAACTGTGAGATGAGAAAAAAGAAAAAAGAAAAAAAAAAGGGAAAGAAAAAAAGAGGGTGTAACCAGTTTAGGTTTCAAAAGTGCTGGAAAAGTATATTGATAACATTAAATTAATGAAAATAAATTGTGAAAAAATATGTGAAAAAAAATATATATGCACATATGTGTACATCTGCAAATAAACATACACGTATAAAAAGCTGCAAGGATATGAATTTATATAAATTAAAATGAATTTATAAAAAATATGTGAAAAGTGTACAGTGAACACATAAAGATATCTGATATATCCATATGTTTCTCCAGAAAAGAGTGATAACTGTTGGATAAGGATGTCATTTGAGAGATTTTATTTCTTAGATTCATTAAAGTGAACCGATAAAGTATATTTGGTGCAGTACTGTTGTAGTTAAACAAGTATAAAGAACCCTATCTGGATCGAGGTGAAGAGAGATCACAGCAGCCAGAAAGTGAGACTGCAGTCATCCCATCACAGCAGCCAGAAAGTGAGACTGTCGTCATCCCATCACAGCATTCAGAAAGTGAGACTGCTGTCATCCCATCACAGCAGCCAGAAAGTGAGACTGCCAACCGCCCACCACAGCTTCCAGAAAATGAGACTGCCGTCATCCCATCATATCAGACAGAAAGTGAAACAGCTGTCACCCATCACAGAGACTGCCCACATCTCATCACAGCAGCCAGAAAGTGAGACTGCCGTCATTCCATCACAGCAGCGAGAAAGTGAGCCTGTCGTCATTCCATCACAGCCGCCAGAAAGTGAGACTGCCGTCATCCCATCACAGCAACCAGAAAGTGAGACTGCCGTCATCCCATCAAAGCAGTCAGAAAGTGAGACTGCTGTCATCCCATCACAGCAGACAGAAAGTGAGACTGCCGTCATTCCATCACAGCAGCGAGAAAGTGAGCCTGTCGTCATTCCATCACAGCAGCCAGAAAGTGAGACTGCCGTCATCCCATCACAGCAACCAGAAAGTGAGACTGCCGTCATCCCATCAAAGCAGTCAGAAAGTGAGACTGCTGTCATCCCATCACAGCAGCCAGAAAGTGAGACTGCCGTTATCCCATCACAGCAGCCAGAAAGTGAGACTGTCGTCATTCCATCACAGCAGCTAGAAAGTGAGACTGCCGTCATACTATCACAGCAGCCAGAAAGTGAGACTGCAGTCATCCCATCACAGCAGCCAGAAAGTGAGACTGTCATCATCCCATCAAATCAGCCAGAAAGTGAAACTGCAGCCATCCCATCACAGCAGCCAGAAAGTGAGACAGCCATCATTTCATCACAGCAGCCAGAAAGTGAGACTGCCGTCATCCCATCACAGCAGCCAGAAATTGACACTGCCATCATCCAATCACAGAGACTGCCCACATCTCATCACAGCAGCCAGAAAGTGAGCCTGTCGTCATTCCATCACATCAGCCAGAAAGTGAGACTGCCATCATCCCATCACAGCAGCCAGAAAGTGAGACTGTCGTCATCCCATCACAGCAGCCAGAAAGTGAGACTGCAGTCATCCCATTACAGCAGCCAGAAAGTGAGACTGCCGTCATCCCATCACAGCAGCCACAAGGTGAGACTGCCGTCATCCTATCACAGCAGCCAGAAAGTGAGACTGTAATCATCCCATCACAGCAGCCAGAAAGTGAGACGCCCGTCATTCCATCACAGAAGACAGAAAGTGAGACTGCCGTCATCCCATCACAGCAGTCAGAAAGTGAGACTGCTGTCATCCCATCACAGCAGCCAGAAAGTGAGACTGCCGTCATCCAATCACAGAGACTACCCTCATCTCATCACAGCAGCCAGAAATTGAGACTGCCGTCAGGCCATCACAACAGCCAGAAAGTGAGACTGCCGTTATCCCATCACAGCAACCAGAAAGTGAGACTGCCATCATCCCATCAAAGCAGTCAGAAAGTGAGACTGCTGTCATCCCATTACAGTAGCCAGAAAGAGAGACTGCCGTCATCCCATCACAGAGACTACCCTCATCTCATCACAGCAGCCAGAAATTGAGACTGCCGTCAGCCCATCACAGCAATCAGAAAGTGAAACTGCTGTCATCCCATCACAGAGACTACCCTCATCTCATCACAGCAGCCAGAAATTGAGACTGCTGTTAGGCCATCACAGCAGCCAGAAAGTGAGACTGCCGTTATCCCATCACAGCAGCCAGAAAGTGAGACTGTCGTCATTCCATCACAGCAGCTAGAAAGTGAGACTGCCGTCATACTATCACAGCAGCCAGAAAGTGAGACTGCAGTCATCCCATCACAGCAGCCAGAAAGTGAGACTGTCATCATCCCATCACATCAGCCAGAATGTGAAACTGCAGCCATCCCATCTCAGCAGCCAGAAAGTGAGACAGCCATCATCCCATCACAGCAGCCACAAAGTGAGACTGCCATCATCCCATCACAGCAGCCAGAAAGTGAGACTGTCGTCATCCCATCACAGCAGCCAGAAAGACAGACTGCAGTCATCCCATCACAGCAGCCAGAAAGTGAGACAGCCGTCATCCCATCACAGCAGCCAGAAAGTGAGACAGCCATCATCTCATCACAGCAGCCAGAAAGTGATACTGCCTCCAGCTCATCACAGCAGTCAGAAAGTGAGACTGCAGTCATCCCATCACAGCAGCCAGAAAGTGAGACTGCCGTCATCCCATCACAGCAGCCACAAAGTGAGACTGCCGTCATCCTATCACAGCAGCCAGAAAGTGAGACTGTAGTCATCCCATCACAGCAGCCAGAAAGTGAGACGCCCATCATTCCATCACAGAAGCCAGAAAGTGAGACTGCCGTCATCCCATCACAGCAGTCAGAAAGTGAGACTGCTGTCATCCCGTTGTCGCGGGCGGGGAGGAGGGTGTCAGCACACCGTGCTCACCCCTTCTGCTCGGGTCCGGCGGCCGCTGCTCAGTGGTGGCTCGAGCTGTAGGCCGGATCCCGTGGGTTTCTCGAGCGGCACTCCTCGCCCGTGAGTGAAAGGAGGTTTGTTGGGTGTGGGGATGGTTTATAGTCCGTGACGCCACCCACGGTTGTGGTGATTTCACCACCGCTGCTTGATACGGGGATCCCGGGGATGGTGATGTGGAGCAGCCAGGTGTTGGGTTGCCCCTCCGTGGGTAGGGGTTGGTGATCCCGGGGCCCGGTGATGGCTTGGGAGGTGCAGGGCCTGGTGGGTGCAGGGACGCGGGGGGCAGCGCTGTGCCTGGCAACACTGTAGTACTCACTCAGCCTGAGACGTGGACACAGTTTTTACGGTAAACCAAACGGCTGGTAAGACGGTCCCACGGACGGCTGCTTTCGCTTTCCCGGTAGGTGACGGTGATGTCCCTCTTCCTTGCACCTGTTTGCACTGTTGGTTGCGATGGGTCCCCACCGGTAACCCGCTCCCCGGCTTCAAGCTGGGCCGGAGGAGCACTACACTTTGCCCGCAGGCGCTGGCCCTCAGAGACTGGTGCCCTGGCGGTGGCGGTGCCTCTGTTGTACGGGTTGGGCTGTTGCCTTCAATCGGGACTTGGTTGTTGGGGGATCTGCGTCCCCTTCACTGACGGATTCGGCAAATTTGGCGACTCCTAGCCTTGCCGGGGTCTGAGAGGCCCCTGCCCTGGTGCTGACTGTCCTTCGGAACACTGCTCCAGACCGCCGGGCACACAGCCTACGGGGTCCTTCCAGGAACTTCCAAACGGTCCCCCTCCAGACAGTCACCGCCGTTGCTGACCTTGCTGACCTGTCCTGCACTTAGCTGGACTCTTCAGGCTTTTCTCCCTCTCTGTCACCACTCTTGCTTTTCTCCTTTACCACTTTACTTTTCTTACTGTCACTTGCTGTTTACTTTAGCCCAGCCTGGGCTACTCCTCCACTCCTTCCACTTCCTCCTCCCTGACTGTTCTGCCTGGTTTCTCCCGCCTCCAGAGCTGTGATCTCCTTGGTGGGCGGAGTCAACCGCCTGGCCCACCCCCTGGTGTGAATCACCAGCCTCTGGAAAAGGGCAACAAGGATTTTTGGTTCAGCTTAGATGTGCCTACCTAGGATGTGGGGTGTGGTGGTGTGTGACCTGTGTCCCCTGGCTTGCCCAGGGCGACACACCATCACAGCAGCCAGAAAGTGAGACTGCCGTCATCCAATCACAGAGACTACCCTCATCTCATCACAGCAGCCAGAAAATGAGACTGCCATCAGCTCTTCACAGCAGCCAGAAAGTGAGACTGCAGTCATCCCATCACAGCAGCCAGAAAGTGAGACTGCCAACCGCCCACCACAGCATCCAGAAAATGAGACTGCCGTCATCCCATCATATCAGACAGAAAGTGACACTGCTGTCACCGATCACAGAGACTGCCCACATCTCATCACAGCAGCCAGAAAGTGAGACTGCCGTCATTCCATCACAGCAGCGAGAAAGTGAGCCTGTCGTCATTCCATCACAGCAGCCAGAAAGTGAGACTGCCGTCATCCCATCACAGCAACCAGAAAGTGAGACTGCCGTCATCCCATCAAAGCAGTCAGAAAGTGAGACTGCTGTCATCCCATTACAGTAGCCAGAAAGTGATACTGCCGTCATCCCATCACAGAGACTACCCTCATCTCATCACAGCAGCCAGAAATCGAGACTGCCGTCAGCCCATCACAGCAGTCAGAAAGTGAAACTGCTGTCATCCCATCACAGAGACTACCCTCATCTCATCACAGCAGCCAGAAATTGAGACTGCCGTCAGGCCATCACAGCAGCCAGAAAGTGAGACTGCCGTTATCCCATCACAGCAGCCAGAAAGTGAGACTGTCGTCATTCCATCACAGCAGCTAGAAAGTGAGACTGCCGTCATACTATCACAGCAGCCAGAAAGTGAGACTGCAGTTATCCCATCACAGCAGCCAGAAAGTGAGACTGTCATCATCCCATAACATCATCCAGAAAGTGAAACTGCAGCCATCCCATCACAGCAACCAGAAAGTGAGACAGCCATCTCTTCATCACAGCAGCCAGAAAGTGAGACTGCCGTCATCCCATCACAGCAGCCAGAAAGTGACACTGCCGTCATCCAATCACAGAGACTGCCCACATCTCATCACAGCAGCCAGAAAGTGAGCCTGTCGTCATTCCATCACAGCAGCCAGAAAGTGAGACTGCCATCATCCCATCACAGCAGCCAGAAAGTGAGACTGTCGTCATCCCATCACAGCAGCCAGAAAGTCAGACTGCAGTCATCCCATCACAGCAGCCAGAAAGTGAGACAGCCGTCATCCCATCACAGCAGCCAGAAAGTGAGACAGCCATCATCTTATCACAGCAGTCAGAAAGTGATACTGCCTTCAGCTCATAACAGCAGTCAGAAAGTGAGACTGCAGTCATCCCATCACAGCAGCCAGAAAGTAAGACTGCCGTCATCCCATCACAGCAGCCACAAAGTGAGACTGCCGTCATCCTATCACAGCAGCCAGAAAGTGAGACTGTAGTCATCCCATCACAGCAGCCAGAAAGTGAGACACCCGTCATTCCATCACAGAAGCCAGAAAGTGAGACTGCCGTCATCCCATCACAGCAGTCAGAAAGTGAGACTGCTGTCATCCCATCACAGCAGCCAGAAAGTGAGACTGCCGTAATCTAATCACAGCAGCCAGAAATTGAGACTGCCGTCAGGCCATCACAACAGCCAGAAAGTGAGACTGCCGTCATCCCATCACAGCAACCAGAAAGTGAGACTGCCATCATCCCATCAAAGCAGTCAGAAAGTGAGACTGCTGTCATCCCATTACAGTAGCCAGAAAGTGAGACTGCCGCCATCCCATCACAGAGACTACCCTCATCTCATCACAGCAGCCAGAAATCGAGACTGCCGTCAGCCCATCACAGCAATCAGAAAGTGAAACTGCTGTCATCCCATCACAGAGACTACCCTCATCTCATCACAGCAGCCAGAAATTGAGACTGCTGTTAGGCCATCACAACAGCCAGAAAGTGAGACTGCGGTTATCCAATCACAGCAGCCAGAAAGTGAGACTGTCGTCATTCCATCACAGCAGCTAGAAAGTGAGACTGCCATCATACTATCACAGCAGCCAGAAAGTGAGACTGCAGTCATCCCATCACAGCAGCCAGAAAGTGAGACTGCCATCATCCCATCACAGCAGCCAGAAAGTGAGACTGTCGTCATCCCATCACAGCAGCCAGAAAGACAGACTGCAGTCATCCCATCACAGCAGCCAGAAAGTGAGACAGCCGTCATCCCATCACAGTAGCCAGAAAGTGAGACAGCCATCATCTCATCACAGCAGCCAGAAAGTGATACTGCCTTCAGCTCATCACAGCAGTCAGAAAGTGAGACTGCAGTCATCCCATCACAGCAGCCAGAAAGTGAGACTGCCGTCATCCCATCACAGCAGCCACAAAGTGAGACTGCCGTCATCCTATCACAGCAGCCAGAAAGTGAGACTGTAGTCATCCCAACACAGCAGCCAGAAAGTGAGACGCCCATCATTCCATCACAGAAGCCAGAAAGTGAGACTGCCGTCATCCCATCACAGCAGTCAGAAAGTGAGACTGCTGTCATCCCATCACAGCAGCCAGAAAGTGAGACTGCCGTCATCCAATCACAGAGACTACCCTCATCTCATCACAGCAGCCAGAAATTGAGACTGCCGTCAGCTCTTCACAGCAGCCAGAAAGTGAGACTGCCGTTATTTCATCACAGCAGCCAGAAAGTGAGACTGCCGTTATCCCATCACAGCAGCCAGAAAGTGAGACTGTCGTCATTCCATCACAGCAGCCAGAAAGTGAGACAGCCGTCATCCTATCACAGCAGCCAGAAAGTGAGACTGCAGTCATCCCATCAGTGCAGCCAGAAAGTGAGACACTCGTCATCCCATCACATCAGCCAGAAAGTGAAACTACGGTCATCCCATCACAGAGACTGCCCACATCTCATCACAGCAGCCAGAAAGTGAGACTGCCGTCAGCCCATTACAGCAGCCAGAAAGTGAGACTGCCGTTATCCCATCAAATCAGCCAGAAAAAGAGACTTTCGTCATTCCATCACAGCAGCCAGAAAGTGTGACTGCCGTCAACCCATGACAGCAGCCAAAAAGTGAAATTGCCGTCATCCCATCACACAGACTACCCTCATCTCATCACAGCAGCCAGAAATTGAGACTGCCGTCAGCCCATCACAGCAGCCAGAAAGTGAAACTGCTGTCATCTTATCACAGAGACTACCCTCATCTCATCATAGCAGCCAGAAATTGAGATTGCCGTCAGGCCATCACAGCAGCCAGAAAGTGAGACTGCCATTATTTCATCACAGCAGCCAGAAAGTGAGACTGCCGTTATAACATCACAGCAGCCAGAAAGTGAGACTGTTGTCATTCCATCACAGCAGCCAGAAAGTGAGACTGCCGTCATCCTATCACAGCAGCCAGAAAGTGAGACTGCAGTCATCCCATCACAGCAGCCAGAAAGTGAGACTGTCGTCATCCCATCACAGCAGCCAGAAAGTGAGACTGCAATCATCCGATCACAGGAGCCAGAAAGTGAGACAGCCATCATCCCATCAAAGCAGCCAGAAAGTGAGACTACCAACCGCCCATCACAGCATCCAGAAAATGAGACTGTCGTCATCCCATCATATCAGCCAGAAAGTGAGACTGCATTCATCCCATCACAGACTACCCTTATCTCATCACAGCAGCCAGAAATTGAGACTGCCGTCAGGCCATCACAGCACCCAGAAAGTGAGACTGCCGTTAATTCATCACAGCAGCCATAAAGTGAGACTGCCGTTATCCTATCACAGCAGCCAGAAAGTGAGAATGTCATCATTCCATCACAGCAGCCAGAAAGTGAGACTGCCGTCATCCTATCACAGCAGTCAGAAAGTGAGACTGCAGTCATCCCATCACAGCAGCCAGAAAGTGAGACTGTCGTCATCCCATCACAGCAGCCAGAAAGTGAGACTGCAGTCATCCCTTTACAGCAGCCAGAAAGTGAGACAGCCATCATCCCATCACATCAGCCAGAAAGAGATTTTGCCGTCATCCCATCACAGAGACTGCCCACATCTCATCACAGCAGCCGGAAAGTGAGACTGCCGTCAGCCCATCAAATCAGCCAGAAAATGAGACTGTCGTCATCCCTTCACATCAGCCAGAAAGTGAGACTGCTGTCATCCCATCACACACTACCCTCATCTCATCACAGCAGTCAGAAATTGAGACAGCCATAATCATATCACAGCAGCCAGAAAGTGAGACTGCCAACCGCCCATCACAGCACCCAGAAAATGAGACTACCCTCCTCTTATCACAGCAGCCAGAAATTGAGACTTCCGTCAGGCCATCACAGCAGCCAGAAAGTGAGACTGCCGTTATTTCATCACAGCAGCCAGAAAGTGAGACTGCCGTTATCCCATCACAGCAACCAGAAAGTGAGACTGTCGTCATTCCATCACAGCAGCCAGAAAGTGAGACTGCCGTCATCCTATCACAGCAGCCAGAAAGTGAGACTGCAGTCATCCCATCACAGCAGCCAGAAAGTGAGACTGTCGTCATCCCATCACAGCAGCCAGAAAGTGAGACTGCAGTCATCCCATCACAGCAGCCAGAAAGTGAGACTGCCAACCGCCCACCACAGCATCCAGAAAATGAGACTGCCGTCATCCCATCATATCAGCCAGAAAGTGAAACTGCTGTCACCCATCACAGAGACTGCCCACATCTCATCACAGCAGCCAGAAAGTGAGACTGCCGTCATTCTATCACAGCAGCCAGAAAGTGAGCCTGTCGTCATTCCATCACAGCAGCCAGAAAGTGAGACTGCCGTCATCCCATCACAGCAACCAGAAAGTGAGACTGCCGTCATCCCATCAAAGGAGTCAGAAACTGAGACTGCTGTCATCCCATCACAGTAGCCAGAAAGTGAGACTGCCGTCATCCCATCACAGTGACTACCCTCATCTCATCACAGCAGCCAGAAATCGAGACTGCCGTCAGCCCATCACAGCAGTCAGAAAGTGAAACTGCTGTCATCCCATCACAGAGACTACCCTCATCTCATCACAGCAGCCAGAAATTGAGACTGCTGTCAGGCCATCACAGCAGCCAGAAAGTGAGACTGCCGTTATCCCATCACAGCAGCCAGAAAGTGAGACTGTCGTCATTCCATCACAGCAGCTAGAAAGTGAGACTGCCGTCATACTATCACAGCAGCCAGAAAGTGAGACTGCAGTCATCCCATCACAGCAGCCAGAAAGTGAAACTGCAGCAATCCCATCACAGCAGCCAGAAAGTGAGACAGCCATCATCCCATCACAGCAGCCAGAAAGTGATACTGCCGTCATCCAATCACAGATTCTGCCCACATCTCATCACAGCAGCCAGAAAGTGAGCCTGTCGTCGTTCCATCACAGCAGCCAGAAAGTGAGACTGCCATCATCCCATCACAGCAGCCAGAAAGTGAGACTGTCGTTATCCCATCACAGCAGCCAGAAAGTCAGACTGCAGTCATCCCATCACAGCAGCCAGAAAGTGAGACTGCCGTAATCCTATCACAGCAGCCAGAAAGTGAGACTGTAGTCATCCCATCACAGCAGCGAGAAAGTGAGACGGCCGTCATTCCATCACAGAAGCCAAAAAGTGAGACTGCCGTCATCCCATCACAGCAGTCAGAAAGTGAGACTGCTGTCATCCCATCAACGCAGCCAGAAAGTGAGACTGCCGTCAGCCCTTCACAGCAGACAGAAAGTGAAACTGCTGTCATCCCATCACCGAGACTATCCTCATCTCATCACAGCAGCCAGAAATTGAGACTGCCGTCAGGCCATCACAGCAGCCAGAAAGTGAGACTGCCGTTATTTCATCACAGCAGCCAGAAAGTGAGACTGCCGTTATCCCATCACAGCAGCCAGAAAGTGAGACTGTCGTCATTCCATCACAGCTGCCAGAAAGTGAGACTGCCATCATCCTATCACAGCAGCCAGAATGTGAGACTGCAGTCATCCCATCACAGCAGCCAGAAAGTGAGACTGCCAACCGCCCATCACAGCATCCAGGAAATGCGACTGCCGTCATCCCATCACATCAGCCAGAAAATGAAACTGCAGTCATCCCATCACAGAGACTGCCCACTTCTCATCACAGCAGCCAGAAAGTGAGACTGCCGTCAGCCCATTACAGCAGCCAGAAAGTGAGACTGCCGTTATCCCATCAAATCAGCCAGAAAATGAGACTGTCGTCATTCCATCACAGCAGCCAGAAAGTGAGACTGCCGTCAACCCATCACAGCAGCCAAAAAGTGAAATTGCCGTCATCCCATCACAGAGACTACCCTCATCTCCTCACAGCAGCCAGAAATTGAGACTGCCGTCAGCCCATCACAGCAGCCAGAAAGTGAAACTGCTGTCATCCCATCACAGAGACTACCCTCATCTCATCACAGCAGCCAGAAATTGAGACTGCCGTCAGGCCATCACAGCAGCCAGAAAGTGAGACTGCCGTTATAACATCACAGCAGACAGAAAGTGAGACTGTTGTCATTCCATCACAGCAGCCAGAAAGTGAGACTGCCGTCATCCTATCACAGCAGCCAGAAAGTGAGACTGCAGTCATCCCATCACAGCAGCCAGAAAATGAGACTGTCGTCATCCCATCACAGCAGCCAGAAAGTGAGACTGCAGTCATCCGATCACAGCAGCCAAAAAGTGAGACAGCCATCATCCCATCAAAGCAGCCAGAAAGTAAGACTACCAACCGCCCATCACAGCATCAAGAAAATGAGACTGCCGCCATCCCATCACATCACCCAGAAAGTGAGACTGCATTCATCCCATCACAGAGACTGCCCACATCTCATCACAACAGCTAGAAAGTGAGACTGCCATCAGCCCATCAAATCAGCCAGAAAATGAGACTGGTGTCGTCCCATCACAGACTACCCTCATCTCATCACAGCAGTCAGAAATTGAGACAGCCATAATCCCATCACAGCAGCCAGAAAGTGAGACTGCCAACCGCCCATCACAGCACCCAGAAAATGAGACTGCCGTCATCCCATCACATCAGCCAGAAAGTGACACTGCTGTCATCCCATCACAGAGACTACCCTCATCTCATCACAGCAGCCAGAAATTGAGACTTCCGTCATTCCATCACAGCAACCAGAAAGTGAGAAAGCCGTCATCCCATCACAGCAGCCAGAACATGAGACAGCCATCATCTCATCACAGCAGCCAGAAAGTGATACTGCCTTCAGCTCATCACAGCAGCAGAAAGTGAGACTGCCGTCATCCCGTCACAGCAGCCACAAAGTGAGACTGCTGTAATCCTATCACAGCAGCCAGAAAGTGAGACTGTAGTCTTCCCATCACAGCAGCCAGAAAGTGAGACGGCCGTCATTCCATCACAGAAGCCAGAAAGTGAGACTGCCGTCATCCCATCAAAGCAGTCAGAAAGTGAGACTGCTGTCATCCCATCACAGCAGCCGGAAAGTTAGACTGCCGTCATCCAATCACAGAGACTACCCTCATCTCATCACAGCAGCCAGAAATTGAGACTGCCGTCAGCCCTTCACAGCAGACAGAAAGTGAAACTGCTGTCATCCCATCACTGAGACTATCCTCATCTCATCACAGCAGCCAGAAATTGAGACTGCTGTCAGGCCATCACAGCAGCCGAAAAGTGAGACTGCCGTTATTTCATCACAGCAGTCAGAAAGTGAGACTGCCGTTATCCCATCACAGCAGCCAGAAAGTGAGACTGTCGTCATTCCATCACAGCAGCCAGAAAGTGAGACTGCCGTCATCCTATCACAGCAGCCAGAAAGTGAGACTGCAGCCATCCCATCACAGCAGCCAGAAAGTGAGACAGCCATCATCCCATCACAGCAGCCAGAAAGTGAGACTTCCAACCGCCCATCACAGCATCCAGGAATTGCGACTGCCGTCATCCCATCACATCAGCCAGAAAGTGAAACTGCGGTCATCCCATCACAGAGACTGCCCACATCTCATCACAGCAGCCAGAAAGTGAGACTGCCGTCAGCCCATTACAGCAGCCAGAAAGTGAGACTGCCGTTATCCCATCAAATCAGCCAGAAAATGAGACTGTCGTCATTCCATCACAGCAGCCAGAAAGTGAGACTGCCGTCAACCCATCACAGCAGCCAAAAAGTGAAATTGCCGTCATCCCATCACAGAGACTACCCTCATCTCATCACAGCAGCCAGAAATTGAGACTGCCGTCAGCCCATCACAGCAGCCAGAAAGTAAAACTGCTGTCATCCCATCACAGAGACTACCCTCATCTCATCACAGCAGCCAGAAATTGAGACTGCCGTCAGGCCATCACAGCAGCCAGAAAGTGAGACTGCCATTATTTCATCACAGCAGCCAGAAAGTGAGACTGCCGTTATAACATCACAGCAGCCAGAAAGTGAGACTGTTGTCATTCCATCACAGAAGCCAGAAAGTGAGACTGCCGTCATCCTATCACAGCAGCCAGAAAGTGAGACTGCAGTCATCCCAACACAGCAGCCAGAAAGTGAGACTGTCGTCATCCCATCACAGCAGCCAGAAAGTGAGACTGCAGTCATCCGATCACAGCAGCCAAAAAGTGAAACAGCCATCATCCCATCAAAGCAGCCAGAAAGTGAGACTACCAACCGCCCATCACAGCATCCAGAAAATGAGACTGCCGCCATCCCATCACATCAGCCAGAAAGTGAGACTGCATTCATCCCATCACAGAGACTGCCCACATCTCATCACAGCAGCCAGAAATTGAGACAGCCATAATCCCATCACAGCAGCCAGAAAGTGAGACTGCCAACCGCCAATCACAGTACCCAGAAAAGTAGACTGCCGTCATCCCATCACATCAGCCAGAAAGTGACACTGCTGTCATCCCATCACAGAGACTACCCTCATCTCATCACAGCAGCCAGAAATTGAGACTTCCGTCAGGCCATCACAGCAGCCAGAAAGTGAGACTGCCGTTATTTCATCACAGCAGCCAGAAAGTGAGACTGCCGTTATCCCATTACAGCATCCAGAAAGTGAGACTGCCGTCATCCTATCACAGCAGCCAGAAAGTGAGACTGCCGTCATCCTATCACAGCAGCCAGAAAGTGAGACTGCAGTCATCCCATCACAGCAGCCAGAAAGTTAGACTGTCGTCATCCCATCACAGCAGCCAGAAAGTGAGACTGCAGTCATCCCATCACCGTAGCCAGAAAGTGAGACTGCCAACCGCCCACCACAGCATCCAGAAAATGAGACTGCCGTCATCCCATCATATCAGCCAGAAAGTGAAACTGCTGTCACCCATCACAGAGACTGCCCACATCTCATCACAGCAGCCAGAAAGTGAGACTGCCGTCATTCCATCACAGCAGCAAGAAAATGAGCCTGTCGTCATTCCATCACAGCAGCCAGAAAGTGAGACTGCCGTCATCCCATCACAGCAACCAGAAAGTGAGACTGCCATCATCCCATCAAAGCTGTCAGAAAGTGAGACTGCTGTCATTCCATCACGGCAGCCAGAAAGTGAGACTGCCGTCATCCCATCACAGAGACTACCCTCGTCTCATCACAGCAGCCAGAAATCGAGACTGCTGTCAGCCCATCACAGCAGTCAGAAAGTGAAACTGCTGTCATCCCATCACAGAGACTACCCTCATCTCATCACAGCAGCCAGAAATTGAGACTGCTGTCAGGCCATCACAGCAGCCAGAAAGTGAGACTGCCGTTATCCCATCACAGCAGCCAGAAAGTAAGACTGCCGTTATCCCATCAAAGCAGCCAGAAAGTGAGACTGCCGTTATCCCATCACAGTAGCCAGAAAGTGAGACTGTCGTCATTCCATCACAGCAGCCAGAAAGTGAGACTGCCGTCATCCTATCACAGCAGCCAGAAAGTGAGACTGCAGTCATCCCATCACAGCAGCCAGAAAGTGAGACAGCCATCATCCCAGCACAGCAGCCAGAAAGTGAGACTGCCAACCGCCCATCACAGCATCCAGGAAATGCGACTGCCGTCATCCCATCACATCAGCCAGAAAGTGAAACTGCGGTCATCCCATCACAGAGACTGCCCACATCTCATCACAGCAGCCAGAAAGTGAGACTGCCGCCAGCCCATTACGGCAGCCAGAAAGTGAGACTGCCGTTATCCCATCAAATCAGCCAGAAAATAAAACTGTCGTCATTCCATCACAGCAGCCAGAAAGGGAGACTGCCGTCAACCCATCACAGCAGCCAAAAAGTGAAATTGCCGTCATCCCATCACAGAGACTACCCTCATCTCATCACAGCAGCCAGAAATTGAGACTGCCGTCAGCCCATCACAGCAGCCAGAAAGTGAAACTGCTGTCATCCCATCACAGAGACTACCCTCATCTCATCACAGCAGCCAGAAATTGAGACTGCCGTCAGGCCATCACAGCAGCCAGAAAGTCAGACTGCCATTATTTCATCACAGAAGCCAGAAAGTGAGACTGCCGTTATAACATCACAGCAGCCAGAAAGTGAGACTGTTGTCATTCCATCACAGCAGCCAGAAAGTGAGACTGCCGTCATCCTATCACAGCAGCCAGAAAGTGAGACTGCAGTCATCCCATCACAGCAGCCAGAAAGTGAAACTGCAGCCATCCCATCACAGCAGCCAGAAAGTGAGACAGCCATCATCCCATCACAGCAGCCAGAAATTGAGACTGCCGTCAGCCCATCACAGCAGCCAGAAAGTGAAACTGCTGTCATCCCATCACAGAGACTACCCTCATCTCATCACAGCAGCCAGAAATTGAGACTGCCGTCAGGCCATCACAGCAGCCAGAAAGTCAGACTGCCATTATTTCATCACAGAAGCCAGAAAGTGAGACTGCCGTTATAACATCACAGCAGCCAGAAAGTGAGACTGTTGTCATTCCATCACAGCAGCCAGAAAGTGAGACTGCCGTCATCCTATCACAGCAGCCAGAAATTGAGACTGCAGTCATCCCATCACAGCAGCCAGAAAGTGAAACTGCAGCCATCCCATCACAGCAGCCAGAAAGTGAGACAGCCATCATCCCATCACAGCAGCCAGAAAGTGATACTGCCGTCATCCAATCACAGATTCTGCCCACATCTCATCACAGCAGCCAGAAAGTGAGCCTGTCGTCGTTCCATCACAGCAGCCAGAAAGTGAGACTGCCATCATCCCATCACAGCAGCCAGAAAGTGAGACTGTCGTCATCCCATCACAGCAGCCAGAAAGTCAGACTGCAGTCATCCCATCACAGCAGCCAGAAAGTGAGACTGCCGTAATCCAATCACAGCAGCCAGAAAGTGAGACTGTAGTCATCCCATCACAGCAGCCAGAAAGTGAGACTGCCGTCAGCCCTTCACAGCAGACAGAAAGTGAAATAGCTGTCATCCCATCACAGAGACTATCCTCATCTCATCACAGCAGCCAGAAATTGAGACTGCCGTAAGGCCATCACAGCAGCCAGAAAGTGAGACTGCCGTTATTTCATCACAGCAGCCAGAAAGTGAGACTGCCGTTATCCCATCATAGCAGCCAGAAAGTGAGACTGTCGTCATTCCATCACAGCTGCCAGAAAGTGAGACTGCCGTCATCCTATCACAGCAGCCAGAATGTGAGACTGCAGTCATCCCATCACAGCAGCCAGAAAGTGAGACAGCCATCATCCCATCACAGCAGACAGAAAGTGAGACTGCCAACCGCCCATCACAGCATCCAGGAAATGCGACTGCCGTCATCCCATCACATCAGCCAGAAAGTGAAACTGCGGTCATCCCATCACAGAGACTGCCCACTTCTCATCACAGCAGCCAGAAAGTGAGACTGCCGTCAGCGCATTACAGCAGCCAGAAAGTGAGACTGCCGTTATCCCATCAAATCAGCCAGAAAATGAGACTGTCGTCATTCCATCACAGCAGCCAGAAAGTGAGACTGCCGTCAACCCATTACAGCAGCCAAAAAGTGAAATTGCCGTCATCCCATCACAGAGACTACCCTCATCTCATCACAGCAGCCAGAAATTGAGACTGCCGTCAGCCCATCACAGCAGCCAGAAAGTGAAACTGCTGTCATCCCATCACAGAGACTACCCTCATCTCATCACAGCAGCCAGAAATTGAGACTGCCGTCAGGCCATCACAGCAGCCAGAAAGTGAGACTGCCGTTATAACATCACAGCAGACAGAAAGTGAGACTGTTGTCATTCCATCACAGCAGCCAGAAAGTGAGACTGCCGTCATCCTATCACAGCAGCCAGAAAGTGAGACTGCAGTCATCCCATCACAGCAGCCAGAAAGTGAGACTGTCGTCATCCCATCACAGCAGCCAGAAAGTGAGACTGCAGTCATCCGATCACAGCAGCGAAAAAGTGAGACAGCCATCATCCCATCAAAGCAGCCAGAAAGTGAGACTACCAACCGCCCATCACAGCATCAAGAAAATGAGACTGCCGCCATTCCATCACATCAGCCAGAAAGTGAGACTGCATTCATCCCATCACAGAGACTGCCCACATCTCATCACAGCAGCTAGAAAGTGAGACTGCCATCAGCCCATCAAATCAGCCAGAAAATGAGACTGTTGTCATCCCATCCCATCAGCGAGAAAGTGAGACTGGTGTCATCCCATCACAGACTACCCTCATCTCATCACAGCAGTCAGAAATTGAGACAGCCATAATCCCATCACAGCAGCCAGAAAGTGAGACTGCCAACCGCCCATCACAGCACCCAGAAAATGAGACTGCCGTCATCCCATCACATCAGCCAGAAAGTGACACTGCTGTCATCCCATCACAGAGACTACCCTCATCTCATCACAGCAGCCAGAAATTGAGACTTCCGTCATTCCATCACAGCAACCAGAAAGTGAGAAAGCCGTCATCCCATCACAGCAGCCAGAACGTGAGACAGCCATCATCTCATCACAGCAGCCAGAAAGTGATACTGCCTTCAGCTCATCACAGCAGCAGAAAGTGAGACTGCCGTCATCCCGTCACAGCAGCCACAAAGTGATACTGCTGTAATACTATCACAGCAGCCAGAAAGTGAGACTGTAGTCATCCCATCACAGCAGCCAGAAAGTGAGACGGCCGTCATTCCATCACAGAAGCCAGAAAGTGAGACAGCCGTCATCCCATCAAAGCAGTCAGAAAGTGAGACTGCTGTCATCCCATCACAGCAGCCAGAAAGTGAGACTGCCGTCATCCAATCACAGAGACTACCCTCATCTCATCACAGCAGCCAGAAATTGAGACTGCCGTCAGCCCTTCACAGCAGACAGAAAGTGAAACTGCTGTCATCCCAACACTGAGACTATCCTCATCTCATCACAGCAGCCAGAAATTGAGACTGCCGTCAGGCCATCAAAGCAGCCGAAAAGTGAGACTGCCGTTATTTCATCACAGCAGTCAGAAAGTGAGACTGCCGTTATCCCATCACAGCAGCCAGAAAGTGAGACTGTCGTCATTCCATCACAGCAGCCAGAAAGTGAGACTGCCGTCATCCTATCACAGCAGCCAGAAAGTGAGACTGCAGCCATCCCATCACAGCAGCCAGAAAGTGAGACAGCCATCATCCCATCACAGCAGCCAGAAAGTGAGACTTCCAACCGCCCATCACAGCATCCAGGAATTGCGACTGCCGTCATCCCATCACATCAGCCAGAAAGTGAAACTGCGGTCATCCCATCACAGAGACTGCCCACATCTCATCACAGCAGCCAGAAAGTGAGACTGCCGTCAGCCCATTACAGCAGCCAGAAAGTGAGACTGCCGTTATCCCATCAAATCAGCCAGAAAATGAGATTGTCGTCATTCCATCACAGCAGCCAGAAAGTAAGACTGCCGTCAACCCATCACAGCAGCCAAAAAGTGAAATTGCCGTCATCCCATCACAGAGACTACCCTCATCTCATCACAGCAGCCAGAAATTGAGACTGCCGTCAGCCCATCACAGCAGCCAGAAAGTAAAACTGCTGTCATCCCATCACAGAGACTACCCTCATCTCATCACAGCAGCCAGAAATTGAGACTGCCGTCAGGCCATCACAGCAGCCAGAAAGTGAGACTGCCATTATTTCATCACAGCAGCCAGAAAGTGAGACTGCCGTTATAACATCACAGCAGCCAGAAAGTGAGACTGTTGTCATTCCATCACAGAAGCCAGAAAGTGAGACTGCCGTCATCCTATCACAGCAGCCAGAAAGTGAGACTGCAGTCATCCCATCACAGCAGCCAGAAAGTGAGACTGTCGTCATCCCATCACAGCAGCCAGAAAGTGAGACTGCAGTCATCCGATCACAGCAGCCAAAAAGTGAGACAGCCATCATCCCATCAAAGCAGCCAGAAAGTGAGACTACCAACCGCCCATCACAGCATCCAGAAAATGAGACTGCCGCCATCCCATCACATCAGCCAGAAAGTGAGACTGCATTCATCCCATCACAGAGACTGCCCACATCTCATCACAGCAGCCAGAAATTGAGACAGCCATAATCCCATCACAGCAGCCAGAAAGTGAGACTGCCAACCGCCAATCACAGTACCCAGAAACGTAGACTGCCGTCATCCCATCACATCAGCCAGAAAGTGACACTGCTGTCATCCCATCACAGAGACTACCCTCATCTCATCACAGCAGCCAAAAATTGAGACTTCCGTCAGGCCATCACAGCAGCCAGAAAGTGAGACTGTCGTCATCCCATCACAGCAGCCAGAAAGTGAGACTGCAGTCATCCGATCACAGCAGCGAAAAAGTGAGACAGCCATCATCCCATCAAAGCAGCCAGAAAGTGAGACTACCAACCGCCCATCACAGCATCAAGAAAATGAGACTGCCGCCATTCCATCACATCAGCCAGAAAGTGAGACTGCATTCATCCCATCACAGAGACTGCCCACATCTCATCACAGCAGCTAGAAAGTGAGACTGCCATCAGCCCATCAAATCAGCCAGAAAATGAGACTGTTGTCATCCCATCCCATCAGCGAGAAAGTGAGACTGGTGTCATCCCATCACAGACTACCCTCATCTCATCACAGCAGTCAGAAATTGAGACAGCCATAATCCCATCACAGCAGCCAGAAAGTGAGACTGCCAACCGCCCATCACAGCACCCAGAAAATGAGACTGCCGTCATCCCATCACATCAGCCAGAAAGTGACACTGCTGTCATCCCATCACAGAGACTACCCTCATCTCATCACAGCAGCCAGAAATTGAGACTTCCGTCATTCCATCACAGCAACCAGAAAGTGAGAAAGCCGTCATCCCATCACAGCAGCCAGAACGTGAGACAGCCATCATCTCATCACAGCAGCCAGAAAGTGATACTGCCTTCAGCTCATCACAGCAGCAGAAAGTGAGACTGCCGTCATCCCGTCACAGCAGCCACAAAGTGATACTGCTGTAATACTATCACAGCAGCCAGAAAGTGAGACTGTAGTCATCCCATCACAGCAGCCAGAAAGTGAGACGGCCGTCATTCCATCACAGAAGCCAGAAAGTGAGACAGCCGTCATCCCATCAAAGCAGTCAGAAAGTGAGACTGCTGTCATCCCATCACAGCAGCCAGAAAGTGAGACTGCCGTCATCCAATCACAGAGACTACCCTCATCTCATCACAGCAGCCAGAAATTGAGACTGCCGTCAGCCCTTCACAGCAGACAGAAAGTGAAACTGCTGTCATCCCAACACTGAGACTATCCTCATCTCATCACAGCAGCCAGAAATTGAGACTGCCGTCAGGCCATCACAGCAGCCGAAAAGTGAGACTGCCGTTATTTCATCACAGCAGTCAGAAAGTGAGACTGCCGTTATCCCATCACAGCAGCCAGAAAGTGAGACTGTCGTCATTCCATCACAGCAGCCAGAAAGTGAGACTGCCGTCATCCTATCACAGCAGCCAGAAAGTGAGACTGCAGCCATCCCATCACAGCAGCCAGAAAGTGAGACAGCCATCATCCCATCACAGCAGCCAGAAAGTGAGACTTCCAACCGCCCATCACAGCATCCAGGAATTGCGACTGCCGTCATCCCATCACATCAGCCAGAAAGTGAAACTGCGGTCATCCCATCACAGAGACTGCCCACATCTCATCACAGCAGCCAGAAAGTGAGACTGCCGTCAGCCCATTACAGCAGCCAGAAAGTGAGACTGCCGTTATCCCATCAAATCAGCCAGAAAATGAGACTGTCGTCATTCCATCACAGCAGCCAGAAAGTAAGACTGCCGTCAACCCATCACAGCAGCCAAAAAGTGAAATTGCCGTCATCCCATCACAGAGACTACCCTCATCTCATCACAGCAGCCAGAAATTGAGACTGCCGTCAGCCCATCACAGCAGCCAGAAAGTAAAACTGCTGTCATCCCATCACAGAGACTACCCTCATCTCATCACAGCAGCCAGAAATTGAGACTGCCGTCAGGCCATCACAGCAGCCAGAAAGTGAGACTGCCATTATTTCATCACAGCAGCCAGAAAGTGAGACTGCCGTTATAACATCACAGCAGCCAGAAAGTGAGACTGTTGTCATTCCATCACAGAAGCCAGAAAGTGAGACTGCAGTCATCCCATCACAGCAGCCAGAAAGTGAGACTGTCGTCATCCCATCACAGCAGCCAGAAAGTGAGACTGCAGTCATCCGATCACAGGAGCCAAAAAGTGAGACAGCCATCATCCCATCAAAGCAGCCAGAAAGTGAGACTACCAACCGCCCATCACAGCATCCAGAAAATGAGACTGCCGCCATCCCATCACATCAGCCAGAAAGTGAGACTGCATTCATCCCATCACAGAGACTGCCCACATCTCATCACAGCAGCCAGAAATTGAGACAGCCATAATCCCATCACAGCAGCCAGAAAGTGAGACTGCCAACCGCCAATCACAGTACCCAGAAACGTAGACTGCCGTCATCCCATCACATCAGCCAGAAAGTGACACTGCTGTCATCCCATCACAGAGACTACCCTCATCTCATCACAGCAGCCAAAAATTGAGACTTCCGTCAGGCCATCACAGCAGCCAGAAAGTGAGACTGCCGTTATTTCATCACAGCAGCCAGAAAGTGAGACTGCCGTTATCCCATTACAGCATCCAGAAAGTGAGACTGCCGTCATCTTATCACAGCAGCCAGAAAGTGAGACTGCCATCATCCTATCACAGCAGCCAGAAAGTGAGACTGCAGTCATCCCATCACAGCAGCCAGAAAGTGAGACTGTCGTCATCCCATCACAGCAGCCAGAAAGTGAGACTGCAGTCATCCCATCACCGTAGCCAGAAAGTGAGACTGCCAACCGCCCACCACAGCATCCAGAAAATGAGACTGCCGTCATCCCATCATATCAGCCAGAAAGTGAAACTGCTGTCACCCATCACAGAGACTGCCCACATCTCATCACAGCAGCCAGAAAGTGAGACTGCCGTCATTCCATCACAGCAGCAAGAAAATGAGCCTGTCGTCATTCCATCACAGCAGCCAGAAAGTGAGACTGCCGTCATCCCATCACAGCAACCAGAAAGTGAGACTGCCGTCATCCCATCAAAGCAGTCAGAAAGTGAGACTGCTGTCATTCCATCACAGCAGCCAGAAAGTGAGATTGCCGTCATCCCATCACAGAGACTACCCTCATCTCATCACAGCAGCCAGAAATCGAGACTGCTGTCAGCCCATCACAGCAGTCAGAAAGTGAAACTGCTGTCATCCCATCACAGAGACTACCCTCATCTCATCACAGCAGCCAGAAATTGAGACTGCTGTCAGGCCATCACAGCAGCCAGAAAGTGAGACTGCCGTTATCCCATCACAGCAGCCAGAAAGTAAGACTGCCGTTATCCCATCAAAGCAGCCAGAAAGTGAGACTGCCGTTATCCCATCACAGTAGCCAGAAAGTGAGACTGTCGTCATTCCATCACAGCAGCCAGAAAGTGAGACTGCCGTCATCCTATCACAGCAGCCAGAAAGTGAGACTGCAGTCATCCCATCACAGCAGCCAGAAAGTGAGACAGCCATCATCCCAGCACAGCAGCCAGAAAGTGAGACTGCCAACCGCCCATCACAGCATCCAGGAAATGCGACTGCCGTCATCCCATCACATCAGCCAGAAAGTGAAACTGCGGTCATCCCATCACAGAGACTGCCCACATCTCATCACAGCAGCCAGAAAGTGAGACTGCCGCCAGCCCATTACGGCAGCCAGAAAGTGAGACTGCCGTTATCCCATCAAATCAGCCAGAAAATAAAACTGTCGTCATTCCATCACAGCAGCCAGAAAGTGAGACTGCCGTCAACCCATCACAGCAGCCAAAAAGTGAAATTGCCGTCATCCCATCACAGAGACTACCCTCATCTCATCACAGCAGCCAGAAATTGAGACTGCCGTCAGCCCATCACAGCAGCCAGAAAGTGAAACTGCTGTCATCCCATCACAGAGACTACCCTCATCTCATCACAGCAGCCAGAAATTGAGACTGCCGTCAGGCCATCACAGCAGCCAGAAAGTCAGACTGCCATTATTTCATCACAGAAGCCAGAAAGTGAGACTGCCGTTATAACATCACAGCAGCCAGAAAGTGAGACTGTTGTCATTCCATCACAGCAGCCAGAAAGTGAGACTGCCGTCATCCTATCACAGCAGCCAGAAAGTGAGACTGCAGTCATCCCATCACAGCAGCCAGAAAGTGAGACTGTCGTCATCCCATCACAGCAGCCAGAAAGTGAGACTGCAGTCATCCGATCACAGCAGCCAAAAAGTGAGACAGCCATCATCCCATCAAAGCAGCCAGAAAGTGAGACTACCAACCGCCCATCACAGCATCTAGAAAATGAGACTGCCACCATCCCATGACATCAGCCAGAAAGTGAGACTGCATTCATCCCATCACAGAGACTGCCCACATCTCATCAAAGCAGCCAGAAAGTGAGACTGCCTTCAGCCCATCAAATCAGCCAGAAAATGAGACTGTCGTCATCCCATCACATCAGCCAGAAAGTGAGACTGCTGTCATCCCATCACAGACTACGCTCATCTCATCACAGCAGTTAGAAATTGAGACAGCCATAATCCCATCACAGCAGCCAGAAAGTGAGACTGCCAACCGCCCATCACAGCACCCAGAAAATGAGACTGCCGTCATCCCATCACATCAGCCAGAAAGTGACACTGCTGTCATCCCATCACAGAGACAACCCTCATCTCATCACAGCAGCCATAAATTGAGACTTCCGTCAGGCCATCACAGCAGCCAGAAAGTGAGACTGCCGTTATTTCATCACAGCAGCCAGAAAGTAAGACTGCCGTTATCCCATCACAGCAGCCAGAAAGTGAAACTGTCATCATTCCATCACAGCAGCCAGAAAGTGAGACTGCCGTCATCCTATCACAGCAGCCAGAAAGTGAGACTGCAGTCATCCCATCACAGCCGCCAGAAAGTGAGACTGTCGTCATCCCATCACAGCAGCCAGAAAGTGAGACTGCAGTCATCCGATCATAGCAGCCAGAAAGTGAGACAGCCATCATCCCATCAAAGCAGCCAGAAAGTGAGACTACCAACCGCCCATCACAGCATCCAGAAAATGAGACTGCCGTCATCCCATCACTTCAGCCAGAAAGTGAGACTGCATTCATCCCATCACAGAGACTGCCCACATCTCATCACAGCAGCCAGAAAGTGAGACTGCCGTCAGCCCATCAAATCAGCCAGATAATGAGACTGTCGTCATCCCATCACATCAGCCAGAAAGTGAGACTGCTGTCATCCCAACACAGACTACCCTCATCTCATCACAGCAGTCAGAAATTGAGACAGCCATAATCCCATCACAGCAGCCAGAAAGTGAGACTGCCAACCGCCCATCACAGCACCCAGAAAATGAGACTGCCGTCAACCCATCACATCAGCCAGAAAGTGACACTGCTGTCATCCCATCACAGAGACTACCCTCATCTCATCACAGCAGCCTGAAATTGAGACTTCCGTCAGGCCATCACAGCAGCCAGAAAGTGAGACTGCCGTTATTTCATCACAGCAGCCAGAAAGTGAGACTGCCATTATCCCATCACAACAGCCAGAAAGTGAGACTGCCGTCATCCCATCACAGCAGCCAGAAAGTGAGACTGCCGTCATCCCATCACAGCAGCCAGAAAGTGAGACTGCAGTCATCCCATCACAGCAGCCAGAAAGTGAGAATGTCGTCATCCCATCACAGCAGCCAGAAAGTGAGACTGCAGTCATCCCATCACAGTAGCCAGAAAGTGAGACTGCCAACCGCCCACCACAGCATCCAGGAAAATGAGACTGCCCACATCTCATCACAGCAGCCAGAAAGTGAGACTGCCGTCATTCCATCACAGCAGCCAGAAAATGAGCCTGTCGTCATCCCATCAAAGCAGTCAGAAAGTGAGACTGCTGTCATTCCATCACAGCAGCCAGAAAGTGAGACTGCCATCATCCCATCACAGAGACTACCCTCATCTCATCACAGCAGCCAGAAATCGAGACTGCCGTCAGCCCATCACAGAGACTTGTTACATCTCGTGGCTCTCCTGAGGCAAGGACTGAGGCAGTCTCTCATTCCTTGCCTGCCACGAGCACTCCTGCTCAGCAACGCCGAAGGTCTGCCAGACTGCGCAGTGTGCAGGAGATGCCTTTACAGAGAGGCAGCAGAAGGGTGACACCTAGTGGTTCTCCTGTTACAAGGAGTGAAGCGGTCTCCCATTCCTGGCCTGCCGCAGACTCTCCTGCTCAGTGGCCCCGAAGGTCTGCAAGGCTGCGCAATGTGCAGAGGTTTACTGCTCAGGGAAGCAGTGAGATTCCCGTTATCTCTGCACATTGTGAGACCGAGGATCCCGCCTCTATTTCCCAGAGGCAGGAGGGTGAGCATGTGCAATGCGTGGTGGGTCCTGATTCGCTCACTGACGTCACACGGCTTGATGACAAGGCTGGTGACGTGGTGAATCCTGACTGGCCAGGCTGGGACGTCATGGACCCTGATTGGGTCAAGTACGTCATCTCCGCCTCGCGCCCGCCCTCGGGTGGAGCTGCACCTCCTTAAAAGCTCCCCCTGCCATCATGGCGGCGCGCGACCGTCCTTCTATGTTTGGATGTCTGGCAGCGTGCTGCCATGCCACTGCTCAGGCATTACTGTCTCTTGTGGGCTTGGCCCTTGCTGCTCCGGCAGTACCTCGTTTGCAGGCCGTGTTCCTGCCTTGCTGCTCCGGCAGTACCCCCGTCAACAGGCCGTGTTCCTGTCCCAGGTGAGCTCCTCAAGTCTCCATTGGACACACCTGGTTATTGAAAGCACACGTGCGTGGGCACCTCTGTGCTACCCTTGTGCCATATTCTCGTGACTTCCACTGGCACACGTGCGTGGGCACCTCTGTGCTTCCCCGTGCAACAGGTACACCGAGCCGTGAGATCTGTGCCATACAACCCTCAGGGGTTAGGGCAGATCGGTGTACATAGATTGTCTGTGACATTCCAGACGATCGCTAGCAGCAACCCGCTCATTCTTCACCCACCATAGCGGCGGTCCCTTACACCGCACAGTGGACCTTGACCGGCGGAAGCAGTCCATTTCCCATCTTGGCACGCTTCCCCGGGTCCCCCTCGTAACATTACGGTCGCGCCAAAGGTCTGGCTATGGCTGAAGAGCAGCAGCAGTTGCTGCGTTATGTGCAGTAGTTGGAGTCACGATTGGCAGCAGTGGAACAGTCTTCCTCCGATAAGACTACTCTGGCGACAGTCGACACTCAGGTGGCTACCCAGGCTGTGCTATTGGGCGGAAGGTCTCCTCGCCTTGCGCTTCCAGAGCGCTTTAGCGGCAACAGCTCTGAGTGCTGTGGGTTTATAAACCAGGTTACCACCTACTTAGAGCTGTCCGCGACTCTTTACGCTACCGAGAAGGCGAAGGTAGCCTTCGTCCAGTCCCTGCTCACAGGGAGAGCGCTGAAGTGGTCCACGCCGTTGTGGGAGCGCGGAGATCGTGTGGTGAATAACTTAGCAGCTTATCTTGGGGCCATGAGAATGGTGTTCCTCGGGCCTCAAGTCACCCACGATTCCGCGCTGCGCCTCCTACGACTTCGGCAAGGGTCTGCTTCAGTCGGGGACTTTGCTGTACACTTTAGGACACTGGCCGCAGAGCTGGACTGGCCGGATAAGGTCCTTGTCCCTGTGTTTTGGGAGGGCCTGGCAGGGTTTGTCAAAGACGCACTGGCCACACGTGAGGTGCCTGCCACTTTAGAGTCCTTGATTCAGGTTGCCTCTCGCATAGACATCCGCCAGGCGGAGCGAAGGCTCGAGGTCTCTTCAGCACCCACGTCTTCTCGGCCTAAAAAGCGTCTGACTCCCGTCTTCCATCAGACAGGTCCCCCAGCCAGTCCTGTAGGCGACTCCGTGGAGTCAATGGAAGTGTCCAAGGTGGTCTCCTCTGCCCCAGGTTCTCGGTCTTGTGTCATCTGCTTTTCCTGTGGGCAGAGGGGACACATAGCTACCCTATGTCCCAAACCGTCGGGAAAAGACAGCGTCTAGTTTCTATCAGAGGGGGGACTCTAGACGCTACTTCTCCCTCTAAGTTGACTATCAGCGCCCAGTTGCAGTTCGGCACTACTCTCTTCTCTGCCCTGGCTTGCTTGGACTCAGGCGCTGAAGGCAATTTCATCTCGACCTCCCTGGCAACCCGATACTCAGTTCCCCTGGTTCTGTTGCTCAAGCCACTCAGGGTCCGGGTAGTCGACGGGTCCATACTACTCGATCCTATCACCCAGATCACCATCCCTCTCAGGATGGATGTACCACCGGGACACCATGAGCAGGTGTCCTTCCTGGTGCTTCCAGGGGGGACGGATGAGATCCTACTGGGTCTTCCCTGGTTGAGACAGCATGCTCCTATACTCAACTGGGCAACAGGGGATATCTCATCATGGGCAGGATCCTGTTGAGAGCACCTCGTGACTACCGAACCACCCGCTACCATTAGGTCGGTTGGGTCCTCAGGGAATACTGAGGGGCCGGGTTTACCGACACCTTATGAGGCCTACAGGGATGTCTTTTCCAAAAGGGCCGCAGATACTCTTCCTCCCCACCGGCCATATGATTGCCGAATAGACCTGAAGCCAGGCTCCGAGCCCCCTAGGGGCAGAGTGTATCCACTCTCTGCTCCAGAGACGGAGGCTATGTCCAAATATATTCAGGACAGCCTGGCGAAGGGGTTCATTCGCAAGTCTATTTCACCGGCTGGTGCAGGGTTCTTTTTTGTGCAGAAGAAGGAAGGGGATCTGCGCCCCTGTATCGATTACAGGGGATTAAATGCAATCACAATCAAGAACAAATACCCTTTGCCCCTCATTACTGAGCTATTTGATCGATTCCGCGGGGCAAAGGTCTTCACAAAGCTGGATCTACGCGGGGCGTATAATCTAGTGCGAGTCCGAAAGGGCGATGAGTGGAAGACCGCCTTTAACACCAGGGACGGTCACTACGAGTATCTAGTAATGCCCTTCGGACTCTGCAATGCCCCCGCCGTATTTCAAGACTTTGTGAATGACATTTTCCGGGATTTGTATCTTTCCGTGGTTGCATACCTGGATGACATTCTTATCTTCTCCCCCGATCTTACCACCCATCGGAGGGATGTCATCCGAGTACTTAAGAGGCTCCGCACCCATTCGTTATATGCTAAGCTGGAAAAGTGCGTTTTTGAACAGGAATCCTTGCCGTTCCTGGGGTACATAGTGTCCAGTCAGGGGTTAGCAATGGATCCGGGGAAGTTGGAGACAGTGATGAACTGGCCTGAGCCCCGCTCGCTGAAGGCGATCCAGCGATTCTTGGGGTTTATCAATTATTATCGCCAGTTCATTCCCAACTTCTCGATGGTGGCAGCACCCATCATTGCCCTTACCCGCAAGGGCGCTAATCCCAAAGCATGGACACGGGAAACGGTAGAGGCATTTCACACTCTCAAAACTCACTTCTCCAGAGCTCCCATCCTTCATCGTCCAGACATCTCCAAACCCTTCCTACTGGAGGTAGACGCCTCTTCGGTCGGTGCAGGTGCAGTCCTGTACCAGAAAAACGAACGAGGAAGGAAACATCCGTGTTTCTTTTTCTCCAAGACCTTTTCTCCGGCCGAGAGGAACTACTCCATAGGGGATAGGGAGTTACTGGCGATGAAACTAGCATTCCAGGAATGGCGGCATCTCCTGGAGGGTGCGAAGCATCCATTTGAGGTTTTTTCTGACCACAAAAACCTCACATACCTCCAGACAGCACAACGCCTGAACCCAAGGCAGGCCCGTTGGTCTTTATTCTTCTCCCGGTTCCGCTTTATTATCCGCCACCTGGCCGGTGAGAAGAACGTACGGGCCGATGCCTTGTCACGTTGTATGGTTGTGTTGGAGGAGGACGAGGAGGAGCCTCGTCTTATACTACCCCCGGACAGCTTGAGGATGGTCACTCCCACTTCTTTGGACCAGGTGCCACCTGGCAAAACCCTCGTTCCCCCTGAACTACGGAACGAGGTGCTATCGTGGGCCCATGCCTCCAAGGTCGGGGGCCACTTCGGGGTCAAAAGGACCAGAGACCTGGTGACCAGGCATTATTGGTGGCCGAGACTACCCCAGGACATACAGGAATATGTGGGAGCCTGTATGTCGTGTGCTCGGAATAAGCCGTCCCGGCAGAGACCGGCAGGTCTTCTTCACCCACTGCCAGTGCCGGATCGTCCCTGGGAAGTGGTAGTCAGCAGGGCACAAGGTCGTATGGGTCATCACGGACCACTTCTCTAAAATGGTCCACTTGGTGCCTCTCCCACGACTGCCGACGTCACGTGCTCTCGCCACCTTGTTCATTCGGCATGTATTTAGGTTGCATGGCATGCCTGACAAGGTGGTGAGCGACCGGGGTCCCCAGTTCGCGTCTCGCTTCTGGAGAGAGCTCTGTAAGCTCCTGCAGATAGAGCTGAACATCTCCTCCGCATACCATCCCGAGACCAATGGACTAGTGGAGAGGACTAATCAGACCTTGGTAACTTACCTCCGCCATTTTATATCCGCGCACCACGACAACTGGGCTAACCTCCTTCCTTGGGCCGAATTTGCCATTAACAATTCGGTCCATGAATCCTCTGGCCAGACTCCGTTCCTACTCAATAACGGACAACATCCCAGAATCCCGGTTCCGATGCCCATCACGTCACCCGATACTAGAGTGGAGGATTGGGCGACCAAGGCCCGGGAGATCTGGGATGACACCCAAGAGGCTCTTATAAGGGCCAAAGACCGGATGGTGACAACGGCTGATGTTCGTCGCCGCCCTGCACCATCCTTCGCCCCTGGTGACCTAGTATGGCTGTCCTCTAAGAATGTTAACCTACGGGTACAGGCAGCCAAATTCGCCCCTAGGTATCTGGGTCCGTTTAAAGTACTACAGCAGGTAAACCCAGTGGCATATCGACTCCAGCTCCCTCCACGCTGGGCTATAGCCAACACCTTTCACGTGTCCCTCCTGAAACCCGTACGACTTAATAAATTCTCGGGGTCCCTGCCGGCTCAAACCGACTCCCCGTCCGACGACCCTGAGGTGGCAAAACTTGTGGAGACAAAAGTCATACAGGGCAAGAGGTACTACCTCGTGGAGTGGGCCGGCCGTGGTCCGGAGCATATATCCTGGGAGTTGGAGGATCATATCCGCGCCCCGGGTTTGATAGCGGCCTTCGAGCACGGACAGGGGGGGGGGGCCTAGACGGGGGGGTAATGTTACATCTCGTGGCTCTCCTGAGGCAAGGACTGAGGCAGTCTCCCATTCCTTGCCTGCCACGAGCACTCCTGCTCAGCAACGCCGAAGGTCTGCCAGACTGCGCAGTGTGCAGGAGATGCCTTCTCAGAGAGGCAGCAGAAGGGTGACACCTAGTGGTTCTCCTGTTACAAGGAGTGAAGCGGTCTCCCATTCCTGGCCTGCCGCAGACTCTCCTTCTCAGCGGCCCCGAAGGTCTGCAAGGCTGCGCAATGTGCAGAGGTTTACTGCTCAGGGAAGCAGTGAGATTCCCGTTATCTCTGCACATTGTGAGACCGAGGATCCCGCCTCTGTTTCCCAGAGGCAGGAGGGTGAGCATGTGCAATGCGTGGTGGGTCCTGATTCGCTCACTGACGTCACACGGCTTGATGACAAGGCTGGTGACGTGGTGAATCCTGACTGGCCAGGCTGGGACGTCGTGGACCCTGATTGGGTCAAGTCCGTCATCTCCGCCTCGCGCCCGCCCTCGGGTGGAGCTGCACCTCCTTAAAAGCTCCCCCTGCCATCATGGCGGCGCGCGACCGTCCTTCTATGTTTGGATGTCTGGCAGCGTGCTGCCATGCCACTGCTCAGGCATTACTGTCTCTTGTGGGCTTGGCCCTTGCTGCTCCGGCAGTACCTCGTTTGCAGGCCGTGTTCCTGCCTTGCTGCTCCGGCAGTACCCCCGTCAACAGGCCGTGTTCCTGTCCCAGGTGAGCTCCTCAAGTCTCCATTGGACTCACCTGGTTATTGAAAGCACACGTGCGTGGGCACCTCTGTGCTACCCTCGTGCCATATTCTCGTGACTTCCACTGGCACACGTGCGTGGGCACCTCTGTGCTTCCCCGTGCAACAGGTACACCGAGCCGTGAGATCTGTGCCATACAACCCTCAGGGGTTAGGGCAGATCGGTGTACATAGATCGTCTGTGACATTCCAGACGATCGCTAGCAGCAACCCGCTCACTCTTCACCCACCATAGCGGCGGTCCCTTACACCGCACAGTGGACCTTGACCGGCAGAAGCAGTCCATTTCCCATCTTGGCACGCTTCCCCGGGTCCCCCTCGTAACAGAGACTACCCTCATCTCATCACAGCAGCCAGAAATTGAGACTGCTGTCAGGCCATCATAGCAGCCAGAAAGTGAAACTGCCGTTATTCCATCACAGCAGCCAGAAAGTGAGACTTTCGTCATTCAATCACAGCAGCTAGAAAGTGAGACTGCAGTCATCCTATCACAGCAGCCAGAAAGTGAGACTGCAGTCATCCCATAACAGCAGCCAGAAAGTGATACTGTCATCATCCCATAACAGCAGCCAGAAAGTGATACTGTCATCATCCCATCACAGCAGCCAGAAAGTGATGCAGCCATCATCCCATCACAGCAGCCAGAAAGTGACACTGCCGTCATCCAATCACAGAGACTGCCCACATCTCATCACAGCAGCCAGAAAGTGAGCCTGTCATCATTCCATCACAGCAGCCAGAAAGTGAGACTGCCGTTATCCCATCACAGCAGCCAGAAAGTGAGACTGCCGTTATCCCATCACAGCAGCCAGAAAGTGAAACTGTCGTCATTCCATCACAGCAGCTAGAAAGTGAGACTGCCGTCATCCTATCACAGCAGCCAGAAAGTGAGACTGCAGTCATCCCATCACAGCAGCCAGAAAGTGAGACTGCCGTCATCCTATCACAGCAGGCAGAAAGTGAGACTGCAGTCATCCCATCACAGCAGCCAGAAAGTGAGACAGCCAACCGCCCATCACAGCATCCAGGAAATGCGACTGCCGTCATCCCATCACATCAGCCAGAAAGTGAAACTGCGGTCATCCCATCACAGAGACTGCCCACATCTCATCACAGCAGCCAGAAAGTGAAACTGCCATCAGCCCATTACAGCAGCCAGAAAGTGAGACTGCCGTTATCCCATCAAATCAGCCAGAAAATGAGACTGTCGTCATTCCATCACAGCAGCCAGAAAGTGAGACTGCCGTCAAGCCATCACAGCAGCCAAAAAGTGAAACTGCCGTCATCCCATCACAGAGACTACCCTCATCTCATCACAGCAGCCAGAAATTGAGACTGCCGTCAGGCCATCACAGCAGCCAGAAAGTGAGAGTGCCATTATTTCATCACAGCAGCCAGAAAGTAAGACTGCCGTTATAACATCACAGCAGCCAGAAAGTGAGACTGTTGTCATTCCATCACAGCAGCCAGAAAGTGAGACTGCCGTCATCCTATCACAGCAGCCAGAAAGTGAGACTGCAGTCATCCCATCACAGCAGCCAGAAAGTGAGACTGTCGTCATCCCATCACAGCAGCCAGAAAGTGAGACTGCAGTCATCCGATCACAGCAGCCAGAAAGTGAGACAGCCAACATCCCATCAAAGCAGCCAGAAAGTGAGACTACCAACCGCCCATCACAGCATCCAGAAAATGAGACTGCCGTCATCCCATCACATTAGCCAGAAAGTGAGACTGCATTCATCCCATCACAAAGACTACCCTCATCTCATCACAGCAGCCAGAAATTGAGACTGTCGTTATTTCATCACAGCAGCCAGAAAGTGAGACTGCCATTATTTCATCACAGCAGCCAGAAAGTGAGACTGCCGTTATCCTATCACAGCAGCCAAAAAGTGAGACTGTCGTCATTCCATCACAGCAGCCAGAAAGTGAGACTGCCATCATCCTATCACAGCAGCCAGAAAGTGAGACTGGAATCATCCCATCACAGCAGCCAGAAAGTGAGACTGCAATCATCCCATCACAGCAGCCAGAAAGTGAGACTGCCGTCAGCCCATCAAATCAGCCAGAAAATGAGACTGTCGTCATCCCATCACATCAGCCAGAAACTGAGACTGCTGTCATCCCATCACAGACTACCCTCATCTCATCACAGCAGCCAGAAATTGAGACAGCCATAATCCCATCACAGCAGCCAGAAAGTGAGACTGCTGTCATCCCATCACATCAGCCAGAAAGTGAGACTGCTGTCATCCCATCACAGAGACTACCCTCATCTCATCACAGCAGCCAGAAATTGAGACTTCCGTCAGGCCATCACAGCAGCCAGAAAGTGAGACTGCCGTTATTTCATCACAGCAGCCAGAAAGTGAGACTGCGGTTATCCCATCACAGCAGCCAGAAAGTGAGACAGCCATCATCTCATCACAGCAGCCAGAAAGTGATACTGCCTTCAGCTCATCACAGCAGCAGAAAGTGAGCCTGTCGTCATTCCATCACAGCAGCCAGAATGTGAGACTGCTGTCATCCCATCACAGCAGCCATAAAGTGAGACTGCCGTCATCCAATCACAGAGACTACCCTCATCTCATCACAGCAGCCAGAAATTGAGACTGCCGTCAGCCCTTCACAGCAGACAGAAAGTGAAACTGCCGTTATCCCATCACAGCAGCCAGAAAGTGAGACTGTCGTCATCCTATCACAGCAGACAGAAAGTGAGACTGCAGTCATCCCATCACAGCAGCCAGAAAGTGAGACTGTCGTCATCCCATCACAGCAGCCAGAAAGTGAGACTGCAGTCATCCCATCACAGCAGCCAGAAAGTGAGCCAGCCATCATCCCATCACAGCAGCCAGAAAGTGAGACTGCCAACCGCCCATCACAACATCCAGAAAATGAGACTGCCGTCATCCTATCACATGAGCCAGAAAATGAAACTGCGGTCATCCCATTGCAGAGACTGCCCACATCTCATCACAGCAGCCAGAAAGTGAGACTGTCGTTGTCACAAACCACCGGGGGGGTCACTCAGAAATCCCCCGCGCTGGCTACCAGTACGTCACAATCGGGGGGTAACAAGTGGGGGGTCACCCCTCCTTTATACCTCCCGACCGACAGACAGAGCACGTGACGCGCTCTCTAGCTCCCCTCTTATAGTCAGGCCAATTATGGAATTGCCCGACAATAAGCAAGGAGGCCGCTATACTACTTATGCCGATTATTGAAGGGTCCCCGGTGAGAGTAGGGTATATATTCCCCCGACCTCCGCGGGCGGAATATATAATATCTTCCCGAATCTCACTGGCCTCCCCACAATAATCCTTGGCACAACTCGCTGCCACCAACCGCTTCACGGTAACTATTAGCCGAACACACGGACGTGGGATTCAAGATCGAGATAACAGAACAGCCCAGGATTAATTATATAATTTAATCGCCTAAAGCACACTAGAAACTACAATATATACAATAGGGAATCTACAGAATATACAGTTATGTCAGAGTACAGTTACAGTCAAAGCATGGGTTACAAACAGGCATACACAGTTCCAGCAGTTACCTTGTTGCGTCTGGCCACAGGGGGGCGCTGTAGACCAGGTTTCCAGGAACTCCCACAGATGTTTCCTGCACGTGCCCCCAGCGAGAAGAACCTTGGAAAATGGCCGAAGCAGGGTTATCAACCTGGGCAAATCCAGGTCTCCTCCTACCTTAGTGACCTCACGGGGAAGCACTGCCACTCCCCCTGCATGGATCAGAATTATCCAGAAAAGGGGATTTTGGCCATAACTGTGCCTGGGAGCGTCGTAGACGGACGCCAATGCTCTCATTGTGACAGTTATGAATTTAGCTGCAGAACGAGGGGACTCATGACCTGTCTACGAGTTCCCATATGGCTGATATCACGTTTGGTGTGTTTCCCAATGTCCTACTTCCATAAAAAGGGTGTGCCAGCATCGTCCACATGCGGAGACACCATTGTTATGGTTGCCATATTTATCGGAGATATGGCTTGCGAGATATGAACCATTTTTTACTGGAGTCGTTCTGTCTGGCTATTTCCATAGCCTTGCTAACTAGCTAGCAGCTCCTACTACAGGGTCACGGCAGGGAGTCATCCTGTATCCATTGTCCTAAAGCCACCTAATTTCCATATCACAGGACATGGCCATGGATTTGTTGCTAAACCAGTTGTGTGAAGGGAAGGGGGTAGTGACACCAGGAGAGGGCTTCCTGACATGACTTGAATGTCATGATTTATCGTCATATCTCCGGATTTACCTCACACCTCCCCCCTTTTGAGGGCGCTAGGGGGCAGCACACTCCGGTGTTCCCCCGTGCGCCCGTCCGCGACCTCTCCTTGTCGGGACAGCCCGTCTGCGTTACCGTGGTCACGGCCCCTTTTGTGGCGAATAGTGAAGTTGTATTGCTGGAGCGCAAGGCTCCATCGCAACAATCGCCCATTCGTCCCAGAGACGGTGTGCAACCAGCTGAGGGGATTGTGGTCCGTCTCCACGATGAAGTGGCACCCGTATAGATAGGGTTGCAGACGCTGCAGGGCCCACACTATGGCCAGGCACTCCTTCTCCATTGTAGAATAGGCCACTTCCCTTGGTAACAGCTTCCTGCTCAGGTACAAGACTGGGTGCTCTTGGCTCGCAGAGTCCACCTGGCTGAGCACCGCACCGAGGCCGAAGTCACTGGCGTCGGTCTGTACTACAAACGGCCGCGTGAAGTCGGCTGCCTGTAGCACGGGCGGGCTGGACAGGGCGTCCTTTAGGGCCCGGAAGGCTGTCTCGCAGTCCACTGTCCAATCGACTGCAGAGGGCAGCTTCTTCTTGGTGAGGTCCGTCAAGGGCTTTGCCAGGCTACTATAGCATGGAACAAACCTCCTATAGTACCCAGCGGTCCCCAAGAAGGACATCACCTGCTTCTTGGTCCTGGGGGTGGGCCAGGATGCGATGGCCTCCACTTTCTCAGGCTCGGGCTTCAGCGTTCCCCCACCTACCCGGTGACCGAGGTACTGGACCTCGCTCATGGCCAGCTGACACTTTCCCGGCTTGATGGTCAAACCTGCCCGGTGGATCCGCCTGAGCACCTGTGCTAGATGCTCTAGGTGGTCCTCCCAGGTGGGACTGAAGACGGCAATGTCATCCAGGTACGCGGCCGCGTACCCTTCAAGTCCCTTGAGCAGGGTGTTGACCATCCGCTGGAAAGTGGCAGGGGCATTCCTCATCCCGAATGGCATCACCGTGGACTCGTACAGTCCAAATGGGGTAATAAAGGCAGAGCGTTCCCTGGCCTTGCGAGTCAGGGGGATCTGCCAATATCCCCGGCTCAGGTCCATGATGGTCAGGTACTGAGCCCCGGCCAACTGATCGAGCAGGTCATCGATGCGTGGCATTGGGTACGCATCGGCGACCGTGACAGCATTGAGCCCCCTGTAGTCCACGCAGAACCGAGTGGTTCGGTCCTTCTTAGGGACGAGGACTACAGGCGAGGCCCAAGCGCTGTTGGATGCCTGGATCACCCCCAGCTCCAGCATCTCGTCAATCTCCTGGCGCATGTGTTGCTGCACCTCCAGGGAGACCCGATATGCTGAACGCCGGATCGGGGGATGATCCCCAGTGTCCACGTGATGGACAGCCAAGTCAGTCCTTCCGGGCTGGTTGGTAAACAACCCCCGGAAGGGGTGTAGGGTGGCCCACAGCTGGGACCGTTGGTCCTCCAAGAGCTGGTGGCCAACCTCCACATCCTCAATGGATCCGCCTGCCCTAACCTGGGCTAGCATATCCAAGAGGGTTTCCGCTTCTCCCTCCTCGGGCAGGTTGCACACGGGGAGCGCACATGCCTCCCGCTCATGATGTGCCTTCATCATGTTCACATGGAAGGGCTTCCGCCTTCCACGGGCAGGGTCCAGGGTGACCAGGTACGTTACAGGGTTGAGCTGCTGGTACACGAGGTATGGGCCTTCCCAGGCTGCCTGAAGCTTGTCCTGTGGTACGGGGACCAGTACCCACACCTCTTGACCCACTTGGTAGGTCCTCTCACAAGCGTTCTGGTCGTACCAACGCTTCTGATCGGCCTGGGCTTGAGCCATATTGTCGTGTACCAGTTGCGTCAAGGCCTGCATTTTGTCCCGGAAGCGCATGACATACTCGATAACCGACACTCCAGGGGTGGCCAAATCCCCTTCCCAAGCCTCTTTCACCAGAGCCAGGGGGCCCCGCACACGTCGCCCGTACAGGAGCTCAAACGGTGAGAATCCTGTTGAGGCCTGTGGAACCTCCCGGTAAGCAAATAACAGGTGTGGGAGATACCGCTCCCAGTCACGCCCATGGGAGTCGACCAACATCTTAAGCATCTGCTTTAAGGTGCCATTGAACCGCTCGCACAGGCCATTAGTCTGTGGATGGTACGGGCTGGCCACCAGATGTCGCACCTGGACTTGCTTACAGAGGGTCTCCATCAGCTGGGACATGAATTGGGTCCCCCGGTCAGTGAGCATTTCCTGGGGAAAACCCACTCGGGAGAAAATCTCCAGCAATGCGGTGGCCACCTTGTCAGCCCGAATGGACGACAAGGCCACTGCTTCTGGGTACCGGGTGGCATAGTCCACTACCGTCAGTATGAAGCGTTTCCCGGAGCTGCTGGGGATGGCAAGCGGGCCGACCAGATCCACAGCCACCCTCCTGAAAGGCTCATCGATGATTGGCAGAGATACTAGTGGGGCTTTGGGGTGTGGCCCCGCCTTCCCCACTCTCTGACAGGTTTCACACGAACGGCAGTAGGCAGCCACATCGGCCCCCATTTTTGGCCAGTAGAAATGCTGGTTTAACCTGGCCTTGGTCTTAGCGATCCCTAGGTGTCCGGCCATCGGAATCTCATGTGCGATCCGCAACAACTCCGTCCGGAACGGATAGGGTACCACCAACTGTCGGTCCCTGGGCCACGCCTCCGGTGAACCCTGCTGGACCGTGGCCCGGTACAGCCGTCCTTGGTCCCAGACCACTCGCTCCGGGTCCGAGTCCGAGGGAGGCTGTGCCGCCTGCTCCTTTAGAGCTTTCAGGCTGTCGTCAGCTTCTAACGCTGCCTGAAACCCCTGACCAGATGTGGCCAGAATCGACGAGACTGTCACATCTTCGGTCAGTACCCCGGGACCTGTGTCCTGGCCTCCACCTGACTCGGCTGCCACTTGGTCAGAAGGGGAAGAGCTATCGGACCTCCGGGAGGCCCCTTGGCTTCCAGCACTCCCACTGCGGGTGACAGCGGCCACAGCCGCTGCGACCGTGGGTCGTGCCTGCTCCTCCTCCGTTCCTGACCAAGTCGCCGGTTCAGGCAGACCTACCTGGCTTCCTGACACCCCGGTTGTGGGGGAACCCTGCACCGAGATCTTACCTGGGAGCACTTCCGCTCCTGGACCGGCCCCAATCTCACCTGCCTGTTCCCCTCCTGCAGCAACAGAACCCCGGTGTGAAATCTCTGGGGACCCCACATTTGCTGTGGTAGCCCCCACCCCACACACTGGTCCTCCCCCTGCAGCACCCTGCTCTCTGCTTATCCCTGCAGAGGGCAACAGATCCCAGCTCACAGGCTGGTTACTTGTAGAGGCATTGTCACACCTGTCTCTGACCCCCTCCCCTCCTGTCACAGCTGCAGCTGCGTGTGTGTCTATGGTGTCTGTGCAAGCAGAAATATCGGAGTTCACTCCCTCCTCCCTTACATCATTCATAGATAACACATTAACATTGTCAGGAGTCATGTCAGTACTGGCTGAAGGTTCAGCCTTTGGGGCGGGGCCAAACTGGGAGGTTATTTGCCCCAAATCTGTCCCAAGTAGCACGTTTGCAGGGATCCGATCAGTTACCCCCACCTCCCTCACCCCTCGCCCTGCGCCCCAGTCCACATAAATGTCAGCAACAGGCAGCGCCGGGTCAATGCCTCCAATCCCGGAGACAGCGAGGGTTTTTCCAGGGATCAAGTCTTGGGGGGACACCATCTCAGGCCGCACCAGAGTCACCTCCGAGGCGCTGTCTCGCAGTCCTATGGTCACAGACTGGCCGACGGTGACAGGTTGGAAGCTGTCCAGGGACCTACCACCACCCCCACCCACACAATACACCTTGGGCGGCCCTTGGGACGGGGACGGAGCCGGGGCCTTGGGACGCTGAGGGCACATGGCCTTGAAGTGTCCAGGTAGGTTGCACTGGTGGCACCGTCTTGGTTCCGCCACGGGCCTGGAGAGGGGAGTTGAGGGGGACACCCCCTGCAGTCTAGGGGCAGGTGGGGCAGTCGCAGAATTCATCTTACCCCCTCTCCAGGTGCTGCTGGTGGCCGCTCTCCTGGCCTCAGGGGCCCGGTTGTTGGTGTAGTCATCGGCAAGGGCAGCTGTAGCTGTGGATCCCTTTGGCTTCTGGTCTCGGATGAACTGGCGGAGATCCTCAGGGCAGTTCCACAAGAGTTGCTCCGTGATGAACAAGTCCAGGATCTCCGGTCCGGTGGAAAGCTGCAGGCCTTGGGTCCAGTGGTCGGCAGCTCGGGCAAGTGCCCGCCGGTGGTCAGCCCAGGAGTCCTTTGGTCCCTTCTGTAGGCTCCGGAACTTCTTGCGGTAGGACTCCGGGGTGAGGTTGTACTGTTGGATCAGGGCCCGCTTGATGGTGTCGTAGCCCTGATCTGCCTCAGCAGGCAAGTCCCCAAGGATATCCAGGGTCTTACCCCTTAAACGGGGGGTCAGGTATTTGGCCCACTGGTCCTTGTTCAGATGGTGCTGCAAGCAAGTCCGCTCAAAAGCAGTCAAGAAAGAGTCCAAGTCTCCATCCTTCTCCAGCACTGGGAAGTCCTCAACACGGACCTTTGGAAGTTTGGTGTCTTGAAGGTCACGTGTGGCTGATGAGGGCCGGAGCTGAGCTAGCTGCAGCTGGTAGTCACGCTCTGCCTGGCGCTCTTCACGCGCTGCCTGCCGCTCTGCCCTGCGCTCTGCCATGAGTATCTCGTAGGTATCCCGGTCTCCAGCCTGGAGAAGGGCCATAGCCATTTGAAGAAGGCTATCCGAGCCTCCCAGGCTCGGTGGAATGGCACGTGGTGATCTGCGGCCCGCTGCGGAGCCTGGTGCTTCACTGTCCATTGCAGAGCGGAGGGCTGGCATCTGGCTCGTTGAGGAACCTTGGGCGAGCTCCTCCTCATCTTGTCCAGCAGTCCCAGGTTGTGCGATGTCCTCTGCAGAGCTGTTCTCTGGCGTCGGGCTCCTGGAGGGCTCGTGGACAACCTCCTCATCGTCTCTGGCCTGAGCATCGGCCATTCCTTTGGCTTTGCTCCTGGTGCTATCAGCCATTGTTGCAGACTTTGGTCACTGACACAGAACTGACACCTGATGCCTCCACACACCTTACAGTATCTGCACTCTGACACTCTAGTGTTGAGCTGGTCTGAAGACCCCAGCAGCCACAGCTGCTGCAGGCAGTCTTTAGTGTCTGGGAGTATGGGTCTCACACTCACACACACTATTATCTCGATCCCACCGCTGCCACCAATATGTCACAAACCACCGGGGGGGTCACTCAGAAATCCCCCGCGCTGGCTACCAGTACGTCACAATCGGGGGGTAACAAGTGGGGGGTCACCCCTCCTTTATACCTCCCGACCGACAGACAGAGCACGTGACGCGCTCTCTAGCGCCCCTCTTATAGTCAGGCCAATTATGGAATTGCCCGACAATAAGCAAGGAGGCCGCTATACTACTTATGCCGATTATTGAAGGGTCCCCGGTGAGAGTAGGGTATATATTCCCCCGACCTCCGCGGGCGGAATATATAATATCTTCCCGAATCTCACTGGCCTCCCCACAATAATCCTTGGCACAACTCGCTGCCACCAACCGCTTCACGGTAACTATTAGCCGAACACACGGACGTGGGATTCAAGATCGAGATAACAGAACAGCCCAGGATTAATTATATAATTTAATCGCCTAAAGCACACTAGAAACTACAATATATACAATAGGGAATCTACAGAATATACAGTTATGTCAGAGTACAGTTACAGTCAAAGCATGGGTTACAAACAGGCATACACAGTTCCAGCAGTTACCTTGTTGCGTCTGGCCACAGGGGGGCGCTGTAGACCAGGTTTCCAGGAACTCCCACAGATGTTTCCTGCACGTGCCCCCAGCGAGAAGAACCTTGGAAAATGGCCGAAGCAGGGTTATCAACCTGGGCAAATCCAGGTCTCCTCCTACCTTAGTGACCTCACGGGGAAGCACTGCCACTCCCCCTGCATGGATCAGAATTATCCAGAAAAGGGGATTTTGGCCATAACTGTGCCTGGGAGCGTCGTAGACGGACGCCAATGCTCTCATTGTGACAGTTATGAATTTAGCTGCAGAACGAGGGGACTCATGACCTGTCTACGAGTTCCCATATGGCTGATATCACGTTTGGTGTGTTTCCCAATGTCCTACTTCCATAAAAAGGGTGTGCCAGCATCGTCCACATGCGGAGACACCATTGTTATGGTTGCCATATTTATCGGAGATATGGCTTGCGAGATATGAACCATTTTTTACTGGAGTCGTTCTGTCTGGCTATTTCCATAGCCTTGCTAACTAGCTAGCAGCTCCTACTACAGGGTCACGGCAGGGAGTCATCCTGTATCCATTGTCCTAAAGCCACCTAATTTCCATATCACAGGACATGGCCATGGATTTGTTGCTAAACCAGTTGTGTGAAGGGAAGGGGGTAGTGACACCAGGAGAGGGCTTCCTGACATGACTTGAATGTCATGATTTATCGTCATATCTCCGGATTTACCTCACAGTCGTTATTTCAACACAGCAGCCAGAAAGTGAGACTGCCGTTATTTCATCACAGCAGCCAGAAAGTGAGACTGCCGTTATCCTATCACAGCAGCCAGAAAGTGAGTCTGTCGTCATTCCATCACAGCAGCCAGAAAGTGAGACTGCCGTCATCCTATCACAGCAGCCAGAAAGTGAGACTGCAGTCATCCCATCACAGCAGCCAGAAAGTGAGACTGTCATCATCCCATCACAGCAGCCAGAAAGTGAGACTGCAGTCATCCCTTTACAGCAGCCAGAAAGTGAGACAGCCATCATCCCATCACATCAGCCAGAAAGAGACACTGCCGTCATCCCATCACAGAGACTGCCCACATCTCATCACAGCAGCCAGAAAGTGAGACTGCCGTCAGCCCATGAAATCAGCCAGAAAATGAGACTGTCGTCATCCCATCACATCAGCCAGAAAGTGAGACTGCTGTCATCCCATCACAGACTACCCTCATCTCATCACAGCATCCAGAAATTGAGACAGCCATAATCCCATCACAGCAGCCAGAAAGTGAGACTGCCAACCGCCCATCACAGCACCCAGAAAATGAGACTGCCGTCATCCCATCACATCAGCCAGAAAGTGAGACTGCTGTCATCCCATCACAGAGACTACCCTCATCTCATCACAGCAGCCAGAAATTGAGACTTCCGTCAGGCCATCACAGCAGCCAGAAAGTGAGACTGCCGTTATTTCATCACAGCAGCCAGAAAGTGAGACTGCCGTTATCCCATCACAGCAGCCAGAAAGTGAGACAGCCGTCATCCAATCACAGCAGCCAGAAAGTGAGACAGCCATCATCTCATCACAGCAGCCAGAAAGTGATACTGCCTTCAGCTCATCACAGCAGCAGAAAGTGAGCCTGTCGTCATTCCATCACAGCAGCCAGAATGTGAGACTGCCGTCATCCCATCACAGCAGCCAGAAAATGAGACTGTCGTCATCCCATCACAGCAGCCAGAAAGTCAGACTGCAGTCATCCCATCACAGCAGCCAGAAAGTGAGACAGTCGTCATCCCATCACAGCAGCCAGAAAGTGAGACAGCCATCATCTCATCACAGCAGCCAGAAAGTGATACTGCCTTCAGCTCATCACAGCAGGAGAAAGTGAGACTGCCGTCATCCCATCACAGCAGCCACAAAGTGAGACTGCCGTCATCCTATCACAGCAGCCAGAAAGTGAAACTGTAGTCATCCCATCACAGCAGCCAGAAAGTGAGACGGCCGTCATTCCATCACAGAAGCCAGAAAGTGAGACTGCCATCATCCCATCACAGCAGTCAGAAAGTGAGACTGCTGTCATCCCATCACAGCCGCCATAAAGTGAGACTGCCGTCATCCAATCACAGAGACTACCCTCATCTCATCACAGCAGCCAGAAATTGAGACTGCCGTCAGCCCTTCACAGCAGACAGAAAGTGAAACTGCTGTCATCCCATCACAGCAGGCAGAAAGTGAGACTGCCGTTATCCCATCACAGCAGCCAGAAAGTGAGACTGTCGTCATCCTATCACAGCAGCCAGAAAGTGAGACTGCAGTCATCCCATCACAGCAGCCAGAAAGTGAGAATGTCATCATCCCATCACAGCAGCCAGAAAGGGAGACTGCAGTCATCCCATCACAGCAGCCAGAAAGTGAGCCAGCCATCATCTCATCACAGCAGCCAGAAAGTGAGACTGCCGTTATTTCATCACAGCAGCCAGAAAGTGAGACTGCCGTTATCCTATCACAGCAGCCAGAAAGTGAGACTGTCGTCATTCCATCACAGCAGCCAGAAAGTGAGACTGCCGTCATCCTATCACAGCAGCCAGAAAGTGAGACTGCAGTCATCCCTTTACAGCAGCCAGAAAGTGAGAGAGCCATCATCCCATCACATCAGCCAGAAAGAGACAGTGCCGTCATCCCATCACAGAGACTGCCCACATCTCATCACAGCAGCCAGAAAGTGAGACTGCCGTCAGCCCATGAAATCAGCCAGAAAGTGAGACTGCCGTTATCCCATCAAATCAGCCAGAAAATGAGACTGTCGTCATTCCATCACAGCAGCCAGCAAGTGAGACTGCCGTCAACCCATCACAGCAGCCAAAAACTGAAACAGCCGTCATCCCGTCACAGAGACTACCCTCATCTCATCACAGCAGCCAGAAATTGAGGCTGCCGTCAGCCCATCACAGCAGCCAGAAAGTGAAACTGCTGTCATCCCATCACAGAGAATACCCTCATCTCATCACAGCAGCCAGAAATTGAGACTGCCGTCAGGCCATCACAGCAGCCAGAAAGTGAGACTGCCGTTATTTCATCACAGCAGCCAGAAAGTGAGACTGCCGTTATCCCATCACATCAGCCAGAAAGTGAGACTGCTGTCATCCCATCACAGAGACTACCCTCATCTCATCACAGCAGCCAGAAATTGAGACAGCCATAATCCCATCACACCATCCAGAAAGTGAGACTGCCAATCACCCATCACAGCACCCAGAAAATGAGACTGCCGTCATCCCATCACATCAGCCAGAAAGTTAGACTGCTGTCATCCCATCACAGAGACTACCTTCATCTCATCATAGCAGCCAGAAATTGAGACTGCCGTCAGGCCATTACAGCAGCCAGAAAGTGAGACTGCCTTTATCCCACCACAGCAGCCAGAAAGTGAGACTGTCGTCATTCCATCACAGCAGCCAGAAAGTGAGACTGCAGTCAGCCCATCACAGCAGCCAGAAAGTGAGACTGTCGTCATCCCATCACAGCAGCCAGAAAGTGAGACTGCAGTCATCCCAGCACAGCAGCCAGAAAGTGAGGCAGCCATTATCCCATCACAGCAGCCAGAAAGTGAGACTGCCGTCATCCCATCATATCAGCCAGAAAGTGAAACTGCCGTCATCCCATCACAGAGACTGCCCACGTCTCATCACAGTAGCCAGAAAGTGAGACTGTCGTCATTCCATCACAGCAGCCAGAAAGAGAGACTGTCGACATTCTATCACAGCAGCCAAAAAATGAGACTGCCGTCATCCCATTAAAGCAGCCAGAAAGTGAGACTGCAGTTATCCCATCACAGCAGCCAGAAAGTGAGACTGTCGTCATTCCATCACAGCAGCCATAAAGTGAGACTGCCGTCATCCTATCACAGCAGCCAGAAAGTGAGACTGCAGTCATCCCATCACAGCAGCCAGAAAGTGAGACTGTCGTCATCCCATCACAGCAGCCAGAAAGTGAGACTGCAGTCATCCCTTCACAGCAGCCAGAAAGTGAGACAGCCATCATCCCATAACAGCAGCCGGAAAGTGAGACTGCCAACCGCCCATCACAGCATCCAGAAAATGAGACTGCCGTCATCCCATCACATCAGCCAGAAAGTGAAACTGCGGTCATCCTATCACAGAGACTGCCCACATGTCATGTTATAGCATCAAATCAGCCAGAAAATGAGACTGTCGTCATTCCATCACAACAGCCAGCAAGTGAGACTGCCGTCAACCCATAACAGCAGCCAAAAAGTGAAAACTGCCGTCATCCCATCACAGAGACTACCCTCATCTCATCACAGCAGCCAGAAATTGAGACTGCCGTCAGCCCATCACAGCAGCCAGAAAGGGAAACTGCTGTCATCCCATCACACAGACTACCCTCATCTCATCACAGCAGCCAGAAATTGAGACTGCCGTCAGGCCATCACAGCAGCCAGAAAGTGAGGCAGCCGTTATTTCATCACAGCAGCCAGAAAGTGAGACTGCCCTTATCCTATCACATCAGCCAGAAAGTGAGACTGCTGTCATCCCATCACAGAGACTACCCTCATCTCATCACAGCAGCCAGAAAGTGAGACTGCCGTCAGCCCATTACAGCAGCCAGAAAGTGAGACTGCCGTTATCCCATCAAATTAGCCAGAAAATGAGTTTGTCGTCATTCCATCACAGCAGCCAGAAAGTGAGACTGCCGTCAACCCATCACAGCAGCCAAAAAGTGAAACTGCCTTCATCCCATCACAGAGACTACCCTCATCTCATCACAGCATCCAGAAATTGAGACTGCCATCAGCCCATCACAGCAGCCAGAAAGTGAAACTGCTGTCATCCCATCACAGAGACTACCCTCATCACAGCAGCCAGAAATTGAGACTGCTGTCAGGCCATCAAAGCAGCCAGAAAGTGAGACTGCCATTATTTCATCACAGCAGCCAGATAATGAGACTGCCGTTATCCCATCACCGCAGCCAGAAAGTGAGACTGCCGTCATCCTATCACAGCAGCCAGAAAGTGAGACTGCAGTCATCCCATCACAGCAGCCAGAAAGTGAGACTGTCGTCATCCCATCACAGCAGGTAGAAAGTGATACTGCCGTTTTCCCATCAAGTCAGCCAGAAAATGAGACTGTCGTCATTCCATCACAGCAGCCAGAAAGAGAGACTGTCGACATTCTATCACAGCAGCCAAAAAATGAGACTGCCGTCATCCCATCACAGCAGCCAGAAAGTGAGACTGTCGTCATTCCATCACAGCAGCCAGAAAGTGAGACTGCCATCATCCTATCACAGCAGCCAGAAAGTGAGACTGCAGTCATCCCATCACAGCAGCCAGAAAGTGAGACTGTCGTCATCCCATCACAGCAGCCAGAAATTGAGACTGCCGTCAGCCCATCACAGCAGCCAGAAAGGGAAACTGCTGTCATCCCATCACACAGACTACCCTCATCTCATCACAGCAGCCAGAAATTGAGACTGCCGTCAGGCCATCACAGCAGCCAGAAAGTGAGGCAGCCGTTATTTCATCACAGCAGCCAGAAAGTGAGACTGCCCTTATCCTATCACATCAGCCAGAAAGTGAGACTGCTGTCATCCCATCACAGAGACTACCCTCATCTCATCACAGCAGCCAGAAATTGAGACTGCCGTCAGGCCATCACAGCAGTCAGAAAGTGAGACTGCCGTTATTTCATCACAGCAGCCAGAAAGTGAGACTGCCGTTATCCCATCACAGAGACTGCCCACATCTCATCACAGCAGCCAGAAAGTGAGACTGCCGTCAGCCCATGACAGCAGCCAGAAAGTGAGACTGTCGTCATCCTATCACAGCAGCCAGAAAGTGAGACTGCAGTCATCCCATCACAGCAGCCAGAAAGTGAGACTGTCGTCATCCCATCACAGCAGCCAGAAAGTGAGACTGCAGTCATCCCATCACAGCAGCCAGAAAGTGAGACAGCCATCATCCCATCACAGCAGCCAGAAAGTGAGACTGCCGTAAGCCCATTACAGCAGCCAGAAAGTGAGACTGCCGTTATCCCATCAAATCAGCCAGAAAATGAGACTGTCGTCATTCCATCACAGCAGCCAGCAAGTGAGACTGCCGTCAACCCATCACAGCAGCCAAAAAGTGAAACAGCCGTCATCCCGTCACAGAGACTACTCTCATCTCATCACAGCAGCCAGAAATTGAGACTGCCGTCAGCCCATCACAGCAGCCAGAAAGTGAAACTGCTGTCATCCCATCACAGAGAATACCCTCATCTCATCACAGCAGCCAGAAATTGAGACTGCCGTCAGGCCATCACAGCAGACAGAAAGTGAGACTGCCGTTATTTCATCACAGCAGCCAGAAAGTGAGACTGCCGTTATCCCATCACATCAGCCAGAAAGTGAGACTGCTGTCATCCCATCACAGAGACTACCCTCATCTCATCACAGCAGCCAGAAATTGAGACAGCCATAATCCCATCACACCAGCCAGAAAGTGAGACTGCCAATCACCCATCACAGCACCCAGAAAATGAGACTGCCGTCATCCCATCACATCAGCCAGAAAGTTAGACTGCTGTCATCCCATCACAGAGACTACCTTCATCTCATCATAGCAGCCAGAAATTGAGACTGCCGTCAGGCCATTACAGCAGCCAGAAAGTGAGACTGCCTTTATCCCATCACAGCAGCCAGAAAGTGAGACTGTCGTCATTCCATCACAGCAGCCAGAAAGTGAGACTGCAGTCAGCCCATCACAGCAGCCAGAAAGTGAGACTGTCGTTATCCCATCACAGCAGCCAGAAAGTGAGACTGCAGTCATCACATCACAGCAGCCAGAAAGAGAGACTGTCGACATTCTATCACAGCAGCCAAAAAATGAGACTGCCGTCATCCCATTAAAGCAGCCAGAAAGTGAGACTGCCGTTATCCCATCACAGCAGCCAGAAAGTGAGACTGTCGTCATTCCATCACAGCAGCCATAAAGTGAGACTGCCGTCATCCTATCACAGCAGCCAGAAAGTGAGACTGCAGTCATCCCACCACAGCAGCCAGAAAGTGAGACTGTCGTCATCCCATCACAGCAGCCAGAAAGTGAGACTGCAGTCATCCCTTCACAGCAGCCAGAAAGTGAGACAGCCATCATCCCATAACAGCAGCCGGAAAGTGAGACTGCCAACCGCCCATCACAGCATCCAGAAAATGAGACTGCCGTCATCCCATCACATCAGCCAGAAAGTGAAACTGCGGTCATCCTATCAGAGACTGCCCACATGTCATGTTATAGCATCAAATCAGCCAGAAAATGAGACTGTCGTCATTCCATCACAACAGCCAGCAAGTGAGACTGCCGTCAACCCATAACAGCAGCCAAAAAGTGAAAACTGCCATCATCCCATCACAGAGACTACCCTCATCTCATCACAGCAGCCAGAAATTGAGACTGCCGTCAGCCCATCACAGCAGCCAGAAAGGGAAACTGCTGTCATCCCATCACACAGACTACCCTCATCTCATCACAGCAGCCAGAAATTGAGACTGCCGTCAGGCCATCACAGCAGCCAGAAAGTTAGGCAGCCGTTATTTCATCACAGCAGCCAGAAAGTGAGACTGCCCTTATCCTATCACATCAGCCAGAAAGTGAGACTGCTGTCATCCCATCACAGAGACTACCCTCATCTCATCACAGCAGCCAGAAATTGAGACTGCCGTCAGGCCATCACAGCAGTCAGAAAGTGAGACTGCCGTTATTTCATCACAGCAGCCAGAAAGTGAGACTGCCGTTATCCCATCACAGCAGCCAGAAAATGAGACTGTCGTCATTCCATCACAGCAGCCAGAAAGTGAAACTGCGGTCATCCCATCACAGAGACTGCCCACATCTCATCACAGCAGCCAGAAAGTGAGACTGCCGTCAGCCCATTACAGCAGCCAGAAAGTGAGACTGCCGTTATCCCATCAAATTAGCCAGAAAATGAGTTTGTCGTCATTCCATCACAGCAACCAGAAAGTGAGACTGCCGTCAACCCATCACAGCAGCCAAAAAGTGAAACTGCCGTCATCCCATCACAGAGACTACCCTCATCTCATCACAGCATCCAGAAATTGAGTCTGCCATCAGCCCATCACAGCAGCCAGAAAGTGAAACTGCTGTCATCCCATCACAGAGACTACCCTCATCACAGCAGCCAGAAATTGAGACTGCTGTCAGGCCATCAAAGCAGCCAGAAAGTGAGACTGCCATTATTTCATCACAGCAGCCAGATAATGAGACTGCCGTTATCCCATCACCGCAGCCAGAAAGTGAGACTGCCGTCATCCTATCACAGCAGCCAGAAAGTGAGACTGCAGTCATCCCATCACAGCAGCCAGAAAGTGAGACTGTCGTCATCCCATCACAGCAGGTAGAAAGTGATACTGCCGTTTTCCCATCAAATCAGCCAGAAAATGAGACTGTCGTCATTCCATCACAGCAGCCAGAAAGAGAGACTGTCGACATTCTATCACAGCAGCCAAAAAATGAGACTGCCGTCATCCCATCACAGCAGCCAGAAAGTGAGACTGTCGTCATTCCATCACAGCAGCCAGAAAGTGAGACTGCCGTCATCCTATCACAGCAGCCAGAAAGTGAGACTGCAGTCATCCCATCACAGCAGCCAGAAAGTGAGACTGTCGTCATCCCATCACAGCAGCCAGAAATTGAGACTGCCGTCAGCCCATCACAGCAGCCAGAAAGGGAAACTGCTGTCATCCCATCACACAGACTACCCTCATCTCATCACAGCAGCCAGAAATTGAGACTGCCGTCAGGCCATCACAGCAGCCAGAAAGTGAGGCAGCCGTTATTTCATCACAGCAGCCAGAAAGTGAGACTGCCCTTATCCTATCACATCAGCCAGAAAGTGAGACTGCTGTCATCCCATCACAGAGACTACCCTCATCTCATCACAGCAGCCAGAAATTGAGACTGCCGTCAGGCCATCACAGCAGTCAGAAAGTGAGACTGCCGTTATTTCATCACAGCAGCCAGAAAGTGAGACTGCCGTTATCCCATCACAGCAGCCAGAAAGTGAGACTGTCGTCATTCCATCACAGCAGCCAGAAAGTGAAACTGCGGTCATCCCATCACAGAGACTGCCCACATCTCATCACAGCAGCCAGAAAGTGAGACTGCCGTCAGCCCATGACAGCAGCCAGAAAGTGAGACTGTCGTCATCCTATCACAGCAGCCAGAAAGTGAGACTGCAGTCATCCCATCACAGCAGCCAGAAAGTGAGACTGTCGTCATGCCATCACAGCAGCCAGAAAGTGAGACTGCAGTCATCCCATCACAGCAGCCAGAAAGTGAGACAGCCATCATCCCATCACAGCAGCCAGAAAGTGAGACTGCCGTAAGCCCATTACAGCAGCCAGAAAGTGAGACTGCCGTTATCCCATCAAATCAGCCAGAAAATGAGACTGTCGTCATTCCATCACAGCAGCCAGCAAGTGAGACTGCCGTCAACCCATCACAGCAGCCAAAAAGTGAAACAGCCGTCATCCCGTCACAGAGACTACCCTCATCTCATCACAGCAGCCAGAAATTGAGACTGCCGTCAGCCCATCACAGCAGCCAGAAAGTGAAACTGCTGTCATCCCATCACAGAGAATACCCTCATCTCATCACAGTAGCCAGAAATTGAGACTGCCGTCAGGCCATCACAGCAGCCAGAAAGTGAGACTGCCGTTATTTCATCACAGCAGCCAGAAAGTGAGACTGCCGTTATCCCATCACATCAGCCAGAAAGTGAGACTGCTGTCATCCCATCACAGAGACTACCCTCATCTCATCACAGCAGCCAGAAATTGAGACAGCCATAATCCCATCACACCAGCCAGAAAGTGAGACTGCCAATCACCCATCACAGCACCCAGAAAATGAGACTGCCGTCATCCCATCACATCAGCCAGAAAGTTAGACTGCTGTCATCCCATCACAGAGACTACCTTCATCTCATCATAGCAGCCAGAAATTGAGACTGCCGTCAGGCCATTACAGCAGCCAGAAAGTGAGACTGCCTTTATCCCATCACAGCAGCCAGAAAGTGAGACTGTCGTCATTCCATCACAGCAGCCAGAAAGTGAGACTGCAGTCATCCCATCACAGCAGCCAGACAGTGAGACTGTCGTCATCCCATCACAGCAGCCAGAAAGTGAGACTGCAGTCATCTCAGCACAGCAGCCAGAAAGTGAGACAGCCATTATCCCATCACAGCAGCCAGAAAGTGAGACTGCCAACCGCCCATCACAGCATCCAGAAAATGAGACTGCCGTCATCCCATCATATCAGCCAGAAAGTGAAACTGCCGTCATCCCATCACAGAGACTGCCCACGTCTCATCACAGCAGCCAGAAAGTGAGACTGCCGTCATTCAATCACAGCAGCCAGAAAGTGAGACTGCCGTTATCCCATCAAATCAGCCAGAAAATGAGACTGTCGTCATTCCATCACAGCAGCCAGAAAGAGAGACTGTCGACATTCTATCACAGCAGCCAAAAAATGAGACTGCCGTCATCCCATTAAAGCAGCCAGAAAGTGAGACTGCCGTTATCCCATCACAGCAGCCAGAAAGTGAGACTGTCGTCATTCCATCACAGCAGCCATAAAGTGAGACTGCCGTCATCCTATCACAGCAGCCAGAAAGTGAGACTGCAGTCATCCCATCACAGCAGCCAGAAAGTGAGACTGTCGTCATCCCATCACAGCAGCCAGAAAGTGAGACTGCAGTCATCCCTTCACAGCAGCCAGAAAGTGAGACAGCCATCATCCCATAACAGCAGCCGGAAAGTGAGACTGCCAACAGCCCATCACAGCATCCAGAAAATGAGACTGCCGTCATCCCATCACATCAGCCAGAAAGTGAAACTGCGGTCATCCTATCACAGAGACTGCCCACATGTCATGTTATAGCATCAAATCAGCCAGAAAATGAGACTGTCGTCATTTCATCACAACAGCCAGCAAGTGAGACTGCCGTCAACCCATAACAGCAGCCAAAAAGTGAAAACTGCCGTCATCCCATCACAGAGACTACCCTCATCTCATCACAGCAGCCAGAAATTGAGACTGCCGTCAGCCCATCACAGCAGCCAGAAAGGGAAACTGCTGTCATCCCATCACACAGACTACCCTCATCTCATCACAGCAGCCAGAAATTGAGACTGCCGTCAGGCCATCACAGCAGCCAGAAAGTGAGGCAGCCGTTATTTCATCACAGCAGCCAGAAAGTGAGACTGCCCTTATCCTATCACATCAGCCAGAAAGTGAGACTGCTGTCATCCCATCACAGAGATTACCCTCATCTCATCACAGCAGCCAGAAATTGAGACTGCCGTCAGGCCATCACAGCAGTCAGAAAGTGAGACTGCCGTTATTTCATCACAGCAGCCAGAAAGTGAGACTGCCGTCATCCCATCACAGCAGCCAGAAAGTGAGACTGTCGTCATTCCATCACAGCAGCCAGAAAGTGAAACTGCGGTCATCCCATCACAGAGACTGCCCACATCTCATCACAGCAGCCAGAAAGTGAGACTGCCGTCAGCCCATTACAGCAGCCAGAAAGTGAAACTGCCGTTATCCCATCAAATTAGCCAGAAAATGAGTTTGTCGTCATTCCATCACAGCAGCCAGAAAGTGAGACTGCCGTCAACCCATCACAGCAGCCAAAAAGTGAAACTGCCGTCATCCCATCACAGAGACTACCCTCATCTCATCACAGCATCCAGAAATTGAGACTGCCATCAGCCCATCACAGCAGCCAGAAAGTGAAACTGCTGTCATCCCATCACAGAGACTACCCTCATCACAGCAGCCAGAAATTGAGACTGCTGTCAGGCCATCAAAGCAGCCAGAAAGTGAGACTGCCATTATTTCATCACAGCAGCCAGATAATGAGACTGCCGTTATCCCATCACCGCAGCCAGAAAGTGAGACTGCCGTCATCCTATCACAGCAGCCAGAAAGTGAGACTGCAGTCATCCCATCACAGCAGCCAGAAAGTGAGACTGTCGTCATCCCATCACAGCAGGTAGAAAGTGATACTGCCGTTTTCCCATCAAATCAGCCAGAAAATGAGACTGTCGTCATTCCATCACAGCAGCCAGAAAGAGAGACTGTCGACATTCTATCACAGCAGCCAAAAAATGAGACTGCCGTCATCCCATTACAGCAGCCAGAAAGTGAGACTGCCGTTATCCCATCACAGCAGCCAGAAAGTGAGACTGTCGTCATTCCATCACAGCAGCCAGAAAGTGAGACTGCCGTCATCCTATCACAGCAGCCAGAAAGTGAGACTGCAGTCATCCCATCACAGCAGCCAGAAAGTGAGACTGTCGTCATCCCATCACAGCAGCCAGAAATTGAGACTGCCGTCAGCCCATCACAGCAGCCAGAAAGGGAAACTGCTGTCATCCCATCACACAGACTACCCTCATCTCATCACAGCAGCCAGAAATTGAGACTGCCGTCAGGCCATCACAGCAGCCAGAAAGTGAGGCAGCCGTTATTTCATCACAGCAGCCAGAAAGTGAGACTGCCCTTATCCTATCACATCAGCCAGAAAGTGAGACTGCTGTCATCCCATCACAGAGACTACCCTCATCTCATCACAGCAGCCAGAAATTGAGACTGCCGTCAGGCCATCACAGCAGTCAGAAAGTGAGACTGCCGTTATTTCATCACAGCAGCCAGAAAGTGAGACTGCCGTTATCCCATCACAGCAGCCAGAAAGTGAGACTGTCGTCATTCCATCACAGCAGCCAGAAAGTGAAACTGCGGTCATCCCATCACAGAGACTGCCCACATCTCATCACAGCAGCCAGAAAGTGAGACTGCCGTCAGCCCATGACAGCAGTCAGAAAGTGAGACTGCCGTCAACCCATCACAGCAGCCAAAAAGTGAGACTGCCGTCATCCCATCACAGAGACTACCCTCATCTCATCACAGCATCCAGAAATTGAGACTGCCATCAGCCCATCACAGCAGCCAGAAAGTGAAACTGCTGTCATCCCATCACAGAGACTACCCTCATCACAGCAGCCAGAAACTGAGACTGCCGTCAGGCCATCAAAGCAGCCAGAAAGTGAGACTGCCATTATTTCATCACAGCAGCCAGATAATGAGACTGCCGTTATCCCATCACCGCAGCCAGAAAGTGAGACTGCCGTCATCCTATCACAGCAGCCAGAATGTGAGACTGCAGTCATCCCATCACAGCAGCCAGAAAGTGAGACTGTCGTCATCCCATCACAGCAGGTAGAAATTGAGACTGCCGTTATCCCATCAAATCAGCCAGAAAATGAGACTGTCGTCATTCCATCACAGCAGCCAGAAAGAGAGACTGTCGACATTCTATCACAGCAGCCAAAAAATGAGACTGCCGTCATCCCATTACAGCAGCCAGAAAGTGAGACTGCCGTTATCCCATCACAGCAGCCAGAAAGTGAGACTGTCGTCATTCCATCACAGCAGCCAGAAAGTGAGACTGCCGTCATCCTATCACAGCAGCCAGAAAGTGAGACTGCAGTCATCCCATCACAGCAGCCAGAAAGTGAGACTGTCGTCATCCAATCACAGCAGCCAGAAAGTGAGACTGCAGTCATCCCTTCACAGCAGGCAGAAAGTGAGACAGCCATCATCCCATAACAGCAGCCGGAAAGTGAGACTGCCAACCGCCCATCACAGCATCCAGAAAATGAGACTGCCGTCATCCCATCACATCAGCCAGAAAGTGAAACTGCGGTCATCCTATCACGGAGACTGCCCACATGTCATGTTATAGCATCAAATCAGCCAGAAAATGAGACTGTCATCATTCCATCACAACAGCCAGCAAGTGAGACTGCCGTCAACTCATAACAGCAGCCAAAAAGTGAAAACTGCCGTCATCCCATCACAGAGACTACCCTCATCTCATCACAGCAGCCAGAAATTGAGACTGCTGTCAGGCCATCACAGCAATCAGAAAGTGAGACTGCCATTATTTCATCACAGCAGCCAGAAAGTGAGACTGCCGTTATCCCATCACAGCAGCCAGAAAGTGAGACTGCCCTTATCCTATCACATCAGCCAGAAAGTGAGACTGCTGTCATCCCATCACAGAGACTACCCTCATCTCATCACAGCAGCCAGAAATTTAGACTGCCGTCAGGCCATCACAGCAGCCAGAAAGTGAGACTGCCGTTATTTCATCACAGCAGCCAGAAAGTGAGACTGCCGTTATCCCATCACAGCAGCCAGAAAGTGAGACTGCCCTTATCCTATCACATCAGCCAGAAAGTGAGACTGCTGTCATCCCATCACAGAGACTACCCTCATCTCATCACAGCAGCCAGAAATTTAGACTGCCGTCAGGCCATCACAGCAGCCAGAAAGTGAGACTGCCGTTATTTCATCACAGCAGCCAGAAAGTGAGACTGCCGTTATCCCATCACAGCAGCCAGAAAGTGAGACTGTCGTCATTCCATCACAGCAGCCAGAAAGTGAGACTGCCGTCAACCCATCACAGCAGCCAAAAAGTGAAACTGCCGTCATCCCATCACAGAGACTACCCTCATCTCATCACAGCAGCCAGAAATTGAGACTGCCATCAGCCCATCACAGCAGCCAGAAAGTGAAACTGCTGTCATCCCATCACAGAGACTACCCTCATCACAGCAGCCAGAAATTGAGACTGCCGTCAGGCCATCAAAGCAGCCAGAAAGTGAGACTGCCATTATTTCATCACAGCAGCCAGATAATGAGACTGCCGTTATCCTATCACAGCAGCCAGAAAGTGAGACTGCCGTCATCCTATCACAGCAGCCAGAAAGTGAGACTGCAGTCCTCCCATCACAGCAGCCAGAAAGTGAGACTGTCGTCATCCCATCACAGCAGCCAGAAAGTGAGACTGCAGTCATCCCATCACAGCAGCCAGAAAGTGAGACAGCCATCATCACATCAAAGCAGCCAGAAAGTGAGCCTACCAACCGCCCATCACAGCATCCAGAAAATGAGACTGCCGTCATCCCATCACATTAGCCAGAAAGTGAGACTGCTGTCATCCCATCACAGAGACTACCCTCATCTCATCACAGCAGCCAGAAAGTGAGAATGCCGTCAGGCCATCACAGCAGCCAGAAAGTGAGGCAGCCGTTATTTCATCACAGCAGCCAGAAAGTGAGACTGCCCTTATCCTAGCACATCAGCCAGAAAGTGAGACTGCTGTCATCCCATCACAGAGACTACCCTCATTTCATCACAGCAGCCAGAAATTGAGACTGCCGTCAGGCCATCACAGCAGCCAGAAAGTGAGACTGCCGTTATTTCATCACAGCAGCCAGAAAGTGAGACTGCCGTTATCCCATCACAGCAGCCAGAAAGTGAGACTGTCGTCATTCCATCACAGCAGCCAGAAAGTGAAACTGCGGTCATCCCATCACAGAGACTGCCCACATCTCATCACAGCAGCCAGAAAGTGAGACTGCCGTCAGCCCATTACAGCAGCCAGAAAGTGAGACTGCCGTTATCCCATCAAATTAGCCAGAAAATGAGTTTGTCGTCATTCCATCACAGCAGCCAGAAAGTGAGACTGCCGTCAACCCATCACAGCAGCCAAAAAGTGAAACTGCCGTCATCCCATCACAGAGTCTACCCTCATCTCATCACAGCAGCCAGAAATTGAGACTGCCATCAGCCCATCACAGCAGCCAGAAAGTGAAACTGCTGTCATCCCATCACAGAGACTACCCTCATCACAGCAGCCAGAAATTGAGACTGCCGTCAGGCCATCAAAGCAGCCAGAAAGTGAGACTGCCATTATTTCATCACAGCAGCCAGATAATGAGACTGCCGTTATCCCATCACAGCAGCCAGAAAGTGAGACTGCCGTCATCCTATCACAGCAGCCAGAAAGTGAGACTGCAGTCATCCCATCACAGCAGCCAGAAAGTGAGACTGTCGTCATCCCATCACAGCAGCCAGAAAGTGAGACTGCAGTCATCCCATCACAGCAGCTAGAAAGTGAGACAGCCATCATCCCATCAAAGCAGCCAGAAAGTGAGACTACGAACCGCCCATCACAGCATCCAGAAAATGAGACTGTCGTCATCCCATCACATTAGCCAGAAAGTGAGACTGCTGTCATCCCATCACAGAGACTACCCTCATGTCATCACAGCAGCCAGAAAGTGAGAATGCCGTTATTTCATCACAGCAGCCAGAAAGTGAGACTGCCGTTATCCTATCACAGCAGCCAGAAAGTGAGACTGTCGTCATTCCATCACAGCAGCCAAAAAATGAGACTGCCGTCATCCTATCACAGCAGCCATAAAGTGAGACTGCAGTCATCCCATCACAGCAGCCAAAAAAGTGAGACCGCCATCATCCCATCACAGCAGCCAGAAAGTGAGACTGCCAGCCGCCCATCACAGCATCCAGAAAATGACACTGCCGTCATCCCATAACATCAGCCAGAAAGTGTAACTGCCGTCATCCCATCACAGAGACTGCCCACATCTCATCACAGCAGCCAGAACGTTAGACTGCCGTCAGCCCATTACAGCAGCCAGAAAGAGAGACTGCTGTTATCCCATCAAATCAGCCAGAAAATGAGACTGTCGTCATCCCATCACATCAGCCAGAAAGTGAGACTGCTGTCATCCCATCACAGAGACTACCCTCATCGCATCACAGCAGCCAGAAATTGAGACAGCCATAATACCATCACAGCAGCCAGAAAGTGAGACTGCCAACCGCCCATCACAGCACCCAGAAAATCAGACTGCCGTCATCCCATCACATCAGCCAGAAAGTGAGACTGCTGTCATCCCATCACAGAGACTACTCTCATCTCATTACAGAAGCCAGAAACTGAGACTGCCGTCAGGCCATCACAGCAGCCAGAAAGTGAGACTGCCGTTATTTCATCACAGCAGCCAGAAAGTGAGACTGCCATTGTCCCATCACATCAGCCAGAAAGTAAGACTGCTGTCATCCCATCACAGAGACTACCCTCATCTCATCACAGCAGCCAGAAATTGAAACTGCCGTCAGGCCATCACAGCAGCCAGAAAGTGAGACTGCCGTTATTTCATCACAGCAGCCAGAAAGTGAGACTGCCGTTATCTGTTAAAAAATATACTCATAAATATATTTTTCTTCAAATACGTAAAGGCGCATGAATGAAAAGACCTCAAAAATGTAAAAAATAAATGTATTTTATCTATTTAAAAATGGTTGCCAGGGTTCAGTTACAGAAAGGAAAAATAATATACTTTGATAGCTTACGCAAAGAGTTCATTTAGTCCATAATGATCAATGGGAAGTCTTTACCCATCTTTCCTTGGGTCCTGAATGGCAATGCAGGGGATGTCATCTCTTAGGCCGGACAACGTGTCTTCATCTTGCACAGGAGTCTTCTGACAGCAGGCAATGTGGAGGAGCGAGCAGTAGCCCCCTCCATCGTGTATTATATACCAGCTGTTCAGTCCAAATAAGGTGTTCTAGTTGAATATAGCTCCATATGACATAAGCTTCTAGAAGCTACCAGAAGCTTCTGGAAGGATTTATATATATCCTTCCATGCTCAGCATATATATATATTCAATATGGATATTTTAATACTTATTCCTTATAAAAACTTTATTAATATACTATGCCCTTCAACATAAACAGAACTGTGAACTTATATGTCCTTCTATAAAATATTTGATAACTAGATGTATTAATTTTAATGTTTTTACAATTCCCCCTTGAAGCGGGTAGAATAACCCCGAAAATTAATTAATGCATCATTAAAATAACAAATCTTCTTTCCTTATTTGGCAAGAACGGATTAATATCAATAATAATGATGAATAATAATTAATTTGCATTATTCATGTTGTAAGTTCAATAATATAATAATGTTGATTCATGTTATGACAGGCCGTGACTGATCAATCATATAAAAATATATCTATACTTCACTAGACCTAAAAAGAAATGCAAAAAACAAAACCGGTCACCAAATGATGTCCTCTGAGTTGATGTCTTCTTATCTCCGATGTAATCCAGCATAAACACAGTCTCTTAGAAATAAATCCTTTGATAAAAATGAATGGTTACCGATTTAGTACAGTCCCGTTTTGCGTTTATCATTGTTAGATCAAAGTCCATAAACTTTATTCTTTATTACAAAGTCCATAGCCAATGTTGATAAACCACAGTTCATGAGTGTAGAAGAATAGCAAAAGTCTTTGATGTCTGTGCAGTGTAATTTACATTAGTCACCTTTTTATCCTTCATGCTGCCTGTTGTCCAATCCTGGAACAGATGTTAAGACGTTTTTGGTCAGCACGACAGGGGTTAATTTTAACACATCATTGCTCTTCTTAGTATCTGTAGGGAGGTCTTAATGCACAGACCATGTGTCATTGTCCATCCTTGAACCATAGGAGCATTATGTTTCTGAGGTGCAAGCACGGTAAGTGTATTTTGTATGTTACACAGTCTTATTTGAGACGTTACCTTTTGGACCTTTTGCAGAATCCCTTTTAACTTTAGGAAAAATATAAAGTCTTTTTATCTTTTGTAATCTTGATTGAAGACGTCATTCCCTAATCTAAATACCAAATATGGCAATAACTATCACTAATAAATGTCACAGCGTATCATAACTCTAATACTATAATACCATGTCATTATTATTATCGTAAAAGTATTAATATAATTGATACTTAGAATGATGTAATAATACTGCATAATGGTATAGACAATAGTATTTTCATGTAATGACCTTTTTTTGTCATTGGTGCAATACCCTTCCAAACCCATAGGTGGCAATGTGTTGAATGTAACCAAAATATAATATAAAATATGAAATAATGTAATGTGTACCTATAACATGTATCATATTATAAATATGAAAGGCAACAATGTGGCTTATTTAGTTAGATCATTTGTAAAATTATAAACCAAAGCAAATAACCTTTTAGAAAAGACTGGATGATTTCATCAAAACACAATAATACCCATTATAAATTATTATTGATTAAAAATATAATATATATTATTTGTAAATATAGGAAGGTAAACCTAGATGTACCTTGATCTTCCATCTTTATTACTCTAATTTAATTTATTTGATTTGTCTATTATTTATTAAATAACCTACTATAAGGAAATGTGTAACTATAAGTAATATTTCATCCTTATTGTGTTAACATACTAATATAAAAAATAATGTATTACCAGGAAGTAAACAATTGTATATATTGATGAAGGAAGTATCTTTTCTTCCAAAAAATGGAACTTTTCCCTTTTTATATTATTCATATTTAGTAAAGTAATATTCTTATATTAGATATTACTGAACTAAATATTGAAGTGTCTTCTCAATTGAGATATTTAAAATCTGAAGAAAAAATAAAAATTGTAAAATTTAAGATTTTGATTAAAAATGTGAATATTAAATAATAATTAATATAAAAAATAGGAATAAAAGGAAAAATGAAAATTGGAATAAATAAAAAATTGAAATGAAAATAAGGCCTTCTATGTATATAACACCTATGTCTTTAATAATACATAACCTTAATGTTACCAGTATCTTATAGGATTTCCATACCTATCAGTAACCTATAAAAATAATTAAGTCATGTAACCTTGCAAATAATACACTTCTCTTAGTATATCAATGCATCATGATATACTTCAAATATATTTTTTTTTATTCCCAATTCTTCCTTTGTACTTGAAATATTAATTATTAAAGTATCCTGTAAACACATATGTATCAAATATAAATGTGTGTAATTGAGACCAAACCTCTCCCTTTCAATATCATGAAATATGATATTATAAAAATTAATATGTTTAGATTAAATTAAATTAAAATTTGTGTTGTATATCTTCAAGACCATATTATAAATATCACTTCCATATTTGAAAAGAAAAATGATTACCAATCTGTGTATCAGTAAAAGAAGTGACTAACACAAAAGATATAAGAAAATCAAAACGTTATAACCTTATTCTAGAATGTAACTCTTCAGAATAAACCCTTAATAAAAAAATCCTAATATCTCTATACTAAAGAAATATGTCTAAGAATTAAAATATATATCTTGTATAAATTCCTTCATTATTTATACTTATGTACTATAACTTATTTATTCTAGATAGTATACATACATATCTTATAACCTCGAAGTTAAAACAAAAATTCCCCTTTTTTTTTTCTCTCTCTCTCTGGATCCAAGTACTTTGACTTTAGCAGCTGCTCAAACAATCAATCATTCATAGACACATCTATGCACACAAGACTGTCATGGGTCTGTAACATATACTTCTACATAGAAACTGACAAACACATATCCCTTTTTTTCCAATATTCTATGCGCATTTCAAAAATTATGTTACTAATTTGAAGTACTTCTCGAAAAAAAACAAATTCCAATGAATTACAGACTGTACATATGACCATGGAACAAACATTTATTATTAGCTTTAGTACCAAGTCACATGCTCTGATACATGCAAAGAACACCATTCCAAAACAGCAAGCAGTTTTACTACACTCCAAAGCTCAGATTACATTTCTAATAACTCTAAAGAAGATATATATATTCATTAAAGAAACATTAAAGTAATAGTTCTCTGGCAATTGGTACCTGAGAAAATAATAATATTAATCGTGCTTTCGCGATTAACCTTACCCAATAAAATATATGTTACCTGATTGAGGACAAGAACATATGTATAAATAAAAGTTAATACTTCATCAATCTGTTTTACTGATAAATTCTTAGGGAAATAAAAGAATAAAATTATTATCATATTTATGATAAAAATGAAACACTTAAAAATCCGTTACTTTCTCTTATTATTTTATTCTAAATATTATTATTCATATACAGAGATCAAATTATTAATTTATAACATTAAACTATCATTTTACTAAATGAAAATATGACCTTGATTTACTATCACTACTTTTAATATATATATATATATATATATATATATATATATATATATTCACTGTATATGAAAAATTATGATTATCAAATAGCAAAATTAATTTATCCAGAAATCCCCTTTTATCCAGCTAAAGACCAAACCTCAATTTTTGCAAGATTCGATTTATTACAGTAATTTCCAGAAAATTGGAATTGAAATTATTTTGTAACTCAATTTTTGTCCTTAAATGAGAAAAAATGTCTTTCTCTGAAAAACCACCCAGCTGTCGCTGGCTGTCAAATTCTCTGGACGACCTTTTTTCTTTCACTAGTGACCAGGGGAGAGAATCTGCACAAGACACCTGTTTCTGTCTTTCAGGGCTTTTAAAAATCGCTTGTCTGAGATAATCGGTATCAGATTTTGTGACAATTTTCTCTTTCATTGAAGGTGACAAGGAAAGAGGGGGGTGTATGACTTATAATTCACATGAAGTTTCCTGCGAATTTCATACATCTTGTCACAGAAATATTTGGATCTGGGAGACACTGTTGGTTTTTCACAAAAACTCTCCCTTTTTCGTGTTGGTTTTACAGAACTAATTAATTTCTGTTTTGACTGACTTTTTCTAACAAAATCGATAAATGTCGTACATTCGAATAGGGACTTTTTATTTAATGCCACCGCACAGGCTGCATTATCAAGGAAATTAAATTTCTTGATGAATAAATACATCATTCCATCCAATCTGACATTTGGAATGACCGCCCTATACAAACGTTCAAAAACGGACATAAATGAGAACGTACTCTCATTCTGTTCAATTTGTAATTCTTTCAACATTCATAGTTTGGATCAGATTCATTCCTTGCACAGAAGATGAGATTTTTCAGCCTTATGATATCGTTATCATCTGAACAATCAAATGTCTCATTGTCAGAAGACTTTTTTAATGCTAATTGTGTAAAGAAATGCTGAGGTATCCACATACGGAATAACTGATTCGTCTCACTATTGGTTAAATTTAACTTCTCGATGGAACTTTCAAATATCTCTGAATTTCTGCAAACATGTATTTTAGGATTATATGCGGGAATTAATTTGCATATGTCCAATAAATTTTTTCTAAGTTTAATCCCTAACTTAGCCTGTTCTATTTTTAGAAACTGATCGTCGCCATTTTCTCTCTGCACGTGTCCTTTCTGCACGTGTCCCACTCTGGCTCCTCCCCCTTCTGGCTTCTCTACGTCATTTCCTGCTTCTTTCCCAGTGTCCTGAAAATGACCTTGATTACGTAGCACATGTCTGCCGCCATTATCAAAATTATGATTTGCAAAATTACAGCCAACATTACAGTCAGAATTCACAATATCACTGACTGACATTCCAGGTTCTAAGCAGTCTTTGGATTTCTCTGTCACTGACTCTCCTGACCATTCAGGTTGTCTATTTCCACCATTTTTACACTTTTCTACAATTAACTTGTGAAAATCATAGACTAAATGACAGACATTTCTGATTTTCTGTTTCTCTCTATTAAAAGACCTTGCACATTCTATACGTGAATTCTCAAGTTCACACTCCTCATAAAAGCGTAACCAAATCTCTTCCACATTAGAAATATCTGGATAAGTGAACTGAAGTTTACTTTGCTTAACATATGAAGAGATAAAATCCATTTTCTTACCTGAAATGATCCGATGATCTGATGGATGATCCTGTAGGACTTGGTTCACCTTGCTCAGCACGTCCAATACTTCTTATGGACTGACTTTATCTTTCTTGCTCAAAAATACGTCAAAAGTTAACTTCTGTGGCTTCGTAAAAACTTTAAAGTTCATTCAAAAAAACTTTCATGCAACTTGACTTATACGTATTTCCTAGGTTCTGCGTGATTTTTTATAAATTGTTGATTACTGATCCTTTGCAGGAGATACTTGACCCCCCTTATGCAAAGTGAAGGAACAACAAAAAATGCAAAAAAATTACGAATGGGTGGCTCACCAAATGTTAAAAAATATACTCATAAATATATTTTTCTTTAAATACGTAAAGGCGCATGAATGAAAAGACCTCAAAAATGTAAAAAATAAATGTATTTTATCTATTTAAAAATGGTTGCCAGGGTTCAGTTACAGAAAGGAAAAATAATATACTTTGATAGCTTACGCAAAGAGTTCATTTAGTCCATAATGATCAATGGGAAGTCTTTACCCATCTTTCCTTGGGTCCTGAATGGCAATGCAGGGGATGTCATCTCTTAGGCCGGACAACGTGTCTTCATCTTGCACAGGAGTCTTCTGACAGCAGGCAATGTGGAGGAGCGAGCAGTAGCCCCCTCCATCGTGTATTATATACCAGCTGTTCAGTCCATATAAGGTGTTCTAGTTGAATATAGCTCCATATGACATAAGCTTCTAGAAGCTACCAGAAGCTTCTGGAAGGATTTATATATATCCTTCCATGCTCAGCATATATATATATATTCAATATGGAGATTTTAAAACTTATTCCTTATAAAAACTTTATTAATATACTATGCCCTTCAACATAAACAGAACTGTGAACTTATATGTCCTTCTATAAAATATTTGATAACTAGATGTATTAATTTTAATGTTTTTACATTATCCCATCACAGAAGCCAGAAAGTGAGACTGTCGTCATTCCATCACAGCAGCCAGAAAGTGAGACTGCCGTCATCCTATCACAGCAGCCAGAAAGTGAAACTGCAGTCATCCCATCACAGCAGCCAGAAAGCGAGACTGTCGTCATCCCATCACAGCAGCCAGAAAGTGAGACTGCAGTCATCCCATCACAGCAGCCAGAAAGTGAGACAGCCATCATCCCATCACAGCAGCCAAAAAGTGAGACTGCCAACCGCCCATCACAGCACCCAGAAAATCAGACTGCAGTCATAGCATCACAGCACCCAGAAAGTGAGACAGACATCAGCCCTTCACAGCAGCCAGAAAGTGTAACTGCCAACCGCCCATTACAGCATCCAGAAAATGAGACTGCCATAATCCCATCACATCAGCCAGAAAGTGAAACTGCCATCATCCCATCACAGAGACTGCCCACATCTCATCACAGCAGCCAGAAAATGAGACTGCCGTCAGCCCATTACAGCAGCCAGAAAGTGAGACTGACGTTATCATATCAAATCAGCCAGAAAATGAGACTGTCGTCATTCCATCACAGCAGCCAGAAAGAGAGACTGTCGTCATTCTATCACAGCAGCCAAAAAATGAGACTGCCGTCATCCCATCACAGGAGCCAGAAAGTGAGACTGCAGTAAACTCATCAGAGCAGCCAGAAAGTGAGACAGCCATCATCCCATTACAGCAGCCAGAAAGGGAGACTGCCGTCATCCCATCACAGCAGCCAGAAAGTGAAACTGCTGTCATTCCATCACAGAGACTGCCCACATCTCATCACAGCAGCCAGAAAGTGAGACTGCCGTCATTCCATCACAGCAGCCAGAAAGTGAGCCTGTCGTCATTCCATCATAGCAGCCAGAAAGTGAAACTGCCGTCATCCCATAACAGAGACTGCCCACATCTCATCACAGCAGCCAGAAAGTTAGACTGCCATCAGCCCATTACAGCAGCCAGAAAGAGAGACTGCTGTTATCCCATCAAATCAGCCAGAAAATGAGACTGTCGTCATCCCATCACATCAGCCAGAAAGTGACACTGCTGTCATCCCATCACAGAGACTACCTTCATCTCATCACAGCAGCCAGAAATGGAGACAGCCATAATACCAACACAGCAGCCAGAAAGTGAGACTGCCAACCGCCCATCACAGCACCCAGAAAATCAGACTGCCGTCATCCCATAACATCAGTCAGAAAGTGAGACTGCTGTCATCCCATCACAGAGACTACTCTCATCTCATTACAGCAGCCAGAAATTGAGACTGCCGTCAGGCCATCACAGCAGCCAGAAAGTGAGACTGCCAGTATTTCATCACAGCAGCCAGAAAGTGAGACTGCCATTCTCCCATCACATCAGCCAGAAAGTGAGACTGCTGTCATCCCATCACAGAGACTACCCTCATCTCATCACAGCAGCCAGAAATTGAGACTGCCGTCAGGCCATCACAGCAGCCAGAAAGTGAGACTGCCATTCTCCCATCACATCAGCCAGAAAGTGAGACTGCTGTCATCCCATCACAGAGACTACCCTCATCTCATCACAGCAGCCAGAAATTGAGACTGCCGTCAGGCCATCACAGCAGCCAGAAAGTGGGACTGCCGTTATTTCATCACAGCAGCCAGAAAGTGAGACTGCCGTTATCCCATCACAGCAGCCAGAAAGTGAGACTGTCGTCATTCCATCACAGCAGCCAGAAAGTGAGACTGCCGTCATCCTATCACAGCAGCCAGAAAGTGAGACTGCAGTCATCCCATCACAGCAGCCAGAAAGTGAGACTGTCGTCATCCCATCACAGCAGCCAGAAAGTGAGACTGCAGTCATCCCATCACAGCAGCCAGAAAGTGTGACAGCCATCATCCCATCACAGCAGCCAGAAAGTGTAACTGCCAACCGCCCATCAAAGCATCCAGAAAATGAGACTGCCGTCATCCCATCACATCAGCCAGAAAGTGAAACTGCCATCATCCCATCACAGAGACTGCCCACATCTCATCACAGCAGCCAGAAAGTGAGACTGCCATCAGTCCATTACAGCAGCCAGAAAGTGAGACTGCTGTCATCCCATCACAGAGACTACCCTCATCTCATCACAGCAGCCAGAAATTGAGACCGCCGTCAGGCCATCACAGCAGCCAGAAAGTGAGACTGCCGTTATTTCATCACAGCAGCCAGAAAGTGAGACTGCCGTTATCATATCAAATCAGCCAGAAAATGAGACTGTCGTCATTCCATCACAGCAGCCAGAAAGAGAGACTGTCGTCATTCTATCACAGCAGCCAAAAAAATGAGACTGCCGTTATCCCATCACAGCAGCCAGAAAGTGAGACTGTCGTCATTCCATCACAGAAGCCAGAAAGTGAGACTGCCGTCATCCTATCACAGCAGCCAGAAAGAGAGACTGCAGTCATCCCATCACAGCAGCCAGAAAGTGAGACTGTCGTCATCCCATCACAGCAGCCAGAAAGTGAGACTGCAGTCATCCCATCACAGCAGCCAGAAAGTGAGACCGCCATCATCCCATCACAGCAGCCAGAAAGTGAAACTGCCAACCGCCCATCACAGCACCCAGAAAATCAGACTGCCGTCATTCCATCACATCAGCCAGAAAGTGAGACTGCTGTCATCCCATCACAGAGACTACCCTCATGTCATTACAGCAGCCAGAAATTGAGACTGCCGTCAGGCCATCACAGCAGCCAGAAAGTTAGACTGCCGTTATTTCATCACAGCAGCCAGAAAGTAAGACTGCCGTTATCCCATCACAGCAGCCAGAAAGTGAGACTGTCGTCATTCCATCACAGCAGCCAGAAAGTGAGACTGCCGTCATCCTATCACAGCAGCAAGAAAGTGAGACTGCTAACAGCCCATCACAGCATCCAGAAAGTGCAGCTGCCGTCATCCCATCACAGCAGCCAGAAAGTGACACTGCCGTCATCTTATCACAGAGACTGCCCAAATCTCATCACAGCAGCCAGAAAGTGAGACTGCCGCCATTCCATCACAGCAGCCAGAAAGTGAGCCTGTCGTCACTCCATCACAGCAGCCAGAAAGTGAGACTGCCGTCATCCCATTACAGCAGCCAGAAAGTGAGACTGCCGTCATCTCATCACAGCAGCCAGAAAGTGCGACTGCAGTCATCCCATCACAGCAGCCAGAAAGTGAGACAGCCATCATCTCTTTACAGCAGCCAGAAAGTGATACTGCCTTCAGCTCATTACAGCAGCAGAAAGTGAGACTGCCGTCATCCCATCACAGCAGCCACAAATTGAGTCTGCCGTCATCCTATAACAGCAGCCAGAAAGTGAGACTGTGGTCATCCCATCACAGCAGCTAGAAAGTGAGACTGTCGTCATTCCATCACAGCAGCCAGAAAGTGAGACTGCCGTCATCCCATTACAGAAGCCAGAAAGTGAGACTGCCGTCATCCCATCACAGCAGTCAGAAAGAGAGACTGCTGTCATCCCATTACAGCAGCCAGAAAGTGAGACTGCCGTCATCCCATCACAGCAGCCAGAAAGTGAGACTGCAGTCATCCCATTACAGCAGCCAGAAAGTGAGTCAGCCAACCGCCCATCATAGCATGCAGAAAATGAGACTGCCGTCATCCCATCATATCAGCCAGAAAGTGAAACTGCCGTCATCCCATCACAGAGACTGCCCACATCTCATCACAGCAGCCAGAAAGTGAGACCGTCGTCATTCCATCACAGCAGCCAGAAAGTGAGACTGGCGTTATCCCATCAAATCAGTCAGAAAATGAAACTGTCGTCATTCCATCACAGCAGCCAGAAAGAGAGACTGTCGTCATTTTATCACAGCAGCCAAAAAATGAGACTGCCGTCATCCCATCGCAGCAGCAAGAAAGTGAGACTCCAGTAAACTCATCACAGCAGCCAGAAAGTGAGACAGCCATCATCCCATTACAGCACCCAGAAAGTGAGACTGCTAACAGCCCATCACAGCATCCAGAAAGTGCGACTGACGTCATTCCATCATAGCAGCCAGAAAGTGAGACTGCCGTCATTCCATCACAGCAGCCAGAAAGTGAGACTGCCGTCATCCCATCACAGCAGCCAGAAAGTGAGACTGCCGTCATCTCATCACAGCAGCCAGAAAAAGACACTGCAGTCATCCCATCACAGCAGCCAGAAAGTGAGACAGCCATCATCTCATCACAGCAGCCAGAAAGTGATACTGCCTTCAGCTCATCACAGCAGCAGAAAGTGAGACTGCCGTCATCGCATCACAGCAGCCACAAAGTGAGTCTGCCGTCATCCTATAACAGCAGCCAGAAAGTGAGACTGTGGTCATCCCATCACAGCAGCCAGAAAGTGAGACTGCCGTCATCCCATCACAGCAGTCAGAAAGAGAGACTGCTGTCATCCCATTACAGCAGCCAGACAGTGAGACTGCCGTCATCCCATCACAGCAGCCAGAAAGTGAGACTGCAGTCATCCCATTACAGCAGCCAGAAAGTGAGTCAGCCATCATCCCATCACAGCAGCCAGAAAGTGAGACTGCTGTCAACCCATCACAGCAGCCAAAAAGTGAAACTGCCGTCATCCCATCACAGAGACTACCCTCATCTCATCACAGCAGCCAGAAAGTGAGACTGCTAACAGCCCATCACAGCATCCATAAAGTGAGACTGCCGTCATCCCATCACAGCAGCCAGAAAGTGACACTGCTGTCATCCCATCACAAGGACTGCCCACATCTCATCACAGCAGCCAGAAAGTGAGACTTCCGACATTCCATCACAGCAGCCAGAAAGTGAGCCTGTTGTCATTCCATCACAGCAGCAAGAAAGTGAGACTGCAGTCATCCCATCACAGCAGCCAGAAAGTGAGACTGCCATCATCCCATCAGAGCAGCCAGAAAGTGAGACTGCAGTCATCCCATCACAGCAGCCAGAACGTGAGACAACCATCATCTCATCACAGCAGCCAGAAAGTGATACTGCCTTCTGCTCATCACAGCAGCAGAAAGTGAGACTGCCGTCATCCCATCACAGCAGCCACAAAGTGAGACTGCCGTCATCCTATCACAGCAGCCAGAAACTGAGACTGTAGTCATCCCATCACAGCAGCCAGAAAGTGAGATTGCAGTCGTTCCATCACAAAAGCCAGAAAGTGAGACTGCCGTCATCCCATCACAGCAGTCAGAAAGTGAGACTGCTGTCATCCCATCACAGCACCCAGAAAGTGAGACTGCCGTCATCCCATCACAGAGACTACCCTCATCTCATCACAGCAGCCAGAAATCGAGACTGCCGTCAGCCCATCACAGCAGACAGAAAGTGAAACTGCTGTCATGCCATCACAGAGACTACTCTCATCCCATCACTAGTGATGAGCGAGTACTAAAAAGCTCGGGTGCTCGAAGCTCGGGCCGAGCCTCCCAAGATACTCGTGTACTCGGCCCGAGCACCGAGCCCAATGTTATCCTATGGGAGACCCGAGTATTTTTGTGAAATGACCCCCCGGCAGCATGTAGAAACCCTAAAAATGTCACAAAAGTCTCAGAAGAGTGCTCAAATGACATGGCATCAGCATGGGGAAGACCCCTTGAAGCATTTATCACTCAAAAGTCACAGATGTGAACAATTTTGTCCGAGTTTTACGCCATTTTTACGGACTCACCAGAAAACCTTCCAAAATGACACCAAAATGAATTTTCATGGCGGAAATGTTAAGGGCACATACCCAATAGTGAGATAGAGCTGGTGTATGTTACTTTTTGAGATTAATACATGAAAGATTTTACATGAAAACCTTGTGTGGCACTCCGATGTCCAAAACGCACGTTTTGTGCTTTTTACTAGCGATGTCGGTCATTTTTTTTTTTTTATTCTATCTCCCTCAGTCCGTCGGTCTGTCTCTCTCTGTCTTGTCTGTCCCCCTCTCACAGTCTGTCGGTCAGTTCCCCCCCCTCTCTCTTACTTACCGTTCCCCGATCACTGCCGCGGCGCTGCACAGCTGTTCAAACTCCGGTGGCTTTTCCTCTTTTGAAAAAGCCGGCCGCTCATTAATCAATCTCCTATTCCCTGCTGTCCTGCTTTTCGGCGCCTATGATTGGTTGCAGTGAGACACGCTCCCACACTGAGTGACAGCTGTCTCACTGCAACCAATCACAGCAGCCGGTGTGTGTATACTGTGCAGTGAAATAAATAATTAAATAATTAAAAAAAACGGCATGCGGTCCCCCCAATTTTAATACCAGCCAGATAAAGCCATACGGCTGAAGGCTGGTATTCTCAGGATGGGGAGCTCCACGTTATGGGGAGCCCCCCACCCTAACAATATCAGTCAGCAGCCGCCCAGAATTGCCGCATACATTAGATGCGACAGTTCTGGGGCTGTACCCGGCTCTTCCCGATTTACCCTGGTGCGTTGGCAAATCGGGGTAATAAGGAGTTAATGGCAGCCCATAGCTGCCACTAAATCCTTGATTAATCATGTCAGGCGTCTCCCCGAGATTCCTTCCATGATTAATCTGTAAATTACAGTTAAAAAACACACACACCCGAAAAATCCTTTATTAGAAATAAAAAACACTAACAAAGTCCCTCATTACCAATTTATTAACCCCGACAAACCCTCCATGTCCGGCGTACTCCACAGTCCTCCAGCGTCGCGTCCAGCTCTGCTGCATGGAAGTGACAGGAGCTGCAGAAGACACCGCCGCTCCGGTCACCTCCACGCAGCTAATGAGATGAGTATAGCGATCAGCTGAGCTGTCACTGAGGTTACCTGGATCCAGCGGTGGATGCAGCGGTGGCCGCGGGTAACCTCAGTGACAGCTCAGCTGATCGCGCTACTCACCGCCGCTCCAGTCAGCTCCATGCACCAACTGAGGTGAGTATAGCGATCAGCTGCTGTCACTGAGGTTAATCGCGGCCACCGCTGGATCCAGCGGTGGCCGGGAGTTACCTGACTGACAGCAGCTGATCGCGCTATTCCCTTCATTAGCTGCGTGGAGGTGACCGGCGGCTTTTACTATTTTGAAAAAGCCGGCCGCTCATTAAACAATCTCCTATTCCCTGCTTTCCCCGCCCACCGGTGCCTATGATTGGTTGCAGTGAGACACGCCCCCACGCTGAGTGACAGGTGTCACACTGCACCCAATCACAGCAGCCGGTGGGCGTGTCTATACTGTGCAGTAAAATAAATTAATAAATAATTTAAAAAAAACGGCGTGCGGTCCCCCCCCCATTTTAATGCCAGCCAGATAAAGCCATACGGCTGAAGGCTGGTATTCTCAGGATGGGGAGCGCCACGTTATGGGGAGCCCCCCAGCCTAACAATATCAGTCAGCAGCCGCCCAGAATTGCCGCATACATTATATGCGACAGTTCTGGGGCTGTACCCGGCTCTTCCCGATTTGCCCTGGTGCTTTGGCAAATCGGGGTAATAAGGAGTTAATGGCAGCCCATAGCTGCCACTAAATCCTAGATTAATCATGTCAGGCGTCTATGAGACACCCTCCATGATTAATCTGTAAGTTACAGTAAATAAACACACACACCCGAAAAATCCTTTATTAGAAATAAAAAACACACACACATTCCCTGGTTCACCACTTTAATCAGCCCCAAAAAGCCCTCCATGTCCGGCGTCATCCAGGATGTTCCAGCGTCGCATCCTGCGCTGCTGCATAGAGGTGACCGGAGCTGCAGAAAACACCGCCGCTCCGGTCACTTCCACGCAGCAAATGAGGTGAGTAGCGCGATCAGCTGAGCTGTCACTGAGGTTACCCGCCGTCACTGGATCCAGTGACAGCGGGTAACCTCAGTGACAGCTCAGCTGATCGCACGGCTGTCTTCATTAGCTGCGTGGAGGTGACCGGAGCGGCGGTGTCTTCTGCAGCTCCTGTCACTTCCATGCAGCAGAGCTGGACGCGACGCCGGAGTCCGTGGAGTACGCCGGACATGGAGGGTTTGTCGGGGTTAATAAATTGGTAATGAGGGACTTTGTTAGTGTTTTTTATTTCTAATAAAGGATTTTTCGGGTGTGTGTGTGTTTTTTAACTGTAATTTACAGATTAATCATGGAAGGAATCTCGGGGAGACGCATGACATGATTAATCTAGGACTTATTGGCAGCTATGGGCTGCCAATAACTTCTTATTACCCCGATTTGCCAACGCACCAGGGCAAATCGGGAAGAGCCGGGTACAGTCCCAGAACTGTCGCATATAATGTATGCGGCAATTCTGGGCGGCTGTTGGCTGATATTGTTAGGGTGGGGGGCTCCCCATAACGTGGAGCTCCCCATCCTGAGAATACCAGCCTTCAGCCGTATGGCTTTATCTGGCTGGTTTTAAAAATGGGGGGAACCGCACGCCGTTTTTTTTAATTATTTAATAAATAATTAAAATTAATAATTAAAATTAATAAATAATTAAAAAAAACGGCGTGCGGTTCCCCCCATTTTTAAAACCAGCCAGATAAAGCCATACGGCTGAAGGCTGGTATTCTCAGGATGGGGAGCTCCACGTTATGGGGAGCCCCCCACCCTAACAATATCAGCCAACAGCCGCCCAGAATTGCCGCATACATTATATGCGACAGTTCTGGGACTGTACCCGGCTCTTCCCGATTTACCCTGGTGCGTTGGCAAATCGGGGTAATAAGGAGTTATTGGCAGCCCATAGCTGCCAATAAGTCCTAGATTAATCATGTCAGGCGTCTATGAGACACCCTCCATGATTAATCTGTAAGTTACAGTAAATAAACACACACACACCAGAAAAAATCCTTTATTAGAAATAAAAACACACACATATACCCTGGTTCACCACTTTAATCAGCCCGAAAAAGCCCTCCTTGTCCGGCGTAATCCAGGATGATCCAGCGTCGCATCCAGCGCTGCTGCATGGAGGTGACCGGAGCCGCAGCACACACAGCCGCTCCGGTCACCTCCACACAGCAAATGAACACAGCCGCGTGATCAGCTGCTGTCACTGAGGTTACCCGCGGCCACCGGTGGATGCAGCGGTGGCCGCGGGTAACCTCAGTGACAGCAGCTGATCGCGCGGCTGTGTTCATTTGCTGTGTGGAGGTGACCGGAGCGGCGGTGTCTGCTGCAGCTCCGGTCACCTCCATGCAGCAGCGCTGGATGCGACACTGGATCATCCTGGATTACGCCGGACAAGGAGGGCTTTTTCGGGCTGATTAAAGTGGTGAACCAGGGTATATGTGTGTGTTTTTATTTCTAATAAAGGATTTTTTCTGGTGTGTGTGTTTATTTACTGTAACTTACAGATTAATCATGGAGGGTGTCTCATAGACGCATGACATGATTAATCTAGGACTTATTGGCAGCTATGGGCTTCCAATAACTCCTTATTACCCCGATTTGCCAACGCACCAGGGTAAATCGGGAAGAGCCGGGTACAGCCCCAGAACTGTCGCATATAATGTATGCGGCAATTCTGGCCAGCTGCTGACTGATATTGTTAGGGTGGGGGGCTCCCCATAACGTGGGGCTCCCCATCCTGAGAATACCAGCCTTCAGCTGTATGGCTTTATCTGGCTGGTATTAAAATTGGGGGAACCGCATGCCGTTTTTTTAATTATTTATTTATTTTACTGCACAGTATAGACACGCCCACCGGCTGCTGTGATTGGGTGCAGTGTGACACCTGTCACTCAGCGTGGGGGCGTGTCTCACTGCAACCAATCATAGGCGCCTGTGGGCGTGGAAAGCAGGGAATATGAGAGGGCTGTGTACAGAGCACAGCGCGCCGGCCGGTATAAAGGCTCGGTCACGCTGTGCAGGCCGGCCAATCACTGCAATTCCACAACTAACAGGGCTGTGGCATTGCAGTGGTCTGCCAGCCAATCCCTGCATGAGGGCTGGCTCTCAAAAGAGCGCCAACATGCAGGGATGACGACCACGAGTAAAGCACGAGTATTGCAAAATTACTCGGTACCCGCCGAGTAGCCCGAGTACAGTGATACTCGTGCGAGTACCGAGTAGTTACAAGCATGCTCGCTCATCACTACCCATCACAGCAGCCAGAAATTGAGACTGCACTCAGGCCATCACAGCAGCCAGAAAGTGAGACTGCCGTTATTTCATCACAGCAGCCAGAAAGTGAGACTGCCGATATCCCATCACAGCAGCCAGAAAGTGAGACTGTCGTCATTCCATCACAGCAGCCAGAAAGTGAGACTGCCGTCATCCTATCACAGCAGCCAGAAAGTGAGACTGCAGTCATCCCATCACAGCAGCCAGAAAGTGAGACAGCCATCATCCCACCACAGCAGCCAGAAAGTGAGACTGCCAACCGCCCATCACAGCATCCAGGAAATGAGACTGCCGTCATCCCATCACATCAGCCAGAAAGTGAAACTGCGGTCATCCCATCACAGAGACTGCCCACATCTCATCACAGCAGCCAGAAAATGAGACTGCCGTCAGCCCATTACAGCAGCCAGAAAGTGAGACTGCCGTTATCCCATCAAATCAGCCAGAAAATGAGACTGTCGTCATTCCATTGCAGCAGCCAGAAAGTGAGACTACCGTCAACCCATCACAGCAGCAAAAAAGTGAAACTGCGGTCATCCCATCACAGAGACTATCCTTATCTCATCACAGCAGCCAGAAATTGAGACTGCCGTCAGCCCATCACAGCACCCAGAAAGTGAGCCTGTTGTCATTCCATCACAGCAGCCAGAAAGTGAGACTGCACTCATCCCATCACAGCAGCCAGAAAGTGAGACTGCCATCATCCCATCAGAGCAGCCAGAAAGTGAGACTGCAGTCATCCCATCACAGCAGCCAGAAAGTGAGACAGCCATCATCTCATCACAGCAGCCAGAAAGTGATACTGCCTTCTGCTCATCACAGCAGCAGAAAGTGAGACTGCCGTCATCCCATCACAGCAGCCACAAAGTGAAACTGCCGTCATCCTATCACAGCAGACAGAAACTGAGACTGTAGTCATCCCATCACAGCAGCCAGAAAGTGAGATTGCAGTCATTCCATCACAAAAGCAAGAAAGTGAGACTGCCGTCATCCCATCACAGCAGCCAGAAAGTGAGACTGCAGTCATCCCATCACAGCAGCTAGAAAGTGAGACTGTCGTCATCCCATCACAGCAGCCAGAAAGTGAGACTGTAGTCATCCCATCACAGCAGCCAGAAAGTGAGACAGCCATCATCCCATCAAAGCAGCCAGAAAGTGAGACTACCAACCGCCCATCACAGCATCCAGAAAATGAGACTGCCGTCATCCCATCACATCAGCCAGAAAGTGAGACTGCTGTCATCCCATCACAGAAACTACCCTCATCTCATCACAGCAGCCAGAAATTGAGACTGCCGTCAGGCCATCACAGCAGCCAGAAAGTGAGACTGCCGTTATCCTATCACAGCAGCCAGAAAGTGAGACTCTCGTCATTCCATCACAGCAGCAAGAAAGTGTGACTGCCGTCATCCTATCACAGCAGCCAGAAAGTGAGACTTCAGTCATCCCATCACAGCAGCCAGAAAGTGAGACTGTCGTCATCCCATCACAGAGACTGCCCACATCTCATCACAGCAGCCAGAAAGTGAAACTGCCGTCAGCCCACTACAGCAGCCAGAAAGAGAGACTGCCGTTATCCCATCAAATCAGCCAGAAAATGAGACTGTCGTCATCCCATCACATCAGCCAGAAATTGAGACAGCCATAATCCCATCACAGCAGCCAGAACATGAGACAACCATCATCTCATCACAGCAGCCAGAAAGTGATACTGCCTTCTGCTCATCACAGCAGCAGAAAGTGAGACTGCCGTCATCCCATCACAGCAGCCACAAAGTGAGACTGCCGTCATCCTATCACAGCAGCCAGAAAGTGAGACTGCCGTCATCCCATCACAGCAGTCAGAAAGTGAGACTGCTGTCATCCCATCACAGCACCCAGAAAGTGAGACTGCCGTCATCCCATCACAGAGATTACCCTCATCTCATCACAGCAGCCAGAAATCGAGACTGCCGTCAGCCCATCCCAGCAGACAGAAAGTGAAACTGCTGTCATCCCATCACAGAGACTACCCTCATCCCATCACAGCAGCCAGAAATTGAGACTGCACTCAGGCCATCACAGCAGCCAGAAAGTGAGACTGCCGTTATTTCATCACAGCAGCCAGAAAGTGAGACTGCCGATATCCCATCACAGCAGACAGAAAGTGAGACTGTCGTCATTCCATCACAGCAGCCAGAAAGTGAGACTGCCGTCATCCTATCACAGCAGCCAGAAAGTGAGACTGCACTCATCCCATCACAGCAGCCAGAAAGTGAGACAGCCAACCGCCCATCACAGCATCCAGGAAATTAGACTGCCGTCATCCCATCACATCAGCCAGAAAGTGAAACTGCGGTCATCCCATCACAGAGACTGCCCACATCTCATCACAGCAGCCAGAAAGTGAGACTGCCGTCAGCCCATTACAGCAGCCAGAAAGTGAGACTGCCGTTATCCCATCAAATCAGCCAGAAAATGAGACTGTCGTCATTCCATCGCAGCAGCCAGAAAGTGAGACTGCCGTCAACCCATCACATTAGCCAAAAAGTGAAACTGCCGTCATCCCATCACAGAGACTATCCTTATCTCATCACAGCAGCCAGAAATTGAGACTGCCGTCAGCCCATCACAGCACCCAGAAAGTGAGCCTGTTGTCATTCCATCACAGCAGCCAGAAAGTGAGACTGCAGTCATCCCATCACAGCAGCCAGAAAGTGAGACTGCCATCATCCCATCAGAGCAGCCAGAAAGTGAGACTGCAGTCATCCCATCACAGCAGCCAGAAAGTGAGACAGCCATCATCTCATCACAGCAGCCAGAAAGTGATACTGCCTTCTGCTCATCACAGCAGCAGAAAGTGAGACTGCCATCATCCCATCACAGCAGCCACAAAGTGAAACTGCCGTCATCCTATCACAGCAGACAGAAACTGAGACTGTAGTCATCCCATCACAGCAACCAGAAAGTGAGATTGCAGTCATTCCATCACAAAAGCCAGAAAGTGAGACTGCCGTCATCCCATCACAGCAGCCAGAAAGTGAGACTGCAGTCATCCCATCACAGCAGCCAGAAAGTGAGACTGTCGTGATCCCATCACAGCAGCCAGAAAGTGAGACAGCCATCATCCCATCAAAGCAGCCAGAAAGTGAGACTACCAACCGCCCATCACAGCATCCAGAAAATGAGACTGCCGTCATCCCATCACATCAGCCAGAAAGTGAAACTGCTGTCATCCCATCACAGAAACTACCCTCATCTCATCACAGCAGCCAGAAATTGAGACTGCTGTCAGGCCATCACAGCAGCCAGAAAGTGAGACTGCCGTTATCCTATCACAGCAGCCAGAAAGTGAGACTCTCGTCATTCCATCACAGCAGCAAGAAAGTGAGACTGCCGTCATCCTATCACAGCAGCCAGAAAGTGAGACTTCAGTCATCCCATCACAGCAGCCAGAAATTGAGACTGTCGTCATCCCATCACAGAGACTGCCCACATCTCATCACAGCAGCCAGAAAGTAAAAGTGCCGTCAGCCCATTACAGCAGCCAGAAAGAGAGACTGCCGTTATCCCATCAAATCAGCCAGAAAATGAGACTGTCGTCATCCCATCACATCAGCCAGAAAGTGAGACTGCTGTCATCCCATCACAGAAACTACCCTCATCTCATCACAGCAGCCAGAAAGTGAGACTGCCAACCGCCCATCACAGCACCCAGAAAATCAGACTGCCGTCATCCCATCACATCAGCCAGAAAGTGAGACTGCCGTCATCCCATCACAGCGACTACTGTCATCTCATTACAGCAGTCAGAAATTGAGACTGCCGTCAGGCCATCACAACAGCAGCCAGCCAGTGGGACTGCCGTTATTTCATCACAGCAGCCAGAAAGTGAGACTGCCGTTATCCCATCACAGCAGCCAGAAAGTGAGACTGTCGTCATTCCATCACAGCAGCCAGAAAGTGAGACTGCCGTCATCCTATCACCGCAGCCAGAAAGTGAGACTGCAGTCATCCCATCACAGCAGCCAGAAAGTGAGACTGTCGTCATCCCATCACAGCAGCCAGAAAGTGAGACAGCCATCATCCCATCACAGCAGCCAGAAAGTGAGACTGCCACCCGCCCATCAAAGCATCCAGAAAATGAGACTGCCGTCATCCCATCATATCAGCCAGAAAGTGAAACTGCCGTCATCCCATCACAGAGACTGCCCACATCTCATCACAGCAGCCAGAAAGTGAGACTGCCGTTATCCCATCACAGCAGCCAGAAAGTGAGTCTGTCGTCATTCCATCACAGCAGCCAGAAAGTGAGACTGCCGTCATCCCATCATATCAGCCAGTAAGTGAAACTGCCGTCATCCCATCACAGAGACTGCCCACATCTCATCACAGCAGCCAGAAAGTGAGACAGCCATCATCTCATCACAGCAGCCAGAAAGTGATACTGCCTTCTGCTCATCACAGCAGCAGAAAGTGAGACTGCCGTCATCCCATCACAGCAGCCACAAAGTGAAACTGCCGTCATCCTATCACAGCAGACAGAAACTGAGACTGTAGTCATCCCATCACAGCAGCCAGAAAGTGAGATTGCAGTCATTCCATCACAAAAGCCAGAAAGTGAGACTGCCGTCATCCCATCACAGCAGCCAGAAAGTGAGACTGCAGTCATCCCATCACAGCAGCCAGAAAGTGAGACTGTCGTCATCCCATCACAGCAGCCAGAAAGTGAGACTGTAGTCATCCCATCACAGCAGCCAGAAAGTGAGACAGCCATCATCCCATCAAAGCAGCCAGAAAGTGAGACTACCAACCGCCCATCACAGCATCCAGAAAATGAGACTGCCGTCATCCCATCACATCAGCCAGAAAGTGAGACTGCTGTCATCCCATCACAGAAACTACCCTCATCTCATCACAGCAGCCAGAAATTGAGACTGCCGTCAGGCCATCACAGCAGCCAGAAAGTGAGACTGCCGTTATCCTATCACAGCAGCCAGAAAGTGAGACTCTCGTCATTCCATCACAGCAGCAAGAAAGTGAGACTGCCGTCATCCTATCACAGCAGCCAGAAAGTGAGACTTCAGTCATCCCATCACAGCAGCCAGAAATTGAGACTGTCGTCATCCCATCACAGAGACTGCCCACATCTCATCACAGCAGCCAGAAAGTAAAACTGCCGTCAGCCCATTACAGCAGCCAGAAAGAGAGACTGCCGTTATCCCATCAAATCAGCCAGAAAATGAGACTGTCGTCATCCCATCACATCAGCCAGAAAGTGAGACTGCTGTCATCCCATCACAGAAACTACCCTCATCTCATCACAGCAGCCAGAATGTGAGACTGCCAACCGCCCATCACAGCACCCAGAAAATCAGACTGCCGTCATCCCATCACATCAGCCAGAAAGTGAGACTGCCGTCATCCCATCACAGAGACTACTGTCATCTCATTACAGCAGTCAAAAAGTGAGACTGCCGTCAGGCCATCACAGCAGCCAGCCAGTGGGACTGCCGTTATTTCATCACAGCAGCCAGAAAGTGAGACTGCCGTTATCCCATCACAGCAGCCAGAAAGTGAGACTGTCGTCATTCCATCACAGCAGCCAGAAAGTGAGACTGCCGTCATCCTATCACAGCAGCCAGAAAGTGAGACTGCAGTCATCCCATCACAGCAGCCAGAAAGTGAGACTGTCGTCATCCCATCACAGCAGCCAGAAAGTGAGACTGCAGTCATCCCATCACAGCAGCCAGAAAGTGAGACAGCCATCATCCCATCACAGCAGCCAGAAAGTGAGACTGCCACCCGCCCATCAAAGCATCCAGAAAATGAGACTGCCGTCATCCCATCATATCAGCCAGAAAGTGAAACTGCCGTCATCCCATCACAGAGACTGCCCACATCTCATCACAGCAGCCAGAAAGTGAGACTGCCGTTATCCCATCACAGCAGCCAGAAAGTGAGTCTGTCGTCATTCCATCACAGCAGCCAGAAAGTGAGACTGCCGTCATCCCATCATATCAGCCAGTAAGTGAAACTGCCGTCATCCCATCACAGAGACTGCCCACATCTCATCACAGCAGCCAGAAAGTGAGACTGCCGTTATCCCATCACAGCAGCCAGAAAGTGAGTCTGTCGTCATTCCATCACAGCAGTCAGAAAGTGAAACTGCCGTCATCCCATCATATCAGCCAGAAAGTGAAACTGCCATCATCCCATCACAGAGACTGCCCACATCTCATCACAGCAGCCAGAAAGTGAGACTGCCATTATCCCATCACAGCAGCCAGAAAGTGAGACTGTCGTCATTCCATCACAGCAGCCAGAAAGTGAGACTGCCGTCATCCCAACACAGCAGCAGAAAGTGAGACTGCCGTCATTCCATCACAGCAGTCAGAAGGGGAGACTGCTGTCATCCCATCACAGCAGCCAGAAAGTGAGACTGCCGTCATCCCATCACAGAGACTACCCTCATCTCATCACAGCAGCCAGAAATTGAGACTGCCGTCAGCCCATCACAGCAGTCAGAAAGTGAAACTGCTGTCATCCCATCACAGAGACTACCCTCATCACAGCAGCCAGAAATTGAGACTGCCGTCAGGCCATCAAATCAGCTAGAAAGTGAGACTGCCGTTATTTTATCACAGCAGCAAGAAAGTGGGACTGCCATTATCCCATCACAGCAGCCAGAAAGTGAGACTGTTGTCATTCCATCACAGCAGCCAGAAAGTGAGACTGTCATCCCATTACAGCAGCCAGAAAATGAGACTGCCGTCATCCCATCACAGCAGCCAGAAAGTGAGACCGCAGTCATCCCATTACAGCAGCAAGAAAGTGAGTCAGCCATCATCCCATCACAGCAGCCAGAAAGTGAGACTGCTGTCAACCCATCACAGCAGCCAAAAAGTGAAACTGCCGTCATCCCATCACAGAGACTACCCTCATCTCATCACAGCAGCCAGAAAGTGAGACTGCTAACAGCCCATCACAGCAGCCAGAAAGTGACACTGCCGTCATCCCATCACAGAGACTGCCCACATCTCATCACAGCAGCCAGAAAGTGAGACTTCCGTCATTCCATCACAACAGCCAGAAAATGAGACTGTCGTCATTCCATCGCAGCAGCCAGAAAGTGAGACTGCCGTCAACCCATCACAGCAGCCAAAAAGTGAAACTGCCGTCATCCCATCACAGAGACTATCCTTATCTCATCACAGCAGCCAGAAATTGAGACTGCCGTCAGCCCATCACAGCACCCAGAAAGTGAGCCTGTTGTCATTCCATCACAGCAGCCAGAAAGTGAGACTGCAGTCATCCCATCACAGCAGCCAGAAAGTGAGACTGCCATCATCCCATCAGAGCAGCCAGAAAGTGAGACTGCAGTCATCCCATCACAGCAGCCAGAAAGTGAGACAGCCATCATCTCATCACAGCAGCCAGAAAGTGATACTGCCTTCTGCTCATCACAGCAGCAGAAAGTGAGACTGCCGTCATCCCATCACAGCAGCCACAAAGTGAAACTGCCGTCATCCTATCACAGCAGACAGAAACTGAGACTGTAGTCATACCATCACAGCAGCCAGAAAGTTAGATTGCAGTCATTCCATCACAAAAGCCAGAAAGTGAGACTGTCGTCATCCCATCACAGCAGCCAGAAAGTGAGACTGTAGTCATCCCATCACAGAGACTGCCCACATCTCATCACAGCAGCCAGAAAGTGAGACTTCCGTCATTTCATCACAACAGCCAGAAAATGAGACCGTCGTCATTCCATCGCAGCAGCCAGAAAGTGAGACTGCCGTCAACCCATCACAGCAGCCAAAAAGTGAAACTGCCGTCATCCCATCACAGAGACTATCCTTATCTCATCACAGCAGCCAGAAATTGAGACGGCCGTCAGCCCATCACAGCACCCAGAAAGTGAGCCTGTTGTCATTCCATCACAGCAGCCAGAAAGTGAGACTGCCATCATCCCATCAGAGCAGCCAGAAAGTGAGACTGCAGTCATCCCATCACAGGAGCCAGAAAGTGAGACAGCCATCATCTCATCACAGCAGCCAGAAAGTGATACTGCCTTCTGCTCATCACAGCAGCAGAAAGTGAGACTTCAGTCATCCCATCACAGCAGCCAGAAAGTGAGACTGTCGTCATCCCATCACAGAGACTGCCCACATCTCATCACAGCAGCCAGAAAGTGAAACTGCCGTCAGCCCATTACAGCAGCCAGAAAGAGAGACTGCCGTTATCCCATCAAATCAGCCAGAAAATGAGACTGTCGTCATCCCATCACATCAGCCAGAAAGTGAGACTGCTGTCATCCCATCACAGAAACTACCCTCATCTCATCACAGCAGCCAGAAATTGAGACAGCCATAATCCCATCACAGCAGCCAGAACGTGAGACAACCATCATCTCATCACAGCAGCCAGAAAGTGATACTGCCTTCTGCTCATCACAGCAGCAGAAAGTGAGACTGTCGTCATCCCATCACAGCAGCCACAAAGTGAGACTGCCGTCATCCTATCACAGCAGCCAGAAAGTGAGATTGCAGTCATTCCATCACAAAAGCCAGAAAGTGAAACTGCTGTCATCCCATCACAGAGACTACCCTCATCCCATCACAGCAGTCAGAAAGTGAGACTGCTGTCATCCCATCACAGCACCCAGAAAGTGAGACTGCCGTCATCTCATCACAGAGACTACCCTCATCTCATCACAGCAGCCAGAAATCGAGACTGCCGTCAGCCCATCACAGCAGACAGAAAGTGAAACTGCTGTCATCCAATCACAGAGACTACCCTCATCCCATCACAGCAGCCAGAAATTGAGACTGCACTCAGGCCATCACAGCAGCCAGAAAGTGAGACTGCCGTTATTTCATCACAGCAGCCAGAAAGTGAGACTGCCGATATCCCATCACAGCAGCCAGAAAGTGAGACTGTCGTCATTCCATCACAGCAGCCAGAAAGTGAGACTGCCGTCATCCTATCACAGCAGCCAGAAAGTGAGACTGCAGTCATCCCATCACAGCAGCCAGAAAGTGAGACAGCCATCATCCCATCACAGCAGCCAGAAAGTGAGACTGCCAACCGCCCATCACAGCATCCAGGAAATGAGACTGCCGTCATCCCATCACATCAGCCAGAAAGTGAAACTGCGGTAATCCCATCACAGAGACTGCCCACATCTCATCACAGCAGCCAGAAAGTGAGACTGCCGTCAGCCCATTACAGCAGCCAGAAAGTGAGACTGCCGTTATCCCATCAAATCAGCCAGAAAATGAGACTGTCGTCATTTCATCGCAGCAACCAGAAAGTGAGACTGCCGTCAACCCATCACAGCAGCCAAAAAGTGAAACTGACGTCATCCCATCACAGAGACTATCCATATCTCATCACAGCAGCCATAAATTGAGACTGCCGTCAGCCCATCACAGCACCCAGAAAGTGAGCCTGTTGTCATTCCATCACAGCAGCCAGAAAGTGAGACTGCAGTCATCCCATCACAGCAGCCAGAAAGTGAGACTGCCATCATCCCATCAGAGCAGCCAGAAAGTGAGACTGCAGTCATCCCATCACAGCAGGCAGAAAGTGAGACAGCCATCATCTCATCACAGCAGCCAGAAAGTGATACTGCCTTCTGCTCATCACAGCAGTAGAAAGTGAGACTGCCGTCATCCCATCACAGCAGCCACAAAGTGAAACTGCCGTCATCCTATCACAGCAGACAGAAACTGAGACTGCCGTCATCCCATCACAGCAGCCAGAAAGTGAGATTGCAGTCATTCCATCACAAAAGCCAGAAAGTGAGACTGCCGTCATCCCATCACAGCAGCCAGAAAGTGAGACTGCAGTCATCCCATCACAGCAGCCAGAAAGTGAGACTGTCGTCATCCCATCACAGCAGCCAGAAAGTGAGACTGTAGTCATCCCATCACAGCAGCCAGAAAGTGAGACAGCCATCATCCCATCAAAGCAGCCAGAAAGTGAGACTACCAACCGCCCATCACAGCATCCAGAATATGAGACTGCCGTCATCCCATCACATCAGCCAGAAAGTGAGACTGCTGTCATCCCATCACAGAAACTACCCTCATCTCATCAGAGCAGCCAGAAATTGAGACTGCCGTCAGGCCACCACAGCAGCCAGAAAGTGAGACTGCCGTTATCCTATCACAGCAGCCAGAAAGTGAGACTCTCGTCATTCCATCACAGCAGCAAGAAAGTGAGACTGCCGTCATCCTATCACAGCAGCCAGAAAGTGAGACTTCAGTCATCCCATCACAGCAGCCAGAAAGTGAGACTGTCGTCATCCCATCACAGAGACTGCCCACATCTCATCACAGCAGCCAGAAAGTGAAACTGCCGTCAGCCCATTACAGCAGCCAGAAAGAGAGACTGCCGTTATCCCATCAAATCAGACAGAAAATGAGACTGTCGTCATCCCATCACATCAGCCAGAAAGTGAGACTGCTGTCATCCCATCACAGAAACTACCCTCATCTCATCACAGCAGCCAGAAATTGAGACAGCCATAATCCCATCACAGCAGCCAGAAAGTGAGACTGCCAACCGCCCATCACAGCACCCAGAAAATCAGACTGCCGTCATCCCATCACATCAGCCAGAAAGTGAGACTGCCGTCATCCCATCACAGAGAATACTGTCTTCTCATTACAGCAGTCAGAAATTGAGACTGCCGTCAGGCCATCACAGCAGCCAGACAGTGGGACTGCCGTTATTTCGTCACAGCAGCCAGAAAGTGAAACTGCCGTTATCCCATCACAGCAGCCAGAAAGTGAGACTGTCGTCATTCCATCACAGCAGCCAGAAAGTGAGACTGCCGTCATCCAATCACAGCAGCCAGAAAGTGAGACTGCAGTCATCCCATCACAGCAGCCAAAAAGTGAGACAGCCATCATCCCATCACAGCAGCCAGAAAGTGAGACTGCCACCCGCCCATCAAAGCATCCAGAAAATGAGACTGCCGTCATCCCATCATATCAGCCAGAAAGTGAAACTGCCGTCATCCCATCACAGAGACTGCCCACATCTCATCACAGCAGCCAGAAAGTGAGACTGCCGTTATCCCATCACAGCAGCCAGAAAGTGAGTCTGTCATCATTCCATCACAGCAGCCAGAAAGTGATACTGCCGTCATCCCATCATATCAGCCAGAAAGTGAAACTGCCGTCATCCCATCACAGAGATTGCCCACATCTCATCACAGCAGCCAGAAAGTGAGACTGCCGTTATCCCATCACAGCAGCCAGAAAGTGAGTCTGTCGTCATTCCATCACAGCAGCCAGAAAGTGAGACTGCCGTCATCCCATCATATCAGCCAGAAAGTGAAACTGCCATCATCCCATCACAGAGACTGCCCACATCTCATCACAGCAGCCAGAAAGTGAGACTGCCGTTATCCCATCACAGCAGCCAGAAAGTGAGACTGTCGTCATTCCATCACAGCAGCCAGAAAGTGAGACTGCCGTCATCCCAACACAGCAGCCAGAAAGTGAGACTGCCGTCATTCCATCACAGCAGTCAGAAGGGGAGACTGCTGTCATCCCATCACAGCAGCCAGAAAGTGAGACTGCCGTCATCCCATCACTGAGACTACCCTCATCTCATCACAGCAGCCAGAAATCGAGACTGCCGTCAGCCCATCACAGCAGTCAGAAAGTGAAACTGCTGTCATCCCATCACAGAGACTACCTTCATCTCATCACAGCAGCCAGAAATTGAGACTGCCGTCAGCCCATCAGAGCAGCCAGAAAGTGAAACTGCTGTCATCCCATCACAGAGACTACCCTCATCACAGCAGCCAGAAATTGAGACTGCCGTCAGGCCATCAAAGCAGCCAGAAAGTGAGACTGCCGTTATTTCATCACAGCAGCCAGAAAGTGGGACTGCCGTTATCCCATCACAGCAGCCAGAAAGTGAGACTGTTGTCATTCCATCACAGCAGCCAGAAAGTGAGACTGTCATCCCATTACAGCAGCCAGAAAGTGAGACTGCCGTCATCCCATCACAGCAGCCAGAAAGTGAGACCGCAGTCATCCCATTACAGCAGCCAGAAAGTGAGTCAGCCATCATCCCATCACAGCAGCTAGAAAGTGAGACTGCTGTCAACCCATCACAGCAGCCAAAAAGTGAGACTGCTGTCATCCCATCACAGAAACTACCCTCATCTCATCACAGCAGCCAGAAAAAGAGACTGCAAACAGCCCATCACAGCAGCCAGAAAGTGAGACTGCCGTTATCCCATCAAATCAGCCAGAAAATGAGACTGTCGTCATCCCATCACATCAGCCAGAAAGTGAGACTGCTGTCATCCCATCACAGAAACTACCCTCATCTCATCACAGCAGCCAGAAATTGAGACAGCCATAATCCCATCACAGCAGCCAGAAAGTGAGACTGCCAACCGCCCATCACAGCACCCAGAAAATCAGACTGCCGTCATCCCATCACATCAGCCAGAAAGTGAGACTGCCGTCATCCCATCACAGAGACTACTGTTATCTCATTACAGCAGTCAGAAATTGAGACTGCCGTCAGGCCATCACAGCAGCCAGACAGAGGGACTGCCGTTATTTCGTCACAGCAGCCAGAAAGTGAGACTGCCGTTATCCCATCACAGCAGCCAGAAAGTGAGACTGTCGTCATTCCATCACAGCAGCCAGAAAGTGAGACTGCCGTCATCCTATCACAGCAGCCAGAAAGTAAGACTGCAGTCATCCCATCACAGCAGCCAGAAAGTGAGACTGTCGTCATCCCATCACAGCAGCCAGAAAGTGAGACTGCAGTCATCCCATCACAGCAGCCAGAAAGTGAGACAGCCATCATCCCATCACAGCAGCCAGAAAGTGAGACTGCCACCCGCCCATCAAAGCATCCAGAAAATGAGACTGCCGTCATCCCATCATATCAGCCAGAAAGTGAAACTGCCGTCATCCCATCACAGAGACTGCCCACATCTCATCACAGCAGCCAGAAAGTGAGACTGCCGTTATCCCATCACAGCAGCCAGAAAGTGAGTCTGTCGTCATTCCATCACAGCAGCCAGAAAGTGAGACTGCCGTCATCCCATCATATCAGCCAGAAAGTGAAACTGCCGTCATCCCATCACAGAGATTGCCCACATCTCATCACAGCAGTCAGAAAGTGAGATTGCCGTTATCACATCACAGCAGCCAGAAAGTGAGTCTGTCGTCATTCCATCACAGCAGCCAGAAAGTGAGACTGCTGTCATCCCATCACAGAGACTACCTTCATCTCATCACAGCAGCCAGAAATTGAGACTGCCGTCAGCCCATCACAGCAGCCAGAAAGTGAAACTGCTGTCATCCCATCACAGAGACTACCCTCATCACAGCAGCCAGAAATTGAGACTGCCGTCAGGCCATCAAAGCAGCCAGAAAGTGAGACTGCCGTTATTTCATCACAGCAGCCAGAAAGTGGAACTGCCGTTATCCCATCACAGCAGCCAGAAAGTGAGACTGTTGTCATTCCATCACAGCAGCCAGAAAGTGAGACGGTCATCCCATTACAGCAGCCAGAAAGTGAGACTGCCGTCATCCCATCACAGCAGCCAGAAAGTGAGAACGCAGTCATCCCATTACAGCAGCCAGAAAGTGAGTCAGCCATCATCCCATCACAGCAGCCAGAAAGTGAGACTGCTGTCAACCCATCACAGCAGCCAAAAAGTGAAACTGCCGTCATCCCATCACAGAGACTACCCTCATCTCATCACAGCAGCCAGAAAAAGAGACTGCTAACAGCCCATCACAGCAGCCAGAAAGTGACACTGCCGTCATCCCATCACAGAGACTACCCACATCTCATCACAGCAGCCAGAAAGTGAGACTTCCGTCATTCCATCACAACAGCCAGAAAGTGAGCCTGTTGTCATTCCATCACAGCAGCCAGAAAGTGAGACTGCAGTCATCCCATCACAGCAGCCAGAAAGTGAGACTGCCATCATCCCATTAAAAGCAGCCAGAAAGTGAGACTGCAGTCATCCCATCACAGCAGCCAAAAAGTGAGACAGCCATCATCTCATCACAGCAGACAGAAAGTGATACAGCCTTCTGCTAATCACAGCAGCAAAAAGTGAGACTGCCGTCATCCTATCACAGCAGCCACAAAGTGAGACTGCCGTCATCCTATCACAGCAGCCAGAAACTGAGACTGTAGTCATCCCATCACAGCAGCCAGAAAGTGAGATTGCAGTCATTCCATCACAAAAGCCAGAAAGTGAGACTGCCATCATCCCATCACAGCAGTCAGAAAGTGAGACTTCTGTCATCCCATCACAGCACCCAGAAAGTGAGACTGCCATCATTCCATCACAGAGACTACCCTCATCTCATCACAGCAGCCAGAAATCGAGACTGCCGTCAGCCCATCACAGCAGACAGAAAGTGAAACTGCTGTCATCCCATCACAGAGACTACCCTCATCTCATCACAGCAGCCAAAAACTGAGACTGCCGTCAGGCCATCACAGCAGCCAGAAAGTGAGACTGACATTATTTCATCACAGCAGCCAGAAAGTGAGACTGCCGATATCCTATCACAGCAGCCAGAAAGTGAGACTGTCGTCATTCCATCACAGCAGCCAGAAAGTGAGACTGCTGTCATCCTAACACAGCAGCAGAAAGTGAGACTGCAGTCATCCCATCACAGCAGCCAGAAAGTGAGACTGCCGTCATCCCATCACATCAGCCAGAAAGTGAAACTGCGGTCATCCCATCACAGAGACTGCCCACATCTCATCACAGCAGCCAGAAAGTGAGACTGCTGTCATCCCATCACAGCACCCAGAAAGTGAGACTGCCATCATCCCATCACAGAGACTACCCTCATCTCATCACAGCAGCCAGAAATCGAGACTGCCGTCAGCCAATCACAGCAGACAGAAAGTGAAACTGCTGTCATCCCATCACAGAGACTACCCTCATCTCATCACAGCAGCCAAAAATTGAGACTGCCGTCAGGCCATCACAGCAGCCAGAAAGTGAGACTGCCGTTATTTCATCACAGCAGCCAGAAAGTGAGACTGCCGATATCCTATCACAGCAGCCAGAAAGTGAGACTGTCGTCATTCCATCACAGCAGCCAGAAAGCGAGACTGCTGTCATCCTAACACAGCAGCCAGAAAGTGAGACTGCAGTCATCCCATCACAGCAGCCAGAAAGTGAGACAGCCATCATCCCATCACAGCAGCCAGAAAGTGAGACTGCCGTCATCCCATCACATCAGCCAGAAAGTGAAACTGCGGTCATCCCATCAAAGAGACTGCCCACATCTCATCACAGCAGCCAGAAAGTGAGACTGCCGTCAGCCCATTACAGCAGCCAGAAAGTGAGACTGCCGTTATCCCATCAAATCAGCCAGAAAATGAGACTGTCGTCATTCCATCACAGCAGCCAGAAAGTTTGACTGCCGTCAACCCATCACAGCAGCAAAATAGTGAAACTGCCGTCATCCCATCACAGAGATTACCCTCATCTCAGCACAGCAGCCAGAAATTGAGACTGCCGTTGACCCATCACAGCAGCCAGAAAGTGAAACTGCTGTCATCCCATCACAGAGACTACCCTCATCTCATCACAGCAGCCAGAAAATAAGACTGCCGTCAGGCCATCACAGCAGCCAAAAAGTGAGACTGCCGTTATTTCATCACAGCAGCCAGAAAATGAGACTGCCGTTATCCCATCACAGCAGCCAGAAAGTGAGATTGTCGTCATTCCATCACAGCAGCCAGAAAGTGAGACTGCCGTCATGCTATCACAGCAGCCAGAAAGTGAGACTGCCGTCATGCTATCACAGCAGCCAGAAAGTGAGACTGTCGTCATCCCATCACAGCAGCCAGAAAGGGAGACTGCAGTCATCCCATCACAGCAGCCAGAAAGTGAGACAGCCATCATCCCATCAAAGCAGCCAGAAAGTGAGACTACCAACCGCCCATCACAGCATCCAGAAAATGAGACTGCCGTCATCCCATCACATGAGCCAGAAAGTGAGACTGCTGTCATCCCATCACAGAAACTACCCTCATCTCATCACAGCAGCCAGAAATTGAGACTGCCGTCAGGCCATCACAGCAGCCAGAAAGTGAGACTGCCGTTATCCTATCACAGCAGCCAGTAAGTGAGACACTCGTCATTCCATCACAGCAGCCAGAAAGTGAGACTGCCGTCATCCTATCACAGCACCCAGAAAGTGAGACTTCAGTCATCCCATCACAGCAGCCAGAAAGTGAGACTGTCGTCATCCCATCACAGAGACTGCCCACATCTCATCACAGCAGCCAGAAAGTGAGACTGCTGTCAGCCCATTACAGCAGCCAGAAAGAGAGACTGCCGTTATCCCATCAAATCAGCCAGAAAATGAGACTGTCGTCATCCCATCACATCAGCCAGAAAGTGAGACTGCTGTCATCCCATCACAGAGACTACCCTCATCTCATTACAGCAGTCAGAAATTGAGAATGCCGTCAGGCCATCACAGCAGCCAGACAGTGAGACTGCCGTTATTTCATCACAGCAGCCAGAAAGTGAGACTGCCGTTATCCCATCACAGCAGCCAGAAAGTGAGACTGTCGTCAATCCATCACAGCAGCCAGAAAGTGAGACTGCCGTCATCCTATCACAGCAGCCAGAAAGTGAGATTGCAGTCATCCCATCACAGCAGCCAGAAAGTGAGACTGCAGTCATCCCATCACAGCAGCCAGAAAGTGAGACAGCCATCATCCCATCACAGCAGCCAGAAAATGAGACTGCCACCCGCCCATCAAAGCATCCAGAAAATTAGACTGCTGTCATCCCATCATATCAGCCAGAAAGTGAGACTGCCGTCATCCCATCACAGAGACTGCCCACATCTCATCACAGCAGCCAGAAAGTGAGACTGCCGTCATTCCATCACAGCAGCCAGAAAGTGAGCCTGTCGTCATTCCATCACAGCAGCCAGAAAGTGAGACTGCCGTCATCCCATCATATCAGCCAGAAAGTGAAACTGCCGTCATCCCATCACAGAGACTGCCAACATCTCATCACAGCAGGCAGAAAGTGAGACTGCCGTTATCCCATCACAGCAGCCAGAAAGTGAGACTGTCGTCATTCCATCACAGCAGCCAGAAAGTGAGACTGTCGTCATCCCAACACAGCAGCCAGAAAGTGAGACTGCCGTCATCCCATCACAGCAGCCAGAAAGTGAGACTGCCGTCATGCCATCACAGAGACTACCCTCATCTCATCACAGCAGCCAGAAATCGAGACTGCCGTCAGCCCATCACAGCAGTCAGAAAGTGAAACTGCTGTCATCCCATCACAGAGACTACCCTCATCTCATCACAGCAGCCAGAAATTGAGACTGCCGTCAGGCCATCACAGCAGCCAGAAAGTGAGACTGCCGTTATTTCATCACAGCAGCCAGAAAGTGGGACTGCCGTTATCCCATCACAGCAGCCAGAAAGAGAGACTGTCGTCATTCCATCACAGCAGCCAGAAAGTGAGACTGCCGTCATCCTATCACAGCAGCCAGAAAGTGAGACTGCAGTCATCCCATCACAGCAGCCAGAAAGTGAGACTGCAGTCATCCCATCACAGCATCCAGAAATTGAGACAGCCATAATCCCATCACAGCAGCCAGAAAGTGAGACTGCCATTCGCCCATCACAGCACCCAGAAAATCAGACTGCCATCATCCCATCACATGAGCCAGAAAGTGAGACTGCTGTCATCCCATCACAGAGACTACCCTCATCTCATTACAGCAGTCAGAAATTGAGACTGCCGTCAGGCCATCACAGCAGTCAGAAAGTGAGACTGCCGTTATTTCATCACAGCAGCCAGAAAGTGAGACTGCCGTTATCCCATCACAGCAGCCAGAAAGTGAGACTGTCGTCATTCCATCACAGCAGCCAGAAAGTGAGACTGCCGCCATCCTATCACAGCAGCCAGAAAGTGAGACTGCAGTCATCCCATCACAGCAGCCAGAAAGTGAGACTGTCGTCATCCCATCACAGCAGCCAGAAAGTGAGACTGCCGTCATCCCAACACAGCAGCCAGAAAGTGAGACTGCCGTCATCCTATCACAGCAGCTAGAAAGTGAGACTGCCGTCATCCCACCACAGAGACTACCCTCATGTCATCACAGCAGCCAGATATCGAGACTGCCGTCAGCCCATCACAGCAGTCAGAAAGTGAAACTGCTGTCATCCCATCACAGAGACTACCCTCATCCCATCACAGCAGCCAGAAAATGAGACTGCCAACTGCCCATCACAGCACCCAGAAAATCAGACTGCTGTCATCCCATCACATCAGCCAGAAAGTGAGACTGCTGTCATCCCATCACAGAGACTACCCTCATCTCATTACAGCAGTTAGAAATTGAGACTGCCGTCAGGCCATCACAGCAGCCAGACAGTGAGACTGCCGTTATTTCATCACAGCAGCCAGAAAGTGAGACTGCCGTTATCCCATCACAGCAGCCAGAAAGTGAGACTGTCGTCATTCCATCACAGCAGCCAGAAAGTGAGACTGCCGTCATCCTATCGCAGCAGCCAGAAAATGAGACTGCAGTCATCCCATCACAGCAGCCAGAAAGTGAGACTGCAGTCATCCCATCACAGCAGCCAGAAAGTGAGACAGCCATCATCCCATCACAGCAGCCAGAAAGTGAGACTGCCACCCGCCCATCAAAGCAGCCAGAAAATGAGAGTGCCGTCATCCCATCATATCAGCCAGAAAGTGAGACTGCCGTCATCCCATCACAGAGACTGCCCACATCTCATTACAGCAGCCAGAAAGTGAGACTGCCGTCATTCCATTACAGCAGCCAGAAAGTGAGACTGCCGTCATCCTATCACAGCAGCCAGAAAGTGAGACTGCAGTCATCCCATCACAGCAGCCAGAAAGTGAGACTGCAGTCATCCCATCACAGCATCCAGAAATTGAGACAGCCATAATCCCATCACAGCAGCCAGAAAGTGAGACTGCCAACCGCCCATCACAGCACCCAGAAAATCAGACTGCCATCATCCCATCACATGAGCCAGAAAGTGAGACTGCTGTCATCCCATCACAGAGACTACCCTCATCTCATTACAGCAGTCAGAAATTGAGACTGCCGTCAGGCCATCACAGCAGTCAGAAAGTGAGACTGCCGTTATTTCATCACAGCAGCCAGAAAGTGAGACTGCCGTTATCCCATCACAGCAGCCAGAAAGTGAGACTGTCGTCATTCCATCACAGCAGCCAGAAAGTGAGACTGCCGCCATCCTATCTCAGCAGCCAGAAAGTGAGACTGCAGTCATCCCATCACAGCAGCCAGAAAGTGAGACTGTCGTCATCCCATCACAGCAGCCAGAAAGTGAGACTGCCGTCATCCCAACACAGCAGCCAGAAAGTGAGACTGCCGTCATCCTATCACAGCAGTCAGAAGGTGAGACTGCTGTCATCCCATCACAGCAGCTAGAAAGTGAGACTGCCGTCATCCCACCACAGAGACTACCCTCATGTCATCACAGCAGCCAGATATCGAGACTGCCGTCAGCCCATCACAGCAGTCAGAAAGTGAAACTGCTGTCATCCCATCACAGAGACTACCCTCATCCCATCACAGCAGCCAGAAAATGAGACTGCCAACCGCCCATCACAGCACCCAGAAAATCAGACTGCTGTCATCCCATCACATCAGCCAGAAAGTGAGACTGCTGTCATCCCATCACAGAGACTACCCTCATCTCATTACAGCAGTCAGAAATTGAGACTGCCATCAGGCCATCACAGCAGCCAGACAGTGAGACTGCCGTTATTTCATCACAGCAGCCAGAAAGTGAGACTGCCGTTATCCCATCACAGCAGCCAGAAAGTGAGACTGTCGTCATTCCATCACAGCAGCCAGAAAGTGAGACTGCCGTCATCCTATCGCAGCAGCCAGAAAATGAGACTGCAGTCATCCCATCACAGCAGCCAGAAAGTGAGACTGCAGTCATCCCATCACAGCAGCCAGAAAGTGAGACAGCCATCATCCCATCACAGCAGCCAGAAAGTGAGACTGCCACCCGCCCATCAAAGCATCCAGAAAATGAGACTGCCGTCATCCCATCATATCAGCCAGAAAGTGAAACTGCCGTCATCCCATCACAGAGACTGCCCACATCTCATCACAGCAGCCAGAAAGTTAGACTGCCGTTATCCCATCACAGCAGCCAGAAAGTGAGTCTGTCGTCATTCCATCACAGCAGCCAGAAAGTGAGACTGCCGTCATCCCATCATATCAGCCAGTAAGTGAAACTGCCGTCATCCCATCACAGAGACTGCCCACATCTCATCACAGCAGCCAGAAAGTGAGACTGCCGTTATCCCATCACAGGAGCCAGGAAGTGAGTCTGTCGTCATTCCATCACAGCATCCAGAAAGTGAAACTGCCGTCATCCCATCATATCAGCCAGAAAGTGAAACTGCCATCATCCCATCACAGAGACTGCCCACATCTCATCACAGCAGCCAGAAAGTGAGACTGCCGTTATCCCATCACAGCAGCCAGAAAATGAGACTGTCGTCATTCCATCACAGCAGCCAGAAAGTGAGACTGCCGTCATCCCAACACAGCAGCAGAAAGTGAGACTGCCGTCATTCCATCACAGCAGTCAGAAGGGGAGACTGCTGTCATCCCATCACAGCAGCCAGAAAGTGAGACTGCCGTCATCCCATCACAGAGACTACCCTCATCTCATCACAGCAGCCAGAAATTGAGACTGCCGTCAGCCCATCACAGCAGTCAGAAAGTGAAACTGCTGTCATCCCATCACAGAGACTACCCTCATCACAGCAGCCAGAAACTGAGACTGCCGTCAGGCCATCAAATCAGCTAGAAAGTGAGAATGCCGTTATTTCATCACAGCAGCCAGAAAGTGGGACTGCCGTTATCCCATCACAGCAGCCAGAAAGTGAGACTGTTGTCATTCCATCACAGCAGCCAGAAAGTGAGACTGTCATCCCATTACAGCAGCCAGAAAGTGAGACTGCCGTCATCCCATCACAGCAGCCAGAAAGTGAGACCGCAGTCATCCCATTACAGCAGCCAGAAAGTGAGTCAGCCATCATCCCATCACAGCAGCCAGAAAGTGAGACTGCTGTCAACCCATCACAGCAGCCAAAAAGTGAAACTGCCGTCATCCCATCACAGAGACTACCCTCATCTCATCTCAGCAGCCAGAAAGTGAGACTGCTAACAGCCCATCACAGCAGCCAGAAAGTGACACTGCCGTCATCCCATCACAGAGACTGCCCACATCTCATCACAGCAGCCAGAAAGTGAGACTTCCGTCATTCCATCACAACAGCCAGAAAATGAGACTGTCGTCATTCCATCGCAGCAGCCAGAAAGTGAGACTGCCGTCAACCCATCACAGCAGCCAAAAAGTGAAACTGCCGTCATCCCATCACAGAGACTATCCTTATCTCATCACAGCAGCCAGAAATTGAGACTGCCGTCAGCCCATCACAGCACCCAGAAAGTGAGCCTGTTGTCATTCCATCACAGCAGCCAGAAAGTGAGACTGCAGTCATCCCATCACAGCAGCCAGCAAGTGAGACTGCCATCATCCCATCAGAGCAGCCAGAAAGTGAGACTGCAGTCATCCCATCACAGCAGCCAGAAAGTGAGACAGCCATCATCTCATCACAGCAGCCAGAAAGTGATACTGCCTTCTGCTCATCACAGCAGCAGAAAGTGAGACTGCCGTCATCCCATCACAGCAGCCACAAAGTGAAACTGCCGTCATCCTATCACAGCAGACAGAAACTGAGACTGTAGTCATCCCATCACAGCAGCCAGAAAGTGAGATTGCAGTCATTCCATCACAAAAGCCAGAAAGTGAGACTGCCGTCATCCCATCACAGCAGCCAGAAAGTGAGACTGCAGTCATCCCATCACAGCAGCTAGAAAGTGAGACTGTCGTCATCCCATCACAGCAGCCAGAAAGTGAGACTGTAGTCATCCCATCACAGAGACTGCCCACATCTCATCACAGCAGCCAGAAAGTGAGACTTCCGTCATTCCATCACAACAGCCAGAAAATGAGACTGTCGTCAATCCATCGCAGCAGCCAGAAAGTGAGACTGCCGTCAACCCATCACAGCAGCCAAAAAGTGAAACTGCCGTCATCCCATCACAGAGACTATCCTTATCTCATCACAGCAGCCAGAAATTGAGACTGCCGTCAGCCCATCACAGCAGCCAGAAAGTGAGCCTGTTGTCATTCCATCACAGCAGCCAGAAAGTGAGACTGCCATCATCCCATCAGAGCAGCCAGAAAGTGAGACTGCAGTCATCCCATCACAGCAGCCAGAAAGTGAGACAGCCATCATCTCATCACAGCAGCCAGAAAGTGATACTGCCTTCTGCTCATCACAGCAGCAGAAAGTGAGACTGCAGTCATCCCATCACAGCAGCCACAAAGTGAAACTGCCGTCATCCTATCACAGCATACAGAAACTGAGACTGTAGTCATCCCATCACAGCAGCCAGAAAGTGAGATTGCAGTCATTCCATCACAAAAGCCAGAAAGTGAGACTGCCGTCATCCCATCACAGCAGCCAGAAAGTGAGACTGCAGTCATCCCATCACAGCAGCCAGAAAGTGAGACAGCCATCATCCCATCAAAGCAGCCAGAAAGTGAGACTACCAACCGCCCATCACAGCATCCAGAAAATGAGACTGCCGTCATCCCATCACATCAGCCAGAAAGTGAGACTGCTGTCATCCCATCACAGAAACTACCCTCATCTCATCACAGCAGCCAGAAATTGAGACTGCCGTCAGGCCATCACAGCAGCCAGAAAGTGAGACTGCCGTTATCCTATCACAACAGCCAGAAAGTGAGACTTCAGTCATCCCATCACAGCAGCCAGAAAGTGAGACTGTCGTCATCCCATCACAGAGACTGCCCACATCTCATCACAGCAGCCAGAAAGTGAAACTGCCGTCAGCCCATTTCAGCAGCCAGAAAGAGAGACTGCCGTTATCCCATCAAATTAGCCAGAAAATGAGACTGTCGTCATCCCATCACATCAGCCAGAAAGTGAGACTGCTGTCATCCCATCACAGAAACTACCCTCATCCCATCACAGCAGTCAGAAAGTGAGACTGCTGTCATCCCATCACAGCAGCCAGAACGTGAGACAACCATCATCTCATCACAGCAGCCAGAAAGTGATACTGCCTTCTGCTCATCACAGTAGCAGAAAGTGAGACTGCCGTCATCCCATCACAGCAGCCACAAAGTGAGACTGCCGTCATCCTATCACAGCAGCCAGAAACTGAGATTGTAGTCATCCCATCACAGCAGCCAGAAAGTGAGATTGCAGTCATTCCATCACAAAAGCCAGAAAGTGAAACTGCTGTCATCCCATCACAGAGACTACCCTCATCCCATCACAGCAGTCAGAAAGTGAGACTGCTGTCATCCCATCACAGCACCCAGAAAGTGAGACTGCCGTCATCTCATCACAGAGACTACCCTCATCTCATCACAGCAGCCAGAAATCGAGACTGCCGTCAGTCCATCACAGCAGACAGAAAGTGAAACTGCTGTCATCCCATCACAGAGACTACCCTCATCCCATCACAGCAGCCAGAAATTGAGACTGCACTCAGGCCATCACAGCAGCCAGAAAGTGAGACTGCCGTTATTTCATCACAGCAGCCAGAAAGTGAGACTGCCGATATCCCATCACAGCAGCCAGAAAGTGAGACTGTCATCATTCCATCACAGCAGCCAGAAAGTGAGACTGCCGTCATCCTATCACAGCAGCCAGAAAGTGAGACAGCCATCATCCCATCACAGCAGCCAGAAAGTGAGACTGCCAACCGCCCATCACAGCATCCAGGAAATGAGACTGCCGTCATCACATCACATCAGCCAGAAAGTGAAACTGCTGTCATCCCATCACAGAGACTGCCCACATCTCATCACAGCAGCCAGAAAGTGAGACTGCCGTCAGCCCATTACAGCAGCCAGAAAGTGAGACTGCCGTTATCCCATCAAATCAGCCAGAAAATGAGACTGTCGTCATTCCATCGCAGCAACCAGAAAGTGAGACTGCCGTCAACCCATCACAGCAGCCAAAAAGTGAAACTGCCGTCATCCCATCACAGAGACTATCCATATCTCATCACAGCAGCCATAAATTGAGACTGCCGTCAGCCCATCACAGCACCCAGAAAGTGAGCCTGTTGTCATTCCATCACAGCAGCCAGAAAGTGAGACTGCAGTCATCCCATCACAGCAGCCAGAAAGTGAGACCGCCATCATCCCATCAGAGCAGCCAGAAAGTGAGACTGCAGTCATCCCATCACAGCAGCCAGAAAGTGAGACAGCCATCATCTCATCACAGCAGCCAGAAAGTGATACTGCCTTCTGCTCATCACAGCAGCAGAAAGTGAGACTGCCGTCATCCCATCACAGCAGCCACAAAGTGAAACTGCCGTCATCCTATCCCAGCAGACAGAAACTGAGACTGCCGTCATCCCATCACAGAAGCCAGAAAGTGAGATTGCAGTCATTCCATCACAAAAGCCAGAAAGTAAGACTGCCGTCATCCCATCACAGCAGTCAGAAAGTGAGACAGCAGTCATCCCATCACAGCAGCCAGAAAGTGAGACTGTCGTCATCCCATCACAGCAGCCAGAAAGTGAGACTGTAGTCATCCCATCACAGCAGCAAGAAAGTGAGACAGCCATCATCCCATCAAAGCAGCCAAAAAGTGAGACTACCAACCGCCCATCACAGCATCCAGAATATGAGACTGCCGTCATCCCATCACATCAGCCAGAAAGTGAGACTGCTGTCATCCCATCACAGAAACTACCCTCATCTCATCAGAGCAGCCAGAAATTGAGACTGCCGTCAGGCCACCACAGCAGCCAGAAAGTGAGACTGCCATTATCCTATCACAGCAGCCAGAAAGTGAGACTCTCGTCATTCCATCACAGCAGCAAGAAAGTGAGACTGCCATCATCCTATCACAGCAGCCAGAAAGTGAGACTTCAGTCATCCCATCACAGCAGCCAGAAAGTGAGACTGTCGTCATCCCATCACAGAGACTGCCCACATCTCATCACAGCAGCCAGAAAGTGAAACTGCCGTCAGCCCATTACAGCAGCCAGAAAGAGAGACTGCCGTTATCCCATCAAATCAGCCAGAAAATGAGACTGTCGTCATCCCATCACATCAGCCAGAAAGTGAGACTGCTGTCATCCCATCACAGAAACTACCCTCATCTCATCACAGCAGCCAGAAATTGAGACAGCCATAATCCCATCACAGCAGCCAGAAAGTGAGACTGCCAACCGCCCATCACAGCACCCAGAAAATCAGACTACCGTCATCCCATCACATCAGCCAGAAAGTGAGACTGCCGTCATCCCATCACAGAGACTACTGTCTTCTCATTACAGCAGTCAGAAATTGAGACTGCCGTCAGGCCATCACAGCAGCCAGACAGTGGGACTGCCGTTATTTCGTCACAGCAGCCAGAAAGTGAGACTGTCGTCATTCCATCACAGCAGCCAGAAAGTGAGACTGTCGTCATTCCATCACAGCAGCCAGAAAGTGAGACTGCCGTCATCCAATCACAGCAGCCAGAAAGTGAGACTGCAGTCATCCCATCACAGCAGCCAGAAAGTGAGACAGCCATCATCCCATCACAGCAGCCAGAAAGTGAGACTGCCACCCGCCCATCAAAGCATCCAGAAAATGAGACTGCCGTCATCCCATCATATCAGCCAGAAAGTGAAACTGCCGTCATCCCATCACAGAGACTGCCCACATATCATCACAGCAGCCAGAAAGTGAGACTGCCGTTATCCCATCACAGCAGCCAGAAAGTGAGTCTGTCATCATTCCATCACAGCAGCCAGAAAGTGATACTGCCGTCATCCCATCATATCAGCCAGAAAGTGAAACTGCCGTCATCCCATCACCGAGATTGCCCACATCTCATCACAGCAGCCAGAAAGTGAGACTGCCGTTATCCCATCACAGCAGCCAGAAAGTGAGTCTGTCGTCATTCCATCACAGCAGCCAGAAAGTGAGACTGCCGTCATCCCATCATATCAGCCAGAAAGTGAAACTGCCATCATCCCATCACAGAGACTGCCCACATCTCATCACAGCAGCCAGAAAGTGATACTGCCGTTATCCCATCACAGCAGCCAGAAAGTGAGACTGTCGTCATTCCATCACAGCAGCCAGAAAGTGAGACTGCCGTCATCCCAACACAGCAGCAGAAAGTGAGACTGCCGTCATTCCATCACAGCAGTCAGAAGGGGAGACTGCTGTCATCCCATCACAGCAGCCAGAAAGTGAGACTGCCGTCATCCCATCACAGAGACTACCCTCATCTCATCACAGCAGCCAGAAATTGAGACTGCCGTCAGCCCATCACAGCAGTCAGAAAGTGAAACTGCTGTCATCCCATCACAGAGACTACCCTCATCACAGCAGCCAGAAATTGAGACTGCCGTCAGGCCATCAAATCAGCTAGAAAGTGAGACTGCCGTTATTTCATCACAGCAGCCAGAAAGTGGGACTGCCGTTATCCCATCACAGCAGCCAGAAAGTGAGACTGTTGTCATTCCATCACAGCAGCCAGAAAGTGAGACTGTCATCCCATTACAGCAGCCAGAAAGTGAGACTGCCGTCATCCCATCACAGCAGCCAGAAAGTGAGACCGCAGTCATCCCATTACAGCAGCCAGAAAGTGAGTCAGCCATCATCCCATCACAGCAGCCAGAAAGTGACACTGCTGTCAACCCATCACAGCAGCCAAAAAGTGAAACTGCCGTCATCCCATCACAGAGACTACCCTCATCTCATCACAGCAGCCAGAAAGTGAGACTGCTAACAGCCCATCACAGCAGCCAGAAAGTGACACTGCCGTCATCCCATCACAGAGACTGCCCACATCTCATCACAGCAGCCAGAAAGTGAGACTTCCGTCATTCCATCACAACAGCCAGAAAATGAGACTGTCGTCATTCCATCGCAGCAGCCAGAAAGTGAGACTGCCGTCAACCCATCACAGCAGCCAAAAAGTGAAACTGACGTCATCCCATCACAGAGACTATCCTTATCTCATCACAGCAGCCAGAAATTGAGACTGCCGTCAGCCCATCACAGCACCCAGAAAGTGAGCCTGTTGTCATTCCATCACAGCAGCCAGAAAGTGAGACTGCCATCATCCCATCAGAGCAGCCAGAAAGTGAGACTGCAGTCATCCCATCACAGCAGCCAGAAAGTGAGACAGCCATCATCTCATCACAGCAGCCAGAAAGTGATACTGCCTTCTGCTCATCACAGCAGCAGAAAGTGAGACTGCCGTCATCCCATCACAGCAGCCACAAAGTGAAACTGCCATCATCCTATCACAGCAGACAGAAACTGAGACTGTAGTCATCCCATCACAGCAGCCAGAAAGTGAGATTGCAGTCATTCCATCACAAAAGCCAGAAAGTGAGATTGCCGTCATCCCATCACAGCAGCCAGAAAGTGAGACTGCAGTCATCCCATCACAGCAGCTAGAAAGTGAGACTGTCGTCATCCCATCACAGCAGCCAGAAAGTGAGACTGCAGTCATCCCATCACAGAGACTGCCCACATCTCATCACAGCAGCCAGAAAGTGAGACTGCCGTCAGGCCATCACAGCAGCCAGAAAGTGAGACTGCAGTCATCCCATCACAGCAGCCAGAAAGTGAGACAGCCATCATCCCATCAAAGCAGCCAGAAAGTGAGACTACCAACCGCCCATCACAGCATCCAGAAAATGAGACTGCCGTCATCCCATCACATCAGCCAGAAAGTGAGACTGCTGTCATCCCATCACAGAAACTACCCTCATCTCATCACAGCAGCCAGAAATTGAGACTGCCGTCAGGCCATCACAGCAGCCAGAAAGTGAGACTGCCGTTATCCTATCACAGCAGCCAGAAAGTGAGACTTCAGTCATCCCATCACAGCAGCCAGAAAGTGAGACTGTCGTCATCCCATCACAGAGACTGCCCACATCTCATCACAGCAGCCAGAAAGTGAAACTGCCGTCAGCCCATTACAGCAGCCAGAAAGAGAGACTGCCGTTATCACATCAAATCAGCCAGAAAATGAGACTGTCGTCATCCCATCACATCAGCCAGAAAGTGAGACTGCTGTCATCCCATCACAGAAACTTCCCTCATCTCATCACAGCAGCCAGAAATTGAGACAGCCATAATCCCATCACAGCAGCCAGAACGTGAGACAACCATCATCTCATCACAGCAGCCAGAAAGTGATACTGCCTTCTGCTCATCACAGCAGCAGAAAGTGAGACTGCCGTCATCCCATCACAGCAGCCACAAAGTGAGACTGCCGTCATCCTATCACAGCAGCCAGAAACTGAGACTGTAGTCATCCCATCACAGCAGCCAGAAAGTGAGATTGCAGTCATTCCATCACAAAAGCCAGAAAGTGAAACTGCTGTCATCCCATCACAGAGACTACCCTCATCCCATCACAGCAGTCAGAAAGTGAGACTGCTGTCATCCTATCACAGCACCCAAAAAGTGAGACTGCCGTCATCTCATCATAGAGACTACCCTCATCTCATCACAGCAGCCAGAAATCGAGACTGCCGTCAGCCCATCACAGCAGACAGAAAGTGAAACTGCTGTCATCCCATCACAGAGACTACCCTCATCCCATCACAGCAGCCAGAAATTGAGACTGCACTCAGGCCATCACAGCAGCCAGAAAGTGAGACTGCCGTTATTTCATCACAGCAGCCAGAAAGTGAGACTGCCGATATCCCATCACAGCAGCCAGAAAGTGAGACTGTCGTCATTCCATCACAGCAGCCAGAAAGTGAGACTGCCGTCATCCTATCACAGCAGCCAGAAAGTGAGACTGCAGTCATCCCATCACAGCAGCCAGAAAGTGAGACAGCCATCATCCCATCACAGCAGCCAGACAGTTAGACTGCCAACCGCCCATCACAGCATCCAGGAAATGAGACTGCCGTCATCCCATCACATCAGCCAGAAAGTGAAACTGCGGTCATCCCATCACAGAGACTGCCCACATCTCATCACAGCAGCCAGAAAGTGAGACTGCCGTCAGCCCATTACAGCAGCCAGAAAGTGAGACTGCCGTTATCCCATCAAATCAGCCAGAAAATGAGACTGTCGTCATTCCATCGCAGCAACCAGAAAGTGAGACTGCCGTCAACCCATCACAGCAGCCAAAAAGTGAAACTGCCGTCATCCCATCACAGAGACTATCCATATCTCATCACAGCAGCCATAAATTGAGACTGCCGTCAGCCCATCACAGCACCCAGAAAGTGAGCCTGTTGTCATTCCATCACAGCAGCCAGAAAGTGAGAGTGCAGTCATCCCATCACAGCAGCCAGAAAGTGAGACTGCCATCATCCCATCAGAGCAGCCAGAAAGTGAGACTGCAGTCATCCCATCACAGCAAGCAGAAAGTGAGACAGCCATCATCTCATCACAGCAGCCAGAAAGTGATACTGCCTTCTGCTCATCACAGCAGCAGAAAGTGAGACTGCCGTCATCCCATCACAGCAGCCACAAAGTGAAACTGCCGTCATCCTATCACAGCAGACAGAAACTGAGACTGCCGTCATCCCATCACAGCAGCCAGAAAGTGAGATTGCAGTCATTCCATCACAAAAGCCAGAAAGTGAGACTGCCGTCATCCCATCACAGCAGCCAGAAAGTGAGACAGCAGTCATCCCATCACAGCAGCCAGAAAGTGAGACTGTCGTCATCCCATCACAGCAGCCAGAAAGTGAGACTGTAGTCATCCCATCACAGCAGCCAGAAAGTGAGACAGCCATCATCCCATCAAAGCAGCCAGAAAGTGAGACTACCAACCGCCCATCACAGCATCCAGAATATGAGACTGCCGTCATCCCATCACATCAGCCAGAAAGTGAGACTGCTGTCATCCCATCACAGAAACTACCCTCATCTCATCAGAGCAGCCAGAAATTGAGACTGCCGTCAGGCCACCACAGCAGCCAGAAAGTGAGACTGCCGTTATCCTATCACAGCAGCCAGAAAGTGAGACTCTCGTCATTCCATCACAGCAGCAAGAAAGTGAGACTGCCGTCATCCTATCACAGCAGCCAGAAAGTGAGACTTCAGTCATCCCATCACAGCAGCCAGAAAGTGAGACTGTCGTCATCCCATCACAGAGACTGCCCACATCTCATCACAGCAGCCACAAAGTGAAACTGCCGTCAGCCCATTACAGCAGCCAGAAAGAGAGACTGCCGTTATCCCATCAAATCAGCCAGAAAATGAGACTGTCGTCATCCCATCACATCAGCCAGAAAGTGAGACTGCTGTCATCCCATCACAGAAACTACCCTCATCTCATCACAGCAGCCAGAAATTGAGACAGCCATAATCCCATCACAGCAGCCAGAAAGTGAGACTGCCAACCGCCCATCACAGCACCCAGAAAATCAGACTGCCGTCATCCCATCACATCAGCCAGAAAGTGAGACTGCCGTCATCCCATCACAGAGACTACTGTCATCTCATTACAGCAGTCAGAAATTGAGACTGCCGTCAGGCCATCACAGCAGCCAGACAGTGGGACTGCCGTTATTTCGTCACAGCAGCCAGAAAGTGAGACTGCCGTTATCCCATCACAGCAGCCAGAAAGTGAGACTGTCGTCATTCCATCACAGCAGCCAGAAAGTGAGACTGCCGTCATCCTATCACAGCAGCCAGAAAGTGAGACTGCAGTCATCCCATCACAGCAGCCAGAAAGTGAGACTGTCGTCATCCCATCACAGCAGCCAGAAAGTGAGACTGCAGTCATCCCATCACAGCAGCCAGAAAGTGAGACAGCCATCATCCCATCACAGCAGCCAGAAAGTGAGACTGCCACCCGCCCATCAAAGCATCCAGAAAATGAGACTGCCGTCATCCCATCATATCAGCCAGAAAGTGAAACTGCCGTCATCCCATCACAGAGACTGCCCACATCTCATCACAGCAGCCAGAAAGTGAGACTGCCGTTATCCCATCACAGCAGCCAGAAAGTGAGTCTGTCGTCATTCCATCACAGCAGCCAGAAAGTGAGACTGCCGTCATCCCATCATATCAGCCAGAAAGTGAAACTGCCGTCTTCCCATCACAGAGATTGCCCACATCTCATCACAGCAGTCAGAAAGTGAGACTGCCGTTATCCCATCACAGCAGCCAGAAAGTGAGTCTGTCGTCATTCCATCACAGCAGCCAGAAAGTGAGACTGCCGTCATCCCATCATATCAGCCAGAAAGTGAAACTGCCGTCATCCCATCACAGAGACTGCCCACATCTCATCACAGCAGCCAGAAAGTGAGACTGCCGTTATCCCATCACAGCAGCCAGAAAGTGAGACTGTCGTCATTCCATCACAGCAGCCAGAAAGTGAGACTGCCGTCATCCCAACACAGCAGCCAGAAAGTGAGACTGCCGTCATTCCATCACAGCAGTCAGAAGGGGAGACTGCTGTCATCCCATCACAGCAGCCATAAAGTGAGACTGCCGTCATCCCATCACAGAGACTACCCTCATCTCATCACAGCAGCCAGAAATCGAGACAGCCGTCAGCCCATCACAGCAGTCAGAAAGTGAAACTGCTGTCATCCCATCACAGAGACTACCTTCATCTCATCACAGCAGCCAGAAATTGAGACTGCCGTCAGCCCATCACAGCAGCCAGAAAGTGAAACTGCTGTCATCCCATCACAGAGACTACCCTCATCACAGCAGCCAGAAATTGAGACTGCCGTCAGGCCATCAAAGCAGCCAGAAAGTGAGACTGCCGTTATTTCATCACAGCAGCCAGAAAGTGGGACTGCCGTTATCCCATCACAGCAGCCAGAAAGTGAGACTGTTGTCATTCCATCACAGCAGCCAGAAAGTGAGACGGTCATCCCATTACAGCAGCCAGAAAGTGAGACTGCCGTCATCCCATCACAGCAGCCAGAAAGTGAGAACGCAGTCATCCCATTACAGCAGCCAGAAAGTGAGTCAGCCATCATCCCATCACAGCAGCCAGAAAGTGAGACTGCTGTCAACCCATCACAGCAGCCAAAAAGTGAAACTGCCGTTATCCCATCACAGAGACTACCCTCATCTCATCACAGCAGCCAGAAAAAGAGACTGCTAACAGCCCATCACAGCAGCCAGAAAGTGACACTGCCGTCATCCCATCACAGAGACTACCCACATCTCATCACAGCAGCCAGAAAGTGAGACTTCCGTCATTCCATCACAACAGCCAGAAAGTGAGCCTGTTGTCATTTCATCACAGCAGCCAGAAAGTGAGACTGCAGTCATCCCATCACAGCAGCCAGAAAGTGAGACTGCCATCATCCCATTAAAAGCAGCCAGAAAGTGAGACTGCAGTCATCCCATCACAGCAGCCAAAAAGTGAGACAGCCATCATCTCATCACAGCAGACAGAAAGTGATACAGCCTTCTGCTAATCACAGCAGCAAAAAGTGAGACTGCCGTCATCCTATCACAGCAGCCACAAAGTGAGACTGCCGTCATCCTATCACAGCAGCCAGAAACTGAGACTGTAGTCATCCCATCACAGCAGCCAGAAAGTGAGATTGCAGTCATTCCATCACAAAAGCCAGAAAGTGAGACTGCCATCATCCCATCACAGCAGTCAGAAAGTGAGACTGCTGTCATCCCATCACAGCACCCAGAAAGTGAGACTGCCATCATCCCATCACAGAGACTACCCTCATCTCATCACAGCAGCCAGAAATCGAGACTGCCGTCAGCCCATCACAGCAGACAGAAAGTGAAACTGCTGTCATCCCATCACAGAGACTACCCTCATCTCATCACAGCAGCCAAAAATTGAGACTGCCGTCAGGCCATCACAGCAGCCAGAAAGTGAGACTGACGTTATTTCATCACAGCAGCCAGAAAGTGAGACTGCCGATATCCCATCACAGCAGCCAGAAAGTGAGACTGTCGTCATTCCATCACAGCAGCCAGAAAGTGAGACTGCCGTCATCCTATCACAGCAGCCAGAAAGTGAGACTGCAGTCATCCCATCACAGCAGCCAGAAAGTGAGACAGCCATCATCCCATCACAGCAGCCAGACAGTTAGACTGCCAACCGCCCATCACAGCATCCAGGAAATGAGACTGCCGTCATCCCATCACATCAGCCAGAAAGTGAAACTGCGGTCATCCCATCACAGAGACTGCCCACATCTCATCACAGCAGCCAGAAAGTGAGACTGCCGTCAGCCCATTACAGCAGCCAGAAAGTGAGACTGCCGTTATCCCATCAAATCAGCCAGAAAATGAGACTGTCGTCATTCCATCGCAGCAACCAGAAAGTGAGACTGCCGTCAACCCATCACAGCAGCCAAAAAGTGAAACTGCCGTCATCCCATCACAGAGACTATCCATATCTCATCACAGCAGCCATAAATTGAGACTGCCGTCAGCCCATCACAGCACCCAGAAAGTGAGCCTGTTGTCATTCCATCACAGCAGCCAGAAAGTGAGAGTGCAGTCATCCCATCACAGCAGCCAGAAAGTGAGACTGCCATCATCCCATCAGAGCAGCCAGAAAGTGAGACTGCAGTCATCCCATCACAGCAGGCAGAAAGTGAGACAGCCATCATCTCATCACAGCAGCCAGAAAGTGATACTGCCTTCTGCTCATCACAGCAGCAGAAAGTGAGACTGCCGTCATCCCATCACAGCAGCCACAAAGTGAAACTGCCGTCATCCTATCACAGCAGACAGAAACTGAGACTGCCGTCATCCCATCACAGCAGCCAGAAAGTGAGATTGCAGTCATTCCATCACAAAAGCCAGAAAGTGAGACTGCCGTCATCCCATCACAGCAGCCAGAAAGTGAGACAGCAGTCATCCCATCACAGCAGCCAGAAAGTGAGACTGTCGTCATCCCATCACAGCAGCCAGAAAGTGAGACTGTAGTCATCCTATCACAGCAGCCAGAAAGTGAGACAGCCATCATCCCATCAAAGCAGCCAGAAAGTGAGACTACCAACCGCCCATCACAGCATCCAGAATATGAGACTGCCGTCATCCCATCACATCAGCCAGAAAGTGAGACTGCTGTCATCCCATCACAGAAACTACCCTCATCTCATCAGAGCAGCCAGAAATTGAGACTGCCGTCAGGCCACCACAGCAGCCAGAAAGTGAGACTGCCGTTATCCTATCACAGCAGCCAGAAAGTGAGACTGCCGTTATCCTATCACAGCAGCCAGAAAGTGAGACTCTCATCATTCCATCACAGCAGCAAGAAAGTGAGACTGCCGTCATCCCATCACAGCAGCCAGAAAGTGAGACTTCAGTCATCCCATCACAGCAGCCAGAAAGTGAGACTGTCGTCATCCCATCACAGAGACTGCCCACATCTCATCACAGCAGCCACAAAGTGAAACTGCCGTCAGCCCATTACAGCAGCCAGAAAGAGAGACTGCCGTTATCCCATCAAATCAGCCAGAAAATGAGACTGTCGTCATCCCATCACATCAGCCAGAAAGTGAGACTGCTGTCATCCCATCACAGAAACTACCCTCATCTCATCACAGCAGCCAGAAATTGAGACAGCCATAATCCCATCACAGCAGCCAGAAAGTGAGACTGCCAACCGCCCATCACAGCAGCCAGAAAATCAGACTGCCGTCATCCCATCACATCAGCCAGAAAGTGAGACTGCCGTCATCCCATCACAGAGACTACTGTCATCTCATTACAGCAGTCAGAAATTGAGACTGCCGTCAGGCCATCACAGCAGCCAGACAGTGGGACTGCCATTATTTCGTCACAGCAGCCAGAAAGTGAGACTGCCGTTATCCCATCACAGCAGCCAGAAAGTGAGACTGTCGTCATTCCATCACAGCAGCCAGAAAGTGAGACTGCCGTCATCCTATCACAGCAGCCAGAAAGTGAGACTGCAGTCATCCCATCACAGCAGCCAGAAAGTGAGACTGTCGTCATCCCATCACAGCAGCCAGAAAGTGAGACTGCAGTCATCCCATCACAGCAGCCAGAAAGTGAGACAGCCATCATCCCATCACAGCAGCCAGAAAGTGAGACTGCCACCCGCCCATCAAAGCATCCAGAAAATGAGACTGCCGTCATCCCATCATATCAGCCAGAAAGTGAAACTGCCGTCATCCCATCACAGAGACTGCCCACATCTCATCACAGCAGCCAGAAAGTGAGACTGCCGTTATCCCATCACAGCAGCCAGAAAGTGAGTCTGTCGTCATTCCATCACAGCAGCCAGAAAGTGAGACTGCCGTCATCCCATCATATCAGCCAGAAAGTGAAACTGCCGTCATCCCATCACAGAGATTGCCCACATCTCATCACAGCAGTCAGAAAGTGAGACTGCCGTTATCCCATCACAGCAGCCAGAAAGTGAGTCTGTCGTCATTCCATCACAGCAGCCAGAAAGTGAGACTGCCGTCATCCCATCATATCAGCCAGAAAGTGAAACTGCCGTCATCCCATCACAGAGACTGCCCACATCTCATCACAGCAGCCAGAAAGTGAGACTGCCGTTATCCCATCACAGCAGCCAGAAAGTGAGACTGTCGTCATTCCATCACAGCAGCCAGAAAGTGAGACTGCCGTCATCCCAACACAGCAGCCAGAAAGTGAGACTGCCGTCATTCCATCACAGCAGTCAGAAGGGGAGACTGCTGTCATCCCATCACAGCAGCCATAAAGTGAGACTGCCGTCATCCCATCACAGAGACTACCCTCATCTCATCACAGCAGCCAGAAATCGAGACAGCCGTCAGCCCATCACAGCAGTCAGAAAGTGAAACCGCTGTCATCCCATCACAGAGACTACCTTCATCTCATCACAGCAGCCAGAAATTGAGACTGCCGTCAGCCCATCACAGCAGCCCGAAAGTGAAACTGCTGTCATCCCATCACAGAGACTACCCTCATCACAGCAGCCAGAAATTGAGACTGCCGTCAGGCCATCAAAGCAGCCAGAAAGTGAGACTGCCGTTATTTCATCACAGCAGCCAGAAAGTGGGACTGCCGTTATCCCATCACAGCAGCCAGAAAGTGAGACTGTTGTCATTCCATCACAGCAGCCAGAAAGTGAGACGGTCATCCCATTACAGCAGCCAGAAAGTGAGACTGCCGTCATCCCATCACAGCAGCCAGAAAGTGAGAACGCAGTCATCCCATTACAGCAGCCAGAAAGTGAGTCAGCCATCATTCCATCACAGCAGCCAGAAAGTGAGACTGCTGTCAACCCATCACAGCAGCCAAAAAGTGAAACTGCCGTTATCCCATCACAGAGACTACCCTCATCTCATCACAGCAGCCAGAAAAAGAGACTGCTAACAGCCCATGACAGCAGCCAGAAAGTGACACTGCCGTCATCCCATCACAGAGACTACCCACATCTCATCACAGCAGCCAGAAAGTGAGACTTCCGTCATTCCATCACAACAGCCAGAAAGTGAGCCTGTTGTCATTCCATCACAGCAGCCAGAAAGTGAGACTGCAGTCATCCCATCACAGCAGCCAGAAAGTGAGACTGCCATCATCCCATTAAAAGCAGCCAGAAAGTGAGACTGCAGTCATCCCATCACAGCAACCAAAAAGTGAGACAGCCATCATCTCATCACAGCAGACAGAAAGTGATACAGCCTTCTGCTAATCACAGCAGCAAAAAGTGAGACTGCCGTCATCCTATCACAGCAGCCACAAAGTGAGACTGCCGTCATCCTATCACAGCAGCCAGAAACTGAGACTGTAGTCATCCCATCACAGCAGCCAGAAAGTGAGATTGCAGTCATTCCATCACAAAAGCCAGAAAGTGAGACTGCCATCATCCCATCACAGCAGTCAGAAAGTGAGACTGCTGTCATCCCATCACAGCACCCAGAAAGTGAGACTGCCATCATCCCATCACAGAGACTACCCTCATCTCATCACAGCAGCCAGAAATCGAGACTGCCGTCAGCCCATCACAGCAGACAGAAAGTGAAACTGCTGTCATCCCATCACAGAGACTACCCTCATCTCATCACAGCAGCCAAAAATTGAGACTGCCGTCAGGCCATCACAGCAGCCAGAAAGTGAGACTGACGTTATTTCATCACAGCAGCCAGAAAGTGAGACTGCCGATATCCTATCACAGCAGCCAGAAAGTGAGACTGTCGTCATTCCATCACAGCAGCCAGAAAGTGAGACTGCTGTCATCCTAACACAGCAGCCAGAAAGTGAGACTGCAGTCATCCCATCACAGCAGCCAGAAAGTGAGACTGCCGTCATCCCATCACATCAGCCAGAAAGTGAAACTGCGGTCATCCCATCACAGAGACTGCCCACATCTCATCACAGCAGCCAGAAAGTGAGACTGCTGTCATCCCATCACAGCACCCAGAAAGTGAGACTGCCATCATCCCATCACAGAGACTACCCTCATCTCATCACAGCAGCCAGAAATCGAGACTGCCGTCAGCCAATCACAGCAGACAGAAAGTGAAACTGCTGTCATCCCATCACAGAGACTACCCTCATCTCATCACAGCAGCCAAAAATTGAGACTGCCGTCAGGCCATCACAGCAGCCAGAAAGTGAGACTGCCGTTATTTCATCACAGCAGCCAGAAAGTGAGACTGCCGATATCCTATCACAGCAGCCAGAAAGTGAGACTGCCGTCAGCCCATCACAGCACCCAGAAAGTGAGCCTGTTGTCATTCCATCACAGCAGCCAGAAAGTGAGACTGCAGTCATCCCATCACAGCAGCCAGAAAGTGAGACTGCCATCATCCCATCAGAGCAGCCAGAAAGTGAGACTGCAGTCATCCCATCACAGCAGCCAGAAAGTGAGACAGCCATCATCTCATCACAGCAGCCAGAAAGTGATACTGCCTTCTGCTCATCACAGCAGCAGAAAGTGAGACTGCCGTCATCCCATCACAGCAGCCACAAAGTGAAACTGCCGTCATCCTATCACAGCAGACAGAAACTGAGACTGCCGTCATCCCATCACAGCAGCCAGAAAGTGAGATTGCAGTCATTCCATCACAAAAGCCAGAAAGTAAGACTGCCGTCATCCCATCACAGCAGTCAGAAAGTGAGACAGCAGTCATCCCATCACAGCAGCCAGAAAGTGAGACTGTCGTCATCCCATCACAGCAGCCAGAAAGTGAGACTGTAGTCATCCCATCACAGCAGCAAGAAAGTGAGACAGCCATCATCCCATCAAAGCAGCCAAAAAGTGAGACTACCAACCGCCCATCACAGCATCCAGAATATGAGACTGCCGTCATCCCATCACATCAGCCAGAAAGTGAGACTGCTGTCATCCCATCACAGAAACTACCCTCATCTCATCAGAGCAGCCAGAAATTGAGACTGCCGTCAGGCCACCACAGCAGCCAGAAAGTGAGACTGCCATTATCCTATCACAGCAGCCAGAAAGTGAGACTCTCGTCATTCCATCACAGCAGCAAGAAAGTGAGACTGCCATCATCCTATCACAGCAGCCAGAAAGTGAGACTTCAGTCATCCCATCACAGCAGCCAGAAAGTGAGACTGTCGTCATCCCATCACAGAGACTGCCCACTAGTGATGAGCGAGCATGCTTGTCACTACTCGGTACTCGCACGAGTATCACTGTACTCGGGCTGCTCGGCGGGGACCGAGTAATCTCGCGATACTCGTGCTTTACTCGTGGTCTTCATTTCTGCATGTTGGCGCTCTTTTGAGAGCCAGCCCTCATGCAGGGATTGGCTGGCAGACCACTGCAATGCCACAGCCCTGTTAGTTGTGGAATTGCAGTGATTGGCCGGCCTGCACAGCGTCACCGAGCCTTTATATCGGCCGGCGCGCTGTGCTCTGCTCACAGCTATTCTGACAGTGAGTGTAGGGAGAGTGTCGCTGATTCAGGGAAAGCTTTGCGGCCCTTTATAGCTTTTTCAGTTGCAGGGCTGCAAACAGTGTGACCAAAAGTCCTTCTCAGGACTATTCTAGTTGTATACAGGCAGGCAGGGTATAGCCAGGTCGGAGTACAGTAGCAGAGTCCTTCTCAGGACTATTGTTGCTATATACAGGCAGGGTATAGCCAGGTCTGAATACAGGCTAGTGACCAAAAGAGTCCTTGTCAGGACTATTGTAGCAGTATACAGGCAGGCAGGCAGGCAGGGTAGTGGTGACCGTATACCAGCCTTCATATCTGGGGCTGGTGTACACAGTGTAAAACAGTCCAGATAGTGTCTGACTTGTCTGTACTGTAATTGTCGCTCCCCAAAAAAACCTGTTAGTAGGTTATTATTGCGTCCGTGCTTGGTTTTTAAAACCGCACGTGTGTGCCTGTTGGTGGCAGCGTACAGGTGCACTGGTGTGCGTTTACCAAACTATTATATAACGCACAAGTGTAGTGTATAATACACGTCAGTCAGCAGTGGCTGATAGTGTCAGAGTTCTTAATTTTTGCTCCTAAAACCTGTGTTAGGTTATTATTGCGTCCGTGCTTGGTTTTTAAAACCGCACGTGTGTGCCTGTTGGTGGCAGCGTACAGGTGCACTGGTGTGCGTTTACCAAACTATTATATAACGCACAAGTGTAGTGTATAATACACGTCAGTCAGCAGTGGCTGATAGTGTCAGAGTTCTTAATTTTTGCTCCTAAAACCTGTGTTAGGTTATTATTGCGTCCGTGCTTGGTTTTTAAAACCGCACGTGTGTGCCTGTTGGTGGCAGCGTACAGGTGCACTGGTGTGCGTTTACCAAACTATTATATAACGCACAAGTGTAGTGTATAATACACGTCAGTCAGCAGTGGCTGATAGTGTCAGAGTTCTTAATTTTTGCTCCTAAAACCTGTGTTAGGTTATTATTGCGTCCGTGCTTGGTTTTTAAAACCGCACGTGTGTGCCTGTTGGTGGCAGCGTACAGGTGCACTGGTGTGCGTTTACCAAACTATTATATAACGCACAAGTGTAGTGTATAATACACGTCAGTCAGCAGTGGCTGATAGTGTCAGAGTTCTTAATTTTTGCTCCTAAAACCTGTGTTAGGTTATTATTGCGTCCGTGCTTGGTTTTTAAAACCGCACGTGTGTGCCTGTTGGTGGCAGCGTACAGGTGCACTGGTGTGCAATTTCCAGAAACTTTGATATAACGCACAAGTAGTGAATATACACGTCAGCAGTGCACAGCATTGCAAAATGCGCAAGGGCATTGGCAAGGAACAAGGAAGTGGACGTGATGGTGGTGCAGGCAGAGGCCGAGGTCGTGGGCAAGCTCTAATTTCGCCACAACAAAGGGCCACATCTAGTCGCTCGCACGTCCTGTCCCAAATTCTTGGGGACCGCAGCAGTACACCGCTCTTGAACCAAGACCAGTGTCAACAGGTTGTTAGTTGGATAGCGGATAATGCTTCCAGTCAGATTGGCACCACCACAAACACTCTGTCTTCCACACGGTCAAGTGTCAGTAGCCGTGATACTGCACCGCACATTTCTGAACCTGATCCTCCTTCCTACCACCAGGCTGAGTACACGTCCTCCTCGGACATTAATGATCCCACACTTGGACACTCGGAAGAGCTGTTCACGTTTCCATTCACACATTCTGGCCTCTCGCCAGCTCATATTGAAGTGGGTCATGAGGAGATCGTCTGTACAGATAGCCAAATATTTGAGCAGCCACGTTCTCACGAAGTTGGCAACGTGTCTCAACAAGTGGTGGACGATGATGAGACACAATTGTCAGCAAGTCAGGAGGAGGAGCAGGGTGCGGAAGAGGAAGACGACGTGGTGGATGATCCAGTAACTGACCCAACCTGGCAGGAGGATATGCAGAGCGAGGACAGCAGTGCACAGGGGGAGGGAGGCGTAGCATCACAACAGGCAGTAAGAAGCAGGGTGGTGGTCCCAGGCAGAAGTCAGGCAACCGTTCCCCGTAACAACACGACGACACAAGGTGCCTGTACAAATGTTAGGTCTTCACGAGTCTGGCAGTTTTTTAAGTTGGATCCAGATGATTCAAAAAAGGCCATTTGCAACACCTGCCGTGCCAGCATCAGCAGGGGTACCAAAACTAGCAGCCTGACCACCACCAGCATGATCAGGCACATGTCAGCCAAGCACCCGACTTTGTGGGAAGTACAACAGAGTCGAGGAGCAGTGCTTGCTGATGTCACTGCTACGTCTTCGCTGGTTGTGCATGCGAGCCAATCCTCTGTCCATGCTGCCTGCGAACAAGCCTCCTCCACTCCTGCACCTGCAGTTGCCTACGCAGAAAGAACACCATCATCAAGCACGTCCTTGTCCCAGCGCAGCGTTCAGTTATCCATTCAGCAAACCTTTGAACGCAGGCGCAAATACACTGCCAACACCCCACATGCCACAGTTCTAAATGCTAACATTTCGCGACTGCTTGCGCTGGAAATGTTGCCTTTTAGGCTGGTGGAGACAGAAGCATTCCGTGACCTGATGGCGGCAGCTGTCCCACGTTACTCGGTCCCCAGCCGCCACTATTTCTCCCGGTGTGCCGTCCCCGCGTTGCATAACCACGTGTCACAAAACATCACACGTGCCCTGAACAACGCTGTTTCACCCAAAGTCCACCTAACCACAGACACGTGGACAAGTGCTTGTGGGCAAGGCCGCTACATCTCGTTGACGGCACACTGGGTTAATATTGTGGAAGCTGGGACCCAGTCTGAGCGAGGGACGGAACACGTCCTTCCCACACCAAGGTTTGCAGGCCCTACCTCAGTCAGTGTTTCACCCACACTCTACAGCTCCGGAATGTCATGCTCTTCAGCCTCCTCCTCCTCCTGCGCATCCTCATCCACTGTGCCCTCCACACCAGTCACAAGCTGGAAGCACTGCAGCACTGCCTCGGCGAAGCGGCAACAGGCTGTGCTGAAGCTAATCTGCATAGGTGACAAACCCCACAATGCAGAAGAGCTGTGGACAGCTCTGAAACAGCAGGCAGATCACTGGCTCACACCTCTGAACCTAAAGCCAGGAAAGGTCGTTTGTGACAATGGCCGGAACCTGGTGGCGGCTTTGAGGCGAGGCCAGCTGACACATGTTCCATGCGTGGCCCATGTGCTCAACCTCGTGGTTCAGCGGTTTATAAAGTCATACCCAGAGCTGTCTGATCTGCTGGTAAAAGTTCGCCGCCTGTCTGCACATTTTCGAAAGTCACCTACTGCTTCAGCCGGCCTTGCCGGCTTTCAGCGCCGTTTGCATCTTCCGGCTCACAGACTGGTGTGTGATGTCCCCACGCGTTGGAATTCAACTCTGCACATGTTGGTCAGGATATGTGAGCAGAAGAGGGCAGTTGTTGAGTACCTGCATCACCTAAGCCGTCGGGAAATGGGTCAAACTCCACACATAACACCTGAGGAGTGGAGATGGATGTCAGACCTATGTACCATCCTCCAAAACTTTGAGGACTCCACCAAGATGGTGAGTGGTGATGACGCCATTATTAGCGTCACCATACCGCTACTCTGCCTTCTAAAACGGTCCCTTTTGAAAAACAAACATGATGCATTGCAGGCGGAGCGCGATGAGTTGCAGCAAGAAACAGTAGTGGGTGTGGGTGATAACACACAGCCCAGCCTCGTCTCATCACAACGTGCAGTGGAGGACTATGACGAGGAGGAGGATGAAGACATGGAGCAACTCTCCGGCCAAATTGAGGATATGACATGCACACCAGTCATATCCTCGATTCAGCGTGGCTGGCCAGAGGACAGGGTAGATGAGGAGGAGGAGGAGGAGGAGGAGGAGGAGGACAGCATGTTCAGTCATCTTGTTGGTCAGGCTACTGAAGTCCTGGCTGTTAAGAGTCTGGCGCACATGGCTGACTTTATGGTAAGCTGCCTGTCTCGTGACCCTCGCGTTAAGAACATCTTGGCCGACAATCATTACTGGTTGGTAACACTGTTAGACCCACGCTACAAGGAGAACTTTTTGTCTCTTATTCCCGTGGATGAGAGGTCAACCAAAATGCAGCAGTTTCGGAAGGCCATACTCACGGAAGTAGGCAAAGCATTCCCCTCACAAAACGCTAGCGGCATAGGTCAGGAATCAGTGGACAACCGAGGCGTACAGCCGAGAGAGGCACAAGTCCAATCCGCCAGAGGTAGGGGAACAGTCTTTAAGATGTGGGACAGTTTTCTCAGCCCCTCACGTACCACAGCCCCTGAGGTGCGGGGTAGTGCCACAAGAAATCCTAAGTTTGCCCAGATGCTGAAGGAGTACCTTGCAGATCGAACAACTGTACTCCGACATTCCTCTGTGCCTTACAATTATTGGGTATCCAAGCTGGACACGTGGCATGAATTGGCTCTCTACGCCTTGGAAGTCCTGGCCTGCCCTGCTGCTAGCGTTTTGTCAGAGCGTGTTTTTAGTGCCGCAGGTGGAATCATTACAGATAAACGCACCCGCCTGTCAACTGAAAATGCTGACAGGCTGACTCTGATAAAGATGAACAAGGGTTGGATTGGGCCAGACTTCACCACACCACCAGCAAATGAGAGCGGAATTTAAAGTTTGCCATGTACCTCCACTCACCCATGGGTACACTTCTCGACTTTGGATAATCGCTGGACTGCTCCTCCTTCTCCTCATGCGCCATCATGATGACCGTTACAATAGTTAGGTCTTTGTTTCAGGTATACCCCCAGTGGTAAATTTTTTCGCCCATTCTTTGCAGAATGGACATTACAACGACAGGAGACCCGCTCCTTTGCAATGGGAACAATGTTTTGAGGCCCTCATGCACGTCTCTACCCAGGGACAACGTGGAGCCTCCCAATTTTTGGCTGCCCTGCCTAAGGGCTATACTGAAATACACCCACTTCCTTAAAATGGACACTTAATGTTTTGAGGCCCTCATGCACGTCTCTACCCAGGGACAATGTGGAGCCTCCCAATTTTTGGCTGCCCTGGCAAAGGGCTATACTGAAATAGACCCACTTCCTTACAATGGGCACTTCAGGTTTAAAGGCCATCATGCACGTCTCTACCCAGGGACAATGTGGAGCCTCCCAATTTTTGGCTGCCCTGGCAAAGGGCTATACTGAAATAGACCCACTTCCTTACAATGGGCACTTCAGGTTTAAAGGCCATCATGCACGTCTCTACCCAGGGACAATGTGGAGCCTCCCAATTTTTGGCTGCCCTGCCTAAGGGCTATACTATAATACACCCACTTCCTGACAATGGACACTTAATGTTTTGAGGCCCTCATGCACGTCTCTACCCAGGGACAATGTGGAGCCTCCCAATTTTTGGCTGCCCTGGCAAAGGGCTATACTGAAATAGACCCACTTCCTTACAATGGGCACTTCAGGTTTAAAGGCCATCATGCACGTCTCTACCCAGGGACAATGTGGAGCCTCCCAATTTTTGGCTGCCCTGCCTAAGGGCTATACTATAATACACCCACTTCCTGACAATGGACACTTAATGTTTTGAGGCCCTCATGCACGTCTCTACCCAGGGACAATGTGGAGCCTCCCAATTTTTGGCTGCCCTGGCAAAGGGCTATACTGAAATAGACCCACTTCCTTACAATGGGCACTTCAGGTTTAAAGGCCATCATGCACGTCTCTACCCAGGGACAATGTGGAGCCTCCCAATTTTTGGCTGCCCTGCCTAAGGGCTATACTATAATACACCCACTTCCTGACAATGGACACTTAATGTTTTGAGGCCCTCATGCACGTCTCTACCCAGGGACAATGTGGAGCCTCCCAATTTTTGGCTGCCCTGGCAAAGGGCTATACTGAAATAGACCCACTTCCTTACAATGGGCACTTCAGGTTTAAAGGCCATCATGCACGTCTCTACCCAGGGACAATGTGGAGCCTCCCAATTTTTGGCTGCCCTGCCTAAGGGCTATACTATAATACACCCACTTCCTGACAATGGACACTTAATGTTTTGAGGCCCTCATGCACGTCTCTACCCAGGGACAATGTGGAGCCTCCCAATTTTTGGCTGCCCTGGCAAAGGGCTATACTGAAATAGACCCACTTCCTTACAATGGGCACTTCAGGTTTAAAGGCCATCATGCACGTCTCTACCCAGGGACAATGTGGAGCCTCCCAATTTTTGGCTGCCCTGCCTAAGGGCTATACTATAATACACCCACTTCCTGACAATGGACACTTAATGTTTTGAGGCCCTCATGCACGTCTCTACCCAGGGACAATGTGGAGCCTCCCAATTTTTGGCTGCCCTGGCAAAGGGCTATACTGAAATAGACCCACTTCCTTACAATGGGCACTTCAGGTTTAAAGGCCATCATGCACGTCTCTACCCAGGGACAATGTGGAGCCTCCCAATTTTTGGCTGCCCTGCCTAAGGGCTATACTATAATACACCCACTTCCTGACAATGGACACTTAATGTTTTGAGGCCCTCATGCACGTCTGTATGCAGGGGCATTGGTGAACCTCACAATTTAGGACTGCCCTGGCAAAGGAAAATACTACAAAGACTCACTTCCTCAAAATGGGCACATTAGACTCAAGAGGCCTTCATGTACGTCTCTTCTCAGGGACATCGGAGTGCCACACAATGTTTTCACGTAAAATCTTTCATGTATTGATCTCAAAAAGTAACATACACCAGATCTATCTCACTATTGGGTATGTGCCCTTAACATTTCCGCCATGAAAAATCATTTTGGGGTCATTTTGGAAGGTTTTCTGGTGAGTCCGTAAAAATGGCGTAAAACGCGGACAAAATTGTTCACAGCTGTGACTTTTGAGTGATAAATGCTTCAAGGGGTCTTCCCCATGCTGTTGCCATGTCATTTGAGCACTCTTCTGAGACTTTTGTGACATTTTTAGGGTTTCTCCATGCTGCCGGGAGGTCATTTCACAAAAATACTCGGGTCTCCCATAGGATAACATTGGGCTCGTTGCTCGGGCCGAGTACACGAGTATCTTGGGAGGCTCGGCCCGAGCTTCGAGCACCCGAGCTTTTTAGTACTCGCTCATCACTACTGCCCACATCTCATCACAGCAGCCAGAAAGTGAAACTGCCGTCAGCCCATTACAGCAGCCAGAAAGAGAGACTGCCGTTATCCCATCAAATCAGCCAGAAAATGAGACTGTCGTCATCCCATCACATCAGCCAGAAAGTGAGACTGCTGTCATCCCATCACAGAAACTACCCTCATCTCATCACAGCAGCCAGAAATTGAGACAGCCATAATCCCATCACAGCAGCCAGAAAGTGAGACTGCCAACCGCCCATCACAGCACCCAGAAAATCAGACTACCGTCATCCCATCACATCAGCCAGAAAGTGAGACTGCCGTCATCCCATCACAGAGACTACTGTCTTCTCATTACAGCAGTCAGAAATTGAGACTGCCGTCAGGCCATCACAGCAGCCAGACAGTGGGACTGCCGTTATTTCGTCACAGCAGCCAGAAAGTGAGACTGCCGTTATCCCATCACAGCAGCCAGAAAGTGAGACTGTCGTCATTCCATCACAGCAGCCAGAAAGTGAGACTGCCGTCATCCAATCACAGCAGCCAGAAAGTGAGACTGCAGTCATCCCATCACAGCAGCCAGAAAGTGAGACAGCCATCATCCCATCACAGCAGCCAGAAAGTGAGACTGCCACCCGCCCATCAAAGCATCCAGAAAATGAGACTGCCGTCATCCCATCATATCAGCCAGAAAGTGAAACTGCCGTCATCCCATCACAGAGACTGCCCACATATCATCACAGCAGCCAGAAAGTGAGACTGCCGTTATCCCATCACAGCAGCCAGAAAGTGAGTCTGTCATCATTCCATCACAGCAGCCAGAAAGTGATACTGCCGTCATCCCATCATATCAGCCAGAAAGTGAAACTGCCGTCATCCCATCACCGAGATTGCCCACATCTCATCACAGCAGCCAGAAAGTGAGACTGCCGTTATCCCATCACAGCAGCCAGAAAGTGAGTCTGTCGTCATTCCATCACAGCAGCTAGAAAGTGAGACTGCCGTCATCCCATCATATCAGCCAGAAAGTGAAACTGCCATCATCCCATCACAGAGACTGCCCACATCTCATCACAGCAGCCAGAAAGTGATACTGCCGTTATCCCATCACAGCAGCCAGAAAGTGAGACTGTCGTCATTCCATCACAGCAGCCAGAAAGTGAGACTGCCGTCATCCCAACACAGCAGCAGAAAGTGAGACTGCCGTCATTCCATCACAGCAGTCAGAAGGGGAGACTGCTGTCATCCCATCACAGCAGCCAGAAAGTGAGACTGCCGTCATCCCATCACAGAGACTACCCTCATCTCATCACAGCAGCCAGAAATTGAGACTGCCGTCAGCCCATCACAGCAGTCAGAAAGTGAAACTGCTGTCATCCCATCACAGAGACTACCCTCATCACAGCAGCCAGAAATTGAGACTGCCGTCAGGCCATCAAATCAGCTAGAAAGTGAGACTGCCGTTATTTCATCACAGCAGCTAGAAAGTGGGACTGCCGTTATCCCATCACAGCAGCCAGAAAGTGAGACTGTTGTCATTCCATCACAGCAGCCAGAAAGTGAGACTGTCATCCCATTACAGCAGCCAGAAAGTGAGACTGCCGTCATCCCATCACAGCAGCCAGAAAGTGAGACCGCAGTCATCCCATTACAGCAGCCAGAAAGTGAGTCAGCCATCATCCCATCACAGCAGCCAGAAAGTGACACTGCTGTCAACCCATCACAGCAGCCAAAAAGTGAAACTGCCGTCATCCCATCACAGAGACTACCGTCATCTCATCACAGCAGCCAGAAAGTGAGACTGCTAACAGCCCATCACAGCAGCCAGAAAGTGACACTGCCGTCATCCCATCACAGAGACTGCCCACATCTCATCACAGCAGCCAGAAAGTGAGACTTCCGTCATTCCATCACAACAGCCAGAAAATGAGACTGTCGTCATTCCATCGCAGCAGCCAGAAAGTGAGACTGCCGTCAACCCATCACAGCAGCCAAAAAGTGAAACTGACGTCATCCCATCACAGAGACTATCCTTATCTCATCACAGCAGCCAGAAATTGAGACTGCCGTCAGCCCATCACAGCACCCAGAAAGTGAGCCTGTTGTCATTCCATCACAGCAGCCAGAAAGTGAGACTGCCATCATCCCATCAGAGCAGCCAGAAAGTGAGACTGCAGTCATCCCATCACAGCAGCCAGAAAGTGAGACAGCCATCATCTCATCACAGCAGCCAGAAAGTGATACTGCCTTCTGCTCATCACAGCAGCAGAAAGTGAGACTGCCGTCATCCCATCACAGCAGCCACAAAGTGAAACTGCCATCATCCTATCACAGCAGACAGAAACTGAGACTGTAGTCATCCCATCACAGCAGCCAGAAAGTGAGATTGCAGTCATTCCATCACAAAAGCCAGAAAGTGAGATTGCCGTCATCCCATCACAGCAGCCAGAAAGTGAGACTGCAGTCATCCCATCACAGCAGCTAGAAAGTGAGACTGTCGTCATCCCATCACAGCAGCCAGAAAGTGAGACTGCAGTCATCCCATCACAGAGACTGCCCACATCTCATCACAGCAGCCAGAAAGTGAGACTTCCATCATTCCATCACAACAGCCAGAAAATGAGACTGTCGTCATTCCATCGCAGCAGCCAGAAAGTGAGACTGCCGTCAACCCATCACAGCAGCCAAAAAGTGAAACTGCCGTCATCCCATCACAGAGACTATCCTTATCTCATCACAGCAGCCAGAAATTGAGACTGCCGTCAGCCCATCACAGCACCCAGAAAGTGAGCCTGTTGTCATTCCATCACAGCAGCCAGAAAGTGAGACTGCCATCATCCCATCAGAGCAGCCAGAAAGTGAGACTGCAGTCATCCCATCACAGCAGCCAGAAAGTGAGACAGCCATCATCTCATCACAGCAGCCAGAAAGTGATACTGCCTTCTGCTCATCACAGCAGCAGAAAGTGAGACTGCCGTCATCCCATCACAGCAGCCACAAAGTGAAACTGCCGTCATCCTATCACAGCAGACAGAAACTGAGACTGTAGTCATCCCATCACAGCAGCCAGAAAGTGAGATTGCAGTCATTCCATCACAAAAGCCAGAAAGTGAGACTGCCGTCATCCCATCACAGCAGCCAGAAAGTGAGACTGCAGTCATCCCATCACAGCAGCCAGAAAGTGAGACAGCCATCATCCCATCAAAGCAGCCAGAAAGTGAGACTACCAACCGCCCATCACAGCATCCAGAAAATGAGACTGCCGTCATCCCATCACATCAGCCAGAAAGTGAGACTGCTGTCATCCCATCACAGAAACTACCCTCATCTCATCACAGCAGCCAGAAATTGAGACTGCCGTCAGGCCATCACAGCAGCCAGAAAGTGAGACTGCCGTTATCCTATCACAGCAGCCAGAAAGTGAGACTTCAGTCATCCCATCACAGCAGCCAGAAAGTGAGACTGTCGTCATCCCATCACAGAGACTGCCCACATCTCATCACAGCAGCCAGAAAGTGAAACTGCCGTCAGCCCATTACAGCAGCCAGAAAGAGAGACTGCCGTTATCACATCAAATCAGCCAGAAAATGAGACTGTCGTCATCCCATCACATCAGCCAGAAAGTGAGACTGCTGTCATCCCATCACAGAAACTTCCCTCATCTCATCACAGCAGCCAGAAATTGAGACAGCCATAATCCCATCACAGCAGCCAGAACGTGAGACAACCATCATCTCATCACAGCAGCCAGAAAGTGATACTGCCTTCTGCTCATCACAGCAGCAGAAAGTGAGACTGCCGTCATCCCATCACAGCAGCCACAAAGTGAGACTGCCGTCATCCTATCACAGCAGCCAGAAACTGAGACTGTAGTCATCCCATCACAGCAGCCAGAAAGTGAGATTGCAGTCATTCCATCACAAAAGCCAGAAAGTGAAACTGCTGTCATCCCATCACAGAGACTACCCTCATCCCATCACAGCAGTCAGAAAGTGAGACTGCTGTCATCCTATCACAGCACCCAAAAAGTGAGACTGCCGTCATCTCATCATAGAGACTACCCTCATCTCATCACAGCAGCCAGAAATCGAGACTGCCGTCAGCCCATCACAGCAGACAGAAAGTGAAACTGCTGTCATCCCATCACAGAGACTACCCTCATCCCATCACAGCAGCCAGAAATTGAGACTGCACTCAGGCCATCACAGCAGCCAGAAAATGAGACTGCCGTTATTTCATCACAGCAGCCAGAAAGTAAGACTGCCGATATCCCATCACAGCAGCCAGAAAGTGAGACTGTCGTCATTCCATCACAGCAGCCAGAAAGTGAGACTGCCGTCATCCTATCACAGCAGCCAGAAAGTGAGACTGCAGTCATCCCATCACAGCAGCCAGAAAGTGAGACAGCCATCATCCCATCACAGCAGCCAGACAGTTAGACTGCCAACCGCCCATCACAGCATCCAGGAAATGAGACTGCCGTCATCCCATCACATCAGCCAGAAAGTGAAACTGCGGTCATCCCATCACAGAGACTGCCCACATCTCATCACAGCAGCCAGAAAGTGAGATTGCCGTCAGCCCATTACAGCAGCCAGAAAGTGAGACTGCCGTTATCCCATCAAATCAGCCAGAAAATGAGACTGTCGTCATTCCATCGCAGCAACCAGAAAGTGAGACTGCCGTCAACCCATCACAGCAGCCAAAAAGTGAAACTGCCGTCATCCCATCACAGAGACTATCCATATCTCATCACAGCAGCCATAAATTGAGACTGCCGTCAGCCCATCACAGCACCCAGAAAGTGAGCCTGTTGTCATTCCATCACAGCAGCCAGAAAGTGAGAGTGCAGTCATCCCATCACAGCAGCCAGAAAGTGAGACTGCCATCATCCCATCAGAGCAGCCAGAAAGTGAGACTGCAGTCATCCCATCACAGCAAGCAGAAAGTGAGACAGCCATCATCTCATCACAGCAGCCAGAAAGTGATACTGCCTTCTGCTCATCACAGCAGCAGAAAGTGAGACTGCCGTCATCCCATCACAGCAGCCACAAAGTGAAACTGCCGTCATCCTATCACAGCAGACAGAAACTGAGACTGCCGTCATCCCATCACAGCAGCCAGAAAGTGAGATTGCAGTCATTCCATCACAAAAGCCAGAAAGTGAGACTGCCGTCATCCCATCACAGCAGCCAGAAAGTGAGACAGCAGTCATCCCATCACAGCAGCCAGAAAGTGAGACTGTCGTCATCCCATCACAGCAGCCAGAAAGTGAGACTGTAGTCATCCCATCACAGCAGCCAGAAAGTGAGACAGCCATCATCCCATCAAAGCAGCCAGAAAGTGAGACTACCAACCGCCCATCACAGCATCCAGAATATGAGACTGCCGTCATCCCATCACATCAGCCAGAAAGTGAGACTGCTGTCATCCCATCACAGAAACTACCCTCATCTCATCAGAGCAGCCAGAAATTGAGACTGCCGTCAGGCCACCACAGCAGCCAGAAAGTGAGACTGCCGTTATCCTATCACAGCAGCCAGAAAGTGAGACTCTCGTCATTCCATCACAGCAGCAAGAAAGTGAGACTGCCGTCATCCTATCACAGCAGCCAGAAAGTGAGACTTCAGTCATCCCATCACAGCAGCCAGAAAGTGAAACTGTCGTCATCCCATCACAGAGACTGCCCACATCTCATCACAGCAGCCACAAAGTGAAACTGCCGTCAGCCCATTACAGCAGCCAGAAAGAGAGACTGCCGTTATCCCATCAAATCAGCCAGAAAATGAGACTGTCGTCATCCCATCACATCAGCCAGAAAGTGAGACTGCTGTCATCCCATCACAGAAACTACCCTCATCTCATCACAGCAGCCAGAAATTGAGACAGCCATAATCCCATCACAGCAGCCAGAAAGTGAGACTGCCAACCGCCCATCACAGCACCCAGAAAATCAGACTGCCGTCATCCCATCACATCAGCCAGAAAGTGAGACTGCCGTCATCCCATCACAGAGACTACTGTCATCTCATTACAGCAGTCAGAAATTGAGACTGCCGTCAGGCCATCACAGCAGCCAGACAGTGGGACTGCCGTTATTTCGTCACAGCAGCCAGAAAGTGAGACTGCCGTTATCCCATCACAGCAGCCAGAAAGTGAGACTGTCGTCATTCCATCACAGCAGCCAGAAAGTGAGACTGCCGTCATCCTATCACAGCAGCCAGAAAGTGAGACTGCAGTCATCCCATCACAGCAGCCAGAAAGTGAGACTGTCGTCATCCCATCACAGCAGCCAGAAAGTGAGACTGCAGTCATCCCATCACAGCAGCCAGAAAGTGAGACAGCCATCATCCCATCACAGCAGCCAGAAAGTGAGACTGCCACCCGCCCATCAAAGCATCCAGAAAATGAGACTGCCGTCATCCCATCATATCAGCCAGAAAGTGAAACTGCCGTCATCCCATCACAGAGACTGCCCACATCTCATCACAGCAGCCAGAAAGTGAGACTGCCGTTATCCCATCACAGCAGCCAGAAAGTGAGTCTGTCGTCATTCCATCACAGCAGCCAGAAAGTGAGACTGCCGTCATCCCATCATATCAGCCAGAAAGTGAAACTGCCGTCTTCCCATCACAGAGATTGCCCACATCTCATCACAGCAGTCAGAAAGTGAGACTGCCGTTATCCCATCACAGCAGCCAGAAAGTGAGTCTGTCGTCATTCCATCACAGCAGCCAGAAAGTGAGACTGCCGTCATCCCATCATATCAGCCAGAAAGTGAAACTGCCGTCATCCCATCACAGAGACTGCCCACATCTCATCACAGCAGCCAGAAAGTGAGACTGCCGTTATCCCATCACAGCAGCCAGAAAGTGAGACTGTCGTCATTCCATCACAGCAGCCAGAAAGTGAGACTGCCGTCATCCCAACACAGCAGCCAGAAAGTGAGACTGCCGTCATTCCATCACAGCAGTCAGAAGGGGAGACTGCTGTCATCCCATCACAGCAGCCATAAAGTGAGACTGCCGTCATCCCATCACAGAGACTACCCTCATCTCATGACAGCAGCCAGAAATCGAGACAGCCGTCAGCCCATCACAGCAGTCAGAAAGTGAAACTGCTGTCATCCCATCACAGAGACTACCTTCATCTCATCACAGCAGCCAGAAATTGAGACTGCCGTCAGCCCATCACAGCAGCCAGAAAGTGAAACTGCTGTCATCCCATCACAGAGACTACCCTCATCACAGCAGCCAGAAATTGAGACTGCCGTCAGGCCATCAAAGCAGCCAGAAAGTGAGACTGCCGTTATTTCATCACAGCAGCCAGAAAGTGGGACTGCCGTTATCCCATCACAGCAGCCAGAAAGTGAGACTGTTGTCATTCCATCACAGCAGCCAGAAAGTGAGACGGTCATCCCATTACAGCAGCCAGAAAGTGAGACTGCCGTCATCCCATCACAGCAGCCAGAAAGTGAGAACGCAGTCATCCCATTACAGCAGCCAGAAAGTGAGTAAGCCATCATCCCATCACAGCAGCCAGAAAGTGAGACTGCTGTCAACCCATCACAGCAGCCAAAAAGTGAAACTGCCGTTATCCCATCACAGAGACTACCCTCATCTCATCACAGCAGCCAGAAAAAGAGACTGCTAACAGCCCATCACAGCAGCCAGAAAGTGACACTGCCGTCATCCCATCACAGAGACTACCCACATCTCATCACAGCAGCCAGAAAGTGAGACTTCCGTCATTCCATCACAACAGCCAGAAAGTGAGCCTGTTGTCATTTCATCACAGCAGCCAGAAAGTGAGACTGCAGTCATCCCATCACAGCAGCCAGAAAGTGAGACTGCCATCATCCCATTAAAAGCAGCCAGAAAGTGAGACTGCAGTCATCCCATCACAGCAGCCAAAAAGTGAGACAGCCATCATCTCATCACAGCAGACAGAAAGTGATACAGCCTTCTGCTAATCACAGCAGCAAAAAGTGAGACTGCCGTCATCCTATCACAGCAGCCACAAAGTGAGACTGCCGTCATCCTATCACAGCAGCCAGAAACTGAGACTGTAGTCATCCCATCACAGCAGCCAGAAAGTGAGATTGCAGTCATTCCATCACAAAAGCCAGAAAGTGAGACTGCCATCATCCCATCACAGCAGTCAGAAAGTGAGACTGCTGTCATCCCATCACAGCACCCAGAAAGTGAGACTGCCATCATCCCATCACAGAGACTACCCTCATCTCATCACAGCAGCCAGAAATCGAGACTGCCGTCAGCCCATCACAGCAGACAGAAAGTGAAACTGCTGTCATCCCATCACAGAGACTACCCTCATCTCATCACAGCAGCCAAAAATTGAGACTGCCGTCAGGCCATCACAGCAGCCAGAAAGTGAGACTGACGTTATTTCATCACAGCAGCCAGAAAGTGAGACTGCCGATATCCCATCACAGCAGCCAGAAAGTGAGACTGCCGTCATCCTATCACAGCAGCCAGAAAGTGAGACTGCAGTCATCCCATCACAGCAGCCAGAAAGTGAGACAGCCATCATCCCATCACAGCAGCCAGACAGTTAGACTGCCAACCGCCCATCACAGCATCCAGGAAATGAGACTGCCGTCATCCCATCACATCAGCCAGAAAGTGAAACTGCGGTCATCCCATCACAGAGACTGCCCACATCTCATCACAGCAGCCAGAAAGTGAGACTGCCGTCAGCCCATTACAGCAGCCAGAAAGTGAGACTGCCGTTATCCCATCAAATCAGCCAGAAAATGAGACTGTCGTCATTCCATCGCAGCAACCAGAAAGTGAGACTGCCGTCAACCCATCACAGCAGCCAAAAAGTGAAACTGCCGTCATCCCATCACAGAGACTATCCATATCTCATCACAGCAGCCATAAATTGAGACTGCCGTCAGCCCATCACAGCACCCAGAAAGTGAGCCTGTTGTCATTCCATCACAGCAGCCAGAAAGTGAGAGTGCAGTCATCCCATCACAGCAGCCAGAAAGTGAGACTGCCATCATCCCATCAGAGCAGCCAGAAAGTGAGACTGCAGTCATCCCATCACAGCAGGCAGAAAGTGAGACAGCCATCATCTCATCACAGCAGCCAGAAAGTGATACTGCCTTCTGCTCATCACAGCAGCAGAAAGTGAGACTGCCGTCATCCCATCACAGCAGCCACAAAGTGAAACTGCCGTCATCCTATCAAAGCAGACAGAAACTGAGACTGCCGTCATCCCATCACAGCAGCCAGAAAGTGAGATTGCAGTCATTCCATCACAAAAGCCAGAAAGTGAGACTGCCGTCATCCCATCACAGCAGCCAGAAAGTGAGACAGCAGTCATCCCATCACAGCAGCCAGAAAGTGAGACTGTCGTCATCCCATCACAGCAGCCAGAAAGTGAGACTGTAGTCATCCTATCACAGCAGCCAGAAAGTGAGACAGCCATCATCCCATCAAAGCAGCCAGAAAGTGAGACTACCAACCGCCCATCACAGCATCCAGAATATGAGACTGCCGTCATCCCATCACATCAGCCAGAAAGTGAGACTGCTGTCATCCCATCACAGAAACTACCCTCATCTCATCAGAGCAGCCAGAAATTGAGACTGCCGTCAGGCCACCACAGCAGCCAGAAAGTGAGACTGCCGTTATCCTATCACAGCAGCCAGAAAGTGAGACTGCCGTTATCCTATCACAGCAGCCAGAAAGTGAGACTCTCATCATTCCATCACAGCAGCAAGAAAGTGAGACTGCCGTCATCCTATCACAGCAGCCAGAAAGTGAGACTTCAGTCATCCCATCACAGCAGCCAGAAAGTGAGACTGTCGTCATCCCATCACAGAGACTGCCCACATCTCATCACAGCAGCCACAAAGTGAAACTGCCGTCAGCCCATTACAGCAGCCAGAAAGAGAGACTGCCGTTATCCCATCAAATCAGCCAGAAAATGAGACTGTCGTCATCCCATCACATCAGCCAGAAAGTGAGACTGCTGTCATCCCATCACAGAAACTACCCTCATCTCATCACAGCAGCCAGAAATTGAGACAGCCATAATCCCATCACAGCAGCCAGAAAGTGAGACTGCCAACCGCCCATCACAGCAGCCAGAAAATCAGACTGCCGTCATCCCATCACATCAGCCAGAAAGTGAGACTGCCGTCATCCCATCACAGAGACTACTGTCATCTCATTACAGCAGTCAGAAATTGAGACTGCCGTCAGGCCATCACAGCAGCCAGACAGTGGGACTGCCATTATTTCGTCACAGCAGCCAGAAAGTGAGACTGCCGTTATCCCATCACAGCAGCCAGAAAGTGAGACTGTCGTCATTCCATCACAGCAGCCAGAAAGTGATACTGCCGTCATCCTATCACAGCAGCCAGAAAGTGAGACTGCAGTCATCCCATCACAGCAGCCAGAAAGTGAGACTGTCGTCATCCCATCACAGCAGCCAGAAAGTGAGACTGCAGTCATCCCATCACAGCAGCCAGAAAGTGAGACAGCCATCATCCCATCACAGCAGCCAGAAAGTGAGACTGCCACCCGCCCATCAAAGCATCCAGAAAATGAGACTGCCGTCATCCCATCATATCAGCCAGAAAGTGAAACTGCCGTCATCCCATCACAGAGACTGCCCACATCTCATCACAGCAGCCAGAAAGTGAGACTGCCGTTATCCCATCACAGCAGCCAGAAAGTGAGTCTGTCGTCATTCCATCACAGCAGCCAGAAAGTGAGACTGCCGTCATCCCATCATATCAGCCAGAAAGTGAAACTGCCGTCATCCCATCACAGAGATTGCCCACATCTCATCACAGCAGTCAGAAAGTGAGACTGCCGTTATCCCATCACAGCAGCCAGAAAGTGAGTCTGTCGTCATTCCATCACAGCAGCCAGAAAGTGAGACTGCCGTCATCCCATCATATCAGCCAGAAAGTGAAACTGCCGTCATCCCATCACAGAGACTGCCCACATCTCATCACAGCAGCCAGAAAGTGAGACTGCCGTTATCCCATCACAGCAGCCAGAAAGTGAGACTGTCGTCATTCCATCACAGCAGCCAGAAAGTGAGACTGCCGTCATCCCAACACAGCAGCCAGAAAGTGAGACTGCCGTCATTCCATCACAGCAGTCAGAAGGGGAGACTGCTGTCATCCCATCACAGCAGCCATAAAGTGAGACTGCCGTCATCCCATCACAGAGACTACCCTCATCTCATCACAGCAGCCAGAAATCGAGACAGCCGTCAGCCCATCACAGCAGTCAGAAAGTGAAACCGCTGTCATCCCATCACAGAGACTACCTTCATCTCATCACAGCAGCCAGAAATTGAGACTGCCGTCAGCCCATCACAGCAGCCCGAAAGTGAAACTGCTGTCATCCCATCACAGAGACTACCCTCATCACAGCAGCCAGAAATTGAGACTGCCGTCAGGCCATCAAAGCAGCCAGAAAGTGAGACTGCCGTTATTTCATCACAGCAGCCAGAAAGTGGGACTGCCGTTATCCCATCACAGCAGCCAGAAAGTGAGACTGTTGTCATTCCATCACAGCAGCCAGAAAGTGAGACGGTCATCCCATTACAGCAGCCAGAAAGTGAGACTGCCGTCATCCCATCACAGCAGCCAGAAAGTGAGAACGCAGTCATCCCATTACAGCAGCCAGAAAGTGAGTCAGCCATCATTCCATCACAGCAGCCAGAAAGTGAGACTGCTGTCAACCCATCACAGCAGCCAAAAAGTGAAACTGCCGTTATCCCATCACAGAGACTACCCTCATCTCATCACAGCAGCCAGAAAAAGAGACTGCTAACAGCCCATGACAGCAGCCAGAAAGTGACACTGCCGTCATCCCATCACAGAGACTACCCACATCTCATCACAGCAGCCAGAAAGTGAGACTTCCGTCATTCCATCACAACAGCCAGAAAGTGAGCCTGTTGTCATTCCATCACAGCAGCCAGAAAGTGAGACTGCAGTCATCCCATCACAGCAGCCAGAAAGTGAGACTGCCATCATCCCATTAAAAGCAGCCAAAAAGTGAGACTGCAGTCATCCCATCACAGCAACCAAAAAGTGAGACAGCCATCATCTCATCACAGCAGACAGAAAGTGATACAGCCTTCTGCTAATCACAGCAGCAAAAAGTGAGACTGCCGTCATCCTATCACAGCAGCCACAAAGTGAGACTGCCGTCATCCTATCACAGCAGCCAGAAACTGAGACTGTAGTCATCCCATCACAGCAGCCAGAAAGTGAGATTGCAGTCATTCCATCACAAAAGCCAGAAAGTGAGACTGCCATCATCCCATCACAGCAGTCAGAAAGTGAGACTGCTGTCATCCCATCACAGCACCCAGAAAGTGAGACTGCCATCATCCCATCACAGAGACTACCCTCATCTCATCACAGCAGCCAGAAATCGAGACTGCCGTCAGCCCATCACAGCAGACAGAAAGTGAAACTGCTGTCATCCCATCACAGAGACTACCCTCATCTCATCACAGCAGCCAAAAATTGAGACTGCCGTCAGGCCATCACAGCAGCCAGAAAGTGAGACTGACGTTATTTCATCACAGCAGCCAGAAAGTGAGACTGCCGATATCCTATCACAGCAGCCAGAAAGTGAGACTGTCGTCATTCCATCACAGCAGCCAGAAAGTGAGACTGCTGTCATCCTAACACAGCAGCCAGAAAGTGAGACTGCAGTCATCCCATCACAGCAGCCAGAAAGTGAGACTGCCGTCATCCCATCACATCAGCCAGAAAGTGAAACTGCGGTCATCCCATCACAGAGACTGCCCACATCTCATCACAGCAGCCAGAAAGTGAGACTGCTGTCATCCCATCACAGCACCCAGAAAGTGAGACTGCCATCATCCCATCACAGAGACTACCCTCATCTCATCACAGCAGCCAGAAATCGAGACTGCCGTCAGCCAATCACAGCAGACAGAAAGTGAAACTGCTGTCATCCCATCACAGAGACTACCCTCATCTCATCACAGCAGCCAGAAAGTGAGACTGCCGATATCCTATCACAGCAGCCAGAAAGTGAGACTGTCGTCATTCCATCACAGCAGCCAGAAAGCGAGACTGCTGTCATCCTAACACAGCAGCCAGAAAGTGAGACTGCAGTCATTTCATCACAGCAGCCAGAAAGTGAGACAGCCATCATCCCATCACAGCAGCCAGAAAGTGAGACTGCCGTCATCCCATCACATCAGCCAGAAAGTGAAACTGCGGTCATCCCATCAAAGAGACTGCCCACATCTCATCACAGCAGGCAGAAAGTGAGACTGCCGTCAGCCCATTACAGCAGCCAGAAAGTGAGACTGCCGTTATCCCATCAAATCAGCCAGAAAATGAGACTGTCGTCATTCCATCACAGCAGCCAGAAAGTTTGACTGCCGTCAACCCATCACAGCAGCAAAATAGTGAAACTGCCGTCATCCCATCACAGAGACTACCCTCATCTCAGCACAGCAGCCAGAAATTGAGACTGCCGTTGACCCATCACAGCAGCCAGAAAGTGAAACTGCTGTCATCCCATCACAGAGACTACCCTCATCTCATCACAGCAGCCAGAAAATAAGACTGCCGTCAGGCCATCACAGCAGCCAAAAAGTGAGACTGCCATTATTTCATCACAGCAGCCAGAAAATGAGACTGCCGTTATCCCATCACAGCAGCCAGAAAGTGAGATTGTCGTCATTCCATCACAGCAGCCAGAAAGTGAGACTGCCGTCATGCTATCACAGCAGCCAGAAAGTGAGACTGCCGTCATGCTATCACAGCAGCCAGAAAGTGAGACTGTCGTCATCCCATCACAGCAGCCAGAAAGGGAGACTGCAGTCATCCCATCACAGCAGCCAGAAAGTGAGACAGCCATCATCCCATCAAAGCAGCCAGAAAGTGAGACTACCAACCGCCCATCACAGCATCCAGAAAATGAGACTGCCGTCATCCCATCACATCAGCCAGAAAGTGAGACTGCTGTCATCCCATCACAGAAACTACCCTCATCTCATCACAGCAGCCAGAAATTGAGACTGCCGTCAGGCCATCACAGCAGCCAGAAAGTGAGACTGCCGTTATCCTATCACAGCAGCCAGTAAGTGAGACACTCGTCATTCCATCACAGCAGCCAGAAAGTGAGACTGCCGTCATCCTATCACAGCACCCAGAAAGTGAGGCTTCAGTCATCCCATCACAGCAGCCAGAAAGTGAGACTGTCGTCATCCCATCACAGAGACTGCCCACATCTCATCACAGCAGCCAGAAAGTGAGACTGCTGTCAGCCCATTACAGCAGCCAGAAAGAGAGACTGCCGTTATCCCATCAAATCAGCCAGAAAATGAGACTGTCGTCATCCCATCACATCAGCCAGAAAGTGAGACTGCTCTCATCCCATCACAGAGACTACCCTCATCTCATCACAGCAGCCAGAAATTGAAACAGCCATAATCCCATCACAGCAGCCAGAAAGTGAGACTGCCAACCGCCCATCACAGCACCCAGAAAATCAGACTGCCGTCATCCCATCAAATCAGCCAGAAAGTGAGACTGCTGTCATCCCATCACAGAGACTACCCTCATCTCATTACAGCAGTCAGAAATTGAGACTGCCGTCAGGCCATCACAGCAGCCAGACAGTGAGACTGCCGTTATTTCATCACAGCAGCCAGAAAGTGAGACTGCCGTTATCCCATCACAGCAGCCAGAAAGTGAGACTGTCGTCATTCCATCACAGCAGCCAGAAAGTGAGACTGCCGTCATTCTATCACAGCAGCCAGAAAGTGAGACTGCAGTCATCCCATCACAGCAGCCAGAAAGTGAGACTGCAGTCATCCCATCACAGCAGCCAGAAAGTGAGACAGCCATCATCCCATCACAGCAGCCAGAAAATGAGACTGCCACCCGCCCATCAAAGCATCCAGAAAATGAGACTGCAGTCATCCCATCATATCAGCCAGAAAGTGAGACTGCCGTCATCCCATCACAGAGACTGCCCACATCTCATCACAGCAGCCAGAAAGTGAGACTGCCGTCATTCCATCACAGCAGCCAGAAAGTGAGCCTGTCGTCATTCCATCACAGCAGCCAGAAAGTGAGACTGCCGTCATCCCATCATATCAGCCAGAAAGTGAAACTGCCGTCATCCCATCACAGAGACTGCCAACATCTCATCACAGCAGCCAGAAAGTGAGACTGCCGTTATCCCATCACAGCAGCCAGAAAGTGAGACTGTCGTCATTCCATCACAGCAGCCAGAAAGTGAGACTGTTGTCATCCCATCACAGCAGCCAGAAAGTGAGACTGCCGTCATCCCATCACAGAGACTACCCTCATCTCATCACAGCAGCCAGAAATCGAGACTGCCGTCAGCCCATCACAGCAGCCAGAAAGTGAAACTGCTGTCATCCCATCACAGAGACTACCCTCATCTCATCACAGCAGCCAGAAATTGAGACTGCCGTCAGGCCATCACAGCAGCCAGAAAGTGAGACTGCCGTTATTTCATCACAGCAGCCAGAAAGTGGGACTGCCGTTATCCCATCACAGCAGCCAGAAAGAGAGACTGTCGTCATTCCATCACAGCAGCCAGAAAGTGAGACTGCCGTCATCCTATCACAGCAGCCAGAAAGTGAGACTGCAGTCATCCCATCACAGCAGCCAGAAAGTGAGACTGCAGTCATCCCATCACAGCATCCAGAAATTGAGACAGCCATAATCCCATCACAGCAGCCAGAAAGTGAGACTGCCAACCGCCCATCACAGCACCCAGAAAATCAGACTGCCATCATCCCATCACATGAGCCAGAAAGTGAGACTGCTGTCATCCCATCACAGAGACTACCCTCATATCATTACAGCAGTCAGAAATTGAGACTGCCGTCAGGCCATCACAGCAGTCAGAAAGTGAGACTGCCGTTATTTCATCACAGCAGCCAGAAAATGAGACTGCCGTTATCCCATCACAGCAGCCAGAAAGTGAGATTGTCGTCATTCCATCACAGCAGCCAGAAAGTGAGACTGCCGTCATGCTATCACAGCAGCCAGAAAGTGAGACTGCCGTCATGCTATCACAGCAGCCAGAAAGTGAGACTGTCGTCATCCCATCACAGCAGCCAGAAAGGGAGACTGCAGTCATCCCATCACAGCAGCCAGAAAGTGAGACAGCCATCATCCCATCAAAGCAGCCAGAAAGTGAGACTACCAACCGCCCATCACAGCATCCAGAAAATGAGACTGCCGTCATCCCATCACATCAGCCAGAAAGTGAGACTGCTGTCATCCCATCACAGAAACTACCCTCATCTCATCACAGCAGCCAGAAATTGAGACTGCCGTCAGGCCATCACAGCAGCCAGAAAGTGAGACTGCCGTTATCCTATCACAGCAGCCAGTAAGTGAGACACTCGTCATTCCATCACAGCAGCCAGAAAGTGAGACTGCCGTCATCCTATCACAGCACCCAGAAAGTGAGGCTTCAGTCATCCCATCACAGCAGCCAGAAAGTGAGACTGTCGTCATCCCATCACAGAGACTGCCCACATCTCATCACAGCAGCCAGAAAGTGAGACTGCTGTCAGCCCATTACAGCAGCCAGAAAGAGAGACTGCCGTTATCCCATCAAATCAGCCAGAAAATGAGACTGTCGTCATCCCATCACATCAGCCAGAAAGTGAGACTGCTCTCATCCCATCACAGAGACTACCCTCATCTCATCACAGCAGCCAGAAATTGAAACAGCCATAATCCCATCACAGCAGCCAGAAAGTGAGACTGCCAACCGCCCATCACAGCACCCAGAAAATCAGACTGCCGTCATCCCATCAAATCAGCCAGAAAGTGAGACTGCTGTCATCTCATCACAGAGACTACCCTCATCTCATTACAGCAGTCAGAAATTGAGACTGCCGTCAGGCCATCACAGCAGCCAGACAGTGAGACTGCCGTTATTTCATCACAGCAGCCAGAAAGTGAGACTGCCGTTATCCCATCACAGCAGCCAGAAAGTGAGACTGTCGTCATTCCATCACAGCAGCCAGAAAGTGAGACTGCCGTCATCCTATCACAGCAGCCAGAAAGTGAGACTGCAGTCATCCCATCACAGCAGCCAGAAAGTGAGACTGCAGTCATCCCATCACAGCAGCCAGAAAGTGAGACAGCCATCATCCCATCACAGCAGCCAGAAAATGAGACTGCCACCCGCCCATCAAAGCATCCAGAAAATGAGACTGCAGTCATCCCATCATATCAGCCAGAAAGTGAGACTGCCGTCATCCCATCACAGAGACTGCCCACATCTCATCACAGCAGCCAGAAAGTGAGACTGCCGTCATTCCATCACAGCAGCCAGAAAGTGAGCCTGTCGTCATTCCATCACAGCAGCCAGAAAGTGAGACTGCCGTCATCCCATCATATCAGCCAGAAAGTGAAACTGCCGTCATCCCATCACAGAGACTGCCAACATCTCATCACAGCAGCCAGAAAGTGAGACTGCCGTTATCCCATCACAGCAGCCAGAAAGTGAGACTGTCGTCATTCCATCACAGCAGCCAGAAAGTGAGACTGTTGTCATCCCATCACAGCAGCCAGAAAGTGAGACTGCCGTCATCCCATCACAGAGACTACCCTCATCTCATCACAGCAGCCAGAAATCGAGACTGCCGTCAGCCCATCACAGCAGCCAGAAAGTGAAACTGCTGTCATCCCATCACAGAGACTACCCTCATCTCATCACAGCAGCCAGAAATTGAGACTGCCGTCAGGCCATCACAGCAGCCAGAAAGTGAGACTGCCGTTATTTCATCACAGCAGCCAGAAAGTGGGACTGCCGTTATCCCATCACAGCAGCCAGAAAGAGAGACTGTCGTCATTCCATCACAGCAGCCAGAAAGTGAGACTGCCGTCATCCTATCACAGCAGCCAGAAAGTGAGACTGCAGTCATCCCATCACAGCAGCCAGAAAGTAAGACTGCAGTCATCCCATCACAGCATCCAGAAATTGAGACAGCCATAATCCCATCACAGCAGCCAGAAAGTGAGACTGCCAACCGCCCATCACAGCACCCAGAAAATCAGACTGCCATCATCCCATCACATGAGCCAGAAAGTGAGACTGCTGTCATCCCATCACAGAGACTACCCTCATCTCATTACAGCAGTCAGAAATTGAGACTGCCGTCAGGCCATCACAGCAGTCAGAAAGTGAGACTGCCGTTATTTCATCACAGCAGCCAGAAATTGAAACTGCCGTTATCCCATCACAGCAGCCAGAAAGTGAGACTGTCGTCATTCCATCACAGCAGCCAGAAAGTGAGACTGCCGCCATCCTATCACAGCAGCCAGAAAGTGAGACTGCAGTCATCTCATCACAGCAGCCAGAAAGTGAGACTGTCGTCATCCCATCACAGCAGCTGGAAAGTGAGACTGCCGTCATCCCAACACAGCAGCCAGAAAGTGAGACTGCCGTCATCCTATCACAGCAGTCAGAAGGTGAGACTGCTGTCATCCCATCACAGCAGCTAGAAAGTGAGACTGCCGTCATCCCACCACAGAGACTACCCTCATGTCATCACAGCAGCCAGATATCGAGACTGCCGTCAGCCCATCACAGCAGTCAGAAAGTGAAACTGCTGTCATCCCATCACAGAGACTACCCTCATCCCATCACAGCAGCCAGAAAATGAGACTGCCAACTGCCCATCACAGCACCCAGAAAATCAGACTGCTGTCATCCCATCACATCAGCCAGAAAGTGAGACTGCTGTCATCCCATCACAGAGACTACCCTCATCTCATTACAGCAGTCAGAAATTGAGACTGCCGTCAGGCCATCACAGCAGCCAGACAGTGAGACTGCCGTTATTTCATCACAGCAGCCAGAAAGTGAGACTGCCGTTATCCCATCACAGCAGCCAGAAAGTGAGACTGTCGTCATTCCATCACAGCAGCCAGAAAGTGAGACTGCCGTCATCCTATCGCAGCAGCCAGAAAATGAGACTGCAGTCATCCCATCACAGCAGCCAGAAAGTGAGACTGCAGTCATCCCATCACAGCAGCCAGAAAGTGAGACAGCCATCATCCCATCACAGCAGCCAGAAAGTGAGACTGCCACCCGCCCATCAAAGCATCCAGAAAATGAGAGCGCCGTCATCCCATCATATCAGCCAGAAAGTGAGACTGCCGTCATCCCATCACAGAGACTGCCCACATCTCATTACAGCAGCCAGAAAGTGAGACTGCCGTCATTCCATCACAGCAGCCAGAAAGTGAGACTGCCGTCATCCTATCACAGCAGCCAGAAAGTGAGACTGCAGTCATCCCATCACAGCAGCCAGAAAGTGAGACTGCAGTCATCCCATCACAGCATCCATAAATTGAGACAGCCATAATCCCATCACAGCAGCCAGAAAGTGAGACTGCCAACCGCCCATCACAGCACCCAGAAAATCAGACTGCCATCATCCCATCACATGAGCCAGAAAGTGAGACTGCTGTCATCCCATCACAGAGACTACCCTCATCTCATTACAGCAGTCAGAAATTGAGACTGCCGTCAGGCCATCACGGCAGTCAGAAAGTGAGACTGCCGTTATTTCATCACAGCAGCCAGAAAGTGAGACTGCCGTTATCCCATCACAGCAGCCAGAAAGTGAGACTGTCGTCATTCCATCACAGCAGCCAGAAAGTGAGACTGCCGCCATCCTATCTCAGCAGCCAGAAAGTGAGACTGCAGTCATCCCATCACAGCAGCCAGAAAGTGAGACTGTCGTCATCCCATCACAGCAGCCAGAAAGTGAGACTGCCGTCATCCCAACACAGCAGCCAGAAAGTGAGACTGCCGTCATCCTATCACAGCAGTCAGAAGGTGAGACTGCTGTCATCCCATCACAGCAGCTAGAAAGTGAGACTGCCGTCATCCCACCACAGAGACTACCCTCATGTCATCACAGCAGCCAGATATCGAGACTGCCGTCAGCCCATCACAGCAGTCAGAAAGTGAAACTGCTGTCATCCCATCACAGAGACTACCCTCAATGTTACGGGGGGCTGTCTGATAATAACCGAAAGGAGTATCAGACAGTCAGGGTCCACCGTGCAAAGACTCTGTTAACTCACAGAAGGATATAATAAGTAAGTAAATATAATAAGTAAGTAAAGCAATTCCTCCCTTACTTGGAGGGTGTGTGGAATGATCTCTGTTAATAATCACAGAGACAAAGGCAATGTGTGCGAAATGGCACCTACCTAGGTCCGCTCTTCTAGTGGTGCAAAAGAGACGAACAGCAGCGTAAGCCGCACAAAGCTCCTACCTCTGTTCGCTCCCCTAGTGTGCGAGGATACGAACAACTGCCAGACGCAGTATAAGGAACGTTACCCTAGCGGCAACGTCCACCTACGAGTAGAATCACAAGGCCCAGCCAGACCATGTGCCTCAGGCACCTGCCTATGTCCGCTCCCCTAAGAGGTAAGGATACGGACAGCAGCCGAAGCTGTAAGGTATAAGAACGCTACCCTGCCGGTAGCGCTCACCTAGCATAGACAGAGGAATGCCTAGAGGAACGCGCACAGAGCGTCTACTCATATGCATGAACCAAGAGGACTGAGCACCATGCGGCATGTGTCAGGGTCTTATATAGACTCTGTGCCTCATCCAAGATGGAGGACACCAGAGCCAATCCGCTGCCAGAACGACAGGAGTGACGTCATGCTGGCCTATCACCGAGCAAGACGTCACAAGCACATGACCAGCGACCAATCGGCATAGAAGGTGTCAGAGACATGTGACCTCGTGTCAGCGATGATGTCACCCGCACATGTGCAATGGCTCCAAGATTGGACTTAGTCTCCGGCGCTCGCACATGTGCAGTAGCAAGAAATCTGGACTTAGTCTCCAGCGCTCGCACATGTGCAGTAGCAAGAAATCTGGACTTAGTCTCCAGCGCTCGCACATGTGCAGTAGCAAGAAATCTGGACATAGTCTCCAGTGCTCGCAGCAACCGTAACAGTACCTCCCCCTCAAGGGCCCCCCTCCCGGCGACGCAGGTAATTGGCAACTAAGTCGGGAGCATGGACAGCCTCCTCAGGCTCCCAAGAGCGATGTTCCGGGCCATAGCCCTCCCAATCTATCAAGAAGAACCTGCGCCCTCTAACCATCTTAGAACCAACTATGGCTCGGACCTCATAGCTAGAGCGAGAGGAATCAGAGGCAGGAGAGTGCACTTCACGAGCGTGAGGTAAAATAGCCGGCTTTAGCAGTGAGACATGGAATTTGTCATGAATCCTAAGATGGACAGGTAACTTCAATTGATAGACTACAGGATTTACCTGTCGAAGAACCTCATAAGGACCCAGGAAGCGAGGAGCAAATTTGACAGAGCTCACTCTAAGTCTCACGTGTTTTGCAGAGAGCCACACAAAGTCCCCTGGAGAAAAGACAGGAGCCGGGCGACGAAACCGATCGGACACCGTCTTCATACGGTCCTTAGCTGCTTGGATCGACTCTTGAGTCCGATCCCAAACCTCTCTGGCATTAGTTGCCCAGTCGGCCACAAGAGGAGGAGGTGCAGCAGCGGGAAACGGTACCGGTACCCTAGGGTGTTGCCCATTATTGAGTACGAATGGTGTCTGCCCAGTAGCCTCAGCCAGCGAATTGTTAAGGGCAAATTCTGCCCAGGGTAGGAGGGAGGACCAGTTATCGTGGTTCTCAGCAACAAAGTGTCGAAGGTATATAATCATAGATTGATTGGTACGTTCAACCAAACCATTAGTCTCCGGATGGTATGCCGAAGAGAGATTCAACTCAATTTGCAGAAGGCTACAAAGATCTCGCCAGAAACGGGAAGTAAATTGCGGGCCTCTATCACAAATGATACGATCTGGCATCCCGTGAAGCCTAAAGACATGCTTGAGGAATAGTTTGGCTAGTACCCTGGAAGATGGGATTCTCGATAACGGTACGAGATGAACCATCCGGGAGAAATGGTCCGTAATGACCCACACAAATCTATGTCCCTGTGAACATGGAAGATCACCCACAAAGTCCATGCCTACCACCTCCCATGGTCTATCTGGCACTGGTAAAGGATGCAAGAGCCCAGCCGGTCTCTGCCGTAATGGACGGTTGCGAGCACACGAGTAGCAGGAACCGACATATCTCTTGACGTGGCTGGCTAAGTGTGGCCACCAATACCACCTCTCCAGTAACTCTCGTGTCCGCCTAATACCAAAATGCCCACCCACCTTTGAGGTGTGGGCCCATGACAGTATATCATTCTGTCGATCAGGCGGAACAAAGGTCTTGCCCGGTGGGATTTGGTCTAACGTCACAGGGGAGAGCGTATGAAAAACCCTGGAGGGAAGGATAAGACGAGGTTCGTCAATCTCTTCCTGGGTAGAAAGCATAGAGCGAGACAGGGCGTCTGCCTTGTTATTCTTACTCCCAGACAGATAGTTGATGGAGAAGTGAAAGCGGGAGAAAAACAAGGACCAGCGGGCTTGGCGAGGATTCAGACGCTGAGCGGTTTGTAAGTACGTCAGATTCTTATGGTCTGTATAGACCTGGAAAGGATGTTTCGCTCCTTCCAGCAAGTGACGCCACTCCTCCAAGGCTAATCTCAAGGCGAGCAGTTCCCTATCCCCAATGGTATAGTTTCTCTCTGCCGGTGAAAAGGTTTTAGCAAAGAAGAAACACGGCCTTTTTCTACCTGCACCGTTCTTTTGATACAAGACCGCACCAGCACCCACTGAAGAGGCATCAACCTCTAAGAGGAAGGGCTTATTCTCATCGGGTCTTTGAAGAACGGGAGCAGTTGAAAAGTGTCTTTTTACTGCCTCAAAAGCCTGAGATGTCTCAGTAGACCAGGCTTTGGGATTAGCACCTTTCTTAGTCAAGGCCACCAAAGGGGCCACCAAAGTAGAAAAATGGGGTATGAACTGCCTGTAATAATTTATGAATCCTAAGAAGCGTTGCACCGCCTTCAAGGAATGAGGTTCGGACCATTGCAGGACAGCAGAGAGCTTCGCAGGATCCATAGCCAGACCCTCTTGTGAGATAATGTAACCCAAAAAAGGCAATGAGGACTGCTCGAATACACATTTCTCGAGTTTAGCAAACAATGAGTGCTCCCTTAAACGGGAAAGGACACGAACGACATCCTGACGATGAGTCTCCAGATCAGGAGAAAAAATCAGGATGTCGTCTAGATACACCACTACTGAGGATAACAGTAAATCCCTGAACACATCGTTTACGAAGTCCTGAAATACTGCGGGTGCATTACATAACCCAAAAGGCATGACGAGGTATTCATAGTGACCGTCTCGGGTGTTAAAAGCGGTCTTCCATTCGTCACCCTTTCGAATTCGTACCAAGTTATACGCACCCCGCAGATCCAACTTCGTAAAAACTTGAGCTCCTCTCAGTCTGTCAAAGAGCTCCGAAATTAAAGGTAATGGGTATTTGTTCTTTATTGTGATTGCGTTGAGACCCCTGTAATCTATGCAGGGACGCAAATCACCCTCTTTCTTCCGAACAAAGAAAAACCCAGCTCCCGCTGGAGAGACAGACTTACGAATGAACCCCTTCTCTAAACTCTCTCTTATATAGGTCGACATGGCCTCCGACTCAGGTATCGACAGGGGGTAAACCCTGCCTTTAGGTGGAACCGAACCTGGGATAAGGTCTATGGCACAGTCATACGGCCTATGGGGTGGAAGAACCTCAGCACCCTGTTTGGAGAACACGTCAGCGAAATCCAAATAGGGTGTAGGTATGGGAGAGAGATCAGTTGATGCAACCGCAACGACCTTAGGTGGTAAGGGAAGACATCGGGACTGACATTTCGAACCCCAACTAATAACGCTGTCAGACTCCCAGTCAATGTGAGGAGCATGAGTCCGAAGCCATGGAAGACCCAGAAGGACGTCGTCTATACCCTCAGGCAAAACAAGAAAAGAAATCTCCTCTATGTGACCCTGAGACAGGGAAAGGCGCAAGGGAACTGTCCTCAATGTAATGGAGTCAGACAACATAGTTCCATTAACAACACGGACAGGAATAGGCGCCTCTAACATGATAGAGGGAATATTGTGTCCCTTTACAAATCCTGAGGACACAAAAATCCCGTCAGCTCCGGAATCCACAAAAGCCATAATAGGCCATGTATTCTCAGATAACGAGAGCTGACCTGGGATACAACACTTAGAGGGTGCAGAAGACGTCTCTAGTAACCCCCCTCTAATGGTTACTAGGCCAGGGAGTTTCCCTGACGACTAGGACACTTGTTGGCATAGTGCCCAGCCTGACGACATACGTAACATATAGGAGGACCAGACTTGCGTATTCTGGAGAACGTATGACCTAACTCCATAGGAGTGGGAGATGTTTCAGATGCTGAGGAAGATGGTAGTGGACCCTCAACAACTGGAATAGCCCGATGCTTAGGGCGTGAGGAAGAGACCTCGAGTCTACGTTCCTTATGGCGTACATCGATCCTCGTTGCTACTGTGATCAAGTCCTCCAGAGAAGCAGGGACCTAACGAGTAGCAAGGGCATCCTTGACATAGCCTGCCAACCCTCTCCAGAAGATAGGAATCAACACCTTCTCTGGCCAATCTAGTTCTGCCACCAGAGTTCTAAAAGCAATGGCATAAGAACTAGTGGATAACGAACCCTGAGATAGATCTAACAGTCTCAGGGCCGCATCATGGGTAACCTGCGGACCCATGAATACCACCTTAAGAGCATCAAGAAAGTCTTGATGTCTCAGAGTAACCACATCAGAGCGCTCCCATAGGGGAGTCGCCCATTCTAAGGCTTTGTCCTGAAGTAAGGAGATGATAAAGCCTACTCTGGACCTCTCCGTAGAGAAGCGAGAAGAGTTGACCTCTAGGTGTATCTGACACTGACTAATGAAACCACGACATGATCTGGCATCGCCAGAATATCTGTTTGGCAGAGCAAATCGAGGATCATGTGCAGATGTCACCATGGTCTGAGGTTTATCCTCTATACTCTTGAGCCGTGACTCAAGTACTTGTATGTAACGGTGTAACTGCTGATATTCTGCCATAACTGCCAGACCCTTGGCTCAGTCCTAATGTTACGGGGGGCTGTCTGATAATAACCGAAAGGAGTATCAGACAGTCAGGGTCCACCGTGCAAAGACTTTGCTGCAGACTATGGCAGAGTGCAATACCTCTGTTAACTCACAGAAGGATATAATAAGTAAGTAAATATAATAAGTAAGTAAAGCAATTCCTCCCTTACTTGGAGGGTGTGTGGAATGATCTCTGTTAATAATCACAGAGACAAAGGCAATGTGTGCGAAATGGCACCTACCTAGGTCCGCTCTTCTAGTGGTGCAAAAGAGACGAACAGCAGCATAAGCCGCACAAAGCTCCTACCTGCGTTCGCTCCACTAGTGTGCGAGGACACGAACCACTAGATATGGCACCTGCCTAGGTCCGCTCTTCTAGTGGTGCAAAAGAGACGAACAGCAGCGTAAGCCGCACAAAGCTCCTACCTCTGTTCGCTCCCCTAGTGTGCGAGGATACGAACAACTGCCAGACGCAGTATAAGGAACGTTACCCTAGCGGCAACGTCCACCTACGAGTAGAATCACAAGGCCCAGCCAGACCATGTGCCTCAGGCACCTGCCTATGTCCGCTCCCCTAAGAGGTAAGGATACGGACAGCAGCCGAAGCTGTAAGGTATAAGAACGCTACCCTGCCGGTAGCGCTCACCTAGCATAGACAGAGGAATGCCTAGAGGAACGCGCACAGAGCGTCTACTCATATGCATGAACCAAGAGGACTGAGCACCATGCGGCATGTGTCAGGGTCTTATATAGACTCTGTGCCTCATCCAAGATGGAGGACACCAGAGCCAATCCGCTGCCAGAACGACAGGAGTGACGTCATGCTGGCCTATCACCGAGCAAGACGTCACAAGCAAATGACCAGCGACCAATCGGCATAGAAGGTGTCAGAGACATGTGACCTCGTGTCAGCGATGATGTCACCAACACATGTGCAATGGCTCCAAGATTGGACTTAGTCTCCGGCGCTCGCACATGTGCAGTAGCAAGAAATCTGGACTTAGTCTCCAGCGCTCGCACATGTGCAGTAGCAAGAAATCTGGACTTAGTCTCCAGCGCTCGCACATGTGCAGTAGCAAGAAATCTGGACATAGTCTCCAGTGCTCGCAGCAACCGTAACACTCATCCCATCACAGCAGCCAGAAAATGAGACTGCCAACCGCCCATCACAGCACCCAGAAAATCAGACTGCTGTCATCCCATCACATCAGCCAGAAAGTGAGACTGCTGTCATCCCATCACAGAGACTACCCTCATCTCATTACAGCAGTCAGAAATTGAGACTGCCGTCAGGCCATCACAGCAGCCAGACAGTGAGACTGCCGTTATTTCATCACAGCAGCCAGAAAGTGAGACTGCCGTTATCCCATCACAGCAGCCAGAAAGTGAGACTGTCGTCATTCCATCACAGCAGCCAGAAAGTGAGACTGCCGTCATCCTATCGCAGCAGCCAGAAAATGAGACTGCAGTCATCCCATCACAGCAGCCAGAAAGTGAGACTGCAGTCATCCCATCACAGCAGCCAGAAAGTGAGACAGCCATCATCCCATGACAGCAGCCAGAAAGTGAGACTGCCACCCGCCCATCAAAGCATCCAGAAAATGAGACTGCCGTCATCCCATCATATCAGCCAGAAAGTGAGACTGCCGTCATCCCATCACAGAGACTGCCCACATCTCATTACAGCAGCCAGAAAGTAAGACTGCCGTCATTCCATCACAGCAGCCAGAAAGTGAGCCTGTCGTCATTCCATCACCGCAGCCAGAAAGTGAGACTGCCGTCATCCCATCATATCAGCCAGAAAGTGAAACTGCCGTCATCCCATCACAGAGACTGCCCACATCTCATCACAGCAGCCAGAAAGTGAGACTGCCGTTATCCCATCACAGCAGCCAGAAAGTGAGACTGTCGTCATTCCATCACAGCAGCCAGAAAGTGAGACTGTCGTCATCCCAACACAGCAGCCAGAAAGTGAGACTGCCGTCATCCCATCACAGAGACTGCCCACATCTCATCACAGCAGCCAGGAAGTGAGACTGCCATCATTCCATCACAGCAGCCAGAAAGTGAGCCTGTCGTCATTCCATCACAGCAGCCAGAAAGTTAGACTGCCGTCATCCCATCACAGCAGCCAGAAAGTGAGACTGCCGTCATCCCATCACAGCAGTCAGAAAGTGAGACTGCCGTCATCCCATCACAGCAGCCAGAAAGTGAGACAGCCATCATCTCATCACAGCAGCCAGAAAGTGATACAGCCTTCAGCTCATCACAGCAGCAGAAAGTGAGACTGCTGTCATCCCATTACAGCAGCCAGAAAGTGAGACTGCCGTCATCCCATCACAGCAGCCAGTAAGTAAGACTGCAGTCATCCCATTACAGCAGCCAGAAAGTGAGTCAGCCATCATCCCATCACTGCAGCCAGAAAGTGAGACTGCCGTCAACCCATCACAGCAGCCAAAAAGTGAAACTTCCGTCATCACATCACAGAGACTACCCTCATCTCATCACAGCAGCCAGAAATTGAGACTACCGTCAGGCCATCACAGCAGCCAGAAAGTGAGACTGCCGTTATTTCATCACAGCAGCCAGAAAGTGAGACTGCCGTTATCCCATCACAGCAGCCAGAAAGTGAGACTGTCGTCATTCCATCACAGCAGCCAGAAAGTGAGACTGCCATCATCCTATCACAGCAGCCAGAAAGTGAGACAGCTATTGTGGAGTCACGGGGCTCAGTGGGTGCTCTCGTCAACTAAAACCCGCCACCTTTAGAAAGACAGCGTGGCTCAGGGCTCATCCCAACTGAACACCGGCCTCCTTACCGTGGGCGTAACACTACTCAGACAACACAGGGTGAGGGAACCACAATAATTAGACTTTATTGGATCCCCAAAATATTAACGGCACATAACACATAACCAGCAAAACACAAATGTAACAGGCAATAGAGTCTCACCCTTCCGCTGGCTCACCAGGGATTTAGAATGTCCGTGCCTCAGAGCTTCCAGGGCCACTTACTCCAATCCAGCAGCACCCCGCTTTTGGCGGGCACCCACCGAGAAAGGAATAGCGCCAGATTTAGGAAGCTGTGTGAGGTCTGTAAAGTCTGTAGCCAGGTGACCGGATTGTCCCAACCTGAGTGTACTCCTTAGGTAGTCCTGATATGATGTTACAATCCTGGCAGCCGGAGTCGAAACCCCTAGGCTGTGAATATGGTCTCCAACCGGAGTCCCTAGATTGAAGCCATAAGATGTCCTGATCCTCTAGTCAGCTCCTGAGAGCTTAGACTGGATCCATCAGCATCCATCAACAACCTGGTGGCTTAAAGAAGTCCCTTTTCTAGCCACAGCCTTCCACTTAGATACACTGCGTCCTCATCGATTGGTTGGACAAGAGCGCCTCTCCCATTGGATGAATCTCAAGCTGCATGGATAATGTTCATTTAAATGGTGTGCATAGAAAGACTGAGGATATCTACATGAAGTCTGCAAGTCACAGACTCGACAATGGCTACTAAAGTAATCACATTAGCAATACACAACTACAATACAATGGTTACTGGAAAAGTCTGGAGAACAATACGTCTGGCTTTCAGTGGCCAACACAATTACATTGAGTCAACAAGAGTCTTGTAAAAACAATGAGGGACTTATCCCCAGTCTATAAACAATCTATCATGCTGTCTGGCTGAATTTTAAGAAACTTTAACCCATGAGAGTCCATGTCGTCACATTCCTCCCCCTTCTTAATATTAGCCAGACATGATAGGCTTCCGATCATCCTTCTCCTCTTGACGGCATTGTCCTTTTTAATGGTGAGGTCAGCAACAGAGGCTCACATCTATACACCTCCCCCTGATTACCTCCCCCAAGTTGAGCAGCCATATTGCAGACAAGCACTAAGGTGGGGTCCATGAGTTGAGCCTGCACAAATCTCCCACTATCAATCCTCCCCCAGTCAATAGCCACAGTGTGGTTAGGCTTACTCACGGTTCTTGGCTCAGAAGTGGATGATGGAGACCGGGAATGCAAACCATCCCTGGAAAAGATGTTAGAAAGATCCACATCAGGGTCCTGCTTGGCTTGGAGGTGGGTGATGGCTGCTTCAAACTGACTGGATAGTCCTTGTCCTAGGTCATTCTCCAAAATGACTGGTGTGAGCAGGTAATTCACAAGCCCCACTTTCACTTCCCTCTGAGTGGTGTCCGAAACAACAGGCTTGGTGGGGCCATCTATGAACCCCACTTCAAGTTCCTCCTGGCTAGTCCCCGAAACAACAGGTGTGGGGAGGCTGTCCATAAACTCCATATGGTCCTCTTCCTGGTCAGACCCCAAAGTAACTGGTGTGGGGACGGTGTCCATAAGCTCCACATCAGCCTTGCTCTGATTAGTCTCCACAATGACAGGTGTGGGGAGGCTGTTCACAAGTCTCACATCGATCACTTCCTGGTTGGGCCCCAAAATACCAGGTGTGGGGAGGCTGTTCACAAGCTCCACCTCGACCTCTCCCTGGTCAGTCCTTAGGTCCAACTGTACACATGCCAGAGGAATGTCTGAGCGCTGGCCCTCAGCCAGGGAGATGGATAATTGGGAATCTGGTACAGGGTCTTCTGGGGAAGCAATAACTGGGCTTACCAGGGTAATGGAGGAACCAGTGTCTTGTAGTCCCTGGCTCTTGACCGGCTGAGCTGGTAGATGGGCTCCAAGCATACAGCCTCGGTTTTGGAGACAATCGTTATCTATATGTCCATTGCACCCACATGTATAACAGCGCCATAGATTGGGAGAGTCACGGGCCCTGTTTGTAGTCCTTTGTTTTGGCGCAGCTTCGGCTGGGTAGCGGGACCATCCTTCCCGACCGGCTATTGTTAGCAGTACTGCAGCTGGAATCCCATAAACATATTCCAGAACATAAGCCCTCTCTTCTCTTGAGGATCTAGGCCCCAATACATCCAACAACGCTGTGGCTTGGGCCATTTTGGACAAAGTTGATTCCCGATTGTCACTAGATCCATGATGTGGCACATAGTTTAAATCCTCTGGGTCAATATCGGCGGGATCCTCATCATCCTCTGCATCATTCTGGGCATCCCAACGGACTAATTTCTGGATCAAGTCTGACCGAGTCTCAGCGTTCCAGTAGATAATCTTTCGCCTCTGGCACAGATCCTGTAGCATCCATTTACTGCAGCGGTCGTAACTCCTCTCTTGTCCTTGTCCCATGGCTGAGCTGGTGGGGTTGGACATGGCAGCGTCCGAAACCTGAATGCCTCCCCTATGGCCTGCTGGGTATGCTTATGTGCCTCCCTGGTTGTTGAGCCCTGGACGGTGTCCACGAACACCAGTCCGCTGCAGCTCCCCTGGGTAAACAAGGCTGAGTAGTATCCCACTGCTGCCACCAATTGTAGAGTCACGGGGCTCAGTGGGTGCTCTCGTCCACTAAAACCCGCCGCCTTTAGAAAGACAGCGTGGCTCAGGGCTCATCCCAACTGAACGCCGGCCTCCTTAACCATGAGCGTAACACTACTCAGACAACACAGGGTGAGGGAACCACAATAATTAGACTTTATTGAATCCCCAAAATATTAACGGCACATAACACATAACCAGCAAAACACAAATGTAACAGGCAACAGAGTCTCACCCTTCCGCTGGCTCACCAGGGATTTAGAATGTCCGTGCCTCAGAGCTTCCAAGGCCACTTAATCCAATCCAGCAGCACCCCGCTTTTGGCGGGCACCCACCGAGAAAGGAATAGCGCCAGATTTAGGAAGCTGTGTGAGGTCTGTAAAGTCTGTAGCCAGGTGACCGGATTGTCCCAACCTGAGTGTACTCCTTAGGTAGTCCTGATATGATGTTACAATCCTGGCAGCCGGAGTCGAAATCCCTAGGCTGTGGATATGGTCTCCAACCGGAACCGGAGTCCCTAGATTGAAGCCATAAAATGTCCTGATCCTCTAGTCAGCTCCTGAGAGCTTAAACTGGATCCATCAGCATCCATCAACAACCTGGTGGCTTAAAGAAGTCCCTTTTATAGCCAAAGCCTTCCACTTAGATACACTGCGTCCTCATTGATTGGTTGGACAAGAGCGCCTCTCCCATTGGATGAATCTCAAGCTGCATGGATAATGTTCATTTAAATGGTGTGCATAGAAAGACTCAGTATATCTACATGGAGTCGGCAAGTCACCGACTAGACAATGGCTACTAAAGTAATCACATTAGCAATACACAACTACAATACAATGGTTACTGGAAAAGTCTGGAGAACAATACGTCTGGCTTTCAGTGGCCAACACAATTACATTGAGTCAACAAGAGTCTTGTAAAAACAATGAGGGACTTATCCCCCGTCTATAAACAATCTATCATGCTGTCTGGCTGAATTTTAAGAAACTTTAACCCATGAGAGTCCATGTCGTCACAGCCGTCATCCCATCACAGCAACCAGAAAGTGAAACTGCCGTCATCCCATCACAGAAGCCAGAAAGTGAGACTGTAGTCATCCCATCACAGCAGCCAGAAAGTGAGACCGCCGTCATCCCATCACAGAAGCCAGAAAGTGAGACTGCCGTCATCCCATCACAGCAGTCAGAAAGTGAGACTGCTGTCATCCCATTACAGCAGCCAGAAAGTGAGACTGCCGTCATCCCATCACAGCAGCCAGAAAGTGAGACTGCAGTCATCCCATTACAGCAGCCAGAAAGTGAGACTGCCGTCAACCCATCACAGCAGCCAAAAAATGAAACTGCCTTCATCCCATCACAGAGACCACCCTCATCTCATCACAGCAGCCAGAAATTGAGACTGCCGTCAGCCCATCACAGCAGCCAGAAAGTGAAACTGCTGTCATCCCATCACAGACACTACCCTCATCTCATCACAGCAGCCAGAAAGTGAGACTGCAGTTATTTCATCACAGAAGCAAGAAAGTGAGACTGCCGTTATCCCATCACAGCAGCAAGAAAGTGAGATTGTCGTCATTCCATCACAGCAGCCAGAAAGTGAGACTGCCGTCATCCTATCACAGCAGCCAGAAAGTGAGACTGCAGTAATCCCATCACAGCAGTCAGAAAGTGAGACTGTCGTCATCCTATCACAGCAGCCAGAAAAAAAGACTGCAGTCATCCCATCACAGCAGCCAGAAAGTGAGACAGCCATCATCCCATCACAGCAGCCAGAAAGTGAGACTGCCAACCGCCCATCACAGCATCCAGAAAATGAGACTGCCGTCATCCCATCACATCAGCCAGAAAGTGAAACTGCCGTCATCCCATCACAGAGACTGCCCACATCTCATCACAGCAGCCAGAAAGTGAGACTGCCGTTATCCCATCAAATCAGCCAGAAAATGAGACTGTTGTCATTCCATCACAGCAGCCAGAAAGTGAGACTGCCGTCAACCCATCACAGCAGCCAAAAAGTGAAACTGCCATCATCCCATCACAGAGACTACCCTCATCTGATCACAGCAGCCAGAAATTGAGACTGCCGTCATCCCATCACAGCAGCCAGAAAATGAGACTGTCGTCATTCCATCATAGCAGCCAGAAAGTGAGACTGCCGTCATCCTATCACAGCACCCAGAAAGTGAGACTGCAGTCATCCCATCACAGCAGCCAGAAAGTGAGACTGTCGTCATCCCATCACAGCAGCCAGAAAGTGAGACTGCCATCATCACATCACAGCAGCCAGAAAGTGAGACTGCCAACCGCCCATCACAGCATCCAGAAAATGACACTGCCGTAATCCCATCACATCAGCCAAAAAGTGAAACTGCGGTCATCTCATCACAGCAGCCAAAAATTGAGACTGCCGTCAGGCCATCACAGCAGCCAGAAAGTGAGACTGCCGTTATTTCATCACAGCAGCAAGAAAGTGAGACTGCCATTATCCCATCACAGCAGCCAGAAAGTGAGACTGTCATCATTCCATCACAGCAGCCAGAAAGTGAGACTGCCGTCATCCTATCACAGCAGCCAGAAAGTGAGACTGCAGTCATCCCATCACAGCAGCCAGAAAGTGAGACAGCCATCATCCCATCACAGCAGCCAGAAAGTGTAACTGCCAACCGCCCATCACAGCATCCAGAAAATGAGACTGCCGTCATCCCATCACATCAGCCAGAAAGTGAAACTGCCATCATCCCGTCACAGAGACTGCCCACATCTCATCACAGCAGCCAGAAAGTGAGACTGCAGTAAACTCATCACAGCAGCCAGAAAGTAAGACAGCCATCATCCCATTACACCAGCCAGAAAGGGAGACTGCCGTCATCCCATCACAGCAGCCAGAAGGTGAAACTGCTGTCATTCCATCACAGAGACTGCCCAGTGCCCACATCTCATCACAGCAGCCAGAAAGTGAGACTGCCGTCATTCCATCACAGCATCCAGAAAGTGAGCCTGTCGTCATTACATCACAGCAGCCACAAAGTGAGACTGCCGTCATCCCATCACAGCAGCCAGAAAGTGAGACTGCTGTCATCCCATCACAGCAGCCAGAAAGGGAGACTGTAGTCATCCCATCGCAGCAGCCAGAAAGTGAGACTGCCGTCATCCCATCACAGCAGCCACAAAGTGAGACTGCTGTCATCTTATCACAGCAACCAGAAAGTGAGACTGCAGTCATCCCATCACAGCAGCCAGAAAGTGAGACTGCCGTCATCTCATCACAGCACCCAGAAAGTAAGACTGCAGTCATCCCATCACAGCAGCCAGAAAGTGAGACTGCCGTCATCCTATCACAGCAGCCAGAAAGTGAGACTGCTGTCATCCCATCACAGCAGCCAGAAAGAGAGACTGTCGTCATTCTATCACAGCAGCCAAAAAATGAGACTGCCATCATCCCATCACAGGAGCCAGAAAGTGAGACTGCAGTAAACGCATCACAGCAGCCAGAAAGTGAGACAGCCATCATCCCATTACAGCAGCCAGAAAAGGAGACTGCCGTCATCCCATCACAGCAGCCAGAAAGTGAAACTGCTGTCATTCCATCACAGAGACTGCCCACATCTCATCACAGCAGCCAGAAAGTGAGACTGCCGTTATTCCATTACAGCAGCCAGAAAGTGAGCCTGTCGTCATTCCATCACAGCAGCCACAAAGTGAGACTGCCGTCATCCCATCACAGCAGCCAGAAAGTGAGACTGCTGTCATCCCATCACAGCAACCAGAAAGGGAGACTTCCATCATCCCATCACAACAGCCAGAAAGTGAGACTTCCATCATCCCATCACAGCAGCCACAAAGTGAGACTGCAGTCATCTTATCACAGCAGCCAGAAAGTGAGCCTGTCGTCATCCCATAACAGCAGCCAGAAAGTGAGACTGCCGTTATTCCATTACAGCAGCCAGAAAGTGAGCCTGTCGTCATTCCATCACAGCAGCCACAAAGTGAGACTGCCGTCATCCCATCACAGCAGCCAGAAAGTGAGACTGCTGTCATCCCATCACAGCAACCAGAAAGGGAGACTGTAGTCATCCCATCACAACAGCCAGAAAGTGAGACTGCCATCATCCCATCACAGCAGCCACAAAGTGAGACTGCAGTCATCTTATCACAGCAGCCAGAAAGTGAGCCTGTCGTAATCCCATAACAGCAGCCAGAAAGTGAGACTGCCGTCATCTCATCACAGCACCCAGAAAGTGAGACTGCAGTCATCCCATCACACCAGCCAGAAAGTGAGACTGCAGTCATCCCATCACAGCAGTCAGAAAGTGAGACTGTCATCATCCTATCACAGCAGCCAGAAAAAAAGACTGCAGTCATCTCATCACAGCAGCCAGAAAGTGAGACAGCCATCATCCCATCACAGCAGCCAGAAAGTGAGACTGCCAATCGCCCATCACAGCATCCAGAAAATGAGACTGCCGTCATCCCATCACATCAGCCAGAAAGTGAAACTGCCGTCATCCCATCAAAGAGACTGCCCACATCTCATCACAGCAGCCAGAAAGTGAGACTGCCGTCAGCCCATTACAGCAGCCAGAAAGTGAGACTGCCGTTATCCCATCAAATCAGCCAGAAAACGAGACTGTCGTCATTCCATCACAGCAGCCAGAAAGTGAGACTGCCGTCAACCCATCACAGCAGCCAAAAAGTGAAACTGCCATCATCCCATCACAGAGACTACCCTCATCTGATCACAGCAGCCAGAAATTGAGACTGCCGTCAGCCCATCACAGCGGCAAGAAAGTGAGACTGCCATTATCCCATCACAGCAGCCAGAAAGTGAGACTGTCGTCATTCCATCACAGCAGCCAGAAAGTGAGACTGCCGTCATCCTATCACAGCAGCCAGAAAGTGAGACTGCAGTCATCCCATCACAGCAGCCAGAAAGTGAGACTGTCGTCATCCCATCACAGCAGCCAAAAAGTGAGACTACAGTCTTCCCATCACAGCAGCCAGAAAGTGAGACAGCCATCATCCCATCACAGCAGCCAAAAAGTGAAACTGCCATCATCCCATCACAGAGACTACCCTCATCTGATCACAGCAGCCAGAAATTGAGACTGCCGTCAGCCCATCACAGCGGCAAGAAAGTGAGACTGCCATTATCCCATCACAGCAGCCAGAAAGTGAGACTGTCGTCATTCCATCACAGCAGCCAGAAAGTGAGACTGCCGTCATCTTATCACAGCAGCCAGAAAGTGAGACTGCAGTCATCCCATCACAGCAGCCAGAAAGTGAGACAGCCATCATCACATCACAGCAGCCAGAAAGTGAGACTGCCAACCGCCCATCACAGCATCCAGAAAATGACACTGCCGTAATCCCATCACATCAGCCAAAAAGTGAAACTGCGGTCATCTCATCACAGCAGCCAAAAATTGAGACTGCCGTCAGGCCATCACAGCAGCCAGAAAGTGAGACTGCCGTTATTTCATCACAGCAGCAAGAAAGTGAGACTGCCATTATCCCATCACAGCAGCCAGAAAGTGAGACTGTCATCATTCCATCACAGCAGCCAGAAAGTGAGACTGCCGTCATCCTATCACAGCAGCCAGAAAGTGAGACTGCAGTCATCCCATCACAGCAGCCAGAAAGTGAGACAGCCATCATCCCATCACAGCAGCCAGAAAGTGTAACTGCCAACCGCCCATCACAGCATCCAGAAAATGAGACTGCCGTCATCTCATCACATCAGCCAGAAAGTGAAACTGCCATCATCCCGTCACAGAGACTGCCCACATCTCATCACAGCAGCCAGAAAGTGAGACTGCAGTAAACTCATCACAGCAGCCAGAAAGTAAGACAGCCATCATCCCATTACACCAGCTAGAAAGGGAGACTGCCGTCATCCCATCACAGCAGCCAGAAGGTGAAACTGCTGTCATTCCATCACAGAGACTGCCCAGTGCCCACATCTCATCACAGCAGCCAGAAAGTGAGACTGCCGTCATTCCATCACAGCATCCAGAAAGTGAGCCTGTCGTCATCCCATAACAGCAGCCAGAAAGTGAGACTGCCGTTATTCCATTACAGCAGCCAGAAAGTGAGCCTGTCGTCATTCCATCACAGCAGCCACAAAGTGAGACTGCCGTCATCCCATCACAGCAGCCAGAAAGTGAGACTGCTGTCATCCCATCACAGCAACCAGAAAGGGAGACTGTAGTCATCCCATCACAACAGCCAGAAAGTGAGACTGCCATCATCCCATCACAGCAGCCACAAAGTGAGACTGCAGTCATCTTATCACAGCAGCCAGAAAGTGAGCCTGTCGTCATCCCATAACAGCAGCCAGAAAGTGAGACTGCCGTCATCTCATCACAGCACCCAGAAAGTGAGACTGCCGTCATCCCATCACAGCAGCCAGAAAGTGAGACTGCAGTCATCCCATCACAGCAGTCAGAAAGTGAGACTGTCATCATCCTATCACAGCAGCCAGAAAAAAAGACTGCAGTCATCTCATCACAGCAGCCAGAAAGTGAGACAGCCATCATCCCATCACAGCAGCCAGAAAGTGAGACTGCCAATCGCCCATCACAGCATCCAGAAAATGAGACTGCCGTCATCCCATCACATCAGCCAGAAAGTGAAACTGCCGTCATCCCATCAAAGAGACTGCCCACATCTCATCTCAAAAATGGGAGCACAGAAAATAAGTGGGAAATTTTTAAATCGGTATTAAACACCCACTGCGAGCTAGCCATACCATACAGAAATAAAAGGGCTAGGAACAGGAGAAAACCAATGTGGCTAAATAAGGATGTAAAAGGGGCAATGAATAATAAGAAAAAGGCATTTAAAAAGCTAAAACAAGAAGGCAGCGAGGAAGCATTAAATATATATAGAGAAAAAAATAAAATGTGTAAAAAACAAATATATTTAGCAAAAATAGAAACTGAGAGACTCATTGCTAATGAAAGCAAAGCAAATCCCAAACTATTCTTTAATTATATAAACAGAAAAAAGATTAAAATTGATGGTGTTGGCCCTTTAAAGAATAATGAGGGTAAAATCATAGAAAGCGATGTGGGAAAAGCAAATGTTTTAAATACTTTTTTCTCAACTGTGTTCACACAGGAAAAGCATATGCCAGGGGAAATGCAGAGTGATCATGTAAATGCCCCATTAAGTATGACCTGCCTAACCCAGGAAGAAGTGCAGAACCGACTTAGTAACATTAAAATTGACAAATCACCAGGCCCTGATGGCATTCACCCTCGGGTATTAAGGGAGTTAAGTAATGTGATAGACAGGCCTCTATTCCTTTTATTTAAAGACTCTATAGAAACTGGGTCTGTTCCACTGGATTGGCGGCTAGCAAATGTGGTACCAATATTCAAAAAAGGGTGCAAAAGGGAACCTGGAAACTATAGGCCGGTAAGCTTAACATCAGTTGTGGGTAAAATGTTTGAAGGGTTTTTAAGGGATACTATTATGGAATGTCTCAATGTTAATAACAGTTTAACTCCATATCAACATGGATTTATGAAGGATCGCTCCTGTCAAACTAACCTGATCAGCTTCTATGAGGATGTAAGCTCTCACATGGACCGAGGAGAATCATTGGATGTCATTTATCTCGACTTCGGTAAAGCATTTGACACTGTCCCACATAAAAGACTGATAAGTAAAATGAGAAAGCTTGGGCTCGGGGAAAATGTGTGTAGATGGGTAGGTAGCTGGCTTAGTGGTAGAAAACAAAGAGTGGTTATTAATGGCACATACTCAGATTGGGCCAGGGTTACTAGTGGGGTGCCACAGGGGTCTGTATTGGGCCCCCTACTATTTAATATATTTATTAATGATCTGGTGGATGGTTTACAGAGTAAAATATCAGTATTTGCAGATGATACAAAACTATGTAAGGTAGTTAACACAAAGGAGGACAGTTTGCAACTACAGATGGATTTGAGTAAATTGGAGAATTGGGCTGAAAAATGGCAAATGAGGTTTAACACAGATAAGTGTAAGGTTATGCACATGGGAAGGAGAAACAGATGCTACGATTACTTACTAAATGGGAAACTGCTGGGGAAATCAGACATGGAAAAAGACTTAGGCATCTTAGTGAATAAGAATCTAAATTGGAGTGCCCAGTGTCAGGCAGCAGCCACCAAAGCAAATAGGGTGATGGGATGCATTAGAAGAGGTCTGGGGGCACGAGATGAAAACATCATTCTCCCTCTGTACAAATCACTCGTCAGACCACACTTGGAGTATTGTGTGCAATTTTGGGCGCCGGTGCTGAAGAAAGACATTACTGAACTTGAAAGGGTTCAGAGGCGGGCTACTAAAATAATAAATGGAATGGGTGCATTACAATACACGGAAAGGTTATCAAAATTAGGTCTATTTACTCTAGAAAAGAGAAGACTTAGGGGAGACCTAATAAATATGTACAAATATATCAGAGGGCTATATAGAGATCTCTCCCATGATCTGTTTGTACCAAGGACTATGACAAGAACAAGGGGGCATTCTTTTCGATTGGAGGAAAGAAAATTCCTACATCAGCATAGAAGAGGGTTCTTCACGGTAAGAGCAGTGAGGCTCTGGAACTCTCTTCCTGAGGAAGTGGTTATGGCCAACTCACTGAATGAATTTAAGAGAGGAATGGATGCATTTCTGGTTAGCAAAAGTATAGAAGGTTATAAATAGCATAATCTTACAGGTAGATAGAAGAGCGACCAAGATTATTAGAGGAATGGGTGGGCTGCAATACCAAGACAGGTTATTAAACTTGGGGTTAGTTAGTTAGGAAAAACAAAGGCTTAGGGGGATCTAATCACAATGTATAAATATATGAGGGGACAGTACAGAGACCTTTCCAAAGATCTCTTTACACCTAGGCCTGCGACTGGAACACGGGGGCATCCGCTACGTCTTGAGGAAAGAATGTTTAATCATAATCACAGATGAGGATTCTTTACTGTGCGAGCAGTGAGACTATGGAGCTCTCTGCCGTATGATGTTGTAATGAGGGATTCACTAGTAAAATTTAAGCAGAGCCTGAACGCATTTCTTGAAAAATATAATATTACCAGTTATGTATATTAGATTTTATGACAGGGTGTTGATCCAGGGAACTAGTCTGATTGCCGTATGTGGAGTCAGGAAGGAATTTTTTTCCCCATTGGAGCTTATTTGACACATTGGGGTTTTTTTGCCTTCCTCTGGATCAACATGTTAGGCTACAGGTTGAACTAGATAGACTTAGAGTCTCCCTTCAACCTTAAAAACTATGAAACTATGAAACAGCAGCCAGAAAGTGAGACTGCCGTCAGCCCATTACAGCAGCCAGAAAGTGAGACTGCCGTTATCCCATCAAATCAGCCAGAAAATGAGACTGTCGTCATTCCATCACAGCAGCCAGAAAGTGAGACTGCCGTCAACCCATCACAGCAGCCAAAAAGTGAAACTGCCATCATCCCATCACAGAGACTACCCTCATCTGATCACAGCAGCCAGAAATTGAGACTGCCGTCAGCCCATCACAGCGGCAAGAAAGTGAGACTGCCATTATCCCATCACAGCAGCCAGAAAGTGAGACTGTCGTCATTCCATCACAGCAGCCAGAAAGTGAGACTGCCGTCATCCTATCACAGCAGCCAGAAAGTGAGACTGCAGTCATCCCATCACAGCAGCCAGAAAGTGAGACTGTCGTCATCCCATCACAGCAGCCAAAAAGTGAGACTACAGTCTTCCCATCACAGCAGCCAGAAAGTGAGACAGCCATCATCCCATCACAGCAGCCAAAAAGTGAAACTGCCATCATCCCATCACAGAGACTACCCTCATCTGATCACAGCAGCCAGAAATTGAGACTGCCGTCAGCCCATCACAGCGGCAAGAAAGTGAGACTGCCATTATCCCATCACAGCAGCCAGAAAGTGAGACTGTCGTCATTCCATCACAGCAGCCAGAAAGTGAGACTGCCGTCATCTTATCACAGCAGCCAGAAAGTGAGACTGCAGTCATCCCATCACAGCAGCCAGAAAGTGAGACAGCCATCATCACATCACAGCAGCCAGAAAGTGAGACTGCCAACCGCCCATCACAGCATCCAGAAAATGACACTGCCGTAATCCCATCACATCAGCCAAAAAGTGAAACTGCGGTCATCTCATCACAGCAGCCAAAAATTGAGACTGCCGTCAGGCCATCACAGCAGCCAGAAAGTGAGACTGCCGTTATTTCATCACAGCAGCAAGAAAGTGAGACTGCCATTATCCCATCACAGCAGCCAGAAAGTGAGACTGTCATCATTCCATCACAGCAGCCAGAAAGTGAGACTGCCGTCATCCTATCACAGCAGCCAGAAAGTGAGACTGCAGTCATCCCATCACAGCAGCCAGAAAGTGAGACAGCCATCATCCCATCACAGCAGCCAGAAAGTGTAACTGCCAACCGCCCATCACAGCATCCAGAAAATGAGACTGCCGTCATCTCATCACATCAGCCAGAAAGTGAAACTGCCATCATCCCGTCACAGAGACTGCCCACATCTCATCACAGCAGCCAGAAAGTGAGACTGCAGTAAACTCATCACAGCAGCCAGAAAGTAAGACAGCCATCATCCCATTACACCAGCCAGAAAGGGAGACTGCCGTCATCCCATCACAGCAGCCAGAAGGTGAAACTGCTGTCATTCCATCACAGAGACTGCCCAGTGCCCACATCTCATCACAGCAGCCAGAAAGTGAGACTGCCGTCATTCCATCACAGCATCCAGAAAGTGAGCCTGTCGTCATTCCATCACAGCAGCCACAAAGTGAGACTGCCGTCATCCCATCACAGCAGCCAGAAAGTGAGACTGCTGTCATCCCATCACAGCAGCCAGAAAGGGAGACTGTAGTCATCCCATCGCAGCAGCCAGAAAGTGAGACTGCCATCATCCCATCACAGGAGCCAGAAAGTGAGACTGCAGTAAACGCATCACAGCAGCCAGAAAGTGAGACAGCCATCATCCCATTACAGCAGCCAGAAAAGGAGACTGCCGTCATCCCATCACAGCAGCCAGAAAGTGAAACTGCTGTCATTCCATCACAGAGACTGCCCACATCTCATCACAGCAGCCAGAAAGTGAGACTGCCGTTATTCCATTACAGCAGCAACAAAGTGAGACTGCCGTCATCCCATCACAGCAGCCAGAAAGTGAGACTGCTGTCATCCCATCACAGCAACCAGAAAGGGAGACTTCCATCATCCCATCACAACAGCCAGAAAGTGAGACTTCCATCATCCCATCACAGCAGCCACAAAGTGAGACTGCAGTCATCTTATCACAGCAGCCAGAAAGTGAGCCTGTCGTCATCCCATAACAGCAGCCAGAAAGTGAGACTGCCGTTATTCCATTACAGCAGCCAGAAAGTGAGCCTGTCGTCATTCCATCACAGCAGCCACAAAGTGAGACTGCCGTCATCCCATCACAGCAGCCAGAAAGTGAGACTGCTGTCATCCCATCACAGCAACCAGAAAGGGAGACTGTAGTCATCCCATCACAACAGCCAGAAAGTGAGACTGCCATCATCCCATCACAGCAGCCACAAAGTGAGACTGCAGTCATCTTATCACAGCAGCCAGAAAGTGAGCCTGTCGTCATCCCATAACAGCAGCCAGAAAGTGAGACTGCCGTCATCTCATCACAGCACCCAGAAAGTGAGACTGCAGTCATCCCATCACAGCAGCCAGAAAGTGAGACTGCAGTCATCCCATCACAGCAGTCAGAAAGTGAGACTGTCATCATCCTATCACAGCAGCCAGAAAAAAAGACTGCAGTCATCTCATCACAGCAGCCAGAAAGTGAGACAGCCATCATCCCATCACAGCAGCCAGAAAGTGAGACTGCCAATCGCCCATCACAGCATCCAGAAAATGAGACTGCCGTTATCCCATCACATCAGCCAGAAAGTGAAACTGCCGTCATCCCATCAAAGAGACTGACCACATCTCATCACAGCAGCAAGAAAGTGAGACTGCCGTCAGCCCATTACAGCAGCCAGAAAGTGAGACTGCCGTTATCCCATCAAATCAGCCAGAAAATGAGACTGTCGTCATTCTATCACAGCAGCCAGAAAGTGAGACTGCCGTCAACCCATCACAGCAGCCAAAAAGTGAAACTGCCATCATCCCATCACAGAGACTACCCTCATCTGATCACAGCAGCCAGAAATTGAGACTGCCGTCAGCCCATCACAGCGGCAAGAAAGTGAGACTGCCATTATCCCATCACAGCAGCCAGAAAGTGAGACTGTCGTCATTCCATCACAGCAGCCAGAAAGAGAGACTGTCGTCATCCTATCACAGCAGCCAGAAAGTGAGACTGCTGTCATCCCATCACAGCAGCCAGAAAGAGAGACTGTCGTCATTCTATCACAGCAGCCAAAAAATGAGACTGCCATCATTCCATCACAGGAGCCAGAAAGTGAGACTGCAGTAAACGCATCACAGCAGCCAGAAAGTGAGACAGCCATCATCCCATTACAGCAGCCAGAAAAGGAGACTGCTGTCATTCCATCACAGAGACTGCCCACATCTCATCACAGCAGCCAGAAAGTGAGACTGCCGTTATTCCATTACAGCAGCCAGAAAGTGAGCCTGTCGTCATTCCATCACAGCAGCCACAAAGTGAGACTGCCGTCATCCCATCACAGCAGCCAGAAAGTGAGACTGCTGTCATCCCATCACAGCAACCAGAAAGGGAGACTTCCATCATCCCATCACAACAGCCAGAAAGTGAGACTTCCATCATCCCATCACAGCAGCCACAAAGTGAGACTGCAGTCATCTTATCACAGCAGCCAGAAAGTGAGCCTGTCGTCATCCCATAACAGCAGCCAGAAAGTGAGACTGCCGTTATTCCATTACAGCAGCCAGAAAGTGAGCCTGTCGTCATTCCATCACAGCAGCCACAAAGTGAGACTGCCGTCATCCCATCACAGCAGCCAGAAAGTGAGACTGCTGTCATCCCACCACAGCAACCAGAAAGGGAGACTTCCATCATCCCATCACAACAGCCAGAAAGTGAGACTTCCATCATCCCATCACAGCAGCCACAAAGTGAGACTGCAGTCATCTTATCACAGCAGCCAGAAAGTGAGCCTGTCGTCATCCCATAACAGCAGCCAGAAAGTGAGACTGCCGTTATTCCATTACAGCAGCCAGAAAGTGAGCCTGTCGTCATTCCATCACAGCAGCCACAAAGTGAGACTGCCGTCATCCCATCACAGCAGCCAGAAAGTGAGACTGCTGTCATCCCATCACAGCAACCAGAAAGGGAGACTGTAGTCATCCCATCACAACAGCCAGAAAGTGAGACTGCCATCATCCCATCACAGCAGCCACAAAGTGAGACTGCAGTCATCTTATCACAGCAGCCAGAAAGTGAGCCTGTCGTCATCCCATAACAGCAGCCAGAAAGTGAGACTGCCGTCATCTCATCACAGCACCCAGAAAGTGAGACTGCAGTCATCCCATCACAGCAGCCAGAAAGTGAGACTGCAGTCATCCCATCACAGCAGTCAGAAAGTGAGACTGTCATCATCCTATCACAGCAGCCAGAAAAAAAGACTGCAGTCATCTCATCACAGCAGCCAGAAAGTGAGACAGCCATCATCCCATCACAGCAGCCAGAAAGTGAGACTGCCAATCGCCCATCACAGCATCCAGAAAATGAGACCGCCGTCATCCCATCACATCAGCCAGAAAGTGAAACTGCCGTCATCCCATCAAAGAGACTGACCACATCTCATCACAGCAGCCAGAAAGTGAGACTGCCGTCAGCCCATTACAGCAGCCAGAAAGTGAGACTGCCGTTATCCCATCAAATCAGCCAGAAAATGAGACTGTCGTCATTCCATCACAGCAGCCAGAAAGTGAGACTGCCGTCAACCCATCACAGCAGCCAAAAAGTGAAACTGCCATCATCCCATCACAGAGACTACCCTCATCTGATCACAGCAGCCAGAAATTGAGACTGCCGTCAGCCCATCACAGCGGCAAGAAAGTGAGACTGCCATTATCCCATCACAGCAGCCAGAAAGTGAGACTGTCGTCATTCCATCACAGCAGCCAGAAAGTGAGACTGCCGTCATCCTATCACAGCAGCCAGAAAGTGAGACTGCAGTCATCCCATCACAGCAGCCAGAAAGTGAGACTGTCGTCATCCAATCACAGCAGCCAAAAAGTGAGACTACAGTCTTCCCATCACAGCAGCCAGAAAGTGAGACAGCCATCATCCCATCACAGCAGCCAAAAAGTGAAACTGCCATCATCCCATCACAGAGACTACCCTCATCTGATCACAGCAGCCATAAATTGAGACTGCCGTCAGCCCATCACAGCGGCAAGAAAGTGAGACTGCCATTATCCCATCACAGCAGCCAGAAAGTGAGACTGTCGTCATTTCATCACAGCAGCCAGAAAGTGAGACTGCCGTCATCTTATCACAGCAGCCAGAAAGTGAGACTGCAGTCATCCCATCACAGCAGCCAGAAAGTGAGACTGTCGTCATCCCATCACAGCATCCAGAAAATGACACTGCCGTAATCCCATCACATCAGCCAAAAAGTGAAACTGCGGTCATCTCATCACAGCAGCCAAAAATTGAGACTGCCGTCAGGCCATCACAGCAGCCAGAAAGTGAGACTGCCGTTATTTCATCACAGCAGCAAGAAAGTGAGACTGCCATTATCCCATCACAGCAGCCAGAAAGTGAGACTGTCATCATTCCATCACAGCAGCCAGAAAGTGAGACTGCCGTCATCCTATCACAGCAGCCAGAAAGTGAGACTGCAGTCATCCCATCACAGCAGCCAGAAAGTGAGACAGCCATCATCCCATCACAGCAGCCAGAAAGTGTAACTGCCAACCGCCCATCACAGCATCCAGAAAATGAGACTGCCGTCATCCCATCACATCAGCCAGAAAGTGAAACTGCCATCATCCCGTCACAGAGACTGCCCACATCTCATCACAGCAGCCAGAAAGTGAGACTGCAGTAAACTCATCACAGCAGCCAGAAAGTAAGACAGCCATCATCCCATTACACCAGCCAGAAAGGGAGACTGCCGTCATCCCATCACAGCAGCCAGAAGGTGAAACTGCTGTCATTCCATCACAGAGACTGCCCAGTGCCCACATCTCATCACAGCAGCCAGAAAGTGAGACTGCCGTCATTCCATCACAGCATCCAGAAAGTGAGCCTGTCGTCATTCCATCACAGCAGCCACAAAGTGAGACTGCCGTCATCCCATCACAGCAGCCAGAAAGTGAGACTGCTGTCATCCCATCACAGCAGCCAGAAAGGGAGACTGTAGTCATCCCATCGCAGCAGCCAGAAAGTGAGACTGCCGTCATCCCATCACAGCAGCCACAAAGTGAGACTGCCGTCATCTTATCACAGCAACCAGAAAGTGAGACTGCAGTCATCCCATCACAGCAGCCAGAAAGTGAGACTGCCGTCATCTCATCACAGCACCCAGAAAGTAAGACTGCAGTCATCTCATCACAGCAGCCAGAAAGTGAGACTGCCGTCATCCTATCACAGCAGCCAGAAAGTGAGACTGCCGTCATCCCATCACAGCAGCCAGAAAGAGAGACTGTCGTCATTCCATCACAGCAGCCAAAAAATGAGACTGCCGTCATCCCATCACAGGAGCCAGAAAGTGAGACTGCAGTCATCCCATCACAGCAGTCAGAAAGTGAGACTGTCATCATCCTATCACAGCAGCCAGAAAGGGAGACTGCAGTCATCCCATCACAGCAGTCAGAAAGTGAGACTGTCATCATCCTATCACAGCAGCCAGAAAAAAAGACTGCAGTCATCTCATCACAGCAGCCAGAAAGTGAGACAGCCATCATCCCATCACAGCAGCCAGAAAGTGAGACTGCCAATCGCCCATCACAGCATCCAGAAAATGAGACTGCCGTCATCCCATCACATCAGCCAGAAAGTGAAACTGCCGTCATCCCATCAAAGAGACTGCCCACATCTCATCACAGCAGCCAGAAAGTGAGACTGCCGTCAGCCCGCTACAGAAGCCAGAAAGTGAGACTGCCGTTATCCCATCAAATCAGCCAGAAAATGAGACTGTCGTCATTCCATCACAGCAGCCAGAAAGTGAGACTGCCGTCAACCCATCACAGCAACCAAAAAGTGAAACTGCCATCATCCCATCACAGAGACTACCCTCATCTGATCACAGCAGCCAGAAATTGAGACTGCCGTCAGCCCATCACAGCGGCAAGAAAGTGAGACTGCCATTATCCCATCACAGCAGCCAGAAAGTGAGACTGTCGTCATTCCATCACAGCAGCCAGAAAGGGAGACTGCCGTCATCCTATCACAGCAGCCAGAAAGTGAGACTGCAGTCATCCCATCACAGCAGCCAGAAAGTGAGACTGTCGTCATCCCATCACAGCAGCCAAAAAGTGAGACTACAGTCTTCCCATCACAGCAGCCAGAAAGTGAGACAGCCATCATCCCATCACAGCAGCCAAAAAGTGAAACTGCCATCATCCCATCACAGAGACTACCCTCATCTGATCACAGCAGCCAGAAATTGAGACTGCCGTCAGCCCATCACAGCGGCAAGAAAGTGAGACTGCCATTATCCCATCACAGCAGCCAGAAAGTGAGACTGTCGTCATTCCATCACAGCAGCCAGAAAGTGAGACTGCCGTCATCTTATCACAGCAGCCAGAAAGTGAGACTGCAGTCATCCCATCACAGCAGCCAGAAAGTGAGACTGTCGTCATCCCATCACAGCATCCAGAAAATGACACTGCCGTAATCCCATCACATCAGCCAAAAAGTGAAACTGCGGTCATCTCATCACAGCAGCCAAAAATTGAGACTGCCGTCAGGCCATCACAGCAGCCAGAAAGTGAGACTGCCGTTATTTCATCACAGCAGCAAGAAAGTGAGACTGCCATTATCCCATCACAGCAGCCAGAAAGTGAGACTGTCATCATTCCATCACAGCAGCCAGAAAGTGAGACTGCCGTCATCCTATCACAGCAGCCAGAAAGTGAGACTGCAGTCATCCCATCACAGCAGCCAGAAAGTGAGACAGCCATCATCCCATCACAGCAGCCAGAAAGTGTAACTGCCAACCGCCCATCACAGCATCCAGAAAATGAGACTGCCGTCATCCCATCACATCAGCCAGAAAGTGAAACTGCCATCATCCCGTCACAGAGACTGCCCACATCTCATCACAGCAGCCAGAAAGTGCGACTGCAGTAAACTCATCACAGCAGCCAGAAAGTAAGACAGCCATCATCCCATTACACCAGCCAGAAAGGGAGACTGCCGTCATCCCATCACAGCAGCCAGAAGGTGAAACTGCTGTCATTCCATCACAGAGACTGCCCAGTGCCCACATCTCATCACAGCAGCCAGAAAGTGAGACTGCCGTCATTCCATCACAGCATCCAGAAAGTGAGCCTGTCGTCATTCCATCACAGCAGCCACAAAGTGAGACTGCCGTCATCCCATCACAGCAGCCAGAAAGTGAGACTGCTGTCATCCCATCACAGCAGCCAGAAAGGGAGACTGTAGTCATCCCATCGCAGCAGCCAGAAAGTGAGACTGCCGTCATCCCATCACAGCAGCCACAAAGTGAGACTGCCGTCATCTTATCACAGCAACCAGAAAGTGAGACTGCAGTCATCCCATCACAGCAGCCAGAAAGTGAGACTGCCGTCATCTCATCACAGCACCCAGAAAGTAAGACTGCAGTCATCTCATCACAGCAGCCAGAAAGTGAGACTGCCGTCATCCTATCACAGCAGCCAGAAAGTGAGACTGCCGTCATCCCATCACAGCAGCCAGAAAGAGAGACTGTCGTCATTCTATCACAGCAGCCAAAAAATGAGACTGCCGTCATCCCATCACAGGAGCCAGAAAGTGAGACTTCAGTAAACGCATCACAGCAGCCAGAAAGTGAGACAGCCATCATCCCATTACAGCAGCCAGAAAGGGAGACTGCCGTCATCCCATCACAGCAGCCAGAAAGTGAAACTGCCATCATCCCGTCACAGAGACTGCCCACATCTCATCACAGCAGCCAGAAAGTGAGACTGCAGTAAACTCATCACAGCAGCCAGAAAGTAAGACAGCCATCATCCCATTACACCAGCCAGAAAGGGAGACTGCCGTCATCCCATCACAGCAGCCAGAAGGTGAAACTGCTGTCATTCCATCACAGAGACTGCCCAGTGCCCACATCTCATCACAGCAGCCAGAAAGTGAGACTGCCGTCATTCCATCACAGCATCCAGAAAGTGAGCCTGTCGTCATTCCATCATAGCAGCCACAAAGTGAGACTGCCGTCATCCCATCACAGCAGCCAGAAAGTGAGACTGCTGTCATCCCATCACAGCAGCCAGAAAGGGAGACTGTAGTCATCCCATCGCAGCAGCCAGAAAGTGAGACTGCCGTCATCCCATCACAGCAGCCACAAAGTGAGACTGCTGTCATCTTATCACAGCAACCAGAAAGTGAGACTGCAGTCATCCCATCACAGCAGCCAGAAAGTGAGACTGCCGTCATCTCATCACAGCACCCAGAAAGTAAGACTGCAGTCATCCCATCACAGCAGCCAGAAAGTGAGACTGCCGTCATCCTATCACAGCAGCCAGAAAGTGAGACTGCTGTCATCCCATCACAGCAGCCAGAAAGAGAGACTGTCGTCATTCTATCACAGCAGCCAAAAAATGAGACTGCCGTCATCCCATCACAGGAGCCAGAAAGTGAGACTGCAGTAAACGCATCACAGCAGCCAGAAAGTGAGACAGCCATCATCCCATTACAGCAGCCAGAAAAGGAGACTGCCGTCATCCCATCACAGCAGCCAGAAAGTGAAACTGCTGTCATTCCATCACAGAGACTGCCCACATCTCATCACAGCAGCCAGAAAGTGAGACAGCCATCATCCCATTACAGCAGCCAGAAAAGGAGACTGCCGTCATCCCATCACAGCAGCCAGAAGGTGAAACTGCTGTCATTCCATCACAGAGACTGCCCAGTGCCCACATCTCATCACAGCAGCCAGAAAGTGAGACTGCCGTCATTCCATCACAGCATCCAGAAAGTGAGCCTGTCGTCATTCCATCACAGCAGCCACAAAGTGAGACTGCCGTCATCCCATCACAGCAGCCAGAAAGTGAGACTGCTGTCATCCCATCACAGCAGCCAGAAAGGGAGACTGTAGTCATCCCATCGCAGCAGCCAGAAAGTGAGACTGCCGTCATCCCATCACAGCAGCCACAAAGTGAGACTGCCGTCATCTTATCACAGCAACCAGAAAGTGAGACTGCAGTCATCCCATCACAGCAGCCAGAAAGTGAGACTGCCGTCATCTCATCACAGCACCCAGAAAGTAAGACTGCAGTCATCTCATCACAGCAGCCAGAAAGTGAGACTGCCGTCATCCTATCACAGCAGCCAGAAAGTGAGACTGCCGTCATCCCATCACAGCAGCCAGAAAGAGAGACTGTCGTCATTCTATCACAGCAGCCAAAAAATGAGACTGCCGTCATCCCATCACAGGAGCCAGAAAGTGAGACTTCAGTAAACGCATCACAGCAGCCAGAAAGTGAGACAGCCATCATCCCATTACAGCAGCCAGAAAGGGAGACTGCCGTCATCCCATCACAGCAGCCAGAAAGTGAAACTGCCATCATCCCGTCACAGAGACTGCCCACATCTCATCACAGCAGCCAGAAAGTGAGACTGCAGTAAACTCATCACAGCAGCCAGAAAGTAAGACAGCCATCATCCCATTACACCAGCCAGAAAGGGAGACTGCCGTCATCCCATCACAGCAGCCAGAAGGTGAAACTGCTGTCATTCCATCACAGAGACTGCCCAGTGCCCACATCTCATCACAGCAGCCAGAAAGTGAGACTGCCGTCATTCCATCACAGCATCCAGAAAGTGAGCCTGTCGTCATTCCATCATAGCAGCCACAAAGTGAGACTGCCGTCATCCCATCACAGCAGCCAGAAAGTGAGACTGCTGTCATCCCATCACAGCAGCCAGAAAGGGAGACTGTAGTCATCCCATCGCAGCAGCCAGAAAGTGAGACTGCCGTCATCCCATCACAGCAGCCACAAAGTGAGACTGCTGTCATCTTATCACAGCAACCAGAAAGTGAGACTGCAGTCATCCCATCACAGCAGCCAGAAAGTGAGACTGCCGTCATCTCATCACAGCACCCAGAAAGTAAGACTGCAGTCATCCCATCACAGCAGCCAGAAAGTGAGACTGCCGTCATCCTATCACAGCAGCCAGAAAGTGAGACTGCTGTCATCCCATCACAGCAGCCAGAAAGAGAGACTGTCGTCATTCTATCACAGCAGCCAAAAAATGAGACTGCCGTCATCCCATCACAGGAGCCAGAAAGTGAGACTGCAGTAAACGCATCACAGCAGCCAGAAAGTGAGACAGCCATCATCCCATTACAGCAGCCAGAAAAGGAGACTGCCGTCATCCCATCACAGCAGCCAGAAAGTGAAACTGCTGTCATTCCATCACAGAGACTGCCCACATCTCATCACAGCAGCCAGAAAGTGAGACTGCCGTTATTCCATTACAGCAGCCAGAAAGTGAGCCTGTCGTCATTCCATCACAGCAGCCACAAAGTGAGACTGCCGTCATCCCATCACAGCAGCCAGAAAGTGAGACTGCTGTCATCTCATCACAGCAACCAGAAAGGGAGACTTCCATCATCCCATCACAGCAGCCACAAAGTGAGACTGCAGTCATCTTATCACAGCAGCCAGAAAGTGAGCCTGTGGTCATCCCATAACAGCAGCCAGAAAGTGAGACTGCCGTTATTCCATTACAGCAGCCAGAAAGTGAACCTGTCGTCATTCCATCACAGCAGCCACAAAGTGAGACTGCCGTCATCCCATCACAGCAGCCAGAAAGTGAGACTGCCGTTATCCCATCAAATCAGCCAGAAAATGAGACTGTCGTCATTCCATCACAGCAGCCAGAAAGTGAGACTGCCGTCAACCCATCACAGCAGCCAAAAAGTGAAACTGCCATCATCCCATCACAGAGACTACCCTCATCTGATCACAGCAGCCAGAAATTGAGACTGTCGTCAGCCCATCACAGCGGCAAGAAAGTGAGACTGCCATTATCCCATCACAGCAGCCAGAAAGTGAGACTGTCGTCATTCCATCACAGCAGCCAGAAAGTGAGACTGCCGTCATCCTATCACAGCAGCCAGAAATTGAGACTGCAGTCATCCCATCACAGCAGCCAGAAAGTGAGACTGTCGTCATCCCATCACAGCAGCCAAAAAGTGAGACTACAGTCTTCCCATCACAGCAGCCAGAAAGTGAGACAGCCATCATCCCATCACAGCAGCCAAAAAGTGAAACTGCCATCATCCCATCACAGAGACTACCCTCATCTGATCACAGCAGCCAGAAATTGAGACTGCCGTCAGCCCATCACAGCGGCAAGAAAGTGAGACTGCCATTATCCCATCACAGCAGCCAGAAAGTGAGACTGTCGTCATTCCATCACAGCAGCCAGAAAGTGAGACTGCCGTCATCTTATCACAGCAGCCAGAAAGTGAGACTGCAGTCATCCCATCACAGCAGCCAGAAAGTGAGACTGTCGTCATCCCATCACAGCATCCAGAAAATGACACCGCCGTAATCCCATCACATCAGCCAAAAAGTGAAACTGCGGTCATCTCATCACAGCAGCCAAAAATTGAGACTGCCGTCAGGCCATCACAGCAGCCAGAAAGTGAGACTGCCGTTATTTCATCACAGCAGCAAGAAAGTGAGACTGCCATTATCCCATCACAGCAGCCAGAAAGTGAGACTGTCATCATTCCATCACAGCAGCCAGAAAGTGAGACTGCCGTCATCCTATCACAGCAGCCAGAAAGTGAGACTGCAGTCATCCCATCACAGCAGCCAGAAAGTGAGACAGCCATCATCCCATCACAGCAGCCAGAAAGTGTAACTGCCAACCGCCCATCACAGCATCCAGAAAATGAGACTGCCGTCATCCCATCACATCAGCCAGAAAGTGAAACTGCCATCATCCTGTCACAGAGACTGCACACATCTCATCACAGCAGCCAGAAAGTGAGACTGCAGTAAACTCATCACAGCAGCCAGAAAGTAAGACAGCCATCATCCCATTACACCAGCCAGAAAGGGAGACTGCCGTCATCCCATCACAGCAGCCAGAAGGTGAAACTGCTGTCATTCCATCACAGAGACTGCCCAGTGCCCACATCCCATCACAGCAGCCAGAAAGTGAGACTGCCGTCATTCCATCACAGCATCCAGAAAGTGAGCCTGTCGTCATTCCATCACAGCAGCCACAAAGTGAGACTGCCGTCATCCCATCACACCAGCCAGAAAGTGAGACTGCTGTCATCCTATCACAGCATCCAGAAAGGGAGACTGTAGTCATCCCATCGCAGCAGCCAGAAAGTGAGACTGCCGTCATCCCATCACAGCAGCCACAAAGTGAGACTGCCGTCATCTTATCACAGCAACCAGAAAGTGAGACTGCAGTCATCCCATCACAGCAGCCAGAAAGTGAGACTGCCGTCATCTCATCACAGCACCCAGAAAGTAAGACTGCAGTCATCTCATCACAGCAGCCAGAAAGTGAGACTGCCGTCATCCTATCACAGCAGCCAGAAAGTGAGACTGCCGTCATCCCATCACAGCAGCCAGAAAGAGAGACTGTCGTCATTCTATCACAGTAGCCAAAAAATGAGACTGCCGTCATCCCATCACAGGAGCCAGAAAGTGAGACTTCAGTAAACGCATCACAGCAGCCAGAAAGTGAGACAGCCATCATCCCATTACAGCAGCCAGAAAGGGAGACTGCCGTCATCCCATCACAGCAGCCAGAAAGTGAAACTGCTGTCATTCCATCACAGAGACTGCCCACATCTCATCACAGCAGCCAGAAAGTGAGACTGCCGTTATTCCATTACAGCAGCCAGAAAGTGAGCCTGTCGTCATTCCATCACAGCAGCCACAAAGTGAGACTGCCGTCATCCCATCACAGCAGCCAGAAAGTGAGACTGCTGTCATCCCATCACAGCAACCAGAAAGGGAGACTGTAGTCATCCCATCACAACAGCCAGAAAGTGAGACTGCCATCATCCCATCACAGCAGCCACAAAGTGAGACTGCAGTCATCTTATCACAGCAGCCAGAAAGTGAGCCTGTCGTCATCCCATAACAGCAGCCAGAAAGTGAGACTGCCGTTATTCCATTACAGCAGCCAGAAAGTGAGCCTGTCGTCATTCCATCACAGCAGCCACAAAGTGAGACTGCCATCATCCCATCACAGCAGCCAGAAAGTGAGACTGCTGTCATCCCATCACAGCAACCAGAAAGGGAGACTGTAGTCATCCCATCACAACAGCCAGAAAGTGAGACTGCCATCATCCCATCACAGCAGCCACAAAGTGAGACTGCAGTCATCTTATCACAGCAGCCAGAAAGTGAGCCTGTCGTCATCCCATAACAGCAGCCAGAAAGTGAGACTGCCGTCATCTCATCACAGCACCCAGAAAGTGAGACTGCAGTCATCCCATCACAGCAGCCAGAAAGTGAGACTGCAGTCATCCCATCACAGCAGTCAGAAAGTGAGACTGTCGTCATCCTATCACAGCAGCCAGAAAAAAAGACTGCAGTCATCTCATCACAGCAGCCAGAAAGTTAGACAGCCATCATCCCATCACAGCAGCCAGAAAGTGAGACTGCCAATCGCCCATCACAGCATCCAGAAAATGAGACTGCCGTCATCCCATCAAAGAGACTGCCCACATCTCATCACAGCAGCCAGAAAGTGAGACTGCCGTCAGCCCATTACAGCAGCCAGAAAGTGAGACTGCCGTTATCCCATCAAATCAGCCAGAAAATGAGACTGTCGTCATTCCATCACAGCAGCCAGAAAGTGAGACTGCCGTCAACCCATCACAGCAGCCAAAAAGTGAAACTGCCATCATCCCATCACAGAGACTACCCTCATCTGATCACAGTAGCCAGAAATTGAGACTGCCGTCAGCCCATCACAGCGGCAAGAAAGTGAGACTGTCGTCATTCTATCACAGCAGCCAAAAAATGAGACTGCCGTCATCCCATCACAGGAGCCAGAAAGTGAGACTGCAGTAAACGCATCACAGCAGCCAGAAAGTGAGACAGACATCATCCCATTACAGCAGCCAGAAAGGGAGACTGCCGTCATCCCATCACAGCAGCCAGAAAGTGAAACTGCTGTCATTCCATCACAGAGACTGCCCACATCTCATCACAGCAGCCAGAAAGTGAGACTGCCCATATTCCATTACAGCAGCCAGAAAGTGAGCCTGTCGTCATTCCATCACAGCAGCCACAAAGTGAGACTGCCGTCATCCCATCACAGCAGCCAGAAAGTGAGACTGCTGTCATCCCATCACAGCAACCAGAAAGGGAGACTGTAGTCATCCCATCACAACAGCCAGAAAGTGAGACTGCCATCATCCCATCACAGCAGCCACAAAGTGAGACTGCAGTCATCTTATCACAGCAGCCAGAAAGTGAGCCTGTCGTCATCCCATAACAGCAGCCAGAAAGTGAGACTGCCGTTATTCCATTACAGCAGCCAGAAAGTGAGCCTGTCGTCATTCCATCACAGCAGCCACAAAGTGAGACTGCCGTCATCCCATCACAGCAGCCAGAAAGTGAGACTGCCGTCATCCTATCACAGTAGCCAGAAAGTGAGACTACAGTCATCCCAGCACAACAGCCAGAAAGTGAGACTGTCGTCATCCCATCACAGCAGCCAGAAAGTGAGACTGCAGTCATCCCATCACAGCAGCCAGAAAGTGAGACAGACATCATCCCATCACAGCAGCCAGAAAGTGAAACTGCCGTCATCCCATCACAGAGACTGCCCACATCTCATCACAGCAGCCAGAAAGTGAGACTGCCGTCAGCGCATTACAGCAGCCAGAAAGTGAGACTGCCGTTATCCCATCAAATCAGCCAGAAAATGAGACTGTCGTCATTCCATCACAGCAGCCAGAAAGTGAGACTGCCGTCAACCCATCACAGCAGCCAAAAAGTGAAACTGCCGTCATCCCATCACAGAGACTACCCTCATCTGATCACAGCAGCCAGAAATTGAGACTGCCGTCAGCCCATCACAGCAGCCAGAAAGTGAGACTGCCATTATCCCATCACAGCAGCCAGAAAGTGAAACTGCTGTCATTCCATCACAGAGACTGCCCACATCTCATCACAGCAGCCAGAAAGTGAGACTGCCCATATTCCATTACAGCAGCCAGAAAGTGAGCCTGTCGTCATTCCATCACAGCAGCCACAAAGTGAGACTGCCGTCATCCCATCACAGCAGCCAGAAAGTGAGACTGCCGTCATCCCATCACAGCAGTCAGAAAGTGAGACTGTCGTCATCCTATCACAGCAGCCAGAAAAAAAGACTGCAGTCATCTCATCACAGCAGCCAGAAAGTTAGACAGCCATCATCCCATCACAGCAGCCAGAAAGTGAGACTGCCAATCGCCCATCACAGCATCCAGAAAATGAGACTGCCGTCATCCCATCAAAGAGACTGCCCACATCTCATCACAGCAGCCAGAAAGTGAGACTGCCGTCAGCCCATTACAGCAGCCAGAAAGTGAGACTGCCGTTATCCCATCAAATCAGCCAGAAAATGAGACTGTCGTCATTCCATCACAGCAGCCAGAAAGTGAGACTGCCGTCAACCCATCACAGCAGCCAAAAAGTGAAACTGCCATCATCCCATCACAGAGACTACCCTCATCTGATCACAGTAGCCAGAAATTGAGACTGCCGTCAGCCCATCACAGCGGCAAGAAAGTGAGACTGTCGTCATTCTATCACAGCAGCCAAAAAATGAGACTGCCGTCATCCCATCACAGGAGCCAGAAAGTGAGACTGCAGTAAACGCATCACAGCAGCCAGAAAGTGAGACAGACATCATCCCATTACAGCAGCCAGAAAGGGAGACTGCCGTCATCCCATCACAGCAGCCAGAAAGTGAAACTGCTGTCATTCCATCACAGAGACTGCCCACATCTCATCACAGCAGCCAGAAAGTGAGACTGCCCATATTCCATTACAGCAGCCAGAAAGTGAGCCTGTCGTCATTCCATCACAGCAGCCACAAAGTGAGACTGCCGTCATCCCATCACAGCAGCCAGAAAGTGAGACTGCTGTCATCCCATCACAGCAACCAGAAAGGGAGACTGTAGTCATCCCATCACAACAGCCAGAAAGTGAGACTGCCATCATCCCATCACAGCAGCCACAAAGTGAGACTGCAGTCATCTTATCACAGCAGCCAGAAAGTGAGCCTGTCGTCATCCCATAACAGCAGCCAGAAAGTGAGACTGCCGTTATTCCATTACAGCAGCCAGAAAGTGAGCCTGTCGTCATTCCATCACAGCAGCCACAAAGTGAGACTGCCGTCATCCCATCACAGCAGCCAGAAAGTGAGACTGCCGTCATCCTATCACAGTAGCCAGAAAGGGAGACTACAGTCATCCCAGCACAACAGCCAGAAAGTGAGACTGTCGTCATCCCATCACAGCAGCCAGAAAGTGAGACTGCAGTCATCCCATCACAGCAGCCAGAAAGTGAGACAGACATCATCCCATCACAGCAGCCAGAAAGTGAAACTGCCGTCATCCCATCACAGAGACTGCCCACATCTCATCACAGCAGCCAGAAAGTGAGACTGCCGTCAGCGCATTACAGCAGCCAGAAAGTGAGACTGCCGTTATCCCATCAAATCAGCCAGAAAATGAGACTGTCGTCATTCCATCACAGCAGCCAGAAAGTGAGACTGCCGTCAACCCATCACAGCAGCCAAAAAGTGAAACTGCCGTCATCCCATCACAGAGACTACCCTCATCTGATCACAGCAGCCAGAAATTGAGACTGCCGTCAGCCCATCACAGCAGCCAGAAAGTGAGACTGCCATTATCCCATCACAGCAGCCAGAAAGTGAGACTGTCGTCATTCCATCACAGTAGCCACAAAGTGAGACTGGCGTCATCCTATCACAGCAGCCAGAGAGTGAGACTGCAGTCATCCCATCACAGCAGCCAGAAAGTGAAACTGTCGTCATCCCATCACAGCAGCCAGAAAGTGAGACTGCAGTCATCCCATCACAGCAGCCAGAAAGTGAGACAGCCATCATCCCATCACAGCAGCCAGAAAGTGAGACTGCCAACCGCCCATCACAGCATCCAGAAAATGAGACTGCCTTCATCCCATCACATCAGCCAGAAAGTGAGACTGCTGTCATCTCATCACAGCAGCCAAAAATTGAGACTGCCGTCAGGCAATCACAGCAGCCAGAAAGTGAGACTGCCGTTATTTCATCACAGCAGCCAGAAAGTGAGACTGCCGTTATCCCATCACAGCAGCCAGAAAGTTAGACTGTCATCATTCCATCACAGCATCCAGAAAATGAGACTGCCGTCATCCCATCACATCAGCCAGAAAGTGAAACTGCCATCATCCCATCACAGAGACTGCCCACATCTCATCACAGCAGCCAGAATGTGAGACTGCCGTCAGCCCATTACAGCAGCCAGAAAGTGAGACTGCCGTTATCATATCAAATCAGCCAGAAAATGAGACTGTCGTCATCCCATCACAGGAGCCAGAAAAAAAGACTGCAGTCATCCCATCTCAGCAGCCAGAAAGTGAGACAGCCATCATCCCATCACAGCAGCCAGAAAGTGAGACTGTCAACCGTCCATCACAGCATCCAGAAAATGAGACAGCCGTCATCCCATCACATCAGCCAGAAAGTGAAACTGCCGTCATCCCATCACAGAGACTGCCCACATCTCATCACAACAGCCAGAAAGTGAGACTGCCATCAGCCCATTACAGCAGCCAGAAAGTGAGACTGCCGTTATCCCATCAAATCAGCCAGAAAATGAGACTGTCGTGATTCCATCACAGCAGCCAGAAAGTGAGACTGCCGTCAACCCATCACAGCAGCCAAAAAGTGAGACTGCAGTTATCCCATCACAGCAGCCAGAAAGTGAGACTGTCGTCATCCCATCACAGCAGCCAGAAAGTGAGACTGCAGTCATCCAATCACAGCAGCCAGAAAGTGAGACAGCCATCATCCCATCACAGCAGCCAGAAAGTGAGACTGCCAACCGCCCATCACAGCATCCACAAAATGAGACTGCCGTCATCCCATCACATCAGCCAGAAAGTGAGACTGCTGTCATCTCATCACAGCAGCCAAAAATTGAGACTGCCGTCAGGCCATCACAGCAGCCAGAAATTGAGACTGCCGTTATTTCATCACAGCAGCCAGAAAGTGAGACTGCCGTTATCCCATCACAGCAGCCAGAAAGTGAGACTGTCATCATTCCATCACAGCAGCCAGAAATTGAGACTGCCGTCATCCTATCACAGCAGCCAGAAAGTGAGACTGCAGTCATCCCAGCACAGCAGCCAGAAAGTGAGACTGCCGTTATTTCATCACAGCAGCCAGAAAGTGAGACTGCCGTTATCCCATCACAGCAGCCAGAAAGTGAGACTGTCATCATTCCATCACAGCAGCCAGAAATTGAGACTGCCGTCATCCTATCACAGCAGCCAGAAAGTGAGACTGCAGTCATCCCAGCACAGCAGCCAGAAAGTGAGACTGTCGTCATCCCATCACAGCAGCCAGAAAGTGAGACTGCAGTCATCCCATCACAGCAGCCAGAAAGTGAGACAGCCATCATCCAATCACAGCAGCCAGAAAGTGTAACTGCCAACCGCCCATCACAGCATCCAGAAAATGAGACTGCCGTCATCCCATCACATCAGCCAGAAAGTGATACTGCTCTCATCCCATCACAGCAGCCAGAAAGGGAGACACCCATCATCCCATCACAGCAGCCAGAAAGTGAGACTGCCAACCGCCCATCACAGCATCCAGAAAATGAGACTGCCGTCATCCCATCACATCAGCCAGAAAGTGAGACTGCTGTCATCCCATCACAGCAGCCAGAAAGGGAGACTGAAGTCATCCCATCACAGCAGCCAGAAAGTGAGACTGCCGTCATCCCATCACAGCAGCCACAAAGTGAGACTGCTGTCATCTTATCACAGCAGCCAGAAAGTGAGACTGCAGTCATCCCATCACAGCAGTCAAAAAGTGAGACTGCCGTCATCTCATCACAGCAGCCAGAAAGTGAGATTGCCGTCATACCATCACAGCAGCCAGAAAGTGAGACTGCCGTTATCCCATCACAGCAGCCAGAAAGTGATACTGCCGTTATCCCATCACAGCAGCCAGAAAGTGAGGTTGTCGTCATCCCATCAATGCAGCTAGAAAGTGAGACTGCCATCATCCTATCACAGCAGCCAGAAAGTGAGGCTGCTGTCATCCCATCACAGCAGCCAGAAAAAAAGACTGCAGTCATCCCATCTCAGCAGCCAGAAAGTGAGACAGCCATCATCCCATCACAGCAGCCAGAAAGTGAGACTGCCAACCGTCCATCACAGCATCCAGAAAATGAGACAGCCGTCATCCCATCACATCAGCCAGAAAGTGAAACTGCCGTCATCCCATCACAGAGACTGCCCACATCTCATCACAACAGCCAGAAAGTGAGACTGCCATCAGCCCATTACAGCAGCCAGAAAGTGAGACTGCCGTTATCCCATCAAATCAGCCAGAAAATGAGACTGTCGTGATTCCATCACAGCAGTCAGAAACTGAGACTGCCGTCAACCCATCACAGCAGCCAAAAAGTGAGACTGCAGTTATCCCATCACAGCAGCCAGAAAGTGAGACTGTCGTCATCCCATCACAGCAGCCAGAAAGTGAGACTGCAGTCATCCAATCACAGCAGCCAGAAAGTGAGACAGCCATCATCCCATCACAGCAGCCAGAAAGTGAGACTGCCAACCGCCCATCACAGCATCCACAAAATGAGACTGCCGTCATCCCATCACATCAGCCAGAAAGTGAGACTGCTGTCATCTCATCACAGCAGCCAAAAATTGAGACTGCCGTCAGGCCATCACAGCAGCATGAAAATTGAGACTGCCGTTATTTCATCACAGCAGCCAGAAAGTGAGACTGCCGTTATCCAATCACAGCAGCCAGAAAGTGAGACTGTCATCATTCCATCACAGCAGCCAGAAATTGAGACTGCCGTCATCTTATCACAGCAGCCAGAAAGTGAGACTGCAGTAATCCCAGCACAGCAGCCAGAAAGTGAGACTGCAGTCATCCCATCACAGCAGCCAGAAAGTGAGACTGCCAACCGCCCATCACAGCATCCACAAAATGAGACTGCCGTCATCCCATCACATCAGCTAGAAAGTGAGACTGCTGTCATCTCATCACAGCAGCCAAAAATTGAGACTGCCGTCAGGCCATCACAACAGCCAGAAAGTGAGACTGCCGTTATCCCATCACAGCAGCCAGAAAGTGAGACTGTCATCATTCCATCACAGCAGCCAGAAATTGAGACTGCCGTCATCCTATCACAGCAGCCAGAAAGTGAGACTGCAGTCATCCCAGCACAGCAGCCAGAAAGTGAGACTGCCGTTATTTCATCACAGCAGCCAGAAAGTGATACTGCCGTTATCCCATCACAGCAGCCAGAAAGTGAGACTGTCATCATTCCATCACAGCAGCCAGAAATTGAGACTGCCGTCATCCTATCACAGCAGCCAGAAAGTGAGACTGCAGTCATCCCAGCACAGCAGCCAGAAAGGGAGACACCCATCATCCCATCACAGCAGCCAGAAAGTGAGACTGCCAACCGCCCATCACAGCATCCAGAAAATGAGACTGCCGTCATCCCATCACATCAGCCAGAAAGTGAAACTGCCGTCATCCCATCACAGAGACTGCCCACATCTCATCACAGCAGCCATAAAGTGAGACTGCCGTTAGCCCATTACAGCAGCCAGAAAGTGAGACTGCCGTCAACCCATCACAGCAGCCAAATAGTGAAACTGCCGTCATCCCATCACAGAGACTACCCTCATCTGATCACAGCAGCGAGAAATTGAGACTGCCGTCAGCCCATCACAGCAGCCAGAAAGTGAGACTGCCATTATCCCATCACAGCAGCCAGAAAGTGAGACTGTCGTCATTCCATCACAGCAGCCAGAAAGTGAGACTGCCGTCATCCTATCACAGCAGCCAGAAAGTGAGACTGCAGTCATCCCATCACAGCAGCCAGAAAGTGAGACAGCCATCATCCCATCACAGCAGCCAGAAAGTGTAACTGCCAACTGCCCATCACAGCATCCAGAAAATGAGACTGCCGTCATCCCATCACATCAGCCAGAAGGTGATACTGCTATCATCCCATCACAGCAGCCAGAAAGGGAGACAGCCATCATCCCATCACAGCAGCCAGAAAGTGAGACTGCCAACCGCCCATCACAGCAGCCAGAAAGTGAGACTGCCATCATCCCATCACAGCAGCCAGAAAATTAGACTGTCGTCATTCCATCAAAGCAGCCAGAAAGTGAGACTACCGTCATCCTATCACAGCAGCCAGAAAGTGAGACTGCAGTCATCCCATCACAGCAGCCAGAAAGTGAGACTGTCGTCATCCCATCACAGCAGCCAGAAAGTGAGACTGCAGTCATCCCATCACAGCAGCCAGAAAGTGAGACAGCCATCATCCCATCACAGCAGCCAGAAAGTGTAACTGCCAACAGCCCATCACAGCATGCAGAAAATGAGACTGCCGTCATCCAATCACATCAGCCAGAAAGTGATACTGCTGTCATCCCATCACAGCAGCCAGAAAGTGAGACAGCCATCATCCCATCACAGCAGCCAGAAAGTGAGACTGCCAACCGCCCATCACAGCAGCCAGAAAGTGAGACTGCCGTTATCCCATCACAGCAGCCAGAAAGTGAGACTGTCATCATTCCATCACAGCAGCCAGAAAGTGAGACTGCCGTCATCCTATCACAGCAGCCAGAAAGTGAGACTGCAGTCATCCCAGCACAGCAGCCAGAAAGTGAGACAGACATCATCCCATCACAGCACCCAGAAAGTGAAACTGCCAACCGCCCATCACAGCATCCAGAAAATGAGACTGCCGTCATCCTACCACATCAGCCAGAAAGTGAAACTGCCATCATCCCATCACAGAGACTGCCCACATCTCATCACAGCAGCCAGAAAGTGAGACTGTCGTCATTCCATCACAGCAGCCAGAAAGTGAGACTGCCGTCATCCTATCACAGCAGCCAGAAAGTGAGACTGCAGTCATCCCAGCACAGCAGCCAGAAAGTGAGACTGCCGTTATTTCATCACAGCAGCCAGAAAGTGAGACTGCCGTTATCCCATCACAGCAGCCAGAAAGTGAGACTGTCATCATTCCATCACAGCAGCCAGAAATTGAGACTGCCGTCATCCTATCACAGCAGCCAGAAAGTGAGACTGCAGTCATCCAAGCACAGCAGCCAGAAAGTGAGACTGTCGTCATCCCATCACAGCAGCCAGAAAGTGAGACTGCAGTCATCCCATCACAGCAGCCAGAAAGTGAGACAGCCATCATCCAATCACAGCAGCCAGAAAGTGTAACTGCCAACCGCCCATCACAGCATCCAGAAAATGAGACTGCCGTCATCCCATCACATCAGCCAGAAAGTGATACTGCTCTCATCCCATCACAGCAGCCAGAAAGGGAGACCCCATCATCCCATCACAGCAGCCAGAAAGTGAGACTGCCAACCGCCCATCACAGCATCCAGAAAATGAGACTGCCGTCATCCCATCACATCAGCCAGAAAGTGAAACTGCCGTCATCCCATCACAGAGACTGCCCACATCTCATCACAGCAGCCATAAAGTGAGACTGCCGTTAGCCCATTACAGCAGCCAGAAAGTGAGACTGCCGTCAACCCATCACAGCAGCCAAATAGTGAAACTGCCGTCATCCCATCACAGAGACTACCCTCATCTGATCACAGCAGCGAGAAATTGAGACTGCCGTCAGCCCATCACAGCAGCCAGAAAGTGAGACTGCCATTATCCCATCACAGCAGCCAGAAAGTGAGACTGTCGTCATTCCATCACAGCAGCCAGAAAGTGAGACTGCCGTCATCCTATCACAGCAGCCAGAAAGTGAGACTGCAGTCATCCCATCACAGCAGCCAGAAAGTGAGACAGCCATCATCCCATCACAGCAGCCAGAAAGTGTAACTGCCAACTGCCCATCACAGCATCCAGAAAATGAGACTGCCGTCATCCCATCACATCAGCCAGAAAGTGATACTGCTATCATCCCATCACAGCAGCCAGAAAGGGAGACAGCCATCATCCCATCACAGCAGCCAGAAAGTGAGACTGCCAACCGCCCATCACAGCAGCCAGAAAGTGAGACTGCCATCATCCCATCACAGCAGCCAGAAAATTAGACTGTCGTCATTCCATCAAAGCAGCCAGAAAGTGAGACTGCCGTCATCCTATCACAGCAGCCAGAAAGTGAGACTGCAGTCATCCCATCACAGCAGCCAGAAAGTGAGACTGTCGTCATCCCATCACAGCAGCCAGAAAGTGAGACTGCAGTCATCCCATCACAGCAGCCAGAAAGTGAGACAGCCATCATCCCATCACAGCAGCCAGAAAGTGTAACTGCCAACAGCCCATCACAGCATGCAGAAAATGAGACTGCCGTCATCCAATCACATCAGCCAGAAAGTGATACTGCTGTCATCCCATCACAGCAGCCAGAAAGTGAGACAGCCATCATCCCATCACAGCAGCCAGAAAGTGAGACTGCCAACCGCCCATCACAGCAGCCAGAAAGTGAGACTGCCGTTATCCCATCACAGCAGCCAGAAAGTGAGACTGTCATCATTCCATCACAGCAGCCAGAAAGTGAGACTGCCGTCATCCTATCACAGCAGCCAGAAAGTGAGACTGCAGTCATCCCAGCACAGCAGCCAGAAAGTGAGACAGCCATCATCCCATCACAGCACCCAGAAAGTGTAACTGCCAACCGCCCATCACAGCATCCAGAAAATGAGACTGCCGTCATCCTACCACATCAGCCAGAAAGTGAAACTGCCATCATGCCATCACAGAGACTGCCCACATCTCATCACAGCAGCCAGAAAGTGAGACTGCCGTCAGCCCATTACAGCAGCCAGAAAGTGAGACTGCCGTTATCATATCAAATCAGCCAGAAAATAAGACTGTCGTCATTCCATCACAGCAGCCAGAAAGAGAGACTGTCGTCATTCTATCACAGCAGCCAAAAAATGAGACTGCCGTCATTCCATCACAGGAACCAGAAAGTGAGACTGCAGTAAACTCATCACAGCAGCCAGAAAGTGAGACAGCCATCATCCCATTACAGCAACCAGAAAGGGAGACTGCCGTCATCCTATCACAGCAGCCAGAAAGTGAGACTGCAGTCATCCCAGCACAGCAGCCAGAAAGTGAGACTGTCGTCATTCCATCACAGCAGCCAGAAAGTGAGACTGCCGTCATCCTATCACAGCAGCCAGAAAGTGAGACTGCAGTCATCCCAGCACAGCAGCCAGAAAGTGAGACTGCCGTTATTTCATCACAGCAGCCAGAAAGTGAGACTGCCGTTATCCCATCACAGCAGCCAGAAAGTGAGACTGTCATCATTCCATCACAGCAGCCAGAAATTGAGACTGCCGTCATCCTATCACAGCAGCCAGAAAGTGAGACTGCAGTCATCCCAGCACAGCAGCCAGAAAGTGAGACTGTCGTCATCCCATCACAGCAGCCATAAAGTGAGACTGCAGTCATCCCATCACAGCAGCCAGAAAGTGAGACAGCCATCATCCAATCACAGCATCCAGAAAGTGTAACTGCCAACCGCCCATCACAGCATCCAGAAAATGAGACTGCCGTCATCCCATCACATCAGCCAGAAAGTGATACTGCTCTCATCCCATCACAGCAGCCAGAAAGGGAGACACCCATCATCCCATCACAGCAGCCAGAAAGTGAGACTGCTAACCGCCCATCACAGCATCCAGAAAATGAGACTGCCGTCATCACATCACATCAGCCAGAAAGTGAAACTGCCGTCATCCCATCACAGAGACTGCCCACATCTCATCACAGCAGCCATAAAGTGAGACTGCCGTTAGCCCATTACAGCAGCCAGAAAGTGAGACTGCCGTCAACCCATCACAGCAGCCAAATAGTGAAACTGCCGTCATCCCATCACAGAGACTACCCTCATCTGATCACAGCAGCGAGAAATTGAGACTGCCGTCAGCCCTTCACAGCAGCCAGAAAGTGAGACTGCCATTATCCCATCACAGCAGCCAGAAAGTGAGACTGTCGTCATTCCATCACAGCAGCCAGAAAGTGAGACTGCCGTCATCCTATCACAGCAGCCAGAAAGTGAGACTGCAGTCATCCCATCACAGCAGCCAGAAAGTGAGACAGCCATCATCCCATCACAGCAGCCAGAAAGTGTAACTGCCAACTGCCCATCACAGCATCCAGAAAATGAGACTGCCGTCATCCCATCACATCAGCCAGAAAGTGATACTGCTATCATCCCATCACAGCAGCCAGAAAGGGAGACAGCCATCATCCCATCACAGCAGCCAGAAAGTGAGACTGTCAACCGCCCATCACAGCAGCCAGAAAATGAGACTGCCATCATCCCATCACAGCAGCCAGAAAGTGAGACTGCCATCATCCCATCACAGCAGCCAGAAAATGAGACTGTCGTCATTCCATCAAAGCAGCCAGAAAGTGAGACTGCCGTCATCCTATCACAGCAGCCAGAAAGTGAGACTGCAGTCATCCCATCACAGCAGCCAGAAAGTGAGACTGTCGTCATCCCATCACAGCAGCCAGAAAGTGAGACTGCAGTCATCCCATCACAGCAGCCAGAAAGTGAGACAGCCATCATCCCATCACAGCAGCCAGAAAGTGTAACTGCCAACAGCCCATCACAGCATGCAGAAAATGAGACTGCCGTCATCCAATCACATCAGCCAGAAAGTGATACTGCTGTCATCCCATCACAGCAGCCAGAAAGTGAGACAGCCATCATCCCATCACAGCAGCCAGAAAGTGAGACTGCCAACCGCCCATCACAGCAGCCAGAAAGTGAGACTGCCGTTATCCCATCACAGCAGCCAGAAAGTGAGACTGTCATCATTCCATCACAGCAGCCAGAAAGTGAGACTGCCGTCATCCTATCACAGCAGCCAGAAAGTGAGACTGCAGTCATCCCAGCACAGCAGCCAGAAAGTGAGACAGCCATCATCCCATCACAGCACCCAGAAAGTGTAACTGCCAACCGCCCATCACAGCATCCAGAAAATGAGACTGCCGTCATCCTACCACATCAGCCAGAAAGTGAAACTGCCATCATCCCATCACAGAGACTGCCCACATCTCATCACAGCAGCCAGAAAGTGAGACTGCCGTCAGCCCATTACAGCAGCCAGAAAGTGAGACTGCCGTTATCATATCAAATCAGCCAGAAAATGAGACTGTCGTCATTCCATCACAGCAGCCAGAAAGAGAGACTGTCGTCATTCTATCACAGCAGCCAATAAATGAGACTGCCGTCATTCCATCACAGGAACCAGAAAGTGAGACTGCAGTAAACTCATCACAGCAGCTAGAAAGTGAGACAGCCATCATCCCATTACAGCAACCAGAAAGGGAGACTGCCGTCATCCTATCACAGCAGCCAGAAAGTGAAACTGCTGTCATTCCATCACAGAGACTGCCCACATCTCATCACAGCAGCCAGAAAGTGAGACTGCCGTCATTCCATCACAGCAGCCAGAAAGTGAGCTTGTCGTCATTCCATCACAGCAGCCACAAAGTGAGACTGCCGTCATCCCATCACAGCAGCCAGAAAGTGAGACTGCTGTCATCCCATCACAGCAGCCAGAAAGGGAGACTGTAGTCATCCCATCACAGCAGCCAGAAAGTGAGACTGCCGTCATCCTATCACAGCAGCCAGAAAGTGAGACTGCCGTCATCCCATCACAGCAGCCAGAAAGAGAGACTGTCGTCATTCTATCACAGCAGCCAAAAAATGAGACTGCCGTCATCCCATCACAGGAGCCAGAAAGTGAGACTGCAGTAAACGCATCACAGCAGCCAGAAAGTGAGACAGCCATAATCCCATTACAGCAGCCAGAAAGGGAGACTGCCGTCATCCCATCACAGCAGCCAGAAAGTGAAACTGCTGTCATTTCATCACAGAGACTGCCCACATCTCATCACAGCAGCCAGAAAGTGAGACTGCCGTTATTCCATTACAGCAGCCAGAAAGTGAGCCTGTCGTCATTCCATCACAGCAGCCACAAAGTGAGACTGCCGTCATCCCATCACAGCAGCCAGAAAGTGAGACTGCTGTCATCCCATCACAGCAACCAGAAAGGGAGACTGTAGTCATCCCATCACAACAGCCAGAAAGTGAGACTGCCATCATCCCATCTCAGCAGCCACAAAGTGAGACTGCAGTCATCTTATCACAGCAGCCAGAAAGTGAGCCTGTCGTCATCCCATAACAGCAGCCAGAAAGTGAGACTGCCGTTATTCCATTACAGCAGCCAGAAAGTGAGCCTGTCGTCATTCCATCACAGCAGCCACAAAGTGAGACTGCCATCATCCCATCACAGCAGCCAGAAAGTGAGACTGCTGTCATCCCATCACAGCAACCAGAAAGGGAGACGGTAGTCAGCCCATCACAACAGCCAGAAAGTGAGACTGCCATCATCCCATCACAGCAGCCACAAAGTGAGACTGCAGTCATCTTATCACAGCAGCCAGAAAGTGAGCCTGTCGTCATCCCATAACAGCAGCCAGAAAGTGAGACTGCCGTCATCTCATCAGAGCACCCAGAAAGTGAGACTGCAGTCATCCCATCACAGCAGCCAGAAAGTGAGACTGCAGTCATCCCATCACAGCAGTCAGAAAGTGAGACTGCCATCATCCCATCACAGCAGCCAGAAAGTGAGACTGCCAATCGCCCATCACAGCATCCAGAAAATGAGACTGCCGTCATCCCATCACATCAGCCAGAAAGTGAAACTGCCGTCATCCCATCAAAGAGACTGCCCACATCTCATCACAGCAGCCAGAAAGTGAGACTGCCGTCAGCCCATTACAGCAGCCAGAAAGTGAGACTGCCGTTATCCCATCAAATCAGCCAGAAAATGAGACTGTCGTCATTCCATCACAGCAGCCAGAAAGTGAGACTGCCGTCAACCCATCACAGCAGCCAAAAAGTGAAACTGCCATCATCCCATCACAGAGACTACCCTCATCTGATCACAGCAGCCAGAAATTGAGACTGCCGTCAGCCCATCACAGCGGCAAGAAAGTGAGACTGCCATTATCCCATCACAGCAGCCAGAAAGTGAGACTGTCGTCATTCCATCACAGCAGCCAGAAAGTGAGACTGCCGTCATCCTATCACAGCAGCCAGAAAGTGAGACTGCAGTAATCCCATCACAGCAGCCAGAAAGTGAGACTGTCGTCATCCCATCACAGCAGCCAGAAAGTGAGACTGCAGTCTTCCCATCACAGCAGCCAGAAAGTGAGACAGCCATCATCCCATCACAGCAGTCAGAAAGTGAGACTGCCAACCGCCCATGACAGCATCCAGAAAATAAGACTGCCGTCATCCCATCACATCAGCCAGAATGTGAGACTGCTGTCATCTCATCACAGCAGCCAAAAAATGAGACTGCCGTCAGGCCATCACAGCAGCCAGAAAGTGAGACTGCCGTTATTTCATCACAGCAGCCAGAAAGTGAGACTGCCGTTATCCCATCACAGCAGCCAGAAAGTTAGACTGTCATCATTCCATCACAGCAGCCAGAAAGTGAGACTGCCGTCATCCTATCACAGTAGCCAGAAAGTGAGACTACAGTCATCCCAGCACAGCAGCCAGAAAGTGAGACTGTCATCATCCCATCACAGCAGCCAGAAAGTGAGACTGCAGTCATCCCATCACAGCAGCCAGAAAGTGAGACAGACATCATCCCATCACAGCAGCCAGAAAGTGAAACTGCCGTCATCCCATCACAGAGACTGCCCACATCTCATCACAGCAGCCAGAAAGTGAGACTGCCGTCAGCGCATTACAGCAGCCAGAAAGTGAGACTGCCGTTATCCCATCAAATCAGCCAGAAAATGAGACTGTCGTCATTCCATCACAGCAGCCAGAAAGTGAGACTGCCGTCAACCCATCACAGCAGCCAAAAAGTGAAACTGCCGTCATTCCATCACAGAGACTACCCTCATCTGATCACAGCAGCCAGAAATTGAGACTGCCGTCAGCCCATCACAGCAGCCAGAAAGTGAGACTGCCATTATCCCATCACAGCAGCCAGAAAGTGAGACTGTCGTCATTCCATCACAGTAGCCAGAAAGTGAGACTGCCGTCATCCTATCACAGCAGCCAGAAAGTGAGACTGCAGTCATCCCATCACAGCAGCCAGAAAGTGAAACTGTCGTCATCCCATCACAGCAGCCAGAAAGTGAGACTGCAGTCATCCCATCACAGCAGCCAGAAAGTGAGACAGCCATCATCCCATCACAGCAGCCAGAAAGTGAGACTGCCAACCGCCCATCACAGCATCCAGAAAATGAGACTGCCTTCATCCCATCACATCAGCCAGAAAGTGAGACTGCTGTCATCTCATCACAGCAGCCAAAAATTGAGACTGCCTTCAGGCAATCACAGCAGCCAGAAAGTGAGACTGCCGTTATTTCATCACAGCAGCCAGAAAGTGAGACTGCCGTTATCCCATCACAGCAGCCAGAAAGTTAGACTGTCATCATTCCATCACAGCAGCCAGAAAGTGAGACTGCCGTCATCCTATCACAGTAGCCAGAAAGTGAGACTGCAGTCATCCCAGCACAGCAGCCAGAAAGTGAGACAGACATCATCCCATCACAGCAGCCAGAAAGTGTAACTGCCAACCGCCCATCACAGCATCCAGAAAATGAGACTTCCGTCATCCCATCACATCAGCCAGAAAGTGAAACTGCCATCATCCCATCACAGAGACTGCCCACATCTCATCACAGCAGCCAGAAAGTGAGACTGCCGTCAGCCCATTACAGCAGCCAGAAAGTGAGACTGCCGTTATCATATCAAATCAGCCAGAAAATGAGACTGTCGTCATCCCATCACAGGAGCCAGAAAGTGAGACTGCAGTAAACTCATCAGAGCAGCCAGAAAGTGAGACAGCCATCATCCCATTACAGCAGCCAGAAAGAGAGACTGCCGTCATCCCATCACAGCAGCCAGAAAGTGAAACTGCTGTCATTCCATCACAGAGACTGCCCACATATCATCACAGCAGCCAGAAAGTGAGACTGCCGTCAACCCATCACAGCAGCCAAAAAGTGAAACTGCCGTCATTCCATCACAGAGACTACCCTCATCTGATCACAGCAGCCAGAAATTGAGACTGCCGTCAGCCCATCACAGCAGCCAGAAAGTGAGACTGCCATTATCCCATCACAGCAGCCAGAAAGTGAGACTGTCGTCATTCCATCACAGTAGCCAGAAAGTGAGACTGCCGTCATCCTATCACAGCAGCCAGAAAGTGAGACTGCAGTCATCCCATCACAGCAGCCAGAAAGTGAAACTGTCGTCATCCCATCACAGCAGCCAGAAAGTGAGACTGCAGTCATCCCATCACAGCAGCCAGAAAGTGAGACAGCCATCATCCCATCACAGCAGCCAGAAAGTGAGACTGCCAACCGCCCATCACAGCATCCAGAAAATGAGACTGCCTTCATCCCATCACATCAGCCAGAAAGTGAGACTGCTGTCATCTCATCACAGCAGCCAAAAATTGAGACTGCCTTCAGGCAATCACAGCAGCCAGAAAGTGAGACTGCCGTTATTTCATCACAGCAGCCAGAAAGTGAGACTGCCGTTATCCCATCACAGCAGCCAGAAAGTTAGACTGTCATCATTCCATCACAGCAGCCAGAAAGTGAGACTGCCGTCATCCTATCACAGTAGCCAGAAAGTGAGACTGCAGTCATCCCAGCACAGCAGCCAGAAAGTGAGACAGACATCATCCCATCACAGCAGCCAGAAAGTGTAACTGCCAACCGCCCATCACAGCATCCAGAAAATGAGACTTCCGTCATCCCATCACATCAGCCAGAAAGTGAAACTGCCATCATCCCATCACAGAGACTGCCCACATCTCATCACAGCAGCCAGAAAGTGAGACTGCCGTCAGCCCATTACAGCAGCCAGAAAGTGAGACTGCCGTTATCATATCAAATCAGCCAGAAAATGAGACTGTCGTCATCCCATCACAGGAGCCAGAAAGTGAGACTGCAGTAAACTCATCAGAGCAGCCAGAAAGTGAGACAGCCATCATCCCATTACAGCAGCCAGAAAGAGAGACTGCCGTCATCCCATCACAGCAGCCAGAAAGTGAAACTGCTGTCATTCCATCACAGAGACTGCCCACATATCATCACAGCAGCCAGAAAGTGAGACTGCCGTCATTCCATCACAGCAGCCAGAAAGTGAGCTCGTCGTCATTCCATCACAGCAGCCACAAAGTGAGACTGCCGTCATCCCATCACAGCAGCCAGAAAGTGAGACTGCTGTCATCCCATCACAGCAGCCAGAAAGGGAGACTGAAGTCATCCCATCACAGCAGCCAGAAAGTGAGACTGCCGTCATCCCATCACAGCAGCCACAAAGTGAGACTGCTGTCATCTTATCACAGCAGCCAGAAAGTGAGACTGCAGTCATCCCATCACAGCAGTCAAAAAGTGAGACTGCCGTCATCTCATCACAGCAGCCAGAAAGTGAGATTGCCGTCATACCATCACAGCAGCCAGAAAGTGAGACTGCCGTTATCCCATCACAGCAGCCAGAAAGTGATACTGCCGTTATCCCATCACAGCAGCCAGAAAGTGAGGTTGTCGTCATCCCATCAATGCAGCTAGAAAGTGAGACTGCCATCATCCTATCACAGCAGCCAGAAAGTGAGGCTGCTGTCATCCCATCACAGCAGCCAGAAAAAAAGACTGCAGTCATCCCATCTCAGCAGCCAGAAAGTAAGACAGCCATCATCCCATCACAGCAGCCAGAAAGTGAGACTGCCAACCGTCCATCACAGCATCCAGAAAATGAGACAGCCGTCATCCCATCACATCAGCCAGAAAGTGAAACTGCCATCATCCCATTACAGCAGCCAGAAAGTGAGACTCCCGTTATCCCATCAAATCAGCCAGAAAATGAGACTGTCGTGATTCCATCACAGCAGCCAGAAAGTGAGACTGCCGTCAACCCATCACAGCAGCCAAAAAGTGAGACTGCAGTAATCCCATCACAGCAGCCAGAAAGTGAGACTGTCGTCATCCCGTCACAGCAGCCAGAAAGTGAGACTGCAGTCATCCAATCACAGCAGCCAGAAAGTGAGACAGCCATCATCCCATCACAGCAGCCAGAAAGTGAGACTGCCAACCGCCCATCACAGCATCCACAAAATGAGACTGCCATCATCCCATCACATCAGCCAGAAAGTGAGACTGCTGTCATCTCATCACAGCAGCCAAAAATTGAGACTGCCGTCAGGCCATCACAGCAGCCAGAAAGTGAGACTGCCGTTATTTCATCACAGCAGCCAGAAAGTGAGACTGCCGTTATCCCATCACAGCAGCCAGAAAGTGAGACTGTCATCATTCCATCACAGCAGCCAGAAATTGAGACTGCCGTCATCCTATCACAGCAGCCAGAAAGTGAGACTAAAGTCATCCCAGCACAGCAGCCAGAAAGTGAGACTGTCGTCATCCCATCACAGCAGCCAGAAAGTGAGACTGCAGTCATCCCATCACAGCAGCCAGAAAGTGAGACAGCCATCATCCCATCACAGCAGCCAGAAAGTGTAACTGCTCTCATCCCATCACAGCAGCCAGAAAGGGAGACACCCATCATCCCATCACAGCAGCCAGAAAGTGAGACTGCCAACCGCCCATCACAGCATCCAGAAAATGAGACTGCCGTCATCCCATCACATCAGCCAGAAAGTGAAACTGCCGTCATCCCATCACAGAGACTGCCCACATCTCATCACAGCAGCCATAAAGTGAGACTGCCGTTAGTCAATTACAGCAGCCAGAAAGTGAGACTGCCGTCAACCCATCACAGCAGCCAAATAGTGAAACTGCCGTCATCCCATCACAGAGACTACCCTCATCTGATCACAGCAGCCAGAAATTGAGACTGCCGTCAGCCCATCACAGCAGCCAGAAAGTGAGACTGCCAATATGCCATCACAGCAGCCAGAAAGTGAGACTGTCGTCATTCCATCACAGCAGCCAGAAAGTGAGACTGCCGTCATCCTATCACAGCAGCCAGAAAGTGAGACTGCAGTCATCCCATCACAGCAGCCAGAAAGTAAGACAGCCATCATCCCATCACAGCAGCCAGAAAGTGTAACTGCCAACTGCCCATCACAGCATCCAGAAAATGAGACTGCCGTCATCCCATCACATCAGCCAGAAAGTGATACTGCTATCATCCCATCACAGCAGCCAGAAAGGGAGACAGCCATCATCCCATCACAGCAGCCAGAAAGTGAGACTGCCAACCGCCCATCACAGCAGCCAGAAAGAGAGACTGCCATCATCCCATCACAGCAGCCAGAAAGTGAGACTGCCATCATCCCATCACAGCAGCCAGAAAATGAGACTGTCGTCATTCCATCAAAGCAGCCAGAAAGTGAGACTGCCGTCATCCTATCACAGCAGCCAGAAAGTGAGACTGCAGTCATCCCATCAGAGCAGCCAGAAAGTGAGACTGTCGTCATCCCATCACAGCAGCCAGAAAGTGAGACTGCAGTCATCCCATCACAGCAGCCAGAAAGTGAGACAGCCATCATCCCATCACAGCAGCCAGAAAGTGTAACTGCCAACCGCCCATCACAGCATCCGGAAAATGAGACTGCCGTCATCCAATCACATCAGCCAGAAAGTGATACTGCTGTCATCCCATCACAGCAGCCAGAAAGTGAGACAGCCATCATCCCATCACAGCAGCCAGAAAGTAAGACTGCTGTCATCCCATCACAGCGGCCAGAAAGGGAGACAGCCATCATCCCATCACAGCAGCCAGAAAGTGAGACTGCCAACCGCCCATCACAGCAGCCAGAAAGTGAGACTGCCATCATCCCATCACAGCAGCCAGAAAGTGAGACTGCCATCATCCCATCACAGCAGCCAGAAAATGAGACTGTCGTCATTCCATCAAAGCAGCCAGAAAGTGAGACTGCCGTCATCCTATCACAGCAGCCAGAAAGTGAGACTGCAGTCATCCCATCAGAGCAGCCAGAAAGTGAGACTGTCGTCATCCCATCACAGCAGCCAGAAAGTGAGACTGCAGTCATCCCATCACAGCAGCCAGAAAGTGAGACAGCCATCATCCCATCACAGCAGCCAGAAAGTGTAACTGCCAACCGCCCATCACAGCATCCAGAAAATGAGACTGCCGTCATCCAATCACATCAGCCAGAAAGTGATACTGCTGTCATCCCATCACAGCAGCCAGAAAGTGAGACAGCCATCATCCCATCACAGCAGCCAGAAAGTGAGACTGTCGTCATTCCATCACAGCAGCCAGAAAGTGAGACTGCCGTCATCCTATCACAGCAGCCAGAAAGTGAGACTGCAGTCATCCCATCACAGCAGCCAGAAAGTGAGACAGCCATCATCCCATCACAGCAGCCAGAAAGTGTAACTGCCAACCGCCCATCACAGCATCCGGAAAATGAGACTGCCGTCATCCAATCACATCAGCCAGAAAGTGATACTGCTGTCATCCCATCACAGCAGCCAGAAAGTGAGACAGCCATCATCCCATCACAGCAGCCAGAAAGTAAGACTGCTGTCATCCCATCACAGCGGCCAGAAAGGGAGACAGCCATCATCCCATCACAGCAGCCAGAAAGTGAGACTGCCAACCGCCCATCACAGCAGCCAGAAAGTGAGACTGCCATCATCCCATCACAGCAGCCAGAAAGTGAGACTGCCATCATCCCATCACAGCAGCCAGAAAATGAGACTGTCGTCATTCCATCAAAGCAGCCAGAAAGTGAGACTGCCGTCATCCTATCACAGCAGCCAGAAAGTGAGACTGCAGTCATCCCATCAGAGCAGCCAGAAAGTGAGACTGTCGTCATCCCATCACAGCAGCCAGAAAGTGAGACTGCAGTCATCCCATCACAGCAGCCAGAAAGTGAGACAGCCATCATCCCATCACAGCAGCCAGAAAGTGTAACTGCCAACCGCCCATCACAGCATCCAGAAAATGAGACTGCCGTCATCCAATCACATCAGCCAGAAAGTGATACTGCTGTCATCCCATCACAGCAGCCAGAAAGTGAGACAGCCATCATCCCATCACAGCAGCCAGAAAGTGAGACTGTCGTCATTCCATCACAGCAGCCAGAAAGTGAGACTGCCGTCATCCTATCACAGCAGCCAGAAAGTGAGACTGCAGTCATCCAATCACAGCAGCCAGAAAGTGAGACAGCCATCATCCCATCACAGCAGCCAGAAAGTGAGACTGCCAACCGCCCATCACAGCATCCACAAAATGAGACTGCCGTCATCCCATCACATCAGCCAGAAAGTGAGACTGCTGTCATCTCATCACAGCAGCCAAAAATTGAGACTGCCGTCAGGCCATCACAGCAGCCAGAAAGTGAGACTGCCGTTATTTCATCACAGCAGCCAGAAAGTGAGACTGCCGTTATCCCATCACAGCAGCCAGAAAGTGAGACTGTCATCATTCCATCACAGCAGCCAGAAATTGAGACTGCCGTCATCCTATCACAGCAGCCAGAAAGTGAGACTACAGTCATCCCAGCACAGCAGCCAGAAAGTGAGACTGTCGTCATCCCATCACAGCAGCCAGAAAGTGAGACTGCAGTCATCCCATCACAGCAGCCAGAAAGTGAGACAGCCATCATCCCATCACAGCAGCCAGAAAGTGTAACTGCCAACCGCCCATCACAGCATCCAGAAAATGAGACTGCCTTCATCCCATCACATCAGCCAGAAAGTGATACTGCTCTCATCCCATCACAGCAGCCAGAAAGGGAGACACCCATCATCCCATCACAGCAGCCAGAAAGTGAGACTGCCAACCGCCCATCACAGCATCCATAAAATGAGACTGCCGTCATCCCATCACATCAGCCAGAAAGTGAAACTGCCGTCATCCCATCACAGAGACTGCCCACATCTCATCACAGCAGCCATAAAGTGAGACTGCCGTTAGCCCATTACAGCAGCCAGAAAGTGAGACTGCCGTCAACCCATCACAGCAGCCAAATAGTGAAACTGCCGTCATCCCATCACAGAGACTACCCTCATCTGATCACAGCAGCCAGAAATTGAGACTGCCGTCAGCCCATCACAGCAGCCAGAAAGTGAGACTACCAATATCCCATAACAGCAGCCAGAAAGTGAGACTGTCGTCATTCCATCACAGCAGCCAGAAAGTGAGACTGCCGTCATCCTATCACAGCAGCCAGAAAGTGAGACTGCAGTCATCCCATCACAGCAGCCAGAAAGTAAGACAGCCATCATCCCATCACAGCAGCCAGAAAGTGTAACTGCCAACTGCCCATCACAGCATCCAGAAAATGAGACTGCCGTCATCCCATCACATCAGCCAGAAAGTGATACTGCTATCATCCCATCACAGCAGCCAGAAAGGGAGACAGCCATCATCCCATCACAGCAGCCAGAAAGTGAGACTGCCAACCGCCCATCACAGCAGCCAGAAAATGAGACTGCCATCATCCCATCACAGCAGCCAGAAAGTGAGACTGCCATCATCCCATCACAGCAGCCAGAAAATGAGACTGTCGTCATTCCATCAAAGCAGCCAGAAAGTGAGACTGCCGTCATCCTATCACAGCAGCCAGAAAGTGAGACTGCAGTCATCCCATCAGAGCAGCCAGAAAGTGAGACTGTCGTCATCCCATCACAGCAGCCAGAAAGTGAGACTGCAGTCATCCCATCACAGCAGCCAGAAAGTGAGACAGCCATCATCCCATCACAGCAGCCAGAAAGTGTAACTGCCAACCGCCCATCACAGCATCCAGAAAATGAGACTGCCGTCATCCAATCACATCAGCCAGAAAGTGATACTGCTGTCATCCCATCACAGCAGCCAGAAAGTGAGACAGCCATCATCCCATCACAGCAGCCAGAAAGTGAGACTGTCGTCATTCCATCACAGCAGCCAGAAAGTGAGACTGCCGTCATCCTATCACAGCAGCCAGAAAGTGAGACTGCAGTCATCCCATCACAGCAGCCAGAAAGTGAGACAGCCATCATCCCATCACAGCAGCCAGAAAGTGTAACTGCCAACTGCCCATCACAGCATCCAGAAAATGAGACTGCCGTCATCCCATCACATCAGCCAGAAAGTGATACTGCTATCATCCCATCACAGCAGCCAGAAAGGGAGACAGCCATCATCCCATCACAGCAGCCAGAAAGTGAGACTGCCAACCGCCCAACACAGCAGCCAGAAAGTGAGACTGCCATCATCCCATCACAACAGCCAGAAAGTGAGACTGCCATCATCCCATCACAGCAGCCAGAAAATGAGACTGTCGTCTTTCCATCAAAGCAGCCAGATAGTGAGACTGCCGTCATCCTATCACAGCAGCCAGAAAGTGAGACTGCAGTCATCCCATCACAGCAGCCAGAAAGTGAGACTGTCGTCATCCCATCACAGCAGCCAGAAAGTGAGACTGCAGTCATCCCATCACAGCAGCCAGAAAGTGAGACAGCCATCATCCCATCACAGCAGCCAGAAAGTGTAACTGCCAACCGCCCATCACAGCATCCAGAAAATGAGACTGCCGTCATCCAATCACATCAGCCAGAAAGTGATACTGCTGTCATCCCATCACAGCAGCCAGAAAGTGAGACAGCCATCATCCCATCACAGCAGCCAGAAAGTGATACTGCCAACCGCCCATCACAGCAGCCAGAAAGTGAGACTGCCGTTATCCCATCACAGCAGCCAGAAAGTGAGACTGTCATCATTCCATCACAGCAGCCAGAAAGTGAGACTGCCGTCATCCTATCACAGCAGCCAGAAAGTGAGACTGCAGTCATCACAGCACAGCAGCCAGAAAGTGAGACAGCCATCATCCCATCACAGCACCCAGAAAGTGTAACTGCCAACCGCCCATCACAGCATCCAGAAAATGAGACTGCCGTCATCCCATCACATCAGCCAGAAAGTGAAACTGCCATCATCCCATCACAGAGACTGCCCACATATCATCACAGCAGCCAGAAAGTGAAACTGCCGTCAGCCCATTACAGCAGCCAGAAAGTGAGACTGCCATTATCATATCAAATCAGCCAGAAAATGAGACTGTCGTCATTCCATCACAGCAGCCAGAAAGAGAGACTGTCGTCATTCTATCACAGCAGCCAAAAAATGAGACTGCCGTCATTCCATCACAGGAACCAGAAAGTGAGACTGCAGTAAACTCATCACAGCAGCTAGAAAGTGAGACTGCAGTCATCCCATCACAGCAGCCAGAAAGTGAGACAGCCATCATCCCATCACAGCAGCCAGAAAGTGTAACTGCCAACCGCCCATCACAGCATCCAGAAAATGAGACTGCCATCATCCCATCACATCAGCCAGAAAGTGAAACTGCCGTCATCCCATCACAGTAGCCAGAACGTGAGACTACCAACAGCCCATCACAGCATTCAGAAAATGAGACTGCCGTCATCCCATCACAGCAGCCAGGAAGTGAGACTGCCATCAGCCCATCACAGCAGCCAGAAAGTAAGACTGCTGTCATCCTATCACAGCGTCCAGAAAGTGAGATTGCCGTCATACCATCACAGCAGCCAGAAAGTGAGACTGCCGTTATCCCATCACAGCAGCCAGAAAGTGATATTGCAGTTATCCCATCACAGCATCCAGAAAGTGAGGCTGTCGTCATCCCATCACAGCAGACAGAAAGTGAGACTGCCATCATCCTATCACAGCAGCCAGAAAGTGAGGCTGCTGTCATCCCATCACAGCAGCCAGAAAGTGAGACAGCGATCATCCCATCACAGCAGCCAGAACGAGAGATTGCCAACAGTCCATCACAGCATCCAGAAAATGAGACTGCGGTCAGCCCATCTCATCAGCCAGAAAGTGAAACTGTTGTCATCTCATCACAGAGACTGCACCCATCTCAACACAGCAGCCAGAAAGTGAGACTGCCGTCAGCCCATTACAGCAGCCAGAAAGTGAGACTGCCGTCATCCCATCACAGCAGCCATAAAAAGAAACTGCCGTCATCCCATCACATCAGCCAGAAGGTGAGACTGCAGTCACCCCCTCACAACAGCCAGAAAGTGAGACAGCCATCATCCCATCACAGCAGCTAGAAAGTAAGACTGCCTTCAGCTCATCACAGTAGCAGAAAGTGAGACTGCCGTCATCCCATCACAGCAGCTACAAAGTGAGACTGCCGTCATCCTATTACAGCAGCCAGAAAGTGAGTCTGCCGTCATCCCATCACAGCAGCCAGAAAGTGAAACTGCCGTCATCTCATCACAGCACCCAGAAAGTGATTCTGCTGTCAACCCATCACAGCAGTCAGAAAGTGAGACTGTCGTCGTTCCATCACAGCAGCCAGAAAGTGAGACTGCCGTCATCCCATCACAGCTGCCAGAAAGTGAGACTGCCGTCATCCCATCACAGCAGCCACAAAGTGAGACTGCAGTCATCCCATCACAGCAGCCAGAAAGTGAGACAGCCATCATCCCATCACAGCAGCCAGTAAGTGAGACTGCCGTCATCCTATCACAGCAGCCAGAAAGTGAGACTGCTGTCATCACAGCCACCAGAAAGTGAAACTGTCGTCATCCCATCACAGCAGCCAGAAAGTGAGACAGCCATCATCCCATCACAGTAGCCAGAACGTGAGACTACCAACAGCCCATCACAGCATCCAGAAAATGAGACTGCCGTCATCCCATCTCATCAGCCAGAAAGTGAAACTGCCATCATCCCATCACAGAGACTGCCCACATCTCATCACAGCAGCCAGAAAGTGAGACTGCCGTTAGCCCATTACAGCAGCCAGAAAGTGAGACTGCCGTTATCCCATCAAATCAGCCAGAAAATGAGACTGTCGTCATTCCATCACAGCAGCCAGAAAGTGAGACAGCCATCCTCCCATTACAACAGACAGAAAGTGAGACTGCTGTCAACCCATAACAGCAGCTAGAAAGTGAAACTGCCGTCATCCCATCACAGAGACTACCCTCATCTCATCACAGCAGCCAGAAATTGAGACTGCCGTCATCTTATCACAGCAGCCAGAAAGGGACACTACCGTTATTTCATCACAGCAGCCAGAAAGTGAGACTGCCGTCATCCCATCTTAACAGCCAGAAAGTGAGACTGTCGTCATTCCATCACAGCAGCCAGAAAGTGAGACTGCCGTCATCTTATCACAGCAGCCAGAAAGTGAGACTGCCGTCAGGCCATCACAACAGCCAGAAAGTGAGACTGCCGGTATCCCATCAAATCAGCCAGAAAATGAGACTGTCATAATTCCATCACAGCAGCCAGAAAGTGATACTGCTGTCATCCCATCACAGCAGCCAGAAAGTGAGACTGCCGTCATCCCATCACAGCAGCAAGAAAGTGAGACTTCTGCCATTCCACCACAGCAGCCAGAAAGTGAGATTGCCGTCATCCCATTACAGCAGCCAGAAAGTGAGACTGCCGTTATCCTATCACAACAGCCAGAAAGTGAGACTGCCGTTATTTCATCACAGCAGCCAGAAAGTGAGACTGCCGTCATCCCATCTTAACAGCCAGAAAATGAGACTGTCGTCATTCCATCACAGCAGCCAGAAAGTGAGACTGCCGTCATCCTATCACAGCAGCCAGAAAGTGAGACTGCAGTCATCCCATCACAGCAGCCAGAAAGTGAGACAGCCATCATTCCATCACAGCAGCCAAAAAGTGAGTCTACCTTCAGCTCATCACAGCAGCAGAAAGTGAGACTGCCGTCATCCCATCACAACAGCCAGAAAGTGAGACTGCCAACAGCCCATCACAGCATCTAGAAAATGAGACTGCCGTCATCCCATCACATCAGCCAGAAATTGAAACTGCCGTCATCCCATCACAGAGACTGCCCACATCTCATCACAGCAGCCAGAAAGTGAAACTGCCGTCAGTCTATTAAAGCAGCAAGAAAGTGAGACTGCTGTTATCCCATCAAATCAGCCAGAAAATGAGACTGTCGTCATTCCATCACAGCAGCCAGAAAGTGAGACTGCCGTCATTCTATCACAGCAGCCAGAAAGTAAGACTGCCGTCATCTTATCAAAGCAGCCAGAAAGTGGGACTGCAGTCATCCCATTACAGCAGCCAGAAAGTGAGACAGCCATCATCCCATCACAGCAGCCAAAAAGTGAGACTGCCGTCATCCCATCACAGCAGCCAAAAAGCGAGACTGCCGTCATCTCATCACAGCACCCAGAAAGTGAAATTGCAATCATCCCATCGCAGCAGCCAGAAAATAAGACTGCCGTCATCCCATTACAGCAGCCAGAAAGTGGAACTGCTGTCAGCCCATCACAGCAGCCAGAAAGTGAGATTGCTGTCATCCCATCACAGCAGCCAGAAAGTGAGATTGCCGTCATACCATCACAGCAGCCAGAAAGTAAGACTGCCGTTATCCCATCACAGCAGCCAGAAAGTAATACTGCCGTTATCCAATCACAGCAGCCAGAAAGTGAGACTGTCGTCATCCTATCACAGCAGCCAGAAAGTGAGACTGTCGTCTTTCCAACACAGCAGCCAGAAAGTGAGACTGCCGTCATCCTATCACAGCAGCCAGAAAGTGAGACTGCTGTCATCACATCGCAGCAGCCAGAAAGTGAAACTATCGTCATGCCATCACATCAGCCAGAAAGTGAGACTGCCGTCATCCCATCACATCAGCCAGAAAGTGAAACTGCCGTCATCCCATCACAGAGACTGCCCACATCTCATCACAGCAGCCAGAAAGTGAGACTGCCGTCAGCCTATTAAAGCAGCCAGAAAGTGAAACTGCTGTTATCCCATCAAATCAGCCAGAAAATGAGACTGTCGTCATTCCATCACAGCAGCTAGAAAGTGAGACAGTCATCATCCTATCAAAGCAGCCAAAAAGTGAGACTGCCTTCAGCTCATCACAGCAGCAGAATGTGAGACTGCCGTCATCCCATCACAGTATCCAAAAATTGAGACTGCCGTTTTCTTATCACAGCAGCCAGAAAGTGAGACTGCCGTCATCCCATCACAGCAGCCAGAAAGTGAGACTGCCGTCATCTCATCACAGCACCCAAAAAGTGAGACTCCAGTCATCCCATCACAGCAGCCAGAAAGTGAGACTGCCGTCATCCCATCACAGCAGCCAGAAAGTGAAACTGCCGTCATCCCATCACAGCAGGCAGAAAGTGAGACTGCAATCATCCCATCGCAGCAGCCAGAAAATAAGACTGCCGTCATCCCATCACAGCAGCCAGAAAGTGAGACTGCCGTCAGCCAATCACAGCAGCCAGAAAGTTAGACTGCTGTCATCCCATCACAGCAGCCAGAAAGTGAGATTGCCGTCATCCCATCACAGCAGCCAGAAAGTAAGACTGCCGTTATCCCATCACAGCAGCCAGAAAGTGATACTGCCGTTATCCCATCACAGCGGCCAGAAAGTGAGACTGTCGTCATCCTATCACAGCAGCCAGAAAGTGAAACTGTCGTCTTTCCAACACAGCAGCCAGAAAGTGAGACTGCCGTCATCCTATCACAGCAGCCAGAAAGTGAGACTGCTGTTATCCCATCACAGCAGCCAGAAAGTGAAACTATCGTCATCCCATCACAGCAGCCAGAAAGTGAGACTGCCATCATCCCATCACATCAGCCAGAAAGTGAAACTGCCGTCATCCCATCACAGAGACTGCCCACATCTCATCACAGCAGCCAGAAAGTGAGACTGCCGTCAGCCTATTAAAGCAGCCAGAAAGTGAAACTGCTGTTATCCCATCAAATCAGCCAGAAAATGAGACTGTCGTCATTCCATCACAGCAGCCAGAAAGTGAGACAGTCATCATCCTATCAAAGCAGCCAAAAAGTGAGACTGCCTTCAGCTCATCACAGCAGCAGAAAGTGAGACTGCCGTCATCCCATCACAGTATCCAAAAAGTGAGACTGCCGTTTTCTTATCACAGCAGCCAGAAAGTGAGACTGCCGTCATCCCATCACAGCAGCCAGAAAGTGAGACTTCCGTCATCTCATCACAGCACCCAAAAAGTGAGACTCCAGTCATCCCATCACAGCAGCCAGAAAGTGAGACTGCCGTCATCCCATCACAGCAGCCAGAAAGTGAAACTGCCGTCATCCCATCACAGCAGGCAGAAAGTGAGACTGCAATCATCCCATCGCAGCAGCCAGAAAATAAGACTGCCGTCATCCCATCACAGCAGCCAGAAAGTGAGACTGTCGTCAGCCAATCACAGCAGCCAGAAAGTTAGACTGCTGTCATCCCATCACAGCAGCCAGAAAGTGAGATTGCCGTCATCCTGTCACAGAGACTGCCCACATCTTATCACAGCAGCAAGAAAGTGAGACTGTCGTCAGCCCATTACAGCAGTCAGAAAGTGAGACTGCCATTGTCCCATCAAATCAGCCAGAAAATGAGACGATCGTCATTCCATCACAGCAGCGAGAAAGTGAGACTGTCGTCGTTCCATCACAGCAGCCAGAAAGTCAGACTGACGTCATCCCATCACAGCAGCCAGAAAGTGAGACTGCCGTCATCCCATCACAGCAGCCAGAAAGTGAGACTGCAATCATCCCATCGCAGCAGCCAGAAAATAAGACTGCCGTCATCCCATTACAGCAGCCAGAAAGTGAGACTGCCGTCAGCCAATCACAGCAGCCAGAAAGTTAGACTGCTGTCATCCCATCACAGCAGCCAGAAAGTGAGATTGCCGTCATCCCATCACAGCAGCCAGAAAGTAAGACTGCCGTTATCCCATCACAGCATCCAGAAAGTGATACTGCCGTTATCCCATCACAGCAGCCAGAAAGTGAGACTGTCGTCATCCTATCACAGCAGCCAGAAAGTGAGACTGTCGTCTTTCCAACACAGCAGCCAGAAAGTGAGACTGCCGTCATCCTATCACAGCAGCCAGAAAGTGAGACTGCTGTCATCCCATCACAGCAGCCAGAAAGTGAAACTATCGTCATCCCATCACAGCAGCCAGAAAGTGAGACTGCCGTCATCCCATCACATCAGCCAGAAAGTGAAACTGCCGTCATCCCATCACAGAGACTGCCCACATCTCATCACAGTAGCCAGAAAGTGAGACTGCCGTCAGCCTATTAAAGCAGCCAGAAAGTGAAACTGCTGTTATCCCATCAAATCAGCCAGAAAATGAGACTGTCGTCATTCCATCACAGCAGCTAGAAAGTGAGACAGTCATCATCCTATCAAAGCAGCCAAAAAGTGAGACTGCCTTCAGCTCATCACAGCAGCAGAAAGTGAGACTGCCATCATCCCATCACAGTATCCAAAAAGTGAGACTGCCGTTTTCTTATCACAGCAGCCAGAAAGTGAGACTGCCGTCATCCCATCACAGCAGCCAGAAAGTGAAACTGCCGTCATCCCATCACAGCAGGCAGAAAGTGAGACTGCAATCATCCCATCGCAGCAGCCAGAAAATAAGACTGCCGTCATCCCATCACAGCAGCCAGAAAGTGAGACTGCCGTCAGCCAATCACAGCAGCCAGAAAGTTAGACTGCTGTCATCCCATCACAGCAGCCAGAAAGTGAGATTGCCGTCATCCCATCACAGAGACTGCCCACATCTTATCACAGCAGCAAGAAAGTGAGACTGTCGTCAGCCCATTACAGCAGTCAGAAAGTGAGACTGCCGTTGTCCCATAAAATCAGCCAGAAAATGAGACGATCGTCATTCCATCACAGCAGCGAGAAAGTGAGACTGTCGTCGTTCCATCACAGCAGCCAGAAAGTCAGACTGACGTCATCCCATCACAGCAGCCAGAAAGTGAGACTGCCGTCATCCCATCACAGCAGCCAGAAAGTGAGACTGCAGTCATGCCATTACAGCAGCCAGAAAATGAGACTGCCGTCATCCCATCACAGCAGCCAGAAAGTGAGACTGCCGTTATCCCATAACAGCAGCCAGAAAGTGAGACTGCTGTTATCTCATCATAGCAGCCAGAATGTGAGACTGCCATCATCCCATAACAGCAGCCAGAAAGTGAGACTACAGTCAACCCATCACAGCAGCCAGAAAGTGTGACTGCCATCATCCCATCACAGTAGCCAGAAAGTTAGACTGCCGTCATCCCATCACAGCAGACTGAAAGTTAGACTTCATTGATCCCATCACAGCAGCCAGAAAATGAGACTGCCGTCATCCCATCACAGCAGCCAGAAAGTGAAACTGTCGTCATCCCATGTAAAAACATTAAAATTAATACATCTAGTTATCAAATAGTTTATAGTAGGACATATAAGTTCACAGTTCTGTTTATGTTGGAGGGCATAGTTTATTAATTAAGTTTTTATAAGGGATAAGTATTAAAATATCTATATTGAGTATACTTGAGTACTGGCATGGAAAGATATTTATATATTCTTCCCGAAGCTTCCCGAAGCTTCCAGAAGGTTACGTAATATGGAACTATATTCAACTATGTTCCACTAGAACACCCTATATGGACTAAACAGCTGGTATATAATACACGATGGAGGGGGCTACTCGCTCGCTCCTCCACATTGCCTGCTGTCAGAAGACTCCTGTGCAAGATGAAGACACGTTGTCCGGCCTAAGAGATGACATCCCCTGCATTGCCATTCAGGACCCAAGGAAAGATAGGTAAAGACTTCCCATTGATCATTATGGACTAAATGAACTCTTTGCGTAAGCTATCAAAGTATATTATTTTTCCTTTCTGTAACTGAACCCTGGCAACCATTTTTAAATAGATAAAATACATTTATTTTTACATTTTTGAGGTCTTTTCATTCATGCGCCTTTACGTATTTGAAGAAAAATATATTTAAGAGTATATTTTTTAACATTTGGTGAGCCACCCATTCGTAATTTTTTTGCATTTTTTGTTGTTCCTTCACTTTGCATAAGGGGGGTCAAGTATCTCCTGCAAAGGATCAGGAATCGACAATTTATAAAAAAAATCACGCAGAACCTAGGAAATACGTATAAGTCAAGTAGCATGAAATTTTTTTTGAACTTTAAAGACTTTATAAAGCCACAGAAGTTAACTTTTGACGTATTTTTGAGCAAGAAAGATAAAGTCAGTCCATAAGAAGTATTGGACGTGCTGAGAAAGGTGAACCAAGTCCTACAGGATCATCCATTAGATCATCGGATCATTTCAGGTAAGAAAATGGATTTTATCTCTTCATATGTTAAGCAAAGTAAACTTCAGTTCACTTATCCAGATATTTCTAATGTGGAAGAGATTTGGTTACGCTTTTATGAGGAGTGTGAACTTGAGAATTCACGTATAGAATGTGCAAGGTCTTTTAATAGAGAGAAACAGAAAATCAGAAATGTCTGTCATTTAGTCTATGATTTTCACAAGTTAATCGTAGAAAAGTGTAAAAATGGTGGAAATAGACAACCTGAATGGTCAGGAGAGTCAGTGACAGAGAAATCCAAAGACTGCTTAGAACCTGGAATGTCAGTCAGTGATATTGTGAATTCTGACTGTAATGTTGGCTGTAATTTTGCAAATCAGAATTTTGATAATGGCGGCAGACATGTGCTACGTAATCAAGGTCATTTTCAGGACACTGGGAAAGAAGCAGGAAATTACGTAGAGAAGCCAGAAGGGGGAGCCAGAGTGGGACACGTGCAGAAAGGACACGTGCAGAGAGAAAATGGCGACGATCAGTTTCTAAAAATAGAACAGGCTAAGTTAGGGATTAAACTTAGAAAAAATTTATTGGACATATGCAAATTAATTCCCGCACATAATCCTAAAATACATGTTTGCAGAAATTCAGAGATATTTGAAAGTTCCATCGAGAAGTTAAATTTAACCAATAGTGAGACGAATCAGTTATTCCGTATGTGGATACCTCAGCAGTTCTTTAGACAATTGGCATTAAAAAAGTCTTCTGACAATGAGACATTTGATTGTTCAAATGATAACGATATCATAAGGCTGAAAAATCTCATCTTCTGTCAAGGAATGAATCTGATCCAAATTATGAGATGTTGCAGGAATTACAAATTGAACAGAATGAGAGTACGTTCTCATTTATGTCCGTTTTTGAACGTTTGTATAGGGCGGTCATTCCAAATGTCAGATTGGATGGAATGATACGTTTATTAATCAAGAAATTTAATTTCCTTGACAATGCCGCCTGTGCGGTGGCATTAAATAAAAAGTCCCTATTCGAATGTACGACATTTATCGATTTGTTAGAAGTCGCCAGAGTCAATCAAAACAGAAATTAATTAATTCTGAAAAACCAACAGTGTCTCCCAGATCCAGATATTTTTGTGACAGGGTGTATGAAATTCGAAGGAAGATGCATACGTGTTACAAATCATACAATCCACCCCAATTATCATCTAAAAATCTTTTTTCACAGGAAAAACCCTTGTCTCCAGTGAAGGGATCGGTCACTGGGATTGAGGATCCCAGACAAATGATGAGTAAAAGCTTTGAAAGACAGAAACAGGTGTCTTGTGGAGATCCTCTCCCTGGGTTAGGATTTGATAGTCAGCAACAGCTGGGTGGTCTTTCAGAGAGAGACATTCTCTCTCATATAACAGAAAACCTTGAATTAAATAAGTTCCGAGATTCCTATAAGTTAAAAGTGAATTTAATAAAGCGAATCTTTGAAGAAAAAATTAGGTATGGTTTTCAGTTAAATAAAGTGGATTTCTGGGTAAATTAATTTTATTGTTTGATAAATATGTTTATTCATATACAGTGAATCTATGCATATATGTATATATATATATATATATATATATATATATATTAAAGGTAGTGACAGTAAATTAAGGTCATATTTTCATTTAGTAAAATGATAGTTTAATGTTATAATTAATAATTTGATCTCTGTATATGAATAATAATATTTAAAATAAAATAATAAGAGAAAGTAACGGATTTTAAGTGTCTCATTTTTATCATAAATATGATAATAATTTTATTCTTTTATTTCCCTCAGAATTTATCAGTAAAGCAAATTGATGGAGTATTAACTTTTTATTTTTTTACATATGTTCTTGTCCTCAATCAGGTAACATATATTTTCTTGTGTAAGGTTAATTCGCGAAAGCATGATTGATAATAATTATTATTTTCTCAGGTACCAATGGTCAGAGAAGTATACTTGAACGTTTCTTTTATGAATATATTTATCTCCTTTAGAGTTATTAGGAATGTAATCTGAGCTTTGGAGTGTAGTAAAACTGCTTGCTGTCTTGGAATGGTGTTCCTTGCACGTGACCAAAGCATGTGACTTGGTACTAAAGCTAATAATACATGTTTGTTCCATGGTCATATGTACAGTAGGTAATACATTGGAATGTGTTTTTTTTTCAAGAAGTACTTCAAATTAGTAACATAATTTTTGAAATGCGCATAGAATAATTGGGAAAACAGGGATTTGTGTCCGTCAATGTTTTTATGTGAAAGTATATGTTAAAGAACCATGACAGTCTTGTGTGCATAGATGTGTCTATGAATGATTGATTGTTTGAGCAGCTGCTAATGTCAATGTTGAGTACTTGGATCCAGAAAAGAAAAAAAAAGGGAATTTTTGTTTTAACTTCGAGGTTATAACATATGTATGTATACTATTAGAATAAATAGGTTATAGTACATAAGTATAAATGAAGGAATTTATACCGGATATATATATATATATATATTATTCTTAGACATATTTCTTTAATATAGAGATGTTAGGATCTTTTGTGTTAAGTCACTTCTTTTACTGATACATAGATTGGTAATCATTTTTCTTTTCAAATATGGAAGTGAGATTTATAATATGGTCTTGAAGATATACAACACAAATTTTAATTTAATTTAATCTAAACATATTAATTTTTATAATATCATATTTCATGATATTGAAAGGGGGAGGTTTGGTCTCAATCGCACATTTATATTTGATAAATATATGTGTTTACAGGCTACTTTAATGATTAATATTTCAAGTACAAAGGAAGAATTGGGAATAAAAAAAAAATATATATTTGAAGTATATCATGATGCATTTATATACTAAGAGAAGTGTATTATTTGCAAGGTTACATGACTTAATTATTTTTATAGGTTACTGATAGGTATGGAAATCCTATAAGATACTGGTAACATTAAGGTTATGTATTATTAAAGACATAGGTGTTATATACATAGAAGGCCTTATTTTTATTTCAATTTTTTATTTATTCCAATTTTCATTTTTCCTTTTTATTCCTATTTTTTATATTAATTATTATTTAATATTCACATTTTTAATCAAAATCTGAAATTTTACATTTTTTATTTTTTCTTCAGATTTTAAATATCTCAATTGAGAAAACACTTCAATATTTAGTTCAGTAATATCTAATATAAGAATATTACTTTATTAAATATGAATCATATTAAAAGGGAAAAGTTCCATTTTTTGGAAGAAAAGATACTTCCTTCATCAATATATATACAATTGTTTATTTCCTAGTAATACATTATTTTTATATTAGTATGTTAACACAATAAGGATGAAATATTACTTATAGTTACACATTTTCTTATATAGTAGATTATTTAATAAATAATAGACAAATCAAATAAATTAAATTAGAGTAATAAAGATGGAAGATCGAGGTACATCTAGGTTTACCTTCCTATATTTACAAATAATATATATTATATTTTTAATCAATAAAAATTTATAATGGGTATTATTGTGTTTTGATGGTATCATCCAGTCTTTTCTAAAAGGTTATTTGCTTTGGTTTATAATTTACAAATGATCTAACTAAAAGCCACATTGTTGCCTTTCATATTTATAATATGATACATGTTATAGGTACACATTATATTATTTCATACTTTATATTATATTTTGGTTACATTCAACACATTGCCACCTATGGGTTTGGAAGGGTAATGCACCAATGACAAAAAAGGTCATTACAAGAGAATACTATTGTCTATACCATTATGCAGTATTATTACATCATTCTAAGTATCAATTATATTAATACTTTTACGATAATAATAATGACATGGTATTATAGTATTAGAGTTATGATACGCTGTGACATTTATTAGTGATAGTTATTGCCATATTTGGTATTTAGATTAGGGAGTGAAATCTTCAATCAAGATTACAAAAGATAAAACGACTTTATATTTTTCCTAAAGTTAAAAGGGATTCTGCAAAAAGGTCCAAAAGGTAACGTCTCAAATAAGACTGTGTAACATACAAAATACACTTACCGTGCTTGCATCTCAGAAACATAGTGCTCCTATGGTTCAAGGATGGACAATGACACATGGTCTGTGCATTAAGACCTCCCTAAAGTTACTAAGAAGAGCAATGACGTGTTAAAGTTAACCCCTGTCGTGCTGACCAAGAACGTCTTAACATCTGTTCCAGGATTTGACAACAGGCAGCATGAAGGATAAAAAGGTGACTAATGTAAATTACACTGCACAGACATCAAAGACTTTTGCTATTCTTCTACACTCATGAACTGTGGTTTATCAACATTGGCTATGGACTTTACAATAAAAAATAAAGTTTATGGACTTTGATCTAACAATGATAAACGCAATATGGGACTGTATGAATTGGTAACCATTCATTTTTATCAAAGGATTTATTTCTAAGAGACTGTGTTTATGCCGGATTACATCGGAGATAAGAAGACATCAACTCAGAGGACATCATATGGTGACCGGATTTGGTTTTTGCATTTCTTTTTAGGTCTAGCGAAGTATAGTTATATACATTTTTATATGATTGATCAGTCACAGCCTGTCATAACAGGAATCAACATTATTATATTATTGAACTTACAACATGAATAATGCAAATTAATTATTATTCATCATTATTATTGATATTAATCCGTTATTGCCAAATAAGGAAAGAAGATTTGTTATTTTAATGATGTATTAATTAATTTTCGGGGTTATTCTACCCGCTTCAAGGGGGAATTGAAAAAACATTAAAATGAATACATCTAGTTATCAAATAGTTTATAGTAGGACATATAAGTTCACAGTTCTGTTTATGTTGGAGGGCATAGTTTATTAATTAAGTTTTTATAAGGGATAAGTATTGAAATATCTATATTGAGTATACTTGAGTACTGGCATGGAAGGATATTTATATATTCTTCCCGAAGCTTCCCGAAGCTTCCAGAAGGTTACGTAATATGGAACTATATTCAACTATGTTCCACTAGAACACCCTATATGGACTAAACAGCTGGTATATAATACACGATGGAGGGGGCTACTCGCTCGCTCCTCCACATTGCCTGCTGTCAGAAGACTCCTGTGCAAGATGAAGACACGTTGTCCGGCCTAAGAGATGACATCCCCTGCATTGCCATTCAGGACCCAAGGAAAGATGGGTAAAGACTTCCCATTGATCATTATGGACTAAATGAACTCTTTGCGTAAGCTATCAAAGTATATTATTTTTCCTTTCTGTAATTGAACCCTGGCAACCATTTTTAAATAGATAAAATACATTTATTTTTACATTTTTGAGGTCTTTTCATTCATGCGCCTTTACGTATTTGAAGAAAAATATATTTAAGAGTATATTTTTTAACATCCCATCACAGCAGCCAGAAAGTGAGACCGCAGTTATCCCATCACAGCAGCCAGAACGTGAGACTGCCAACAGCCCATCTCAGCATCCAGAAAATGAGACTGGCTTCAGCTCATCACAGCAGCAGAAAGTGAAACTGCCGTCATCCCATCACAGAGACTGCCCTCATCCTATCACAGCAGCCAGAAAGTGAGACAGCAATCATCCCATCACAGAAGCCAGAAAGTGAGACAGCCATCATCCCATCACAGCAGCTAGAAAGTGAGACTGGCTTCAGCTCATCACAGCAGCAGAAAGTGAAACTGCCGTCATCCCATCAGAGAGATTACCCTCATCTCATCACAGCAGCTAGAAAGTGACACTGCCGTCAGCCCATCACAGCAGATAGAAAATGAGACTGTCGTCATTCCATCACAGCAGCCAGAAAGTGAAACTCTCGTCATTTCATCCCAGCAGCCAGAAAGTGAGACAGCCTTCATCCCATCACAACAGCCAGAAAGTGAGACTGCCAACAGCCCATCACAGCAGCCAGAAAGTGAGACTGCAGTCATGCCATTACAGCAGCCAGAAAGTGAGACTGCCGTCTACCAATCACAGCAGCCAGTAAGTGAGAATGCTGTTATCCCATCACAGCAGTCAGAAAGTTAGACTGCCGTCATCCCATCACAGCAGGCTGAAAGTTAGACTTCAGTCATCCCATCACAGCAGCCAGAAAATGAGACTGTCGTCATCCCATCACAGCAGCCAGAAAGTGAGATTGACGTCATTCCATCACAGCTGCCAGAAAGTGAGACTGCCGTCATCCTATCAAAGCAGCCACAAAGTGAGACTGCTGTCATCCCATCACAGCAGCCAGAAAGTGAAACTGTCGTCATTCCATCACAGCAGCCAGAAAGTGAGACTGCAGTCATCACATCACAGCAGCCAGAAAGTGAGACAGCCATCATCCCATCACAGCAGCCAGAACGTGAGACTGCCAACAGCCCGTCACAGCATCCAGAAAATGAGACTGACTTCAGCTCATCACAGCAGCAGAAAGTGAAACTGCCATCATCCCATCACAGAGACTGCCCTCATCCTATCACAGCAGCCAGAAAGTGAGACAGCAATCAACCCATCACAGATGCCAGAAAGTGAGACAGCCATCATCCCATCACAGCAGCCAGAAAGTGAGACTGACTTCAGCTCATTACAGCAGCAGAAAGTGAAACTGCCATCGTCCCATCACAGAGACTACCCTCATCTCATCACAGCAGCCAGAAAGTGACACTGCCGTCAGCCCATCACAGCAGATAGAAAATGAGACTGTCGTCATTCCATCACAGCAGCCAGAAAGTGAAACTGTCGAAATTTCATCACAGCAGCCAGAAAGTGAGACTGTCGTCGTTCCATCACAGCAGCCAGAAAGTCAGACTGACGTCATCCCATCACAGCAGCCAGAAAGTGAGACCGCCATCATACCATCACAGCAGCCAGAAAGTGAGACTGCAGTCATGCCATTACAACACCCATAAAGTGAGACTGCCGTCATCCCATCACAGCAGCCAGAAAGTGAGACTGCCGTTATCCCATAACAGCAGCCAGAAAGTGATACTGCTGTTCTCATCACAGCAGTCAGAAAGTTAGACTGTCATCATACCATCACAGCAGCCAGAAAGTGAGATTGCCATCATCCCATCACAGTAGCCAGAAAGTGAGACTGCCGTCTTCCCATCACAGCAGCCACAAAGTGAGACTGCCGTCATCCCATCACAGCAGCCAGAAAGTGAGACTGCTGTCATCCCATCACAGCAGCCAGAAAGTGAGACAGCCATCATCCCAACACAGCAGCCAGAAAGTGAGACTGCCTTCAGCTCATCACAGCAGCAGAAAGTGAGACTGCCAACATCCCATCACAGCAGCCACAAAGTGAGACTGCCGTCATCTTATCACAGCAGCCAGAAAGTGAGACTGCCGTCATCTTATCACAGTAGCCAGGAAGTTAGACTGCCGTCATCTCATCACAGCACCTAGAAAGTGAGACTGCAGTTATCCCATCACAGCAGCCAGAAAGTGAGACTGCCGTCATCCTATCACAGCAGCCAGAAAGTGAGACTGCCGTCATCCCATCACAGCAGGCAGAAAGTGAGACTGCCATCATCCCATCACAGCAGGCAGAAAGTGAGACTGCAATCATCCCATCACAGCAGCCAGAAAATTAGACTGACGTCCTCCCATCACAGCAGCCAGAAAGTGAGACTGCCGTCAGCCCATCACAGCAGCCAGAAAGTAAGACTGCTGTCATCCCATCACAGCAGCCAGAAAGTGAGATTGCCGTCATACCATCACAGCAGCCAGAAAGTGAGACTGCCGTTATCCCTTCACAGCAGCCAGAAATTGATACTGAGGTTATCCCATCACAGCAGCCAGAAAGTGAGGCTGTCCTCATCCCATCACAGCAGCCAGACAGTGAGACTGCCGTCATCCTATCACAGCAGCCAGAAAGTGAGGCTGCTGTCATCCCATTACAGCAGCCAGAAAATAAGACTGCGGTCAGCCCATCTCATCAGACAGAAAGTGAAACTGCCGTCATCCCATCACAGAGACTGCACCCATCTCAACACAGCAGCCAGGAAGTGAGACTGCCGTCAGCCCATTACAGCAGCCAGAAAGTTATCCTGTCGTTATTCCATCACAGCAGCCAGAAAGTGAAACTGCCGTCATCCCCTCACAACAGCCAGAAAGTGAGTCAGCCATCATCCCATCACAGCAGCTAGAAAGTGAGACGGCCATCAGCTCATCACAGCAGCAGAAAGTGAGACTGCCGTCATCCCATCACAGCAGCCACAAAGTGAGACTGCCGTCATCTTATTACAGCAGCCAGAAAGTGAGACTGCAGTCATCCCCTCACAACAGCCAGAAAAAGAGACAGACATCATCCCATCACAGCAGCTAGAAAGTGAGACGGCCTTCAGATCATCACAGCAGCAGAAAGTGAGACTGCTGTCATCCCATCACAGCAGCCACAAAGTGAGACTGCCGTCATCTTATTACAGCAGCCAGAAAGTGAGACTGCTGTCATCCCATCACAGCAGCCAGAAAGTGAAACTGCCGTCATCTCATCACAGCACCCAGAAAGTGAGACTGCAGTCATCCCATCACAGCAGCCAGAAAGTGAGACTGCCGTTATTCCATCACAGCAGCCAGAAAGTGAGACTGTCGTCATTCCATCACAGCAGCCAGAAAGTGAGACTGCCGTCATCCCATCACAGCTGCCAGAAAGTGAGATTGCTGTCATCCCATCACAGCAGCCACAAAGTGAGACTGCCGTCATCTTATCACAGCAGCCAGAAAGTGAGACTGCCGTCATCTCATCACAGCACCCAGAAAATGAGACTGTAGACATCCCATCACAGCAGCCATAAAGTGAGACAGCCATCATCCCATCACAGCAGCCAAAAGTGAGACTGCCTTCAGCTCATCACAGCAGCAGAAAGTGTGACTGCCGTCATCCCATCACAGCAGCCACAAACTGAGACTGCCATCATCCCATCACAGCAGCCAGAAAGTGAGACTGCCGTCATCTCATCACAGCACCCAGAAAGTGAGACTGCAGTCATCCCATCACAGCAGCCAGAAAGTGAGACTGCCGTCATCCCATCACAGCAGCCAGAAAGTGAGACTACCGTCATCCCACCACAGCAGGCAGATAGTGAAACTGCAATCATCCCATCGCAGCAGCAAGAAAATATGACTGCCGTCATCCCATCACAGCAGCCAGAGAGTGAGACTGCTGTCATCCCATCACAGCAGCCAGAAAGTGAGATTGCCGTCATACCATCACAGCAGCCAGAAAGTAAGACTGCCGTTATCCCATCACAGCAGCCAGAAAGTGATACTGCCATTATCCCATCACAGCAGCCAGAAATTGAGACTGTCGTCATCCCATCACAGCGGCCAGAAAGTGAGACTGCTGTCATGCCATCACAGCAGCCAGAAAGTGAAACTATCGTCATCCCATCACAGCAGCCAGAAAGTGAGACTGCCGTCATCCCATCACATCAGCTAGAAAGTGAAACTGCCGTCATCCCATCACAGAGACTGCCCACATCTCATCACAGCAGCCAGAAAGTGAGACTGCCGTCAGCCTATTAAAGCAGCCAGAAAGTGAGACTGCTGTTTTCTCATCAAATTAGCCAGAAAAAGAGACTGTCGTAATTCCATCACAGCATCCAGAAAATGAGACTGCCGTCATCCCATCACATCAGCCAGAAAGTGAAACTGCCGTCATCCCATCACAGAGACTGCCATCATCTTATCAAAGCAGCCAGAAAGTGGGACTGCAGTAATCTCATCACAGCAGCCAGAAAGTGAGACAGCCATCATCCCATCACAGCAGCCAAAAAGTGAGACTGCCTTCAGCTCATCACAGCAGCAGAAAGTGAGACTGCCGTCATCCCATCACAGCAGCCAGACAGTGAGACTGCCGTCATCCTATCACAGCAGCCAGAAAGTGAGGCTGCTGTCATCCCATTACAGCAGCCAGAAAATAAGACTGCGGTCAGCCCATCTCATCAGCCAGAAAGTGAAACTGCCGTCATTCCATCACAGAGACTGCACCCATCTCAACACAGCAGCCAGGAAGTGAGACTGCCGTCAGCCCATTACAGCAGCCAGAAAGTTATCCTGTCGTTATTCCATCACAGCAGCCAGAAAGTGAGACTGCCGTCATCCCCTCACAACAGCCAGAAAGTGAGTCAGCCATCATCCCATCACAGCAGCTAGAAAGTGAGACGGCCTTCAGCTCATCACAGCAGCAGAAAGTGAGACTGCCGTCATCCCATCACAGCAGCCACAAAGTGAGACTGCCGTCATCTTATTACAGCAGCCAGAAAGTGAGACTGCAGTCATCCCCTCACAACAGCCAGAAAATGAGACAGACATCATCCCATCACAGCAGCTAGAAAGTGAGACGGCCTTCAGATCATCACAGCAGCAGAAAGTGAGACTGCTGTCATCCCATCACAGCAGCCACAAAGTGAGACTGCCATCATCTTATTACAGCAGCCAGAAAGTGAGACTGCTGTCATCCCATCACAGCAGCCAGAAAGTGAAACTGCCGTCATCTCATCACAGCACCCAGAAAGTGAGACTGCAGTCATCCCATCACAGCAGCCAGAAAGTGAGACTGCCGTTATTCCATCACAGCAGCCAGAAAGTGAGACTGTCGTCATTCCATCACAGCAGCCAGAAAGTGAGACTGCCGTCATCCCATCACAGCTGCCAGAAAGTGAGATTGCTGTCATCCCATCACAGCAGCCACAAAGTGAGACTGCCGTCATCTTATCACAGCAGCCAGAAAGTGAGACTGCCGTCATCTCATCACAGCACCCAGAAAATGAAACTGTAGACATCCCATCACAGCAGCCATAAAGTGAGACAGCCATCATCCCATCACAGCAGCCAAAAGTGAGACTGCCTTCAGCTCATCACAGCAGCAGAAAGTGTGACTGCCGTCATCCCATCACAGCAGCCACAAACTGAGACTGCCATCATCCCATCACAGCAGCCAGAAAGTGAGACTGCCGTCATCTCATCACAGCACCCAGAAAGTGAGACTGCAGTCATCCCATCACAGCAGCCAGAAAGTGAGACTGCCGTCATACCATCACAGCAGCCAGAAAGTGATACTGCCATTATCCCATCACAGCAGCCAGAAAGTGAGACTGTCGTCATCCCATCACAGCAGCCAGAAAGTGAGACTGTCGCCATTCCATCACAGCAGCCAGAAAGTGAGACTGCCGTCATCCTATCAGAGCGGCCAGAAAGTGAGACTGCTGTCATGCCATCACAGCAGCCAGAAAGTGAAACTATCGTCATCCCATCACAGCAGCCAGAAAGTGAGACTGCCGTCATCCCATCACATCAGCTAGAAAGTGAAACTGCCGTCATCCCATCACAGAGACTGCCCACATCTCATCACAGCAGCCAGAAACTGAGACTGCCGTCAGCCTATTAAAGCAGCCAGAAAGTGAGACTGCTGTTTTCTCATCAAATTAGCCAGAAAAAGAGACTGTCGTAATTCCATCACAGCATCCAGAAAATGAGACTGCCGTCATCCCATCACATCAGCCAGAAAGTGAAACTGCCGTCATCCCATCACAGAGACTGCCATCATCTTATCAAAGCAGCCAGAAAGTGGGACTGCAGTAATCTCATCACAGCAGCCAGAAAGTGAGACAGCCATCATCCCATCACAGCAGCCAAAAAGTGAGACTGCCTTCAGCTCATCACAGCAGCAGAAAGTGAGACTGCCGTCATCCCATCACAGCAGCGAAAAACTGAGACTGCGGTCATCTTATCACAGCAGCCAGAAAGTGAGACTGCCGTCATCCCATCACAGCAGCCAGAAAGTGAGACTGCCGTCTTCTCATCACAGCACCCAGAAAGTGAGACTGCAGTCATCCCATCACAGCAGCCAGAAAGTGAGACTGCCGTCATTCCATCACAGCAGCCAGAACGTGAGACTGCTGTCATCCCATCACAGCAGCCAGAAAGTTAGATTGCCGTCATACCATCACAGCAGCCAGAAAGTAAGACTGCCGTTATCCCATCACAGCAGCCAGAAAGTGATACTGTCGTTATCCCATCACAGCAGCCAGAAAGTGAGACGGTCGTCATCCCATCACAGCAGCCAGAAAATGAAACTGTCGTCATTCCATCACAGCAGCCAGAAAGTGAGACAGCCATCATCCCATTACAGCAGCCAGAAAGTGAGACTGCTGTCAACCCATCACAGCAGCCTGAGAGTGAACTGCCGTCATCCCATCACAGAGACTACCCTCTTCTCATCACAGCAGCCAGAAATTGAGACTGCCGTCAGCCCATCACAGCAGCCAGAAAGTCAAACTGCTGTCATCCCATCACAGAGACTACCCTCATCTCATCATAGCTGCCAGAAATTGAGACTGCCGTCAGGCCATCACAGCAGCCAGAAAGTGAGACTGCCGTTATCTCATCAAATCAGCCAGAAAATGAGACTGTCATCATTCCATCACAGCAGCCAGAAAGTGAGACTCTCGTCATTCCAACACAGCAGCCAGAAAGTGATTCTGACGTCATCCCATCACAGCAGCAAGAAAGTGAGACTGCCGTCATCCCATCAAAGCAGCCAGAAAGTGAGACTTCTGCCATTCCACCACAGCAGCCAGAAAGTGAGACTACAGTCATCCCATTACAGCAGCAAGAAAGTGAGACTGTCGTCATCCCATCACAGCAGCCAGAAAGTGAGAATGCAGTCATCCCATCACAGCAGCCAGAAAGTGACACAGCCTTCATCCCATCACAACAGCCAGAAAGTGAGACTGCCAACAGCCCATCACAGCATCTAGAAAATGAGACTGCCGTCATCCCATCACAGCAGCCAGAAAGTGAAACTGCCGGTATCCCATCACAAAGATTGCCCACATCTCATCACAGCAGCCAGAAAGTGAGACTGCTGTCAGCCCATTACAGCAGCCAGAAAGTGAGACTGCTATTATCCCATAAAATCAGCCAGAAAATGAGACTGCCGTTATTACATCACAGCAGCCAGAAAGTGAGCCTGTCGTCATTCCATCACAGAAGCCAGAAAGTGAGACTGCAGTCATCCCATCACAGCAGCCAGAAAGTGAGACAGCCATCATCCCATCACAGCAGCCAAAAAGTGAGACTGCCTTCAGCTCATCACAGCAGCAGAAAGTGAGACTGCCGTCATCCCATCACAACAGCCAGAAAGTGAGACTGCCAACAGCCCATCACAGCATCTAGAAAATGAGACTGCCGTCATCCCATCACATCAGCCAGAAAGTGAAACTGCCGTCATCCCATGACTGCCCACATCTCATCACAGCAGCCAGAAAGTGAAACTGCCGTCTGTCTATTAAAGCAGCAAGAAAGTGAGACTGCTGTTATCCCATCAAATCAGCCAGAAAATGAGACTGTCGTCATTCCATCACAGCAGCCAGAAAGTGAGACTGCCGTCATTCTATCACAGCAGCCAGAAAGTGAGACTGCCGTCATCTTATCAAAGCAGCCAGAAAGTGGGACTGCAGTAATCTCATCACAGTAGCCAGAAAGTGAGACTGCAGTCATCCCATCACAGCAGCCAGAAAGTGAGACAGCCATCATCCCATCACAGCAGCCAAAAAGGGAGACTGCCTTCAGCTCATCACAGCAGCAGAAAGTGAGACTGCCGTCATCCCATCACAGCAGCGAAAAACTGAGACTGCCGTCATCCTATCACAGCAGCCAGAAAGTGAGACTGCAGTCATCCCATCACAGCAGCCAGAAAGTGAGACTGCCGTCATCTCATCACAGCACCCAGAAAGTGAAATTGCAATCATCCCATCGCAGCAGCCAGAAAATAAGACTGCCGTCATCCCATCACAGCAGCCAGAAAGTGGAACTGCTGTCAGCCCATCACAGCAGCCAGAAAGTGAGACTGCTGTCATCCCATCACAGCAGCCAGAAAGTGAGATTGCCGTCATACCATCACAGCAGCCAGAAAGTAAGACTGCCGCTATCCCATCACAGCAGCCAGAAAGTGATACTGCCGTTATCCCATCACAGCAGCCAGAAAGTGAGACTGTCGTCATCCCATCACAGCAGCCAGAAAGTGAGACTGTCGTCTTTCCAACACAGCAGCCAGAAAGTGAGACTGCCGTCATCCTATCACAGCAGCCAGAAAGTGAGACTGCCGTCATCCCATCACAACAGCCAGAAAGTGAGACTGCCAACAGCCCATCACAGCATCTAGAAAATGAGACTGCCGTCATCCCATCACATCAGCCAGAAAGTGAAACTGCCGTCATCCCATCACAGAGACTGCCCACATCTCATCACAGCAGCCAGAAAGTGAGACTGCCGTCAGCCTATTAAAGCAGCCAGAAAGTGAGACTGCTGTTATCCCATCAAATCAGCCAGAAAATGAGACTGTCGTCATTCCATCACAGCAGCCAGAAAGTGAGATTTCCGTCATTCCATCACAGAAGCCAGAAAGTGAGACTGCAGTCATCCCATCACAGCAGCCAGAAAGTGAAACAGCCATCATCCCATCAAAGCAGCCAAAACGTGAGACTGCCGTTTTCTTATCACAGCAGCTAGAAAGTGAGACTGCCATCATCCCATCACAGCAGCCAGAAAGTAAGACTGCCGTCATCTCATCACAGCACCCAAAAAGTGAGACTGCCGTCATCCCATCACAGCAGCCAGAAAGTGAGACTGCCGGCATCCCATCACAGCAGGCAGAAAGTGAGACTGCAATCATCCCATCGCAGCAGCCAGAAAATAAGACTGCCGTCATCCCATCACAGCAGCCAGAAAGTGAGACTGCCGTCAGCCCATCACAGCAGCAAGAAAGTTATACTGCTGTCATCCCATCACAGCAGCCAGAAAGTGAGATTGCCGTCATCCCATCACAGAGACTGCCCACATCTTATCACAGCAGCAAGAAAGTGAGACTGTCGTCAGCCCATCACAGCAGCCAGAAAGTGAGACTGCAGTCATGCCATTACAGTAGCCAGAAAGTGAGACTGCCGTCATCCCATCACAGCAGCCAGAAAGTGAGACTGCCGTTATCCCATAACAGCAGCCAGAAAGTGAGACTGTTGTTATCTCATCATAGCAGCCAGAATGTGAGACTGCCATCATCCCATCACAGTAGCCAGAAAGTTGAACTGCCGTCATCCCATCACAGCATGCTGAAAGTTAGACTTCATTGATCCCATCACAGCAGCCAGAAAATGAGACTGCCGTCATCCCATCACAGCAGCCAGAAAGTGTGACTGCCATCATCCCATCACAGTAGCCAGAAAGTTGAACTGCCGTCATCCCATCACAGCATGCTGAAAGTTAGACTTCATTGATCCCATCACAGCAGCCAGAAAATGAGACTGCCGTCATCCCATCACAGCAGCCAGAAAGTTAGACTGTCATCATTCCAACACAGCAGCCAGAAAGTGATACTGTTGTTATCGCATCACAGCAGCCAGAAAGTGAGAATTTCGTCATCCCATCACAGCAGCCAGTAAGTGAGATTGACGTCATTCCATCACAGCAGTCAGAAAGTGAGACTGCCGTCATCCTATCACAGCAGTCAGAAAGTGAGACTGCTGTCATCCCATCACAGCAGCCAGAAAGTGAAACTGTCGTCATCCCATCACAGCAGCCAGAAAGTGAGACTGCAGTTATCCCATCACAGCAGCCAGAAAGTGAGACTGCCATCATCCCAGCACAGCAGCCAGAACGTGAGACTGCCAACAGCCCATCACAGCATCCAGAAAATGAGACTGACTTCAGCTCATCACAGCAGCAGAAAGTGAAACTGCCGTCATCCCATCACAGAGACTGCCCTCTGTAAAAACATTGAAATTAATACATCAAGTTATCAAATATTTCATAGTAAGACATATACGTTTATAGTTCTGTTTATGTTGGAGGGCATAGGTTATTAATAAAGTTTATAAGGGATAAATATTAAAATGCCCATATTGAATATACTTGAGTGCTGAGCATGGAGGGATATATTTGAATCCTTCCCGAAGCTTCCCGAAGTTTCCAGAAGGTTACGTAATATGGAACTATATTCAACTGTGTTACACTAGAATGCCCTATATGGTCTGAACAGCTGGTATATAATGCACGATGGAGGGGGCTACTGCTCACTCCCCACATTGCCTGCTGTGAGAAGACTCGAGGCTGCAAAGATGAAGACACGCTAAGAGATGACATCCCCTGCATTGCCGTTCAGGACCCAAAGAAAGATGGGTAAAGACTTCTCATTGATCATTATGGACTAAATGAACTCTTTGCGTAGGCTATCAAAGTATATTATTTTTCCTTTTTGTAACTGAACCCTGGCAACCATTTTTAAATAGATAAAATACATTTATTTTTACATTTTTGAGGTCTTTTCATTCATGCGCCTTTACGTATTTGAAGAAAAATATATTTAAGAGTATATTTTTTAACATTTGGCGAGTCAGCTATTCGTGATTTTTTTACATTTTTTTGTTGTTCCTTCACTTTGCATAAGGGGGGTCGAAGTTATCAAAGTCATAAGTATTTTAAGTATCTCCTGCAAAGGATCAGGAATCGACAATTTATAAAAATCACGCAGAACCTAGGAAATACGTATAAGTCAAGTAGCATGAATGTTTTTTTTTTGTTTAAATGAACTTTAAAGACTTTGTAAAGCCACAGAAGTTAACTTTTGACGTATTTTTGAGCAAGAAAGATAAAGTCAGTCCATAAGAAGTATTGGACGTGCTGAACAAGGTGAATCAAGTCTTACAGGATCATCCATCGGATCATCTGATCATTTCAGGTAAGAAAATGGATTTTATCTCTTCATATGTTAAGCAAAGTAAACTTCAGTTCACTTATTCAGATATTTCTAATGTAGAGGAGCTTTGGTTACGCTTTTATGAGGAGTGTGAACTTGAGAATTCACGTATAGAATGTGCAAGGTCTTTTAATAGAGAGAAACAGAAAATCAGAAATGTCTGTCATTTAGTCTATGATTTTCACAAGTTAATCGTAGAAAAGTGTAAAAATGGTGGAAATAGACAACCTGAATTGTCAGGAGAGTCAGTGACAGAGAAATCCAGAGACTGCTTAGAACCTGGAATGTCAGTCAGTGATATTGTGAATTCTGACTGTAATGTTGGCTGTAATTTTGCAAATCAGAATTTTGATAATGGCGGCAGACATGTGCTACGTAATCAAGGTGATTTTCAGGACACTGGGAAAGAAGCAGGAAATGACGTAGAGAAGCCAGAAGGGGGAGGAGCCAGAGTGGGACACGTGCAGAAAAGACACGTGGAAAGAGAAAATGGCGACGATCAGTTTCTAAAAATGGAACAGGCTAAGTTAGGGATTAAACTTAGAAAAAATTTAATGGACATATGCAAATTAATTCCCGCATATAATCCCAAAATACATGTTTGCAGAAATTCAGAGATATTTGAAAGTTCCATTGAGAAGTTAAATTTAACCAATAGTGAGACGAATCAGTTATTCCGTATGTGGTTACCTCAGCATTTCTTTAGACAATTGGCATTAAACAAGTCTTCTGACAATGAGACATTTGATTGTTCAAATGATAATGATATCATAAGGCTGAAAAATCTCATCTTCTGTACAAGGAATGAATCTGATCCAAACTATGAGATGTTGAAGGAATTACAAATTGAACAGAATGAGAGTACGTTCTCATTTATGTCCGTTTTTGAACGTTTGTATAGGGCGGTTATTCCAAATGTGAGATTGGATGGAATGATACGGTTATTCATCAAGAAATTTAATTTCCTTGATAATGCAGCCTGTGCGGTGGCAGTAAATAAAAAGTCCCTATTCGAATGTACGACATTTATTGATTTTGTTAGAAAAAGTCAATTAAAACAGAAATTAATTAATTCTGAAAAACCGACACGAAAAAGGGAGCGTTTTTGTGAAAAACCAACAGTGTCTCCCAGATCCAGATATTTCTGTGACAGGATGTATGAAATTCGCAGGAAATTTCATGTGAATTATAAGTCATACACCCCCCCTCTTTCCTTGACACCTTCAATGAAAGAGAAAATTGTCACAAAATCTGATACCGATTATCTCAGACAAATGATGAGTAATAGCTTTGAAAGACAGAAACAGGTGTCTTGTGGAGATCCTCTCCCTGGGTTAGGATTTGATAGCCCGCGACAGCTGGGTGGCCTTTCAGAGAGAGACATTCTCTCTCATATAAGAGAAAGCCTTGAATTACATAAGTTCCGAGATTCCTATAAGTTCAAAGGGAATCTAATAAAGCGAATCTTTGAAGAAAAAATTAGGTATGGTCTTCAGTTAAATAAAGTGGATTTCTGGGTAAATTAATTTTATTGTTTGATGAGTATGTTTATTCATATACAGTGAATCAATACATATATATATATGTGTATGTGTGTGTATATATATATATATATATATATATATATTAAAGGTAGTGATAGTAAATCAAGGTCATATTTTCATTTAGTAAAATGATAGTTAAATGTTATAAATTAATAATTTGATCTCTGTATATGAATAATAATATTTAAAATAAAATAATAAGAGAAAGTAACGGATTTTAAGTGTTTCATTTTTATCATAAATATGATAATAATTTTATTCTTTTATTTCCCTCAGAATTTATCAGTAAAACAGATTGATGAAGTATTAACTTTTTATTTTTACATATGTTCTTGTCCTCAATCAGGTAACATATATTTTCTTGTGTAAGGTTAATTCGCGAAAGCATGATTGATAATAATTATTATTTTCTCAGGTACCAATGGTCAGAGAAGTATACTTGAACGTTTTTTTTATGAATATATATATATCTCCTTTAGAGTTATTAGAAATGTAATCTGAGCTTTGGAAGTGTAGTAAAACTGCTTGCTGTTTTGGAATGGTGTTCCTTGCACGTAACCAGAGCATGACTTGGTACTAAAGCTAAAAATAAATGTTTGTTCCATGGTCATATGTACAGTGTGTAATACATTGGAATTTGTTTTTTTCGAGAAGTACTTCAAATTAGTAACATAATTTTTGAAATGCGCATAGAATATTGAAAAAAAAAAGGATATGTGTTTGTCAGTTTCTATGTAGAAGTGTATGTTGGAAAAAAACATGACAGTCTTGTGTGCATAGATGTGTCTTTGAATGATTGATTGTTGAGCAGCTGCTAAAGTCAGAGTACTTGGATCCAGAGTGAGAGAAAAAAAAAAAAAAAAAAAGGGGAATTTTTATTTTAACTTCGAGGTTATAATATGTATGTATAATATTAGATAATAAGTTATAGTACATAAGTATAAATGAAGGAATTTATACCGGATATATATATATCTTATTCTTAGACATTTCTTTAGTATAGAGATATTAGGATTTTTTATTAAGGGTTTATTCTGAAGAGTTACATTCTAGAATAAGGTTATAACGTTTTGATTTTTTTTTATATCTTTTGTGTTAGTCACTTCTTTTATTGGTACATAGATTGAAAATCATTTTTCTTTTCAAATGTGGAAGTGATATTTATAATATGGTCTTGAAGATATACCACACAAATTTTAATTTAATTTAATCTAAACATATTAATTTTTATAATATCATATTTTATGATATTGAAAGGGGGAGGTTTGGTCTCAATCACACACATTTATATTTGATAAATATATGTGTTTACAGGATACTTTAATAATTAATATTTCAAGTACAAAGGAAGAATTGGGAATAAAAAAAAATATATTTGAAGTATATCATAATGCATTTATATACTAAGAGAAGTGTATTATTTGCAAGGTTACATGACTTAATTATTTCTTATAGGTTACTGATAGGTATGGTAATCCTATAAGATACTGGTAACATTAAGGTTAAAGACATAGGTGTTATATACATAGAAGGCCTTATTTCTATTTCAATTTTTATTTTTATTCCGATTTTCATTTTTCCTTTTATTCCTATTTTTTATATTAATTATTATTTAATATTCACATTTTTAATCAAAATCTTAAATTCTACAATTTTTATTTTTTCTTCAGATTTTAAATATCTCAATTGAGAAGACACTTCAATATTTAGTTCAGTAATATCTAATATAAGAATATTACTTTATTAAATATGAATCATATTAAAAGGGAAAAGTTCCATTTTTTGGAAGAAAAGATACTTCCTTCATCAATATATATACAATTGTTTATTTCCTAGTAACACATTATTTTTATATTAGTATGTTAACACAATAAGGATGAAATATTACTTATGGTTACACATTTCTTTATAGTAGGTTATTTAATAAATAATAGGCAAATCAAATAAATTAAATTAGAGTAATAAAGATGGAAGATCGACGTACATCTAGGTTTACCTTCCTATATTTACAAATAATATATATTATATTTTTAATCAATAATAATTTATAATGGGTATTATTGTGTTTTGATGGTATCATCCAGTCTTTTCTAAAAGGTTATTTGCTTTGATTTATAATTTACAAATGATCTAACTAAAAGCCACATTGTTGCCTTTCATATTTATAATATGATACATGTTATAGGTACACATTATATTATTTCATACTTTATATTATATTTTGGTTACATTCAACACATTGCCACCTATGGGTTTGGAAGGGTAATACACCAATGATAAAAAAGGTCATTACAAGAGAATACTATCGTCTATACCATTATACAGTATTTTATCATTCTGAGTATCAATTATATTAATACTTCTACGATAATAATAATGACATGGTATTATAGTATTAGAAGTTATGATACGCTGTGACATTTATTAGTGATAGTTATTGCCATATTTGGTATTTAGATTAGGGAGTGAAATCTTCAATCAAGATTACAAAAGATAAAACGACTTTATATTTTTCCTAAAGTTAAAAGGGATTCTGCAAAAAGGTCCAAAAGGTAACGTCTCAAATGAGACTGTGTAACATACAAAATACACTTACCGTGCTTGCATCTCAGAAACATAGTGCTCTTTTGGTTCAAGGATGGACAATGACACATGGTCTGTGCATTAAGACCTCCCTAAAGTTACTAAGAAGAGCAATGACGTGTTAAAGTTAACCCCTGTCGTGCTGACCAAGAACGTCTTAACATCTGTCCAAAAGGATTTGACAACAGGCAGCATGGAGGATAAAAGGTGACTAATGTAAATTGCACTGCACAGACATCAAAGACTTTTGCTATTCTTCTACATTCATGAACTGTGGTTTATCAACATTGGCTATGGACTTTGTAATAAAGAATAAAGTTTATGGACTTTGATCTAACGATGATAAACGCAATACGGGACTGTATTAAATTGGTAACCATTCATTTTTATCAAAGGATTTATTTCTAAGAGACTCTGTTTATGCCGGATTACATCGGAGATAAGAAGACATCAACTCAGAGGACATCATTTGGTGACCGGATTTGGTTTTTTGCATTTCTTTTTAGGTCTAGCGAAGTATAGTTTTATACATTTTTATATGATTGATCAGTCACAGCCTGTCATAACATGAATCCACATTATTATATTATTGAACTTACATGAATAATGCAAATTAATTATTCTTCATCATTATTATTGATATTAATCCGTTATTGCCAAATAAGGAAAGAAGATTTGTTATTTTAATGATGTATTAATTAATTTCGGGGTTACTCCACCCGCTTCAAGTGGGGTTTGTAAAAACATTGAAATTAATACATCAAGTTATCAAATATTTCATAGTAAGACATATACGTTTATAGTTCTGTTTATGTTGGAGGGCATAGGTTATTAATAAAGTTTATAAGGGATAAATATTAAAATGCCCATATTGAATATACTTGAGTGCTGAGCATGGAGGGATATATTTGAATCTTTCCCGAAGCTTCCCGAAGTTTCCAGAAGGTTACGTAATATGGAACTATATTCAACTGTGTTACACTAGAATGCCCTATATGGTCTGAACAGCTGGTATATAATGCACGATGGAGGGGGCTACTGCTCGCTCCCCACATTGCCTGCTGTGAGAAGACTCGAGGCTGCAAAGATGAAGACACGCTAAGAGATGACATCCCCTGCATTGCCGTTCAGGACCCAAAGAAAGATGGGTAAAGACTTCTCATTGATCATTATGGACTAAATGAACTCTTTGCGTATGCTATCAAAGTATATTATTTTTCCTTTTTGTAACTGAACCCTGGCAACCATTTTTAAATAGATAAAATACATTTATTTTTACATTTTTGAGGTCTTTTCATTCATGCGCCTTTACGTATTTGAAGAAAAATATATTTAAGAGTATATTTTTTAACACCCTCATCCTATCACAGCAGCCAGAAAGTGAGACAGCAATCATCCCATCACAAAAGCCAGAAAGTGAGACAGCCATCATCCCATCACAGCAACCAGAAAGTGAGACTGACTTCAGCTCATCACAGCAGCAGAAAGTGAAACTGACGTCACCCCATCAGAGAGATTACCCTCATCTCATCACAGCAGCTAGAAAGTGACACTGCCGTCAGCCCATCACAGCAGATAGAAAATGAGACTGTCGTCATTCCATCACAGCAGCCAGAAAGTGAAACTGTCGTCATTTCATCACAGCAGCCAGAAAGTGAGACTGCCTTCATCCCATCACAACAGCCAGAAAGTGAGACTGCCAACAGCCCATCACAGCAGCCAGAAAGTGAGACTGCAGTCATGCCATTACAGCAGCCAGAAAGTGAGACTGCCGTCATCCCATCACAGCAGGCTGAAAGTTAGACTTCAGTCATTCCATCACAGCAGCCAGAAAATGAGACTTCCGTCATCCCATCATAGCAGCCAGAAAGTGATACTGCCGTTATCGCATCACAGCAGCCAGAAAGTGAGACTGTCGTCATCCCATCACAGCAGCCAGAAAGTGAGATTGACGTCATTCCATCACAGCTGCCAGAAAGTGAGACTGCCGTCATCCTATCACAGCAGCCAGAAAGTGAGACTGCTGTCATCCCATCACAGCAGCAAGAAAGTGAAACTGTCGTCATCCCATCACAGCAGCCAGAAAGTGAGACTGCAGTCATCACATCACAGCAACCAGAAAGTGAGACAGCCATCATCCCATCACAGCAGCCAGAACGTGAGACTGCCAACAGCCCGTGACAGCATCCAGAAAATGAGACTGACTTCAGCTCATCACAGCAGCAGAAAGTGAAACTGCCGTAATCCCATCACAGAGACTGCCCTCATCCTATCACAGCAGCCAGAAAGTGAGACAGCAATCATCCCATCACAGATGCCAGAAAGTGAGACAGCCATCTTCCCATCACAGCAGCCAGAAAGTGAGACTGACTTCAGCTCATTACAGCAGCAGAAAGTGAAACTGCCGTCATCCCATCACAGAGACTACCCTCATCTCATCAAAGCAGCCAGAAAGTGACACTGCCGTCAGCCCATCACAGCAGATAGAAAATGAGACTGTCGTCATTCCATCACAGCAGCCAGAAAGTGAAACTGTCGAAATTTCATCACAGCAGCCAGAAAGTGAGACTGTCGTCGTTCCATCACAGTAGCCAGAAAGTCAGACTGACGTCATCCCATCACAGCAGCCAGAAAGTGAGAAAGCCGTCATCCCATCACAGCAGCCAGAAAGTAAGACTGCAGTCATGCCATTACAGCAGCCAGAAAGTGAGACTGCCGTCATCCCATCACAGCAGCCAGAAAGTGAGACTGCCGTTATCCCATAACAGCAGCCAGAAAGTGAGACTGCTGTTATCTCATCACAGCAGCCAGAAAGTTAGACTGTCATCATACCATCACAGCAGCCAGAAAGTGAGATTGCCATCATCCCATCACAGTAGCCAGAAAGTGAGACTGCCGTCTTCTCATCACAGCAGCCACAAAGTGAGACTGCCGTCATCCCATCACAGCAGCCAGAAAGTGAGACTGCTGTCATCTCATCACAGCAGCCAGAAAGTGAGACAGCCATCATCCCATCACAGCAGCCAGAAAGTGAGACTGCCTTCAGCTCATCACAGCAGCAGAAAGTGAGACTGCCAACATCCCATCACAGCAGCCACAAAGTGAGACTGCCGTCATCTTATCACAGCAGCCAGAAAGTGAGACTGCCGTCTTCCCATCACAGCAGCCAGAAAGTGAGACCGCCGTCATCCCATCACAGCAGCCAGAAAGTAAGACTGCAGTCATGCCATTACAGCAGCCAGAAAGTGAGACTGCCGTCATCCCATCACAGCAGCCAGAAAGTGAGACAGCCGTTATTCCATAACAGCAGCCAGAAAGTGAGACTGCTGTTATCTCATCACAGCAGCCAGAAAGTTAGACTGTCATCATACCATCACAGCAGCCAGAAAGTGAGATTGCCATCATCCCATCTCAGTAGCCAGAAAGTGAGACTGCCGTCATCCCATCACAGCAGCCAGAAAGTGAGACTGCTGTCATCCCATCACAGCAGCCAGAAAGTGAGACAGCCATCATCCCATCACAGCAGCCAGAAAGTGAGACTGCTTTCAGCTCATCACAGCAGCAGAAAGTGAGACTGCCAACATCTTATCACAGCAGCCACAAAGTGAGACTGCCGTCATCTTATCACAGCAGCCAGAAAGTGAGACTGCCGTCTTCCCATCACAGAAGCCAGAAAGTGAGACTGCAGTCATCCCATCACAGCAGCCAGAAAGTGAGACAGCCATCATCCCATCAAAGCAGCCAAAAAGTGAGACTGCCGTTTTCTTATCACAGCAGCCAGAAAGTGAGACTGCCGTCTTCCCATCACAGAAGCCAGAAAATAAGACTGCCATCATCCCATCACAGCAGCCAGAAAGTGAGACTGCCGTCAGCCCATCACAGCAGCAAGAATGTTAGACTGCTGTCATCCCATCACAGCAGCCAGAAAGTGAGATTGCCGTCATCCCATCACAGAGACTGCCCACATCTTATCACAGCAGCAAGAAAGTGAGACTGTCGTCAGCCCATCACAGCAGCCAGAAAGTGAGACTGCAGTCATGCCATTACAGTAGCCAGAAAGTGAGACTGCCGTCATCCCATCACAGCAGCCAGAAAGTGAGACTGCCGTTATCCCATAACAGCAGCCAGAAAGTGAGACTGTTGTTATCTCATCATAGCAGCCAGAATGTGAGACTGCCATCATCCCATAACAGCAGCCAGAAAGTGAGACTGCAGTCATCCCATCACAGCAGCCAGAAAGTGTGACTGCCATCATCCCATCACAGTAGCCAGAAAGTTGAACAGCCGTCATCCCATCACAGCATGCTGAAAGTTAGACTTCATTGATCCCATCACAGCAGCCAGAAAATGAGACTGCCGTCATCCCATCACAGCAGCCAGAAAGTTAGACTGTCATCATTCCAACACAGCAGCCAGAAAGTGATACTGTTGTTATCGCATCACAGCAGCCAGAAAGTGAGAATTTCGTCATCCCATCACAGCAGCCAGTAAGTGAGATTGACGTCATTCCATCACAGCAGTCAGAAAGTGATACTGCCGTCATCCTATCACAGCAGCCAGAAAGTGAGACTGCCATCATCCCAGCACAGCAGCCAGAACGTGAGACTGCCAACAGCCCATCACAGCATCCAGAAAATGAAACTGACTTCAGCTCATCACAGCAGCAGAAAGTGAAACTGCCGTCATCCCACCACAGAGACTGCCCTCATCCTATCACAGCAGCCAGAAAGTGAGACAGCAATCATCCCATCACAAAAGCCAGAAAGTGAGACAGCCATCATCCCATCACAGCAACCAGAAAGTGAGACTGACTTCAGCTCATCACAGCAGCAGAAAGTGAAACTGCCGTCATCCCATCAGAGAGATTACCCTCATCTCATCACAGCAGCTAGAAAGTGACACTGCCGTCAGCCCATCACAGCAGATAGAAAGGGAGACTGTCGTCATTCCATCACAGCAGCCAGAAAGTGAAACTGTCGTCATTTCATCACAGCAGACAGAAAGTGAGACAGCCTTCATCCCATCACAACAGCCAGAAAGTGAGACTGCCAACAGCCCATCACAGCAGCCAGAAAGTGAGACTGCAGTCATGCCATTACAGCAGCCAGAAAGTGAGACTGCCGTTTACCCATCACAGCAGCCAGAAAGTGAGAATGCCGTTATCCCATAACAGCAGCCAGAAAGTGAGACTGCCGTTATCTCATCACAGCAGCCAGAAAGTGAGACTGCAGTCATCCCATCACAGCAGCCAGAAAGTGAGACTGCCATCATCCCATCACAGTAGCCAGAAAGTTAGACTGCCGTCATCCCATCACAGCAGGCTGAAAGTTAGACTTCAGTCATTCCATCACAGCAGCCAGAAAGTGAGACTGCCGTTTACCCATCACAGCAGCCAGAAAGTGAGAATGCCGTTATCCCATAACAGCAGCCAGAAAGTGAGACTGCCGTTATCTCATCACAGCAGCCAGAAAGTGAGACTGCAGTCATCCCATCACAGCAGCCAGAAAGTGAGACTGCCATCATCCCATCATAGCAGCCAGAAAGTGATACTGCCATTATCGCATCACAGCAGCCAGAAAGTGAGACTGTCGTCATCCCATCACAGCAGCCAGAAAGTGAGATTGACGTCATTCCATCACAGCTGCCAGAAAGTGAGACTGCCGTCATCCTATCACAGCAGCCAGAAAGTGAGACTGCTGTCATCCCATCACAGCAGCAAGAAAGTGAAACTGTCGTCATCCCATCACAGCAGCCAGAAAGTGAGACTGCAGTCATCACATCACAGCAACCAGAAAGTGAGACAGCCATCATCCCATCACAGCAGCCAGAACGTGAGACTGCCAACAGCCCGTGACAGCATCCAGAAAATGAGACTGACTTCAGCTCACCACAGCAGCAGAAAGTGAAACTGCCGTCATCCCATCACAGAGACTGCCCTCATCCTATCACAGCAGCCAGAAAGTGAGACAGCAATCATCCCATCACAGATGCCAGAAAGTGAGACAGCCATCTTCCCATCACAGCAGCCAGAAAGTGAGACTGACTTTAGCTCATTACAGCAGCAGAAAGTGAAACTGCCGTCATCCCATCACAGAGACTACCCTCATCTCATCAAAGCAGCCAGAAAGTGAAACTGCCGTCAGCCCATCACAGCAGATAGAAAATGAGACTGTCGTCATTCCATCACAGCAGCCAGAAAGTGAAACTGTCGAAATTTCATCACAGCAGCCAGAAAGTGAGACTGTCGTCGTTCCATCACAGTAGCCAGAAAGTCAGACTGACGTCATCCCATCACAGCAGCCAGAAAGTGAGACCGCCGTCATCCCATCACAGCAGCCAGAAAGTAAGACTGCAGTCATGCCATTACAGCAGCCAGAAAGTGAGACTGCCGTCATCCCATCACAGCAGCCAGAAAGTGAGACTGCCGTTATCCCATAACAGCAGCCAGAAAGTGAGACTGCTGTTATCTCATCACAGCAGCCAGAAAGTTAGACTGTCATCATACCATCACAGCAGCCAGAAAGTGAGATTGCCATCATCCCATCACAGTAGCCAGAAAGTGAGACTGCCGTCTTCCCATCACAGCAGCCACAAAGTGAGACTGCCGTCATCCCATCACAGCAGCCAGAAAGTGAGACTGCTGTCATCCCATCACAGCAGCCAAAAAGTGAGACAGCCATCATCCCATCACAGCAGCCAGAAAGTGAGACTGCCTTCAGCTCATCACAGCAGCAGAAAGTGAGACTGCCAACATCCCATCACAGCAGCCACAAAGTGAGACTGCCGTCATCTTATCACAGCAGCCAGAAAGTGAGACTGCCGTCTTCCCATCACAGCAGCCAGAAAATGAGACCGCCGTCATCCCATCACAGCAGCCAGAAAGTAAGACTGCAGTCATGCCATTACAGCAGCCAGAAAGTGAAACTGCCGTCATCCCATCACAGCAGCCAGAAAGTGAGACTGCCGTTATCCCATAACAGCAACCAGAAAGTGAGACTGCTGTTATCTCATCACAGCAGCCAGAAAGTTAGACTGTCATCATACCATCACAGCAGCCAGAAAGTGAGATTGCCATCATCCCATCTCAGTAGCCAGAAAGTGAGACTGCCGTCTTCCCATCACAGCAGCCACAAAGTGAGACTGCCGTCATCCCATCACAGCAGCCAGAAAGTGAGACTGCTGTCATCCCATCACAGCAGCCAGAAAGTGAGACAGCCATCATCCCATCACAGCAGCCAGAAAGTGAGACTGCCTTCAGCTCATCACAGCAGCAGAAAGTGAGACTTTAAACATCCCATCACAGCAGCCACAAAGTGAGACTGCCGTCATCTTATCACAGCAGCCAGAAAGTGAGACTGCCGTCTTCCCATCACAGCAGCCAGAAAGTGAGACTGCCGTCATCTCATCACAGCACCCAGAAAGTGAGACTGCAGTCATCCCATCACAGCAGCCAGAAAGTGAGACTGCCATCATCCTATCACAGCAGTCAGAAAGTTAGACTGCCGTCATCCCATCACAGCAGGCAGAAAGTGAGACTGCCATCATCCCATCACAGCAGGCAGAAAGTGAGACTGCAATCATCCCATCGCAGCAGACAGAAAATGAGACTGACGTCCTCCCATCACAGAAGCCAGAAAGTGACACTGCCATCAGCCCATCACAGCAGCCAGAAAGTGAGATTGCCGTCATACCATCACAGCAGCCAGAAAGTGAGGCTGCCGTTAACCCTTCACAGCAGCCAGAAAGTGAGACTGCCGTCATCCTATCACAGCAGCCAGAAAGTGAGGCTGCTGTCATCCCATCACAGCAGCCAGAAAATGAGACTGCGGTCAGCCCATCTCATCAGCCAGAAAGTGAAACTGCCGTCATCCCATCACAGAGACTGCACCCATCTCAACACAGCAGCCAGGAAGTGAGACTGCCGTCAGCCCATTACAGCAGCCAGAAAGTTATCCTGTCGTTATTCCATCGCAGCAGCCAGAAAGTGAGACTGCAGTCATCACCTCACAACAGCCAGAAAATGAGACAGACATCATCCCATCACAGCAGCTAGAAAGTGAGACGGCCTTCAGATCATCACAGCAGGCAGAATGTGAGACTGCCGTCATCCCATCACAGCAGCCACAAAGTGAGACTGCCGTCATCTTATTACAGCAGCCAGAACGTGAGACTGCTGTCATCCCATCACAGCAGCCAGAAAGTGAAACTGCCGTCATCTCATCACAGCACCCAGAAAGTGAGACTGCAGTCATCCCATCACAGCAGCAAGAAAGTGAGACTGCCGTTATTCCATCACAGCAGCCAGAAAGTGAGACTGTCGTCATTCCATCACAGCAGCCAGAAAGTGAGACTGCCGTCATCCCATCACAGCTGCCAGAAAGTGAGACTGCTGTCATCCCATCACAGCAGCCACAAAGTGAGACTGCCGTCATCTTATCACAGCAGCCAGAAAGTGAGACTGCCGTCATCTCATCACAGCACCCAGAAAATGAGACTGCAGACATCCCATCACAGCAGCCATAAAGTGAGACAGCCATCATCCCATCACAGCAGTCAAAAGTGAGACTGCCTTCAGCTCATCACAGCAGCAGAAAGTGTGACAGCCGTCATCCCATCACAGCAGCCACAAACTGAGACTGCCGTCATCTTACCACAGCAGCCAGAAAGTGAGACTGCAGTCATCTCATCACAGCACCCAGAAAATGAGACTGCAGACATCCCATCACAGCAGCCATAAAGTGAGACAGCCATCATCCCATCACAGCAGCCAAAAGTGAGACTGCCTTCAGCTCATCACAGCAGCAGAAAGTGTGACTGCTGTCATCCCATCACAGCAGCCACAAATTGAGACTGTCATCATCCCATCACAGCAGCCAGAAAGTGAGACTGCCGTCATCTCATCACAGCAACCAGAAAGTGAGACTGCAGTCATCCCATCACAGCAGCCAGAAAGTGAGACTGCCGTCATCCCATCACAGCAGCCAGAAAGTGAGACTACCGTCATCCCACCACAGCAGGCAGATAGTGAAACTGCAATCATCCCATCGCAACAGCCAGAAAGTGAGACTGTCGTCATCCCATCACAGCAGCCAGAAAGTGAGACTGTCGCCATTCCATCACAGCAGCCAGAAAGTGAGACTGCCGTCATCCTATCACAGCGGCCAGAAAGTAAGACTGCTGTCATGCCATCACAGCAGCCAGAAAGTGAAACTATCGTCATCCCATCACAGCAGCCAGAAAGTGAGACTGCCGTCATCCCATCACATCAGCTAGAAAGTGAAACTGCCGTCATCCCATCACAGAGGCTGCCCACATCTCATCACAGCAGCCAGAAATTGAGACTGCCGTCAGCCTATTAAAGCAGCCAGAAAGTGATACTGCTGTTTTCTCATCAAATTAGCCAGAAAAAGAGACTGTCGTAATTCCATCACAGCATCCAGAAAATGAGACTGCCGTCATCCCATCACATCAGCCAGAAAGTGAAACTGCCGTCATCCCATCACAGAGACTGCCGTCATCTTATCAAAGCAGCCAGAAAGTGGGACTGCAGTAATCTCATCACAGCAGCCAGAAAGTGAGACAGCCATCATCCCATCACAGCAGCCAAAAAGTGAGACTGCCTTCAGCTCATCACAGCAGCAGAAAGTGAGACTGCCGTCATCCCATCACAGCAGCGAAAAACTGAGACTGCGGTCATCTTATCACAGCAGCCAGAAAGTGAGACTGCCGTCATCCCATCACAGCAGCCAGAAAGTGAGACTGCCGTCTTCTCATCACAGCACCCAGAAAGTGAGACTGCAGTCATCCCATCACAGCAGCCAGAAAGTGAGACTGCCGTCATTCCATCACAGCAGCCAGAACGTGAGACTGCTGTCATCCCATCACAGCAGCCAGAAAGTTAGATTGCCGACATACCATCACAGCAGCCAGAAAGTAAGACTGCCATTATCCCATTACAGCAGCCAGAAAGTGATACTGCCGTTATCCCATCACAGCAGCCAGAAAGTGAGACGGTCGTCATCCCATCACAGCAGCCAGAAAATGAGACTGTCGTCATTCCATCACAGCAGCCAGAAAGTGAGACAGCCATCTTCCCATTACAGCAGCCAGAAAGTGAGACTGCTGTCAACCCATCACAGCAGCCTGAGAGTGAAACTGCCGTCATCCCATCACAGAGACTACCCTCTTCTCATCACAGCAGCCAGAAATTGAGACTGCCGTCAGCCCATCACAGCAGCCAGAAAGTGAGACTGCCGTTATCTCATCAAATCAGCCAGAAAATGAGATTGTCATCATTCCATCACAGCAGCCAGAAAGTGAGACTCTCGTCATTCCAACACAGCAGCCAGAAAGTGATTCTGCCGTCATCCCATCACAGCAGCAAGAAAGTGAGACTGCCGTCATCCCATCAAAGCAGCCAGAAAGTGAGACTTCTGCCATTCCACCACAGCAGCCAGAAAGTGAGATTGCCGTCATCCCATTACAGCAGCCAGAAAGTGAGACTGCCGTCATCTTATCACAGCAGAAAGAAAGTGAGACTACAGTCATCTCATTACAGCAGCAAGAAAGTGAGACTGTCGTCATCCCATCACAGCAGCCAGAAAGTGAGAATGCAGTCATCCCATCACAGCAGCCAGAAAGTGACACAGCCTTCATCCCATCACAACAGCCAGAAAGTGAGACTGCCAACAGCCCATCACAGCATCTAGAAAATGAGACTGCCGTCATCCCATCACAGCAGCCAGAAAGTGAAACAGCCGGTATCCCATCACAGAGATTGCCCACATCTCATCACAGCAGCCAGAAAGTGAGACTGCTGTCAGCCCATTACAGCAGCCAGAAAGTGAGACTGCTATTATCCCATAAAATCAGCCAGAAAATGAGACTGCCGTCATTCCATCACAGCAGCCAGAAAGTGAGCCTGTCATCATTCCATCACAGAAGCCAGAAAGTGAGACTGCAGTCATCCCATCACAGCAGCCAGAAAGTAGGACAGCCATGATCCCATCACAGCAGCTAAAAAGTGAGACTGCCTTCAGCTCATCACAGCAACAGAAAGTGAGACTGCCGTCATCCCATCACAACAGCCAGAAAGTGAGACTGCCAACAGGCAATCACAGCATCTAGAAATTGAGACTGCCGTCATCCCATCACATCAGCCAGAAAGTGAAACTGCCGTCATCCCATGACTGCCCACATCTCATCACAGCAGCCAGAAAGTGAAACTGCCGTCTGTCTATTAAAGCAGCAAGAAAGTGAGACTGCTGTTATCCCATCAAATCAGCCAGAAAATGAGACTGTCGTCATTCCATCACAGCAGCCAGAAAGTGAGACTGCCGTCATTCTATCACAGCAGCCAGAAAGTGAGACTGCCGTCATCTTATCAAAGCAGCCAGAAAGTGGGACTGCAGTAATCTCATCACAGTAGCCAGAAAGTGAGACTGCAGTCATCCCATCACAGCAGCCAGAAAGTGAGACAGCCATCATCCCATCACAGCAGCCAAAAAGGGAGACTGCCTTCAGCTCATCACAGCAGCAGAAAGTGAGACTGCCGTCATCCCATCACAGCAGCGAAAAACTGAGACTGCCGTCATCCTATCACAGCAGCCAGAAAGTGAGACTGCCGTCATCTCATCACAGCACCCAGAAAGTGAAATTGCAATCATCCCATCGCAGCAGCCAGAAAATAAGCCTGTCGTCATCCCATCACAGCAGCCAGAAAGTGGAACTGCTGTCAGCCCATCACAGCAGCCAGAAAGTGAGACTGCTGTCATCCCATCACAGCAGCCAGAAAGTGAGATTGCCGTCATATTATCACAGCAGCCAGAAAGTAAGACTGCCGCTATCCCATCACAGCAGCCAGAAAGTGATACTGCCGTTATCCCATCACAGCAGCCAGAAAGTGAGACTGTCGTCATCCCATCACAGCAGCCAGAAAGTGAGACTGTCGTCTTTCCAACACAGCAGCCAGAAAGTGAGACTGCCGTCATCCTATCACAGCAGCCAGAAAGTGAGACTGCCGTCATCCCATCACAACAGCCAGAAAGTGAGACTGCCAACAGCCCATAACAGCATCTAGAAAATGAGACTGCCGTCATCCCATCACATCAGCCAGAAAGTGAAACTGCCGTCATCTCATCACAGAGACTGCACACATCTCATCACAGCAGCCAGAAAGTGAAACTGCCGTCTGTCTATTAAAGCAGCAAGAAAGTGAGACTGCTGTTATCCCATCAAATCAGCCAGAAAATGAGACTGTCGTCATTCCATCACAGCAGCCACAAAGTGAGACTGCCGTCATCCCATCACAGCAGCCAGAAAGTGAGACTGCTGTCATCCCATCACAGCAGCCAGAAAGTGAGACAGCCATCATCCCATCACAGCAGCCAGAAAGTGAGACTGCCTTCAGCTCATCACAGCAGCAGAAAGTGAGACTTTAAACATCCCATCACAGCAGCCACAAAGTGAGACTGCCGTCATCTTATCACAGCAGCCAGAAAGTGAGACTGCCGTCTTCCCATCACAGCAGCCAGAAAGTGAGACTGCCGTCATCTCATCACAGCACCCAGAAAGTGAGACTGCAGTCATCCCATCACAGCAGCCAGAAAGTGAGACTGCCATCATCCTATCACAGCAGTCAGAAAGTTAGACTGCCGTCATCCCATCACAGCAGGCAGAAAGTGAGACTGCCATCATCCCATCGCAGCAGACAGAAAATGAGACTGACGTCCTCCCATCACAGAAGCCAGAAAGTGACACTGCCATTAGCCCATCACAGCAGCCAGAAAGTGAGATTGCCGTCATACCATCACAGCAGCCAGAAAGTGAGGCTGCCGTTATCCCTTCACAGCAGCCAGAAAGTGAGACTGCCGTCATCCTATCACAGCAGCCAGAAAGTGAGGCTGCTGTCATCCCATCACAGCAGCCAGAAAATGAGACAGCGGTCAGCCCATCTCATCAGCCAGAAAGTGAAACTGCCGTCATCCCATCACAGAGACTGCACCCATCTCAACACAGCAGCCAGGAAGTGAGACTGCCGTCAGCCCATTACAGCAGCCAGAAAGTTATCCTGTCGTTATTCCATCGCAGCAGCCAGAAAGTGAGACTGCCGTCATCTCATCACAGCACCCAGAAAGTGAAATTGCAATCATCCCATCGCAGCAGCCAGAAAATAAGCCTGTTGTCATCCCATCACAGCAGCCAGAAAGTGGAACTGCTGTCAGCCCATCACAGCAGCCAGAAAGTGAGACTGCTGTCATCCCATCACAGCAGCCAGAAAGTGAGATTGCCGTCATATTATCACAGCAGCCAGAAAGTAAGACTGCCGCTATCCCATCACAGCAGCCAGAAAGTGATACTGCCGTTATCCCATCACAGCAGCCAGAAAGTGAGACTGTCGTCATCCCATCACAGCAGCCAGAAAGTGAGACTGTCGTCTTTCCAACACAGCAGCCAGAAAGTGAGACTGCCGTCATCTTATCACAGCAGCCAGAAAGTGAGACTGCCGTCATCCCATCACAACAGCCAGAAAGTGAGACTGCCAACAGCCCATAACAGCATCTAGAAAATGAGACTGCCGTCATCCCATCACATCAGCCAGAAAGTGAAACTGCCGTCATCTCATCACAGAGACTGCACACATCTCATCACAGCAGCCAGAAAGTGAAACTGCCGTCTGTCTATTAAAGCAGCAAGAAAGTGAGACTGCTGTTATCCCATCAAATCAGCCAGAAAATGAGACTGTCGTCATTCCATCACAGCAGCCAGAAAGTGAGACTGCCGTCATTCTATCACAGCAGCCAGAAAGTGAGACTGCCGTCATCTTATCAAAGAAGCCAGAAAGTGGGAATGCAGAAGTCTCATCACAGTAGCCAGAAAGTGAGACTGCAGTTATCCCATCACAGCAGCCAAAAAGTGAGACTGCCTTCAGCTCATCACAGCAGCAGAAAGTGAGACTGCCGTCATCCCATCACAGCAGCGACAAACTGAGACTGCCGTCTTCCTATCACAGCAGCCAAAAAGTGAGACTGCCGTCATCCCATCACAGCAGGCAGAAAGTGAGACTGCCGTCATCTCATCACAGCACCCAGAAAGTGAAATTGCAATCATCCCATTGCAGCAGTTAGAAAATAAGAATGCCGTCATCCCATCACAGCAGCCAGAAAGTGGAACTGCCGTCAGCCCATCACAGCAGCCAGAATGTGAGACTGCTGTCATCCCATCACATCAGCCAGAAAGTGAAATTGCTGTCATACCATCACAGCAGCCAGAAAGTAAGACTGCCGTTATCCCATCACAGCAGCCAGAAAGTGATACTGCCATTATCCCATCACAGCAGCCAGAAAGTGAGACTGTCGTCATCCCATCACAGCAGCCAGAAAGTGAGACTGTCGTCTTTCCAACACAGCAGCCAGAAAGTGAGACTGCCGTCATCCTATCACAGCAGCCAGAAAGTGAGACTGCTGTCATCCCATCACAGCAGCCAGAAAGTGAAACTATCGTCATCCCATCACAGCAGCCAGAAAGTGAGACTGCCGTCATCCCATCACATCAGCCAGAAAGTAAAACTGCCGTCATCCCATCACAGAGACTGCCCACATCTCATCACAGCAGCCAGAAAGTGAGACTGCCGTCAGCCTATTAAAGCAGCCAGAAAGTGAGACTGCTGTTATCCCATCAAATCAGCCAGAAAATGAGACTGTCGTCATTCCATCACAGCAGCCAGAAAATGAGATTTCCGTCATTCCATCACAGAAGCCAGAAAGTGAGACTGCAGACATCCCATCACAGCAGCCAGAAAGTGAGACAGCCATCATCCCATCAAAGCAGCCAAAAAGTGAGACTGCCGTTTTCTTATCACAGCAGCCAGAAAATGAGACTGCCATCATCCCATCACAGCAGCCAGAAAGTAAGACTGCCGTCATCTCATCACAGCACCCAAAAAGTGAGACTGCCGTCATCCCATCACAGCAGCCAGAAAGTGAGACTGCCGTCATCCCATCACAGCAGGCAGAAAGTGAGACTGCAATCATCCCATCGCAGCAGCCAGAAAATAAGACTTCCGTCATCCCATCACAGCAGCCAGAAAGTGAGACTGCCGTCAGCCCATCACAGCAGCAAGAAAGTTAGACTGCTGTCATCCCATCACAGCAGCCAGAAAGTGAGATTGCCGTCATCCCATCACAGAGACTGCCCACATCTTATCACAGCAGCAAGAAAGTGAGACTGTCGTCAGCCCATCACAGCAGCCAGAAAGTGAGACTGCAGTCATGCCATTACAGTAGCCAGAAAGTGAGACTGCCGTCATCCCATCACAGCAGCCAGAAAGTGAGACTGCCGTTATCCCATAACAGCAGCCAGAAAGTGAGACTGTTGTTATCTCATCATAGCAGCCAGAATGTGAGACTGCCATCATCCCATAACAGCAGCCAGAAAGTGAGACTGCAGTCATCCCATCACAGCAGCCAGAAAGTGTGACTGCCATCATCCCATCACAGTAGCCAGAAAGTTGAACTGCCGTCATCCCATCACAGCATGCTGAAAGTTAGACTTCATTGATCCCATCACAGCAGCCAGAAAATGAGACTGCCGTCATCCCATCACAGCAGCCAGAAAGTTAGACTGTCATCATTCCAAGACAGCAGCCAGAAAGTGATACTGTTGTTATCGCATCACAGCAGCCAGAAAGTGAGAACTTCGTCATCCCATCACAGCAGCCAGTAAGTGAGATTGACGTCATTCCATCAAAGCAGTCAGAAAGTGAGACTGCCGTCATCCTATCACAGCAGCCAGAAAGTGAGACTGCTGTCATCCCATCACAGCAGCCAGAAAGTGAAACTGTCGTCATCCCATCACAGCAGCCAGAAAGTGAGACTGCAGTTATCCCATCACAGCAGCCAGAAAGTGAGACTGCCATCATCCCAGCACAGCAGCCAGAACGTGAGACTGCCAACAGCAAATCACAGCATCCAGAAAATGAGACTGACTTCAGCTCATCACAGCAGCAGAAAGTGAAACTGCCATCATCCCATCACAGAGACTGCCCTCATCCTATCACAGCAGCCAGAAAGTGAGACAGCAATCATCCCATCACAAAAGCCAGAAAGTGAGACAGCCATCATCCCATCACAGCAACCAGAAAGTGAGACTTACTTCAGCTCATCACAGCAGCAGAAAGTGAAACTGCCGTCATCCCATCAGAGAGATTACCCTCATCTCATCACAGCAGCTAGAAAGTGACACTGCCGTCAGCACATCACAGCAGATAGAAAATGAGACTGTCGTCATTCCATCACAGCAGCCAGAAAGTGAAACTGTCGTCATTTCATCACAGCAGCCAGAAAGTGAGACAGCCTTCATCCCATCACAACAGCCAGAAAGTGAGACTGCCAACAGCCCATCACAGCAGCCAGAAAGAAGTGAGACTGCAGTCATGCCATTACAGCAGCCAGAAAGTGAGACTGCCGTTTACCCATCACAGCAGCCAGAAAGTGAGAATGCCGTTATCCCATAACAGCAGCCAGAAAGTGAGACTGCCGTTATCTCATCACAGCAGCCAGAAAGTGAGACTGCAGTCATCCCATCACAGCAGCCAGAAAGTGAGACTGCCATCATCCCATCACAATAGCCAGAAAGTTAGACTGCCGTCATCCCATCACAGCAGGCTGAAAGTTAGACTTCAGTCATTCCATCACAGCAGCCAGAAAATGAGACTGCCGTCATCCCATCATAGCAGCCAGAAAGTTATACTGCCGTTATCGCATCACAGCAGCCAGAAAGTGAGACTGTCGTCATCCCATCACAGCAGCCAGAAAGTGAGATTGACGTCATTCCATCACAGCTGCCAGAAAGTGAGACTGCCGTCATCCTATCACAGCAGCCAGAAAGTGAGACTGCTGTCATCCCATCACAGCAGCAAGAAAGTGAAACTGTCGTCATCCCATCACAGCAGCCAGAAAGTGAGACTGCAGTCATCACATCACAGCAACCAGAAAGTGAGACAGCCATCATCCCATCACAGCAGCCAGAACGTGAGACTGCCAACAGCCCGTGACAGCATCCAGAAAATGAGACTGACTTCAGCTCATCACAGCAGCAGAAAGTGAAACTGCCGTCATCCCATCACAGAGACTGCCCTCATCCTATCACAGCAGCCAGAAAGTGAGACAGCAATCATCCCATCACAGATGCCAGAAAGTGAGACAGCCATCTTCCCATCACAGCAGCCAGAAAGTGAGACTGACTTCAGCTCATTACAGCAGCAGAAAGTGAAACTGCCGTCATCCCATCATAGAGACTACCCTCATCTCATCAAAGCAGCCAGAAAGTGACACTGCCGTCAGCCCATCACAGCAGATAGAAAATGAGACTGTCGTCATTCCATCACAGCAGCCAGAAAGTGAAACTGTCGAAATTTCATCACAGCAGCCAGAAAGTGAGACTGTCGACGTTCCGTTCCATCACAGTAGCCAGAAAGTCAGACTGACGTCATCCCATCACAGCAGCCAGAAAGTGAGACCGCCGTCATCCCATCACAGCAACCAGAAAGTAAGACTGCAGTCATGCCATTACAGCAGCCAGAAAGTAAGACTGCCGTCATCCCATCACAGCAGCCAGAAAGTGAGACTGCCGTTATCCCATAACAGCAGCCAGAAAGTGAGACTGCTGTTATCTCATCACAGCAGCCAGAAAGTTAGACTGTCATCATACCATCACAGCAGCCAGAAAGTGAGATTGCCATCATCCCATCACAGTAGCCAGAAAGTGAGACTGCCGTCTTCCCATCACAGCAGCCACAAAGTGAGACTGCCGTCATCCCATCACAGCAGCCAGAAAGTGAGACTGCTGTCATCCCATCACAGCAGCCAGAAAGTGAGACTGCCTTCAGCTCATCACAGCAGCAGAAAGTGAGACTGCCAACATCCCATCACAGCAGCCACAAAGTGAGACTGCCGTCATCTTATCACAGCAGCAAGAAAGTGAGACTGCCGTCTTCCCATTACAGCAGCCAGAAAGTGAGACCGCCGTCATCCCATCACAGCAGCCAGAAAGTAAGACTGCAGTCATGCCATTACAGCAGCCAGAAAGTGAGACTGCCGTCATCCCATCACAGCAGCCAGAAAGTGAGACTGCTGTTATCCCATACCAGCAGCCAGAAAGTGAGACTGCTGTTATCTCATCACAGCAGCCAGAAAGTTAGACTGTCATCATACCATCACAGCAGCCATAAAGTGAGATTGCCATCATCCCATCTCAGTAGCCAGAAAGTGAGACTGCCGTCTTCCCATCTCAGCAGCCACAAAGTGAGACTGCCGTCATCCCATCACAGCAGCCAGAAAGTGAGACTGCTGTCATCTCATCACAGCAGCCAGAAAGTGAGACAGCCATCATCCCATCACAGCAGCCAGAAAGTGAGACTGCCTTCAGCTCATCACAGCAGCAGAAAGTGAGACTGCCAACATCCCATCACAGCAGCCACAAAGTGAGACTGCCGTCATCTTATCACAGCAGCCAGAAAGTGAGACTGCCGTCTTCCCATCACAGCAGCCAGAAAGTGAGACTGCCGTCATCTCATCACAGCACCCAGAAAGTGAGACTGCAGTCATCCCATCACAGCAGCCAGAAAGTGAGACTGCCGTCATCCTATCACAGCAGTCAGAAAGTTAGACTGCCATCATCCCATCACAGCAGGCAGAAAGTGAGATTGCCATCATCCCATCACAGCAGGCAGAAAGTGAGACTGCAATCATCCCATCGCAGCAGCCAGAAAATGAGACTGACGTCCTCCCATCACAGCAGCCAGAAAGTGACACTGCCGTCAGCCCATCACAGCAGCCAGAAAGTGAGATTGCCATCATACCATCACAGCAGCCAGAAAGTGAGACTGCCGTTATCCCTTCACAGCAGCCAGAAAGTGATACTGAGGTTATCCCATCACAGCAGCCAGAAAGTGAGGCTGTCGTCATCCCATCACAGCAGCCAGAAAGTGAGACTGCCGTCATCCTATCACAGCAGCCAGAAAGTGAGGCTGCTGTCATCCCATCACAGCAGCCAGAAAATGAGACTGCGGTCAGCCCATCTCATCAGCCAGAAAGTGAAACTGCCGTCATCCCATCACAGAGACTGCACCCATCTCAACACAGCAGCCAGGAAGTGAGACTGCCGTCAGCCCATTACAGCAGCCAGAAAGTTATCCTGTCGTTATTCCATCGCAGCAGCCAGAAAGTGAGACTGCCGTCATCTTATTACAGCAGCCAGAAAGTGAGACTGCAGTCATCCCCTCACAACAGCCAGAAAATGAGACAGACATCATCCCATCACAGTAGCTAGAAAGTGAGACGGCCTTCAGATCATCACAGCAGCAGAAAGTGAGACTGCCGTCATCCCATCACAGCAGCCACAAAGTGAGACTGCCGTCATCTTATTACAGCAGCCAGAACGTGAGACTGCTGTCATTCCATCACAGCAGCCAGAAAGTGAAACTGCCGTCATCTCATCACAGCACCCAGAAAGTGAGACTGCAGTCATCCCATCACAGCAGCCAGAAAGTGAGACTGCCGTTATTCCATCACAGCAGCCAGAAAGTGAGACTGTCGTCATTCCATCACAGCAGCCAGAAAGTGAGACTGCCGTCATCCCATCACAGCTGCCAGAAAGTGAGACTGCTGTCATCCCATCACAGCAGCCACAAAGTGAGACTGCCGTCATCTTATCACAGCAGCCAGAAGGTGAGACTGCAGTCATCTCATCACAGCACCCAGAAAATGAGACTGCAGACATCCCATCACAGCAGACATAAAGTGAGACAGCCATCATCCCATCACAGCAGCCAAAAGTGAGACTGCCTTCAGCTCATCACAGCAGCAGAAAGTGTGACTGCTGTCATCCCATCACAGCAGCCACAAACTGAGACTGCCATCATCCCATCACAGCAGCCAGAAAGTGAGACTGCCGTCATCTCATCACAGCACCCAGAAAGTGAGACTGCAGTCATCCCATCACAGCAGCCAGAAAGTGAGACTGCCGTCATCCCATCACAGCAGCCAGAAAGTGAGACTACCGTCATCCCACCACAGCAGGCAGATAGTGAAACTGCAATCATCCCATCGCAACAGCAAGAAAATATGACTGCCGTCATCCCATCACAGCAGCCAGAAAGTGAGACTTCCGTCAGCCCATCACAGCAGCCAGAAAGTGAGACTGCTGTCATCCCATCACAGCAGCCAGAAAGTGAGATTGCCGTCATACCATCACAGCAGCCAGAAAGTAAGACTGCCGTTATCCCATCACAGCAGCCAGAAAGTGATACTGCCATTATCCCATCACAGCAGCCAGAAAGTGAGACTGTCGTCATCCCATCACAGCAGCCAGAAAGTGAGACTGTCGTCATTCCATCACAGCAGCCAGAATGTGAGACTGCCGTCATCCTATCACAGCAGCCAGAAAGTGAGACTGCTGTCATCCCATCACAGAAGCCAGAAAGTGAAACTATCGTCATCCCATCACAGCAGCCAGAAAGTGAGACTGCCGTCATCCCATCACATCAGTCAGAAAGTGAAACTGCCGTCATCCCATCACAGAGACTGCCCACATCTCATCACAGCAGCCAGAAAGTGAGACTGCCGTCAGTCTATTAAAGCAGCCAGAAAGTGAGACTGCTGTTAAACCATCAAATCAGCCAGAAAATGAGACTGTCATCATTCCATCACAGCAGCCAGAAAGTGAGACTGCCGTCATTCTATCACAGCAGCCAGAAAGTGAGACTGCCGTCATCTTATCAAAGCAGCCAGAAAGTGGGACTGCAGTAATCTCATCACAGCAGCCAGAAAGTGAATACAGCCATCATCCAATCACAGCAGCCAAAAAGTGAGACTGCCGTCATCCCATCACAGCAGCGACAAACTGAGACTGCGGTCATCTTATCACAGCAGCCAGAAAGTGAGACTGCCGTCATCCCATCACAGCAGCCAGAAAGTGAGACTGCCGTCTTCTCATCACAGCACCCAGAAAGTGAGACTGCAGTCATCCCATCACAGCAGCCAGAAAGTGAGACTGCCGTCATCCCATCACAGCAGCCAGAACGTGAGAATGCTGTCATCTCATCACAGCAGCCAGAAAGTGAGATTGCCGTCATACCATCACAGCAGCCAGAAAATGAGACTGTCGTCATTCCATCACAGCAGCCAGAAAGTGAGACTGCTGTCAACCCATCACAGAAGTATGAGAGTGAAACTGCCGTCATCCCATCACAGAGACTACCCTCTTCTCATCACAGCAGCCAGAAATTGAGACTGCCGTCAGCCCATCACAGCAGCCAGAAAGTCAAACTGCTGTCATCCCATCACAGAGACTACCCTCATCTCATCATAGCTGCCAGAAATTGAGACTGCCGTCAGGCCATCACATCAGCCAGAAAGTGAGACTGCCGTTATCTCATCAAATCAGCCAGAAAATGAGACTGTCATCATTCCATCACAGCAGCCAGAAAGTGAGACTCTCATCATTCCAACACGGCAGCCAGAAAGTGATACTGCCGTCATCCCATCACAGCAGCAAGAAAGTGAGACTGCCGTCATCCCATCAATGCAGCCAGAAAGTGAGACTTCTGCCATTCCACCACAGCAGCCAGAAAGTGAGATTGCCGTCATCCCATTACAGCAGCCAGAAAGTGAGACTGCCGTTATTTCATCACTGCAGCCAGAAAGTGAGACTGTCGTCATCCCATCACAGCAGCCAGAAAGTGAGAATGCAGTCATCCCATCACAGCAGCCAGAAAGTGACACAGCCTTCATCCCATCACAACAGCCAGAAAGTGCGACTGCCAACAGCCCATCACAGCATCTAGAAAATGATACTGCTGTCATTCCATCACAGCAGCCAGAAAGTGATACTGCCGGTATCCCATCACAGAGATTGCCCATATCTCATCACAGCAGCCAGAAAGTGAGACTGCTGTCAGCCCATTACAGCAGCCAGAAAGTGAGACTGCTATTATCCCAGAAAATGAGACTGCCGTCATTCCATCACAGCAGCCAGAAAGTGAGCCTGTCGTCATTCCATCACAGAAGCCAGAAAGTGAGACTGCAGTCATCCCATCACAGCAGCCAGAAAGTGAGACAGCCATCATCCCATCACAGCAGCCAAAAAGTGAGACTGCCTTCAGCTCATCACAGCAGCAGAAAGTGAGACTGCCGTCATCCCATCACAACAGCCAGAAAGTGAGACTGCCAACAGCCCATCACAGCATCTAGAAAATGAGACTGCCGTCATCCCATCACAGCAGCCAGAAAGTGAAACTGCCGTCTGTCTATTAAAGCAGCAAGAAAGTGAGACTGCTGTTATCCCATCAAATCAGCCAGAAAATGAGACTGTCGTCATTCCATCACAGCAGCCAGAAAGTGAGACTGCCGTCATTCTATCACAGCAGCCAGAAAGTGAGACTGCCGTCATCTTATCAAAGCAGCCAGAAAGTGGGACTGCAGTAATCTCATCACAGTAGCCAGAAAGTGAGACTGCAGTCATCCCATCACAGCAGCCAGAAAGTGAGACAGCCATCATCCCATCACAGCAGCTTAAATGTGAGACTGCCTTCAGCTCATCACAGCAGCAGAAAGTGAGACTGCCGTCATCCCATCACAGCAGCGAAAAACTGAGACTGCCGTCATCCTATCACAGCAGCCAGAAAGTGAGACTGCCGTCATTCCATCACAGCAGCCAGAAAGTGAGACTGCCGTCATCTCATAACAGCACCCAGAAAGTGAAATTGCAATCATCCCATCGCAGCAGCCAGAAAATAAGACTGCCGTCATCCCATCACAGCAGCCAGAAAGTGGAACTGCCGTCAGCCCATCACAGCAGCCAGAAAGTGAGACTCCTGTCATCCCATCACAGCAGCCAGAAAGTGAGATTGCCGTCATACCATCACAGCAGCCAGAAAGTAAAACTGCCGTTATCCTATCACAGCAGCCAGAAAGTGATACTGCCGTTATCCCATCACAGCAGCCAGAAAGTGAGACTGTCGTCATCCCATCACAGAGACTGCCCACATCTCATCACAGCAGCCAGAAAGTGAGACTGCCGTCAACCTATTAAAGCAGCCAGAAAGTGAGACTGCTGTTATCCCATCAAATCAGCCAGAAAATGAGACTGCCGTCATCCCATCACAGCAGCCAGAAAGTGAGACTGCTGTCATCCCATCACAGCAGCCAGAAAGTGAGACAGCCATCATCCCATCACAGCAGCCAGAAAGTGAGACTGCCTTCAGCTCATCACAGCAGCAGAAAGTGAGACTGCCAACATCCCATCACAGCAGCCACAAAGTGAGACTGCCGTCATCTTATCACAGCAGCCAGAAAGTGAGACTGCCGTCTTCCCATCACAGCAGCCAGAAAGTGATACTGCCGTCATCTCATCACAGCACCCAGAAAGTGAGACTGCAGTCATCCCATCACAGCAGCCAGAAAGTGAGACTGCCGTCATCCTATCACAGCAGTCAGAAAGTTAGACTGCCATCATCCCATCACAGCAGGCAGAAAGTGAGACTGCCATTATCCCATCACAGCAGGCAGAAAGTGAGACTGCAATCATCCCATCGCAGCAGCCAGAAAATGAGACTGACGTCCTCCCATCACAGCAGCCAGAAAGTGACACTGCCGTCAGCCCATCACAGCAGCCAGAAAGTGAGATTGCCATCATACCATCACAGCAGCCAGAAAGTGAGACTGCCGTTATCCCTTCACAGCAGCCAGAAAGTGATACTGAGGTTATCCCATCACAGCAGCCAGAAAGTGAGGCTGTCGTCATCCCATCACAGCAGCCAGAAAGTGAGACTGCCGTCATCCTATCACAGCAGCCAGAAAGTGAGGCTGCTGTCATCCCATCACAGCAGCCAGAAAATGAGACTGCGGTCAGCCCATCTCATCAGCCAGAAAGTGAAACTGCCGTCATCTAATCACAGAGACTGCACCCATCTCAACACAGCAGCCAGGAAGTGAGACTGCCGTTAGCCTATTACAGCAGCCAGAAAGTTATCCTGTCGTTATTCCATCGCAGCAGCCAGAAAGTGAGACTGCCGTCATCTTATTACAGCAGCCAGAAAGTGAGACTGCAGTCATCCCCTCACAACAGCCAGAAAATGAGACAGACATCATCCCATCACAGTAGCTAGAAAGTGAGACGGCCTTCAGATCATCACAGCAGCAGAAAGTGAGACTGCCGTCATCCCATCACAGCAGCCACAAAGTGAGACTGCCGTCATCTTATTACAGCAGCCAGAACGTGAGACTGCTGTCATCCCATCACAGCAGCCAGAAAGTGAAACTGCCGTCATCTCATCACAGCACCCAGAAAGTGAGACTGCAGTCATCCCATCACAGCAGCCAGAAAGTGAGACTGCCGTTATTCCATCACAGCAGCCAGAAAGTGAGACTGTTGTCATTCCATCACAGCAGCCAGAAAGTGAGACTGCCGTCATCCCATCACAGCTGCCAGAAAGTGAGACTGCTGTCATCCCATCACAGCAGCCACAAAGTGAGACTGCCGTCATCTTATCACAGCAGCCAGAAAGTGAGACTGCCGTCATCTCATCACAGCACCCAGAAAATGAGACTGCAGACATCCCATCACAGCAGCCATAAAGTGAGACAGCCATCATCCCATCACAGCAGCCAAAAGTGAGACTGCCTTCAGCTCATCACAGCAGCAGAAAGTGTGACTGCTGTCATCCCATCACAGCAGCCACAAACTGAGACTGCCATCATCCCATCACAGCAGCCAGAAAGTGAGACTGCCGTCATCTCATCACAGCACCCAGAAAGTGAGACTGCAGTCATCCCATCACAGCAGCCAGAAAGTGAGACTGCCGTCATCCCATCACAGCAGCCAGAAAGTGAGACTACCGTCATCCCACCACAGCAGGCAGATAGTGAAACTGCAATCATCCCATCGCAACAGCAAGAAAATATGACTGCCGTCATCCCATCACAGCAGCCAGAAAGTGAGACTTCCGTCAGCCCATCACAGCAGCCAGAAAGTGAGACTGCTGTCATCCCATCACAGCAGCCAGAAAGTGAGATTGCCGTCATACCATCACAGCAGCCAGAAAGTAAGACTGCCGTTATCCCATCACAGCAGCCAGAAAGTGATACTGCCATTATCCCATCACAGCAGCCAGAAAGTGAGACTGTCATCATCCCATCACAGCAGCCAGAAAGTGAGACTGTCGTCATTCCATCACAGCAGCCAGAATGTGAGACTGCCGTCATCCTATCACAGCAGCCAGAAAGTGAGACTGCTGTCATCCCATCACAGAAGCCAGAAAGTGAAACTATCGTCATCCCATCACAGCAGCCAGAAAGTGAGACTGCCGTCATCCCATCACATCAGCCAGAAAGTGAAACTGCCGTCATCCCATCACAGAGACTGCCCACATCTCATCACAGCAGCCAGAAAGTGAGACTGCCGTCAGTCTATTAAAGCAGCCAGAAAGTGAGACTGCTGTTAAACCATCAAATCAGCCAGAAAATGAGACTGTCATCATTCCATCACAGCAGCCAGAAAGTGAGACTGCCGTTATCTCATCAAATCAGCCAGAAAATGAGACTGTCATCATTCCATCACAGCAGCCAGAAAGTGAGACTCTCATCATTCCAACACAGCAGCCAGAAAGTGATACTGCCGTCATCCCATCACAGCAGCAAGAAAGTGAGACTGCCGTCATCCCATCAATGCAGCCAGAAAGTGAGACTTCTGCCATTCCACCACAGCAGCCAGAAAGTGAGATTGCCGTCATCCCATTACAGCAGCCAGAAAGTGAGACTGCCGTTATTTCATCACTGCAGCCAGAAAGTGAGACTGTCGTCATCCCATCACAGCAGCCAGAAAGTGAGAATGCAGTCATCCCATCACAGCAGCCAGAAAGTGACACAGCCTTCATCCCGTCACAACAGCCAGAAAGTGCGACTGCCAACAGCCCATCACAGCATCTAGAAAATGATACTGCTGTCATCCCATCACAGCAGCCAGAAAGTGATACTGCCGGTATCCCATCACAGAGATTGCCCACATGTCATCACAGCAGCCAGAAAGTGAGACTGCTGTCAGCCCATTACAGCAGCCAGAAAGTGAGACTGCTATTATCCCAGAAAATGAGACTGCCGTCATTCCATCACAGCAGCCAGAAAGTGAGCCTGTCGTCATTCCATCACAGAAGCCAGAAAGTGAGACTGCAGTCATCCCATCACAGCAGCCAGAAAGTGAGACAGCCATCATCCCATCACAGCAGCCAAAAAGTGAGACTGCATTCAGCTCATCACAGCAGCAGAAAGTGAGACTGCCGTCATCCCATCACAACAGCCAGAAAGTGAGACTGCCAACAGCCCATCACAGCATCTAGAAAATGAGACTGCCGTCATCCCATCACATCAGCCAGAAAGTGAAACTGCCGTCATCCCATGACTGCCCACATCTCATCACAGCAGCCAGAAAGTGAAACTGCCGTCTGTCTATTAAAGCAGCAAGAAAGTGAGACTGCTGTTATCCCATCAAATCAGCCAGAAAATGAGACTGTCGTCATTCCATCACAGCAGCCAGAAAGTGAAACTGTCGAAATTTCATCACAGCAGCCAGAAAGTGAGACTGTCGTCGTTCCATCACAGTAGCCAGAAAGTCAGACTGACGTCATCCCATCACAGCAGCCAGAAAGTGAGACTGCCGTCATCCCATCACAGTTGCCAGAAAGTGAGACTGCTGTCATCTCATCACAGCAGCCACAAAGTGAGACTGCAGTCATCCCATCACAGCAGCCAAAAAGTGAGACAGCAGTCATGCCATTACAGCAGCCAGAAAGTGAGACTGCCGTCATCCCATCACAGCAGCCAGAAAGTGAAACTGCTGTCAACCTATCACAGCAGCCAGAAAGTGAAACTGCCGTCATCCCATCACAGAGACTACCCTCATCTCATCACAGAAGCCAGAAATTGAGACTGCCGTCAGCCCATCACAGCAGCCAGAAAGTCAAACTGCTGTCATCCCATCACAGAGACTACCCTCATCTCATCATAGCAGCCAGAAATTGAGACTGCCGTCAGGCCATCACAGCAGCCAGAAAGTGAGGCTGCCGTTATCCCATCAAATCAGCCAAAAAATGAAACTGCCGTCATCCCATCACAGCAGCCAGAAAGTGAGACTGCAGTCATGTCATCACAGCACCCAGAAAGTGAGACTGCAGTCATCCCATCACAGCAGCCAGAAAGTTAGACTACCGTCATCCCACCACAGCAGGCAGAAAGTGAAACTGCAATCATCCCATCGCAGCAGCCAGAAAATAAGACTGCCGTCATCCGATCACAGCAGCCAGAAAGTGAGACTTCCGTCAGCCCATCACAGCAGCCAGAAAGTGAGACTGCTGTCATCCCATCACAGCAGCCAGAAAGTGAGATTGCCGTCATACCATCACAGCAGCCAGAAAGTAAGACTGCCGTTATCCCATCACAGCAGCCAGAAAGTTATACTGCCATTATCCCATCACAGCAGCCAGAAAGTGAGACTGTCGTCATCCCATCACAGCAGTCAGAAAGTGAGACTGTCGTCATTCCATCACAGCAGCCAGAAAGTGAGACTGCCGTCATCCTATCACAGCAGCCAGAAAGTGAGACTGTCGTCATCCCATCACAGCAGTCAGAAAGTGAGACTGTCGTCATTCCATCACAGCAGCCAGAAAGTGAAACTGCCGTCATCCCATCACAGAGACTGCCCACATCTCATCACAGCAGCCAGAAAGTGAGACTGCCGTCAGCCTATTAAAGCAGCCAGAAAGTGAGACTGCTGTTATCTCATCAAATTAGCCAGAAAAAGATCATAATTCCATCACAGCAGCCAGAAAGAGAGATTGTCGTCATTCTATCACAGCAGCCAGAAAGTGAGACTGCCGTCATCCCATCAAAGCAGCCAGAAAGTGAGACTGCAGTAATCTCATCACACAAGCCAGAAAGTGAGACAGCCATCATCCCATTACAGCAGCCAGAAAGTGAGACTGCTAACAGCCCATCACAGCATCCAGAAAATGAGACTGCCGTCATCCCATCTCATCAGCCAAAAAGTGAAACTGCCGTCATCCCATCACAGAGACTGCCCACATCTCATCACAGCAGCCAGAAAGTGAGAATGCCGTTAGCCTATTACAGCAGCCAGAAAGTGAGACTGCCATTATCCCATCAAATCAGCAAGAAAATGAGACTGTCGTCATTCCATCACAGCAGCCAGAAAGTGAGACTGCTGTCATCCCATCACAGAGACTACCCTCATCTCATCACAGCAGCCAGAAATTGAGACTGCCGTCAGCCCATCACAGCAGCCAGAAAGTCAAACTGCTGTCATCCCATCACAGAGACTACCCTCATCTCATCATAGCAGCCAGAAATTGAGACTGCCGTCAGGCCATCACAGCAGCCAGAAAGTGAGACTGCTGTTATCCCATCAAATCAGCCAAAAAATGAAACTGCCGTCATCCCATCACAGCAGCCAGAAAGTGAGACTGCAGTCATCTCATCACAGCACCCAGAAAGTGAGACTGCAGTCATCCCATCACAGCAGCCAGAAAGTGAGACTGCCGTCATCCCATCACAGCAGCCAGAAAGTGAGACTACCGTCATCCCACCACAGCAGGCAGAAAGTGAAACTGCAATCATCCCATCGCAGCAGCCAGAAAATAAGACTGCCTTCATCCCATCACAGCAGCCAGAAAGTGAAACTTCCGTCAGCCCATCACAGCATCCAGAAAGTGAGAATGCTGTCATCCCATCACAGCAGCCAGAAAGTGAGATTGCCGTCATACCATCACAGCAGCCAGAAAGTAAGACTGCCGTTATCCCATCACAGCAGCCAGAAAGTGATACTGCCATTATCCCATCACAGCAGCCAGCAAGTGAGACTGCCGTCATCCCATCACAGCAGCCATAAAAAGAAACTGCCCTCATCCCATCACAGCAGCCAGAAAGTGAGACAGCCATCATCCCATCACAGCAGCTAGAAAGTGAGACGGCCTTCAGCTCATCACAGCAGCATAAAGTGAGACTGCCGTCATCCCATCACAGCAGCCACAAAGTGAGACTGCCGTCATCTTATTACAGCAGCCAGAAAGTGACACTGCCGTCATCCCATCACAGCAGCCAGAAAGTGAAACTGCCGTCATCTCATCACAGCACACAGAAAGTGAGACTGCAGTCATCCCATCACAGCAGCCAGAAAGTGAGACTGCCGTCATCTCATCACAGCACCTAGAAAGTGAGACTGCAGTTATCCCATCACAGCAGCCAGAAAGTGAAACTGCCGTCATCTCATCACAGCACCCAGAAAGTGAGACTGCAGTTATCCCATCACAGCAGCCAGAAAGTGAGACTGTCGTCATTCCATCACAGCAGCCAGAAAGTGAGACTGCCGTCATCCCATCACAGCTGCCAGAAAGTGAGACTGCTGTCATCCCAACACAGCAGCCACAAAGTGAGACTGCAGTCATCCCATCACAGCAGCCAGAAAGTGAGACAGCCATCATCCCATTACAGCAGCCAGAAAGTGAGACTGCCGTCATCCTATCACAGCAGCCAGAAAGTGAGACTGCTGTCATCCCATCACAGCTGCCACAAAGTGAAACTGTCGTCATCCCGTCACAGCAGCCAGAAAGTGAGACAGCCATCATCCCATCACAGCAGCCAGAATGTGAGACTGCCAACAGCCCATCACAGCATCCAGAAAATGAGACTGCCGTCTTCCCATCTCATCAGCCAGAAAGTGAAACTGCCGTCATCCCATCACAGAGACTGCCCACGTCTCATCACAGCAGCCAGAAAGTGAGATTGTCGTTAGCCTATTACAGCAGCCAGAAAGTGAGACTGCCGTTATCCCATCAAATCAGCCAGAAAATTAGACTGTCATCATTCCATCACAGCAGCTAGAAAGTGAGACTGCTGTCAACCCATCACAGCAGCAAGAAAGTGAAACTGCCGTCATTCCATCACAGAGACTACCCTCATCTCATCACAGCAGCCAGAAATTGAGACTGCCGTCAGCCCATCACATCAGCCAGAAAGTCAAACTGCTGTCATCCCATCACAGAGACTACCCTCATCTCATCAAATTAGCCAGAAAATGAGACTGTCATCATTCCATCACAGCAGCCAGAAAGTGAGACTGTCGTCATTCCAACACAGCAGCCTGAAAGTGATACTGCCGTCATCCAATCACAGCAGCCAGAAAGTGAGACTGCTGTCATCCCATCACAGCAGTCAGAAAGTGAGACTTCTGCCATCCACCACAGCAGCCAGAAAGTGAGATTGCCGTCATCCCATTACAGCAGCCAGAATGTGGGACTGCCGTTATCCTATCACAGCAGCCAGAAAGTGAGACTGCTGTCATCCCATCACAGCAGTCAGAAAGTGAGACTTCTGCCATCCACCACAGCAGCCAGAAAGTGAGATTGCCGTCATCCCATTACAGCAGCCAGAATGTGGGACTGCCGTTATCCTATCACAGCAGCCAGAAAGTGAGACTGCCGTTATTTCATCACAGCAGCCAGAAAGTGAGACTGCCGTCATTCCATCACAGCAGCCAGAAAGTGAGACTGCCGTCATCTTATCACAACAGCCAGAAAGTGAGACTGCAGTCATCCCATTACTGCAGCAAGAAAGTGAGACTGTCGTCATTCAATCACAGAAGCCAGAAAGTGAGACTGCAGTCATCCCATCAAAGCAGCCAAAAAGTGAGACTGCCTTCAGCTCATCACAGCAGCAGAAAGTGAGACTGCCGTCATCTCATCACAGCACCCAAAAAGTGAGACTGCCGTTTTCTTATCACAGCAGCCAGAAAGTGAGACTGCCGTCATCCCATCACAGCATCCAGAAAGTGAGAATGCTGTCATCCCATCACAGCAGCCAGAAAGTGAGATTGCCGTCATACCATCACAGCAGCCAGAAAGTAAGACTGCCGTTATCCCATCACAGCAGCCAGAAAGTGATACTGCCATTATCCCATCACAGCAGCCAGCAAGTGAGACTGCCGTCATCCCATCACAGCAGCCATAAAAAGAAACTGCCCTCATCCCATCACAGCAGCCAGAAAGTGAGACAGCCATCATCCCATCACAGCAGCTAGAAAGTGAGACGGCCTTCAGCTCATCACAGCAGCATAAAGTGAGACTGCCGTCATCCCATCACAGCAGCCACAAAGTGAGACTGCCGTCATCTTATTACAGCAGCCAGAAAGTGACACTGCCGTCATCCCATCACAGCAGCCAGAAAGTGAAACTGCCGTCATCTCATCACAGCACACAGAAAGTGAGACTGCAGTCATCCCATCACAGCAGCCAGAAAGTGAGACTGCCGTCATCTCATCACAGCACCTAGAAAGTGAGACTGCAGTTATCCCATCACAGCAGCCAGAAAGTGAAACTGCCGTCATCTCATCACAGCACCCAGAAAGTGAGACTGCAGTTATCCCATCACAGCAGCCAGAAAGTGAGACTGTCGTCATTCCATCACAGCAGCCAGAAAGTGAGACTGCCGTCATCCCATCACAGCTGCCAGAAAGTGAGACTGCTGTCATCCCAACACAGCAGCCACAAAGTGAGACTGCAGTCATCCCATCACAGCAGCCAGAAAGTGAGACAGCCATCATCCCATTACAGCAGCCAGAAAGTGAGACTGCCGTCATCCTATCACAGCAGCCAGAAAGTGAGACTGCTGTCATCCCATCACAGCTGCCACAAAGTGAAACTGTCGTCATCCCGTCACAGCAGCCAGAAAGTGAGACAGCCATCATCCCATCACAGCAGCCAGAATGTGAGACTGCCAACAGCCCATCACAGCATCCAGAAAATGAGACTGCCGTCTTCCCATCTCATCAGCCAGAAAGTGAAACTGCCGTCATCCCATCACAGAGACTGCCCACGTCTCATCACAGCAGCCAGAAAGTGAGATTGTCGTTAGCCTATTACAGCAGCCAGAAAGTGAGACTGCCGTTATCCCATCAAATCAGCCAGAAAATTAGACTGTCATCATTCCATCACAGCAGCTAGAAAGTGAGACTGCTGTCAACCCATCACAGCAGCAAGAAAGTGAAACTGCCGTCATTCCATCACAGAGACTACCCTCATCTCATCACAGCAGCCAGAAATTGAGACTGCCGTCAGCCCATCACATCAGCCAGAAAGTCAAACTGCTGTCATCCCATCACAGAGACTACCCTCATCTCATCAAATTAGCCAGAAAATGAGACTGTTATCATTCCATCACAGCAGCCAGAAAGTGAGACTGTCGTCATTCCAACACAGCAGCCTGAAAGTGATACTGCCGTCATCCAAACACAGCAGCCAGAAAGTGAGACTGCTGTCATCCCATCACAGCAGTCAGAAAGTGAGACTTCTGCCATCCACCACAGCAGCCAGAAAGTGAGATTGCCGTCATCCCATTACAGCAGCCAGAATGTGGGACTGCCGTTATCCTATCACAGCAGCCAGAAAGTGAGACTGCTGTCATCCCATCACAGCAGTCAGAAAGTGAGACTTCTGCCATCCACCACAGCAGCCAGAAAGTGAGATTGCCGTCATCCCATTACAGCAGCCAGAATGTGGGACTGCCGTTATCCTATCACAGCAGCCAGAAAGTGAGACTGCCGTTATTTCATCACAGCAGCCAGAAAGTGAGACTGCCGTCATTCCATCACAGCAGCCAGAAAGTGAGACTGCCGTCATCTTATCACAACAGCCAGAAAGTGAGACTGCAGTCATCCCATTACTGCAGCAAGAAAGTGAGACTGTCGTCATTCAATCACAGAAGCCAGAAAGTGAGACTGCAGTCATCCCATCAAAGCAGCCAAAAAGTGAGACTGCCTTCAGCTCATCACAGCAGCAGAAAGTGAGACTGCCGTCATCTCATCACAGCACCCAAAAAGTGAGACTGCCGTTTTCTTATCACAGCAGCCAGAAAGTGAGACTGCCGTCATCCCATCACAGCAGCCAGAAAGTGAGACTGCCGTCATCTCATCACAGCACCCAAAAAGTGAGACTCCAGTCATCCCATCACAGCAGTTAGAAAGTGAGACTGCCGTCATCCCATCACAGCAGGCAGAAAGTGAGACTGCAATCATCCCATCACAGCAGGCAGAAAGTGAGACTGCAATCATCCCATCGCAGCAGCCAGAAAATAAGACTGCCGTCATCCCATCACAGCAGCCAGAAAGTGAGACTGCCGTCAGCGCATCACAGCAGCCAGAAATTTAGACTGCTGTCATCCCATCACAGCAGCCAGAAAGTGAGATTGCCGTCATCCCATCACAGAGACTGCCCACATCTTATCACAGCAGCAAGAAAGTGAGACTGTTGTCAGCCCATTACAGCAGTCAGAAAGCGAGACTGCCGTTGTCCCATCAAATCAGCCAGAAAATGAGACGATCGTCATTCCATCACAGCAGCCAGAAAGTGAGACTGTCGTCGTTCCATCACAGCAGCCAGAAAGTCAGACTGACGTCATCCCATCACAGCAGCCAGAAAGTGAGACTGCCGTCATCCCATCACAGCAGCCAGAATGTGAGACTGCCATCATCCCATAACAGCAGCCAGAAAGTGAGACTGCAGTCATCCCATCACAGCAGCCAGAAAGTGAGACTGCCATCATCCCATCACAGTAGCCAGAAAGTTAGACTGCCATCATCCCATCACAGCAGGCTGAAAGTTAGACTTCAGTCATCCCATTACAGCAGCCAGAAAATGAGACTGCCGTCATCCCATCACAGCAGCCAGAAAGTTAGATTGTCATCATTCTAACACAGCAGCCAGAAAGTGATACTGCCGTTATCGCATCACAGCAGCTAGAAAGTGAGACTGTCGTCATCTCATCAGAGCAGCCAGTAAGTGAGATTGACGTCATTCCATCACAGCAGCCAGAAAGTGAGACTGCCGTCATCCTATCACAGCAGCCAGAAAGTGAGACTGCCGTCATCCCATCACAGCAGCCAGAAAGTTAGATTGTCATCATTCTAACACAGCAGCCAGAAAGTGATACTGCCGTTATCGCATCACAGCAGCTAGAAAGTGAGACTGTCGTCATCTCATCAGAGCAGCCAGTAAGTGAGATTGACGTCATTCCATCACAGCAGCCAGAAAGTGAGACTGCCGTCATCCTATCACAGCAGCCAGAAAGTGAGACTGCTGTCATCCCATCACAGCAGCCAGAAAGTGAAACTGTCGTCATCCCATCACAGCAGCCAGAAAGTGAGACTGCAGTTATCCCATCACAGCAGCCAGAAAGTGAGACTGCCGTCAGCGCATCACAGCAGCCAGAAATTTAGACTGCTGTCATCCCATCACAGCAGCCAGAAAGTGAGATTGCCGTCATCCCATCACAGAGACTGCCCACATCTTATCACAGCAGCAAGAAAGTGAGACTGTTGTCAGCCCATTACAGCAGTCAGAAAGCGAGACTGCCGTTGTCCCATCAAATCAGCCAGAAAATGAGACGATCGTCATTCCATCACAGCAGCCAGAAAGTGAGACTGTCGTCGTTCCATCACAGCAGCCAGAAAGTCAGACTGACGTCATCCCATCACAGCAGCCAGAAAGTGAGACTGCCGTCATCCCATCACAGCAGCCAGAATGTGAGACTGCCATCATCCCATAACAGCAGCCAGAAAGTGAGACTGCAGTCATCCCATCACAGCAGCCAGAAAGTGAGACTGCCATCATCCCATCACAGTAGCCAGAAAGTTAGACTGCCATCATCCCATCACAGCAGGCTGAAAGTTAGACTTCAGTCATCCCATTACAGCAGCCAGAAAATGAGACTGCCGTCATCCCATCACAGCAGCCAGAAAGTTAGATTGTCATCATTCTAACACAGCAGCCAGAAAGTGATACTGCCGTTATCGCATCACAGCAGCTAGAAAGTGAGACTGTCGTCATCTCATCAGAGCAGCCAGTAAGTGAGATTGACGTCATTCCATCACAGCAGCCAGAAAGTGAGACTGCCGTCATCCTATCACAGCAGCCAGAAAGTGAGACTGCCGTCATCCCATCACAGCAGCCAGAAAGTTAGATTGTCATCATTCTAACACAGCAGCCAGAAAGTGATACTGCCGTTATCGCATCACAGCAGCTAGAAAGTGAGACTGTCGTCATCTCATCAGAGCAGCCAGTAAGTGAGATTGACGTCATTCCATCACAGCAGCCAGAAAGTGAGACTGCCGTCATCCTATCACAGCAGCCAGAAAGTGAGACTGCTGTCATCCCATCACAGCAGCCAGAAAGTGAAACTGTCGTCATCCCATCACAGCAGCCAGAAAGTGAGACTGCAGTTATCCCATCACAGCAGCCAGAAAGTGAGACAGCCATCATCCCAGCACAGCAGCCAGAACGTGAGACTGCCAACAGCCCATCACAGCATCCAGAAAATGAGACTGACTTCAGCTCATCACAGCAGCAAAAAGTGAAACTGCCGTCATCCCATCACAGAGACTGCCCTCATCCTATCACAGCAGCCAGAAAGTGAGACAGCATTCATCCCATCACAGAAGCCAGCAAGTGAGACAGCCATCATCCCATCACAGCAGCCAGAAAGTGAGACTGACTTCAGCTCATCACAGCAGCAGAAAGTGAAACTGCCGTCATCCCATCAGAGAGATTATCCTCATCTCATCACAGCAGCTAGAAAGTGACACTGCCGTCAGCCCATCACAGCAGCCAGAAAGTGAAACTGTCGTCATTTCATCACAGCAGCCAGAAAGTGAGACAGCCTTCATCCCATCACAACAGCCAGAAAATGAGACTGCCAACAGCCCATCACAGCAGCCAGAAAGTGAGACTGCAGTCATGCCATTACAGCAGCCAGAAAGTGAGACTGCCGTCTACCCATCACAGCAGCCAGAAAGTGAGAATGCCGTTATCCCATAACAGCAGCCAGAAAGTGAGACTGCCGTTATCTCATCACAGCAGCCAGAAAGTGAGAATGCAGTCATCCCATCACAGCAGCCAGAAAGTGAGACTGCCATCATCCCATCACAGTAGCCAGAAAGTTAGACTGCCGTCATCCCATCACAGCAGGCTGAAAGTTAGACTTCAGTCATCCCATCACAGCAGCCAGAAAATGAGACTGCCGTCATCCCATCACAGCAGCCAGAAAGTGATACTGCCGTTATCGCATCACAGCACCCAGAAAGTGAGACTGTCGTCATCCCATCACAGCAGCCAGAAAGCGAGATTAACGTCATTCCATCACAGCTGCCAGAAAGTGAGACTGCCGTCATCCTATCACAGCAGCCAGAAAGTGAGACTGCCATAATCCCATCACAGCAGGCAGAAAGTGAGACAGCAATCATTTCATCGCAGCAGCCAGAAAATGAGACTGACGTCATCCCATCACAGCATCCAGAAAGTGAGACTGCCGTCAGCCCATCACAGCAGCCAGAGAGTAAGACTGCTGTCAACCCATCACAGCAGCCAGAAAGTGAGATTGCCGTCATACCATCACAGCAGCCAGAAAGTGAGACTGCCGTTATCTCTTCACAGCAGCCAGAAAGTGATACTGCCGTTATCCCATCACAGCAGCCAGAAAGTGAGGCTGTCGTCATCCCATCACTGCAGCCAGAAAGTGAGACCGCCGTCATCCTATCACAGCAGCCAGAAAGTGAGGCTACTGTCATCCCATCACAGCAGCCAGAAAATAAGACTGCGGTCAGCCCATCTCATCAGCCAGAAAGTGAAACTGCCGTCATCCCATCACAGAGACTGCACCCATCTCAACACAGCAGCCAGAAAGTGACACTGCCGTCAGCCCATTACAGCAGCCAGAAAGTTATCCTGTCGTTATTCCATCACAGCAGCCAGAAAGTGAGACTGCCGTCATCCCCTCACAACAGCCAGAAAGTGAGACAGCCATCAATTCATCACAGCAGCTAGAAAGTGAGACGGCCTTCAGATCATCACAGCAGCAGAAAGTGAGACTGCCGTCATCCCATCACAGCAGCCACAAAGTGAGACTGCTGTCATCTTATTACAGCAGCCAGAAAGTGAGACGGCTGTCATCCCATCACAGCAGCCAAAAAGTGAAACTGCCGTCATCTCATCACAGCACCCAGAAAGTGAGACTGCAGTCATCCTATTACAGCAGCCAGAAAGTGAGACTGCCGTTATCCCATCACAGCTGTCAGAAAGTGAGACTGTCGTCATTCCATCACAGCAGCCAGAAAGTGAGACTACCGTCATCCCATCACAGCTGCCAGAAAGTGAGACTGCTGTCATCCCATCACAGCAGCCACAAAGTGAGACTTCAGTCATCCCATCACAGCAGCCAGAAAGTGAGACAGCCATCATCCCATCACAGCAGCCAGAAAGTAAGACTACCGTCATCCTATCACAGCAGCCAGAAAGTGAGACTGCTGTCATCCCATCACAGCAGCCAGAAAGTGAAACTGTCGTCATCCCATCACAGCAGCCAGAAAGTGAGACAGCCATCATCCCATCACAGCAGCCAGAACGTGAGACTGCCAACAGCCCATCACAGCATCCAGAAAATGACACTGCCGTCATCCCATCTCATCAGCCAGAAAGTGAAACTGCCGTCATCCCATCACAGAGACTGCCCACATCTCATTACAGCAGCCAGAAAGTGAGACTGCCATTAGCCTATTACAGCAGCTAGAAAGTGAGACTGCCGTTATCCCATCAAATCAGCCAGAAAATTAGACTGTCGTCATTCCATCACAGCAGCCAGAAAGTGAGACTGCTGTCAACCCATCACAGCAGCAAGAAAGTGAAACTGCCGTCATCCCATCACAGAGACTACCCTCATCTCATCACAGCAGCCAAAAATTGAGACTGCCGTCAGCCCATCACAGCAGCCAGAAAGTCAAACTGCTGTCATCCCATCACAGAGACTACCCTCATCTCATCATAGCAGCCAGAAATTGAGACTGCCGTTAGGCCATCACAGCAGCCAGAAAGTGAGACTGCCGTTATCCCATCAAATCAGCCAGAAAATGAGACTGTCATCATTCCATCACAGCAGCCAGAAAGTGAGACTGTCGTCATTGCAACACAGCAGCCAGAAAGTGATACTGCCGTTATCCAATCACAGCAGCCAGAAAGTGAGACTTCTGCCATTCCACCACAGCAGCCAGAAAGTGAGATTGCCGTCATTCCATTACAGCAGCCAGAAAGTGAGACTGCCGTTATCCTATCACAGCAGCCAGAAAGTGAGACTGCCGTCATTCCATCACAGCAGCCAGAAAGTGAGACTGCCGTCATATTATCACAACAGCCAGAAAGTGAGACTGCAGTCATCCCATTACTGCAGCAAGAAAGTGAGACTGTCGTCGTCCCATCACAGCAGCCAGAAAGTGAGAATGCAGTCATCCCATCACAGCAGCAAGAAAGTGAGACAGCCTTCATCCCATCACAACAGCCAGAAAGTGAGACTGCCAACAGCCCATCACAGCATCCAGAAAATGAGACTGCCGTCATCCCATCACAAAGACTGCCCACATCTCATCACAGCAGCCAGAAAGTGAGACTGCCGTCAGCCTATTAAAGCAGCCAGAAAGTGAGACTGCTGCTATCCCATTAAATCAGCCAGAAAATGAGACTGTCGTCATTCCATCACAGCAGCCAGAAAGTGAGACTGCCGTCATCTTATCAAAGCAGCCAGAAAGTGGGACTGCAGTAATCTCATCACAGCAGCCAGAAAGTGAGACTGCAGTCATCCCATCACAGCAGCCAGAAAGTGAGACAGCCTTCATCCCATCACAGCAGCCAAAAAGTGAGACTGCCTTCAGCTCATCACAGCAGCATAAAGTGAGACTGCCGTCATCCCATCACAGCAGCCACAAACTGAGACTGCCGTCATCTTATCACAGCAGCCAGAAAGTGAGACTGCCGTCATCTTATCACAGCACCCAGAAAGTGAGACTGCAGTCATCCCATCACAGCAGCCAGAAAGTGAGACTGCCGTCATCCCATCACAGCAGCCAGAAAGTGAGACTACCGTCATCCCACCACAGCAGGCAGATAGTGAAACTGCAATCATCCCATCGCAGCAGCCAGAAAATAAGACTGCCGTCATCCCATCACAGCAGCCAGAAAGTGAGACTTCCGTCAGCCCATCACAGCAGCCAGAAAGTCAGACTGCTGTCATCCCATCACAGAAGCCAGAAAGTGCGATTGCCGTCATACCATCACAGCAGCCAGAAAGTAAGACTGCCGTTATCCCATCATAGCAGCCATAAAGTGATACTGCCATTATCCCATCACAGCAGCCAGAAAGTGAGACTGTCGTCATCCAATCACAGCAGCCAGAAAGTGAGAATGTCGTCATTCCATCACAGCAGCCAGAAAGTGAGACTGCCGTCATCCTATCACAGCAGCCAGAAAGTGAGACTGCTGTCATCCCATCACAGCAGCCAGAAAGTGAAACTATCGTCATCCCATCACAGCAGCCAGAAAGTGAGACTGCCGTCATCCCATCACATCAGCCAGAAAGTGAAACTGCCGTCATCCCATCACAGAGACTGCCCACATCTCATCACAGCAGCCAGAAAGTGAGACTGCCGTCAGCCTATTAAAGCAGCCAGAAAGTGAGACTGCTGTTATCTCATCAAGTTAGCCAGAAAAAGATCATAATTCCATCACAGCAGCCAGAAAGAGAGACTGTCGTCATTCTATCACACCAGCCAGAAAGTGAGACAGCCATCATCCCATTACAGCAGCCAGAAAGTGAGACTGCTAACAGCCCATCACAGCATCCAGAAAGTGAGACTGCCGTCATCCCATCTCATCAGCCAGAAAGTGAAACTGCCGTCATCCCATCACAGAGACTGCCCACATCTCATCACAGCAGCCAGAAAGTGAGAATGCCGTTAGCCTATTACAGCAGCCAGAAAGTGAGACTGCCATTATCCCATCAAATCAGCCAGAAAATGAGACTGTCGTCATTCCATCACAGCAGCCAGAAAGTGAGACTGCTGTCAACCCATCACAGCAGCCAGAAAGTGAAACTGCTGTCATCCCATCACAGAGACTACCCTCATCTCATCATAGCAGCCAGAAATTGAGACTGCCGTTATCCCATCAAATCAGCCAAAAAATGAAACTGCCGTCATCCCATCACAGCAGCCAGAAAGTGAGACTGCAGTCATCTCATCACAGCACCCAGAAAGTGTGACTGCAGTCATCCCATCACAGCAGCCAGAAAGTGAGACTGCCGTCATCCCATCACAGCAGCCAGAAAGTGAGACTACCGTCATCCCACCACAGCAGGCAGAAAGTGAAACTGCAATCATCCCATCGCAGCAGCCAGAAAATAAGACTGCCGTCATCCCATCACAGCAGCCAGAAAGTGAGACTTCCGTCAGCCCATCACAGCATCCAGAAAGTGAGACTGCTGTCATTTTATCACAGCAGCCAGAAAGTGAGATTGCCGTCATACCATCACAGCAGCCAGAAAGTAAGACTGCCGTTATCCCATCACAGCAGCCAGAAAGTGATACTGCCATTAACCCATCACAGCAGCCAGAAAGTGAGACTGTCGTCATCCCATCACAGCAGCCAGAAAGTGAGACTGCCGTCATCCCATCACAGCAGCCATAAAAAGATCCTGCCGTCATCCCATCACAGCAGCCAGAAAGTGAGACTGCAGTCATCCCCTCACAACAGCCAGAAAGTGAGAAAGCCATCATCCCATCACAGCAGCTAGAAAGTGAGACGGCCTTCAGCTCATCACAGCAGCAGAAAGTGAGACTGCCGTCATCCCATCACAGCAGCCACAAAGTGAGACTGCCGTCATCTTATTACAGCAGCCAGAAAGTGAGACTGCCGTCATCCCATCACAGCAGCCAGAAAGTGAAACTGCCGTCATCTCATCACAGCAGCCAGAAAGTGAGACTGCCGTCATCTCATCACAGCACCCAGAAAGTGAGACTGCAGTTATCCCATCACAGCAGCCAGAAAGTGAAACTGCCGTCATCTCATCACAGCACCCAGAATGTGAGACTGCAGTTATCCCATCACAGCAGCCAGAAAGTGAGACTGTCGTCATTCCAACACAGCAGCCAGAAAGTGAGACTGACGTCATCCCATCACAGCTGCCAGAAAGTGAGACTGCTGTCATCCCATCACAGCAGCCACAAAGTGAGACTGCAGTCATCCCATCACAGCAGCCAGAAAGTGAGACAGCCATCATCCCATCACAGCAGCCAGAATGTGAGACTGCCAACAGCCCATCACAGCAGCAGAAAGTGAAACTGCCGTCATCCCATCACAGAGACTGCCCACATCTCATCACAGCAGCCAGAAAGTAAGATTGTCGTTAGCCTATTACAGCAGCCAGAAAGTGAGACTGCCGTTATCCCATGAAATCAGCCAGAAAATTAGACTGTCATCATTCCATCACAGCAGCCAGAAAGTGAGACTGCTGTCAACCCATCCCAGCAGCAAGAAAGTGAAACTGCCGTCATCCCATCACAGAGACTACCCTCATCTCATCACAGCAGCCAGAAATTGAGACTGCCGTCAGCCCATCACAGTAGCCAGAAAGTCAAACTGCTGTCATCCCATCACAGAGACTACCCTCATCTCATCATAGCAGTCAGAAATTGAGACTGCCGTCAGGCCATCACAGCAGCCAGAAAGTGAGACTGCCGTCATCCCATCACAGCAGCCAGAAAGTGAGACTGCCGTCATCTCATCACAGCACCCCAAAAGTGAGACTCCAGTCATCCCATCACAGCAGCCAGAAAGTGAGACTGCAGTCATCCCATCACAGCAGCCAGAAAGTGAGACTGCCGTCATCCCATAACAGCAGGCAGAAAGTGAGACTGCAATCATCCCATCGCAGCAGCCAGAAAATAAGACTGCCGTCATTCCATCACAGCAGCCAGAAAGTGAGACTGCCGTCAGCCCATCACAGCAGCCAGAAAGTTAGACTGCTGTCATCCCATCACAGCAGCCAGAAAGTGAGATTGCCGTCATCCCATCACAGAGACTGCCCACATCTTATCACAGCAGCAAGAAAGTGAGACTGTCGTCAGCCCATTACAGCAGTCAGAAAGTGAGACTGGCGTTATCCCATCACAGCAGCGAGAAAGTGAGACTGCAGTCATGCCATCACAGCAGCCAGAAGGTCAGACTGCCGTCATCCTATCACAGCAGCCAGAAAGTGAGACTGCAGTCATCCCATCACAGCAGCCAGAAGTGAGACTGTCGTCATCCCATCACAGCAGCCAGAAAGTGAGACTGCAGTCATCCCATCACATCAGCCAGAAAGATAGACTGCCAACCGCCCACCACAGCATCCAGAAAATGAGACTGCCGTCATCCCATCATATCAGCCAGAAAGTGAAACTGCTGTCACCCATCACAGAGACTGCCCACATCTCATCACAGCAGCCAGAAAGTGAGACTGCTGTCATTCCATCACAGCAGCCAGAAAGTGAGCCTGTCGTCATTCCATCACAGCAGCCAGAAAGTGAGACTGTCGTCGTTCCATCACAGCAGCCAGAAAGTCAGACTGACGTCATCCCATCACAGTAGCCAGAAAGTGAGACTGCCGTCATCCCATCACAGCAGCCAGAATGTGAGACTGCCATCATCCCATAACAGCAGCCAGAAAGTGAGACTGCAGTCATCCCATCACAGCAGCCAGAAAGTGAGACTGCCATCATCCTATCACAGTAGCCAGAAAGTTAGACTTCAGTCATCCCATCACAGCAGCCAGAAAATGAGATTGCCGTCATCCCATCACAGCAGCCAGAAAGTGATACTGCCGTTATCGCATCACAGCAGCCAGAAAGTGAGACTGTCGTCATCCCATCAGAGCAGCCAGAAAGTGAAACTGTCGTCATCCCATTACAGCAGCCAGAAAGTGAGACTGCAGTTATCCCATCACAGCAGCCAGAAAGTGAGACAGCCATCATCCCAGCACAGCAGCCAGAACGTGAGACTGCCAACAGCCCATCACAGCATCCAGAAAATGAGACTGACTTCAGCTCATCACAGCAGCAGAAAGTGAAACTGCCGTCATCCCATCACAGAGACTTCCCTCATCCTATCACAGCAGCCAGAAAGTGAGACAGTATTCATCCCATCAAAGAAGCCAGAAAGTGAGACAGCCATCATCCCATCACAGCAGCCAGAAAGTGAGACTGACTTCAGCTCATCACAGCAGATAGAAAATGAGACTGTCGTCATTCCATCACAGCAGCCAGAAAGTGAAACTGTCATCTTTTCATCACAGCAGCCAGAAAGTGAGACAGCCTTCATCCCATCACAACAGCCAGAAAGTGAGACTGCCAATAGCCCATCACAGCAGCCAGAAAGTGAGACTGCAGTCATGCCATTACAGCAGCCAGAAAGTGAGACTGCCGTCTACAAATCACAGAGACTGCCCTCATCCTATCACAGCAGCCAGAAAGTGATACAGCCATCATCCCATCACAGATGCCAGAAAGTGAGACAGCCATCATCCCATCACAACAGCCAGAAAGTGAGACTGACTTCAGCTCATTACAGCAGTAGAAAGTGAAACTGCCGTCATCCCATCACAGAGACTACCCTCATCTCATCACAGCAGCCAGAAAGTGACACTGCCGTCAGCCCATCACAGCAGATAGAAAATGAGACTGTCGTCATTCCATCACAGCAGCCAGAAAGTGAAACTGTCATCTTTTCATCACAGCAGCCAGAAAGTGAGACAGCCTTCATCCCATCACAACAGCCAGAAAGTGAGACTGCCAATAGCCCATCACAGCAGCCAGAAAGTGAGACTGCAGTCATGCCATTACAGCAGCCAGAAAGTGAGACTGCCGTCTACAAATCACAGAGACTGCCCTCATCCTATCACAGCAGCCAGAAAGTGATACAGCCATCATCCCATCACAGATGCCAGAAAGTGAGACAGCCATCATCCCATCACAACAGCCAGAAAGTGAGACTGAATTCAGCTCATTACAGCAGTAGAAAGTGAAACTGCCGTCATCCCATCACAGAGACTACCCTCATCTCATCACAGCAGCCAGAAAGTGACACTGCCGTCAGCCCATCACAGCAGATAGAAAATGAGACTGTCGTCATTCCATCACAGCAGCCAGAAAGTAAAACTGTCGAAATTTCATCACAGCAGCCAGAAAGTGAGAATGTCGTCGTTCCATCACAGCAGCCAGAAAGTCAGACTGACGTCATTCCATCACAGCAGCCAGAAAGTGAGACTGGCTTCATCCTATGACAGCAGCCAGAAAGTGAGACTGCAGTCATCCCATCACAGCAGTCAGAAAGTGAGAATGCCTTCATCCCAAAATAGCAGCCAGAAAGTGAGACCGCAGTCATCCCATCACAGCAGCCAGAAAGTGAGACTGCAGTAATGCCATTAAAGCAGCCAGAAAGTGAGACTGCCGTCATCCCATCACAGCAGCCAGTAAGTGAGACTGCCGTTATCCCATAACAGCAGCCAGAAAGTGAGACTGCTGTTATCTCATCACAGCAGCCAGAAAGTGAGACTGTCGTCATCCCATCACAGCAGCCAGAAAGTGAGATTGAGGTCATTCCATCACAGCTGCCAGAAAGTGAAACTGTCGTCATCCCATGACAGCAGCCAGAGAGTGAGACTGCAGTCATCACATCACAGCAGCCAGAAAGTGAGACAGCCATCATCCCATCACAGCAGCCAGAACGTGAGACTGCCAACAGCCCGTCACAGCATCCAGAAAATGAGACTGACTTCAGCTCATCACAGCAGCAGAAAGTGAAACTGCCGTCATCCCATCACAGAGACTGCCCTCATCCTATCACAGCAGCCAGAAAGTGAGACAGCAATCATACAATCACAGATGCCAGAAAGTGAGACAGCCATCAACCCATCACAGATGCCAGAAAGTGAGACAGCCATCATCCCATCACAGCAGCCAGAAAGTGAGACTGACTTCAGCTCATTACAGCAGCAGAAAAAGAAACTGCCGTCATCCCATCACAGAGACTACCCTCATCTCATCACAGCAGCCAGAAAGTGACACTGCCGTCAGCCCATCACAGCAGATAGAAAATGAGACTGTCGTCATTCCATCACAGCAGCCAGAAAGTGAAACTGTCGAAATTTCATCACAGCAGCCAGAAAGTGAGACTGTCGTCGTTCCATCACAGCAGCCAGAAAGTCAGACTGACGTCATCCCATCACAGCAGCCAGAAAGTGAGACCGCCATCATCCCATCACAGCAGCCAGAAAGTGAGACTGCAGTCATGCCATTACAGCAGCCAGAACGTGAGACTGCCGTCACCCCATCACAGCAGCCAGAAAGTGAGATTGCCATCATCCCATCTCAGTAGCCAGAAAGTGAGACTCCAGTCATCCCATCACAGCAGCCAGAAAGTGAGACTGCCGTCATCCCATCACAGCAGGCAGAAAGTGACACTGCAATCATCCCATCGCAGCAGCCAGAAAATAAGACTTCCGTCATCCCATCACAGCAGCCAGAAAGTGAGACTGCCGTCAGCCCATCACAGCAGCCAGAAAGTTAGACTGCTGTCATCCCATCACAGCAGCCAGAAAGTGAGATTGCCGTCATCCCATCACAGAGACTGCCCACATCTTATCACAGCAGCAAGAAAGTGAGACTGTCGTCAGCCCATTACAGCAGTCAGAAAGTGAGACTGCCGTTGTCCCATCAAATCAGCCAGAAAATGAGACGATCGTCATTCCATCACAGCAGCCAGAAAGTGAGACTGTCGTCGTTCCATCACAGCAGCCAGAAAGTCAGACTTACGTCATCCCATCACAGCAGCCAGAAAGTGAGACTGCCGTCATCCCATCACAGCAGCCAGAATGTGAGACTGCCATCATCCCATAACAGCAGCCAGAAAGTGAGACTGCAGTCATCCCATCACAGCAGCCAGAAAGTGAGACTGCCATCATCCCATCACAGTAGCCAGAAAGTTAGACTGCCGTCATCCCATCACAGCAGGCTGAAAGTTAGACGCTAGTTAAAGCTTCAGTCATCCCATCACAGCAGCCAGAAAATGGGACTGCCGTCATCCCATCACAGCAGCCAGAAAGTTAGACTGTCATCATGACAACACAGCATCCAGAAAGTGATACTGCCGTTATCGCATCACAGCAGCCAGAAAGTGAGACTGTCGTCATCCCATCAGAGCAGCCAGTAAGTGAGATTGACGTCATTCCATCACAGCAGCCAGAAAGTGAGACTGCCGTCATCTTATCAGAGCAGCCAGAAAGTGAGACAGCTGTCATCCCATCACAGCAGCCAGAAAGTGAAACTGTCGTCATCCCATCACAGCAGCCAGAAAGTGAGACTGCAGTTATCCCATCACAGCAGCCAGAAAGTGAGACAGCCATCATCCCAGCACAGCAGCCAGAACGTGAGACTGCCAACAGCCCATCACAGCATCCAGAAAATGGGACTGACTTCAGCTCATCACAGCAGCAGAAAGTGAAACTGCAGTCATCCCATCACAGAGACTGCCCTCATCCTATCACAGCAGCCAGAAAGTGAGACAGCATTCATCCCATCACAGAAGCCAAAAAGTGAGACTGCCTTCAGCTCATCACAGCAGCAGAAAGTGAGACTGACTTCATCCCATCACAGCAGCCACAAACTGAGACTGCCATCATCTTATCACAGCAGCCAGAAAGTGAGACTGCCGTCTTCTCATCACAGCACCCAGAAAATGAGACTGCAGACATCCCATCACAGCAGCCATAAAGTGAGACAGCCATCATCCTGTCACAGCAGCCAAAAGTGAGACTGCGTTCAGCTCATCACAGCAGCAGAAAGTGTGACTGCCGTCATCCCGTCACAGCAGCCACAAACTGAGACTGTCGTCATCCCATCACAGCAGCCAGAAAGTGAGACTGCTGTCATCTCATCACAGCACCCAGAAAGTGAGACTGCAGTCATCCCATCACAGCAGCCAGAAAGTGAGACTGCCGTCATCCCATCACAGCAGCCAGAAAGTGAGACTACCGTCATCCCACTACAGCAGGCAGATAGTGAAACTGCAATCATCCCACTACAGCAGGCAGATAGTGAAACTACAATCATCCCATCACAGCAGCCAGAAAGTGAGACTGACTTCAGCTCATTACAGCAGCAGAAAAAGAAACTGCCGTCATCCCATCACAGAGACTACCCTCATCTCATCACAGCAGCCAGAAAGTGACACTGCCGTCAGCCCATCACAGCCGATAGAAAATGAGACTGTCGTCATTCCATCACAGCAGCCAGAAAGTGAAACTGTCGAAATTTCATCACAGCAGCCAGAAAGTGAGACTGTCGTCGTTCCATCACAGCAGCCAGAAAGTCAGACTGACGTCATCCCATCACAGCAGCCAGAAAGTGAGACCGCCATCATCCCATCACAGCAGCCAGAAAGTGAGACTGCAGTCATGCCATTACAGCAGCCAGAACGTGAGACTGCCGTCACCCCATCACAGCAGCCAGAAAGTGAGATTGCCATCATCCCATCTCAGTAGCCAGAAAGTGAGACTCCAGTCATCCCATCACAGCAGCCAGAAAGTGAGACTGCCGTCATCCCATCACAGCAGGCAGAAAGTGACACTGCAATCATCCCATCGCAGCAGCCAGAAAATAAGACTTCCGTCATCCCATCACAGCAGCCAGAAAGTGAGACTGCCGTCAGCCCATCACAGCAGCCAGAAAGTTAGACTGCTGTCATCCCATCACAGCAGCCAGAAAGTGAGATTGCCGTCATCCCATCACAGAGACTGCCCACATCTTATCACAGCAGCAAGAAAGTGAGACTGTCGTCAGCCCATTACAGCAGTCAGAAAGTGAGACTGCCGTTGTCCCATCAAATCAGCCAGAAAATGAGACGATCGTCATTCCATCACAGCAGCCAGAAAGTGAGACTGTCGTCGTTCCATCACAGCAGCCAGAAAGTCAGACTTACGTCATCCCATCACAGCAGCCAGAAAGTGAGACTGCCGTCATCCCATCACAGCAGCCAGAATGTGAGACTGCCATCATCCCATAACAGCAGCCAGAAAGTGAGACTGCAGTCATCCCATCACAGCAGCCAGAAAGTGAGACTGCCATCATCCCATCACAGTAGCCAGAAAGTTAGACTGCCATCATCCCATCACAGCAGGCTGAAAGTTAGACGCTAGTTAAAGCTTCAGTCATCCCATCACAGCAGCCAGAAAATGGGACTGCCGTCATCCCATCACAGCAGCCAGAAAGTTAGACTGTCATCATTCCAACACAGCATCCAGAAAGTGATACTGCCGTTATCGCATCACAGCAGCCAGAAAGTGAGACTGTCGTCATCCCATCAGAGCAGCCAGTAAGTGAGATTGACGTCATTCCATCACAGCAGCCAGAAAGTGAGACTGCCGTCATCTTATCAGAGCAGCCAGAAAGTGAGACAGCTGTCATCCCATCACAGCAGCCAGAAAGTGAAACTGTCGTCATCCCATCACAGCAGCCAGAAAGTGAGACTGCAGTTATCCCATCACAGCAGCCAGAAAGTGAGACAGCCATCATCCCAGCACAGCAGCCAGAACGTGAGACTGCCAACAGCCCATCACAGCATCCAGAAAATGGGACTGACTTCAGCTCATCACAGCAGCAGAAAGTGAAACTGCAGTCATCCCATCACAGAGACTGCCCTCATCCTATCACAGCAGCCAGAAAGTGAGACAGCATTCATCCCATCACAGAAGCCAAAAAGTGAGACTGCCTTCAGCTCATCACAGCAGCAGAAAGTGAGACTGACTTCATCCCATCACAGCAGCCACAAACTGAGACTGCCATCATCTTATCACAGCAGCCAGAAAGTGAGACTGCCGTCTTCTCATCACAGCACCCAGAAAATGAGACTGCAGACATCCCATCACAGCAGCCATAAAGTGAGACAGCCATCATCCTGTCACAGCAGCCAAAAGTGAGACTGCGTTCAGCTCATCACAGCAGCAGAAAGTGTGACTGCCGTCATCCCGTCACAGCAGCCACAAACTGAGACTGTCGTCATCCCATCACAGCAGCCAGAAAGTGAGACTGCTGTCATCTCATCACAGCACCCAGAAAGTGAGACTGCAGTCATCCCATCACAGCAGCCAGAAAGTGAGACTGCCGTCATCCCATCACAGCAGCCAGAAAGTGAGACTACCGTCATCCCACTACAGCAGGCAGATAGTGAAACTGCAATCATCCCACTACAGCAGGCAGATAGTGAAACTGCAATCATCCCATCGCAGCAGCCAGAAAATAAGACTGCCATCATCCCATCACAGCAGCCAGAAAGTGAGACTGCTGTCATCCCATCACAGCAGCCAGAAAGTGAGATTGCCGTCATACCATCACAGCAGCCAGAAAGTAAGACTGCCGTTATCCCATCACAGCAGCCAGAAAGTGATACTGCCATTTTCCCATCACAGCAGCCAGAAAGTGAGACTGTCGACATCCCATCACAGCAGCCAGAAAGTGAGACTGTCGTCATTCCATCAAAGCAGCCAGAAAGTGAGACTGCTGTCATCCTATCACAGCATCCAGAAAGTGAGACTGCTGTCATCCCATCACAGCAGCCAGAAAGTGAAACTATCGTCATCCCATCACAGCAGCCAGAAAGTGAGACTGCCGTCATCCCATCACATCAGCCAGAAAGTGAAACTGCCGTCATCCCATCACAGAGACTGCCCACATCTCATCACAGCAGCCAGAAAGTGAGACTGCCGTCAGCCTATTAAAGCAGCCAGAAAGTGAGACTGCTGTTATCTCATCAAATTAGCCAGAAAAAGAGACTGTAGTAATTCCATCACAGCAGCCAGAAAGTGAGACTGCCGTCATCCCATCAAAGCAGCCAGAAAGTGGGACTGCAGTAATCTCATCACACCAGCCAGAAAGTGAGAGAGCCATCATCCCATTACAGCAGCCAGAAAGTGAGACTGCCATTATCCCATCAAATCAGCCAGAAAATTAGACTGTCATCATTCGATCACAGCAGCCAGAAAGTGAGACTGCTGTAAACCCATCACAGCAGCAAGAAAGTGAAACTGCCGTCATCCCATCACAGAGACTACCCTCATGTCATCACAGCAGCCAGAAATTGAGACTGCCGTCAGCCCATCACAGCAGCCAGAAAGTCAAACTGCTGTCATCCCATCACAGAGACTACCCTCATCTCATCATAGCAGTCAGAAATTGAGACTGCCGTCAGGCCATCACAGCAGCCAGAAAGTGAGACTACCGTTATCCCATCAAATCAGCCGGAAAATGAGACTGTCATCATTCTATCACAGCAGCCAGAAAGTGAGACTGTCGTCATTCCAAAACAGCAGCCAGAAAGTGATACTGCCGCCATCCAATCACAGCAGCCAGAAAGTAAGACTGCTGTCATCCCATTACAGCAGCCAGAAAGTGAGACTGCCGTTATCCTATCACAGCAGCCAGAAAGTGAGACTGCCGTTATCCTATCACAGCAGCCAGAAAGTGAGACTGCCGTCTTCTCATCACAGCACCCAGAAAATGAGACTGCAGACATCCCATCACAGCAGCCATAAAGTGAGACAGCCATCATCCTGTCACAGCAGCCAAAAGTGAGACTGCGTTCAGCTCATCACAGCAGCAGAAAGTGTGACTGCCGTCATCCCGTCACAGCAGCCACAAACTGAGACTGTCGTCATCCCATCACAGCAGCCAGAAAGTGAGACTGCTGTCATCTCATCACAGCACCCAGAAAGTGAGACTGCAGTCATCCCATCACAGCAGCCAGAAAGTGAGACTGCCGTCATCCCATCACAGCAGCCAGAAAGTGAGACTACCGTCATCCCACTACAGCAGGCAGATAGTGAAACTGCAATCATCCCACTAAAGCAGGCAGATAGTGAAACTGCAATCATCCCATCGCAGCAGCCAGAAAATAAGACTGCCATCATCCCATCACAGCAGCCAGAAAGTGAGACTTCCATCAGCCCATCACAGCAGCCAGAAAGTGAGACTGCTGTCATCCCATCACAGCAGCCAGAAAGTGAGATTGCCGTCATACCATCACAGCAGCCAGAAAGTAAGACTGCCGTTATCCCATCACAGCAGCCAGAAAGTGATACTGCCATTTTCCCATCACAGCAGCCAGAAAGTGAGACTGTCGACATCCCATCACAGCAGCCAGAAAGTGAGACTGTCGTCATTCCATCAAAGCAGCCAGAAAGTGAGACTGCTGTCATCCTATCACAGCATCCAGAAAGTGAGACTGCTGTCATCCCATCACAGCAGCCAGAAAGTGAAACTATCGTCATCCCATCACAGCAGCCAGAAAGTGAGACTGCCGTCATCCCATCACATCAGCCAGAAAGTGAAACTGCCGTCATCCCATCACAGAGACTGCCCACATCTCATCACAGCAGCCAGAAAGTGAGACTGCCGTCAGCCTATTAAAGCAGCCAGAAAGTGAGACTGCTGTTATCTCATCAAATTAGCCAGAAAAAGAGACTGTAGTAATTCCATCACAGCAGCCAGAAAGTGAGACTGCCGTCATCCCATCAAAGCAGCCAGAAAGTGGGACTGCAGTAATCTCATCACACCAGCCAGAAAGTGAGAGAGCCATCATCCCATTACAGCAGCCAGAAAGTGAGACTGCCATTATCCCATCAAATCAGCCAGAAAATTAGACTGTCATCATTCCATCACAGCAGCCAGAAAGTGAGACTGCTGTAAACCCATCACAGCAGCAAGAAAGTGAAACTGCCGTCATCCCATCACAGAGACTACCCTCATGTCATCACAGCAGCCAGAAATTGAGACTGCCGTCAGCCCATCACAGCAGCCAGAAAGTCAAACTGCTGTCATCCCATCACAGAGACTACCCTCATCTCATCACAGCAGCCAGAAAGTGAGACTACCGTTATTCCATCAAATCAGCCGGAAAATGAGACTGTCATCATTCTATCACAGCAGCCAGAAAGTGAGACTGTCGTCATTCCAAAACAGCAGCCAGAAAGTGATACTGCCGCCATCCAATCACAGCAGCCAGAAAGTGAGACTGCCGTCATTCCATCACAGCAGCCAGAAAGTGAAACTGCCGTCATCCCATCACAGAGACTACCCTCATGTCATCACAGCAGCCAGAAATTGAGACTGCCGTCAGCCCATCACAGCAGCCAGAAAGTCAAACTGCTGTCATCCCATCACAGAGACTACCCTCATCTCATCACAGCAGCCAGAAAGTGAGACTACCGTTATTCCATCAAATCAGCCGGAAAATGAGACTGTCATCATTCTATCACAGCAGCCAGAAAGTGAGACTGTCGTCATTCCAAAACAGCAGCCAGAAAGTGATACTGCCGCCATCCAATCACAGCAGCCAGAAAGTAAGACTGCTGTCATCCCATTACAGCAGCCAGAAAGTGAGACTGCCGTTATCCTATCACAGCAGCCAGAAAGTGAGACTGCCGTTATCCTATCACAGCAGCCAGAAAGTGAGACTGCCGTTATTTCATCACAGCAGCCAGAAAGTGAGACTGCCGTCATTCCATCACAGCAGCCAGAAAGTGAGACTGCCGTCATCTTATCACAGCAGCCAGAAAGTGAGACTGCAGTCATCCCATTACTGCAGCAAGAAATTGAGACTGTCGTCATCCCATCACAGCAGCCAGAAAGTGAGAATGCAGTCATCCCATCACAGCAGCCAGAAAGTGAGACAGCCTTCATCCCAACACAACAGCCAGAAAGTGAGACTGCCAACAGCCCATCACAGCATCCAGAAAATGAGACTGCCGTCATCCCATCACATCAACCAGAAAGTGAAACTGCCGTCATCCCATCACAGAGACTGCCCACGTCTCATCACAGCAGCCAGAAAGTGAGACTGCCGTCAGCCTATTAAAGCAGCCAGAAAGTGAGACTGCTGTTATCCCATCAAATCAGCCAGAAACTGAGACTGTCGTCATTCCATCACAGCAGCCAAAAAGTGAGACTGCCGTCATTCTATCACAGCAGCCAGAAAGTGAGACTGCCGTCATCTTATCAAAGCAGCCAGAAAGTGGGACTGCAGTAATCTCATCACAGCAGCCAGAAAGTGAGACTGCAGTCATCCCATCACAGCAGCCAGAAAGTGAGACAGCCTTCATCCCATCACAGCAGCCACAAACTGAGACTGCTGTCATCTTATCACAGCAGCCAGAAAGTGAGACTGCCGTCATCTCATCACAGCACCCAGAAAATGAGACTGCAGTCATCCCATCACAGCAGCCATAAAGTGAGACAGCCATCATCCCATCACAGCAGCCAAAAGTGAGACTGCCTTCAGCTCATCACAGCAGCAGAAAGTGAGACTGCCGTCATCCCATCACAGCAGCCAGAAAGTGAGACTGCCGTCATCTCATCACAGCACCCAGAAAGTGAGACTGCAGTCATCCCATCACAGCATCCAGAAAGTGAGACTGCCGTCATCCCATCACAGCAGCCAGAAAGTGAGACTACCGTCATCCCACCACAGCAGCCAGAAAGTGAAACTGCAATCACCCCATCACAGCATCCAGAAAATAAGACTGCCGTCATCCCATCACAGCAGCCATAAAGTGAGATTGCCGTCATACCATCACAGCAGCCAGAAAGTAAGACTGCCGTTATCCCATCACAGCAGCCAGAAAGTGAGACTGTCGTCATCCCATCACAGCAGCCAGAAAGTGAGACTGTCGTCATTCCATCACAGCAGCCAGATAGTGAGACTGCCATCATCCTATCACAGCAGCCAGAAAGTGAGATTGCTGTCATCCCATCACAGCAGCCAGAAAGTGAAACTATCGTCATCCCATCACAGCAGCCAGAAAGTGAGACTGCCGTCATCCCATCACATCAGCCAGAAAGTGAAACTGCCGTCATCCCATCACAGAGCTTGCCCACATCTCATCACAGCAGCCAGAAAGTGAGACTGCCGTCAGCCTATTAAAGCAGCCAGAAAGTGAGACTGCTGTTATCCCATCAAATCAGCCAGAAAATGAGACTGTCGTAATTCCATCACAGCAGCCAGAAAGAGAGACTGTCTTCATTCTATCACAGCAGCCAGAAAGTGAGACTGCCGTCATCCCATCAAAGCAGCCAGAAAGTGGGACTGCAGTGATCTCATCACACCAGCCAGAAAGTGAGACAGCCATCATCCCATTACAGCAGCCAGAAAGTGAGACTGCTAACAGCCCATCACAGGATCCAGAAAATGGGACTGCCGTCATCCCATCTCATCAGTAGAGTTGAGCGCGGTTCGCGGTTCGTGGTTCTCCAGTTCTAGGCTCGAGTGATTTTGGGGCTGTTCTAGATCGAACTAGAGCTCGAGCTTTTTTGCAAAAGCTCGATAGTTCTAGATACGTTCGAGAACGGTTCTAGCAGCAAAAAGCAGGGCTTTTTACAGCTACAGTGTGCAGGAGCCATCGCTGGTAACCAAGATAAACATCGGGTATCCAACCAAAGCGCTTTGGTTAGTAACCCGATGTTTATCCTAGTTACGTGCAGGAAGCCCCCACTTCCCCGCTCAGCTCACTCTGCCCCCTCCTGCCCGCGGCATGTACACATGTACACACACACACACACACACATACACACACACACATGGTCCCGCTCGGCTTACCTGCAGTGATGAAGTCCCGCCATCCCGACCTCAGCGCTGACACTGTCCTCCATGGCCGCCGCTTGTCACATTACCTCTCGCTTCCGACCCAAGACTGACTAGCGGTGACGTCACGGGCCTCTCGCGATGCTTGGCTGTGAAGGCGGCGGTCATTGAACTCAGTGACAGGGGCTGTCAGTGTGCTGGAGATCAGCGCAGGTAATGTACTTCGCTGACAGCAGCACTTGTCATGCCCTGCAGTGACCTGGGCTGACCCATTGATGTTAGCAAAGGTCACTGCATTGCTCTCCCAGCCAATGGGGAACATCCTGCTCTTCATTGACTGGGACAGTGTGGATCGTCATGGCAACCCCTTGGATTACACCAGACCTGGATTTGTTTTTCATTCTAATAAATTGGTTAAAGAGGGAATGTTTTGGGGAGTGTTTTTTCAAATAAAAATGTGTTTGTCGTCTATTTTTTTTATTACTGACTGGGTTGGTGATGTCGGGTATCTGATAGACGCCTGACCTCACCAACCCCAGGGCTTGATGCCAGGTGACATTACACATCTGGTATTAACCCCATATATTACCCCGTTTGCCACCGTACCAGGGCGCGGGATGAGCTGGGGCGAAGCACCAGGATTGGCGCATCTAATGGATGCGCCACTTCTGGGGCGGCTGCGGCCTGCTATTTTTAGGCTGGGGAGAGTCCAATAACCATGGACCTCCCTAGTCTGAGAATATCAGGCCCCAGCTGTCTGCTTTACCTTGGCTGGTGATCCAATTTTGGGGGACCCCTACGTGTTTTTTTTTTAAATTATTTATTTAATTTAAAATAACAGCGTGGGGTGCCCTCAGTTTTGGATTACCAGACAAGGTGAGGTTGCCAGCTGTGGTCTGCAGGCTGCAGCCGTCTGCTTTACCCTAGCTGGCTACAAAACTAGGGGGAACCCTACGTCATTTTTTTTTCATTTTTTTGGCTAAATACAAAGCTAAACACCCCTTAGTGCCACATCAAAGGCACCAAAGGGTGCTCCACTTTTTCTCCACTTTTTCTCCACTTTTTCTCCATTTTTTTCTCCACTTTTTCTCCACTTTATCTACATTTTTTTTTCTCCATTTTTTCTCCATTTTTTCTCCATTTTTTCTCCACTTTTTCTCCACTTTTTATCCATTTTTTCTCCACTTTTTCTCCACTTTTTCTCCATTTTTTTTCCATTTTTTTCTCCACTTTTTCTCCACTTTTTCTCCACTTTTTCTCCACTTTTTCTCCACTTTTTCTCCACTTTTTCTCCATTTTTTTTCCATTTTTTTCTCCATTTTTTCTCCACTTTTTCTCCATTTTTTCTCCACTTTTTCTCCACTTTTTCTCCACTTTTTCTCCATTTTCTTCTCCACTTTTTCTCCACTTTTTCTACATTTTTTATCCATTTTTTTCTCCACTTTTTCTCCACTTTTTCTCCACTTTTTCTCCATTTTTTTCTCCACTTTTTCTCCACTTTTTCTACATTTTTTTCTACATTTTTTTCTCCACTTTTTCTCCATTTTTACTCCACTTTTTATCCACTTTTTCTCCATTTTTTTCTCTACTTTTTCTCCACTTTTTCTCCACTTTTTCTCCACTTTTTCTCCATTTTTTCTCCACTTTTTCTCCACTTTTTCTCCATTTTTTTCTCCACTTTTTCTCCACTTTTTCTACATTTTTTTCTCCATTTTTTCTCCACTTTTTCTACATTTTTACTCCACTTTTTCTCCCTTTTTTTCCACTTTTTCTCCACTTTTTCTCCACTTTTTCTCCATTTTTTTCTCCACTTTTTCTACATTTTTTTCTCCATTTTTTCTCCACTTTTTCTCCACTTTTTCTCCACTTTTTCTCCATTTTTTTCTCCACTTTTTCTACATTTTTTTCTCCATTTTTTCTCCACTTTTTCTCCATTTTTACTCCACTTTTTCTCCACTTTTTCTCCATTTTTTTCTCCACTTTTTCTCCACTTTTTCTCCATTTTTTTCTCCACTTTTTCTACATTTTTTTCTCCATTTTTTCTCCATTTTTACTCCACTTTTTCTCAACTTTTTCTCCACTTTTTCTCCACTTTTTCTCCATTTTTTCTCCACTTTTTCTACATTTTTTCTCCACTTTTTCTCCACTTTTTCTACATTTTTTCTACATTTTTTTCTCCATTTTTTCTCCACTTTTTCTCCATTTTTTCTCCACTTTTTCTCCACTTTTTCTCCATTTTTTCTCCACTTTTTCTCCATTTTTTCTCCACTTTTTCTCCACTTTTTTCTCCACTTTTTCTCCACTTTTTCTCCACTTTTTCTCCACTTTTTCTCCACTTTTTCTCCATTTTTTTCTCCGTTCTTTTTCTATGGTCAGTCTACCCATTAGTTCTGCCATGCATACTGTAGCCCTACACCTACTGCACATGTTACTTTATGATTGACATCTCTTTCGTACCAGAGCTGTCTAAGCCTACTCTGACCCCATATTTGTCATTACTATATTGTCCTTGTACTGTATTATGACATTTGTATCATGTGTTTCATTTCTTGCTGTGTTGCGATTTTTTTGCTGCATCCCAATTGTACCTCTACATTGTTCGAGTTTATGTTATTGTTCTCTCACTCTTATGTGATACTGATTATTGTCATTTTTCATGATTACAAGCAGATAAGTCCAATCTGACGAAGGCTCAGGCCGAAACGTCATTTGTAACTTGTTTTGGACAAAAACATATATGCTTATGAAATTTTTTTTTTCTTAATACGGACCAGTAAAGAGTGATTTTGCATTACTATCCATTGTGACTTACTGACTTAGTCTGGGAGATTTAGAGTGCCGAGGTTACTCACTAATTTTATCTATTATTACCTCTGAGCACCTATATACCAGTGAGCAGAGCTTCCTCTACAGTAGTTCTCCTGATTAGGCATGCCCTTACCTCATGAGCAGGGCATTGCAGCTTTGGTAGCAACCATTACGACATGGACTCTGCTGCTGTGGACCCGGGGAGAGTGAGTGCAGATTCATTGCACCCACACTCCTCACATGAAGGGTCCGCACTCCTAGAAAATGGGGGATACGTTCCCTGAGTGTCTCCCCCCCGATATTCTAGACGGTCCAGAGTCGTCGTGGGACCCCTTTATTTTTTTTCTTACAATAAATTGGTGAAAGAGGAAATGTTTTGGGGACTGTTTTTTCAAATAAATTTCTTTTGTCGATTTTTTTTTTTTTTGTTAGTACTGACAGTTTATGATGTTGGGTATCTAATAGACGCCATGACATCACAAACTGCTGGGCTTGATCTCAGGTGACTTTACAGCTAGTATCAACCCGATTTATTACCCCGTTTGCCACTGCACCAGGGCACGGGATGAGCTGGGGTGAAGCGCCAGGATTGGCGCATCTAGTGGATGCGCCACGTCTGGGGTGCCTGCGGCCTGCTATTTTTAGGCTGTGAAGGCCCAATAACTATGGACCTTCCCACCCTGAGAATACCAGACCACAGCTGTCCGCTTTACCTTGGCTGGTGATCCAATTTGGGGGGGACCCTACTTTTATTGTGTAATTATTAATATTTATAAAATAATTATAAAAAAGAGCCTGAGGGGACCTCCACATTGGATCCCCAACCACGGTAAAGCTGCCAGCTGTGGTTTTCAGGCTACAGACGTCTGCTTTACCCTAGCGGGCTATCAAAAATGGGGGGACCCAACGTCATTTTTTTTTTTAACTATTTTTTAAATAGAAAAAATTAATGGGCTTCCCTGTATTTTGATTGCCAACCAAGGTAACGGCAGGCAGATGGGGGTGGCAACCCATAGCTGTCTGCTTTATCTGCTGAGAATCAAAAATACCGCGGAGCGCTACGTCATTTTTTTAAAGATTTATTTTTACAGCACTGTGATGTCCAGCAATCAAAATACAGGGAAGCCCATTTTATTTTTAGTTATTTAAATAAATAATTAAAAAAAATATATATGGGCTCCCGCTGCATTTTTTGTATTGCTAGCTAAGGGTAATCCAAGCAGCTACTGGCTGCTAACCCCCCACTGCTTGGTGTTACCTTCACTGGCAATGGAAAATCCAGGGAAGCATTTTTTATTTTTTTTGCCAAAAAACTACAAAAAAAGGACGTGAGCTTCGCCATATTTTTGTATGCTAGCCAGGTACAGCAGGCAGGTGCTGGAAGAGTTGGATACAGCGCCAGAAGATGGCGCTTCTATGAAAGTGCCATTTTCTGAGGCGGCTGCAGACTGCAATTCGCAGCAGTGGGGCCCAGAAAGCTCAGGCCAACCTGTGCTGCGGATTCCAATCCCCAGCTGCCTAGTTGTACCTGGCTGGACACAAAAATGGGGCGAAGCCTACGTCATTTGTTTTCTAATTATTTCATGAAATTCATGAAATAATAAACAAAAGGGCTTCCCTTTATTTTTGGTTCCCAGCCGGGTACAAATAGGCAACTGGGGGTTGGGGGCAGCCGTACCTGCCTGCTGTACCTGGCTAGCATACAAAAATATGGCGAAGCCCACATAATTTTTTCAGGGGGCAAAAAACTTCTGCATACAGTCCTGGATGGAGTATGCTGAGCCTTGTAGTTCTGCAGCTGCTGTCTGTCTGTATGGAGAAGAGCAGACAGCAGCTGCAGAACTACAAGGCTCAGCATACTCCATCCAGGACTGTATGCAGAAGTTTTTTGCCCACCAAAAAAATGACGTGGGCTTCGCCATATTTTTGTATGCTAGCCAGGTACAGCAGGCAGCCACGGGCTGCCTCCAACCCCCAGTTGCCTATTTGAACCCGGCTGGGAACCAAAAATATAGGGAAGCCCATTTTTTTTAATTATTTCACTTATTTCATGAAATAATTAAAAAACAAATGACGTGGGCTTCGCCCCATTTTTGTATCCAGCCGGGTACAACTAGGCAGCTGGGGATTGGAAACCGCAGCACAGGTTAGCCCGAGGTTTCTGGGCGCCTCTGCTGCGGATTTCAGTCCGCAGCCGTCCCAGAAAATGGCGCTCTCATAGAAGCGCCATCATCTGGCGCTGTATCCAACTCTTCCAACAGCCCTGGAGCCGGGTGGCTTGTTGGGTAATCATGAGTTAATACTGGCTTTGTTTTACTAGCCAGTATTAAGCCAGAGATTCTTAATGTCAGGCACGTTTGACCCGGCCATTAAGAATCTCCAATAAAGGGTTAAAAAAAAGACACCACACAGAGAAAAAATACTTTAATAGAAATAAATACACAGACACATTAGAGACTCCATCTTTATTACCCCCTGTCAGCCTTCCACGATCCTGCTCTTCTGTCTTCTTTCTTTCTAGTGTAGTAGTAGTGAGGATTGTAGTGAGGATGAGGTTCACCAGCCCATCACTTGGGGCTGGGGAACCTCATCCTCAGTACAATCCTCACTACAATCGGGAAGCAGCGTGCAGCCTTCACTCCGTGAGTGATCAGTGCTGGCTGTCAGCGGTAACAGCGGTAACGCTGACAGACGCGTTACCATAGCAACGGTGCTCTCGGAGCTTCGGTTAGCGGTGACGTCACTGCTAACTGCGTTGCTATGGCAACGGTGATCTCCGTTAATGACCGGCTGTGTCAGCCGGTCCCTAACGGAACGGGGAGTCGACCGGTATGCTAGAGCATGTCGCCGGTACACGGCGATACACATATGTGCACCGTGTACCGGAGAGATGCACTCGCAGGTCCTACATGACGCGTCATAGTCATGTGACCAGTCTGTAGCCAATGAGATAATAGCCACGTGACTGGTCACATGGCTATTCTGATGTCACGACAGGTCCTGCATCTCTGCTGGCAGTGCCGGTCACGGGAGGATTCAGCGATCATCGGATGGAATAGCGGCAGGAGACAGAGTGCAGAAGGGATCGCGAGGACCGGTAAGTGTTATGGCAATGTTTATTAACTGTTTGTGTACATTTATCATGCATTTTTATGTGTTTGTGATTGCCTCCCATTATAGCCTATTGGCTCGAGTTCGGTTCGTCGAACGTTCGACGAACCGAACTCGAACGGGACCCCCGTTCGGCGAGCCGACCTCGAGCCGAACCGCGACCGGTTCGCTCATCTCTACTCATCAGCAAGAAAGTGAAACTGCCGTCATCCCATCACAGAGACTGCCCACATCTCATTACAGCAGCCAGAAAGTGAGACTGCCATTATCCCATCAAATCAGCCAGAAAATGAGACTGTCGTTATTCCATCACAGCAGCCAGAAAGTGAAACTGCCGTCATCCCATCACAGAGACTACCTTCATCTCATCACAGCAGCCAGAAATTGAGACTGCCGTGAGCCCATCACAGCAGCCAGAAAGTCAAACTGCTGTCATCCCATCACAGAGACTACCCTCATCTAATCTGAGTAGCCAGAAATTGAGACTGCCGTCAGGCCATCACAGCAGCCAGAAAGTGAGACTGCCGTTATCCCATCAAATCATCCAAAAAATGAGACTGCCGTCATCCCATCACAGCAGCCAGAAAGTGAGACTGCCGTCATCTCATCACAGCACCCAAAAAGTGAGACTGCAGTCATCCCATCACAGCAGCCAGAAAATAAGACTGCCGTCATCCCATCACAGCAGCCAGAAAGTGAGACTTCCGTCAGCCCATCACAGCAGCCAGAAAGTGAGATTGCCATCATACCATCACAGCAGCCAGAAAGTAAGACTGCCGTTATCCCATCACAGCAGCCACAAACTGAGACTGCCGTCATCCCATCACAGTAGCCAGAAAGTGAGACTGCCGTCATCTCATCACAGCACCCAGAAAGTGAGACTGCCGTCATCCCATCACAGCAGCCAGAAAGTGAGACTACCGTCATCCCATCACAACACGCAGAAAGTGAAACTGCAGTCATCCCATCGCAGCAGCCAGAAAATAAGACTGCCGTCATCCCATCACAGCATCCAGAAAGTGAGACTGCTGTCATCCCATCACAGCAGCCAGAAAGTGAGATTGCCGTCATACCATCACAGCAGCCAGAAAGTGAGACTGTCGTCATTCCATCACAGCAGCCAGGAAGTGAGACTGCTGTCATCCCATCACAGCAGCCAGAAAGTGAGACTGCCGTCATCCCATCACATCAGCCAGAAAGTAAAACTGCCGTCATCCCATCACAGAGACTGCCCACATCTCATCACAGCAGCCAGAAAGTGAGACTGTCGTAATTCCATCACATCAGCCAGAAAGAGAGACTGTCGTCATCCTATCACAGCAGCAAGAAAGTGAGACTGCCGTCAGCCTATTAAAGCAGCCAGAAAGTGAGACTCCTGTTATCCCATAAATCAGCCAGAAAATGAGACTGTCGTAATTCCATCACATCAGCCAGAAAGAGAGACTGTCGTCATTCTATCACAGCAGCCAGAAAGTGAGACTGCCGTCATCCCATCAAAGCAGCCAGAAAGTGGGACTGCAGTAATCTCATCACACCAGCCAGAAAGTGAGACAGGCATCATCCCATTACAGCAGCCAGAAAGTGAGACTGCAAACAGCCTATCACAGTATCCAGAAAGTGAGACTGCCGTCATCCCATCACATCAGCCAGAAAGTGAAACTGCCGGTATCCCATCACAGAGATTGCCTACATCTCATCACATCAGCCAGAAAGTGAGACTGCTGTCAGTCCATTACAGCAGCCAGAAAGTGAGACTGCCATTATCCCATCAAATCAGCCAGAAAATGAGACTTTCGTCATTCCATCACAGCAGCCAGAAAGTGAGCCTGTCATCATTTCATCACAGAAGCCAGAAATTGACACTGCATTCATCCCATCACAGCAGCCAGAAAGTGAGACAGCCATCATCCCATCACAGCAGCCACAAAGTGAGACTGCCGTTTTCTTATCACAGCAGCCAGAAAGTGAGACTGCTGTCATCCCATCACAGCAGCCAGAAAGTGAGATTGCCGTCATACCATCACAGCAGCCAGAAAGTGAGACTGTCGTCATTCCATCACAGCAGCCAGGAAGTGAGACTGCCGTCATCCTATCACAGCATCCAGAAAGTGAGACTGCTGTCATCCCATCACAGCAGCCAGAAAGTGAGACTGCCGTCATCCCATCACATCAGCCAGAAAGTGAAACTGCCGTCATCCCATCACAGAGACTGCCCACATCTCATCACAGCAGCCAGAAAGTGAGACTGTCGTAATTCCATCACATCAGCCAGAAAGAGAGACTGTCGTCATCCTATCACAGCAGCAAGAAAATGAGACTGCCGTCAGCCTATTAAAGCAGCCAGAAAGTGAGACTCCTGTTATCCCATAAATCAGCCAGAAAATGAGACTGTCGTAATTCCATCACATCAGCCAGAAAGAGAGACTGTCGTCATTCTATCACAGCAGCCAGAAAGTGAGACTGCCGTCATCCCATCAAAGCAGCCAGAAAGTGGGACTGCAGTAATCTCATCACACCAGCCAGAAAGTGAGACAGGCATCATCCCATTACAGCAGCCAGAAAGTGAGACTGCTAACAGCCCATCACAGTATCCAGAAAGTGAGACTGCCGTCATCCCATCACATCAGCCAGAAAGTGAAACTGCCGGTATCCCATCACAGAGATTGCCCACATATCATCACAGCAGCCAGAAAGTGAGACTGCTGTCAGCCCATTACAGCAGCCAGAAAGTGAGACTGCCATTATCCCATCAAATCAGCCAGAAAATGAGACTTTCGTCATTCCATCACAGCAGCCAGAAAGTGAGCCTGTCATCATTCCATCACAGAAGCCAGAAATTGACACTGCATTCATCCCATTACAGCAGCCAGAAAGTGAGACAGCCATCATCCCATCACAGCAGCCACAAAGTGAGACTGCCGTTTTCTTATCACAGCAGCCAGAAAGTGAGACTGCCGTCATCCCATCACAGCACTCAAAAAGTGAGACTGCAGTCATCCCATCATAGCAGCCAGAAAGTGAGACTGCCGTCATCCCATCACAGCACTCAAAAAGTGAGACTGCAGTCATTCCATCACAGCAGCCAGGAAGTGAGACTGATGTCATCCCATCACAGCAGCCAGAAAGTGAGACTGCCGTCATCCCATCACATCAGCCAGAAAGTGAAACTGCCGTCATCCCATCACAGAGACTGCCCACATCTCATCACAGCAGCCAGAAAGTGAGACTGTCGTAATTCCATCACATCAGCCAGAAAGAGAGACTGTCGTCATCCTATCACAGCAGCAAGAAAGTGAGACTGCCGTCAGCCTATTAAAGCAGCCAGAAAGTAAGACTCCTGTTATCCCATAAATCAGCCAGAAAATGAGACTGTCGTAATTCCATCACATCAGCCAGAAAGAGAGACTGTCGTCATTCTATCACAGCAGCCAGAAAGTGAGACTGCCGTCATCCCATCAAAGCAGCCAGAAAGTGGGACTGCAGTAATCTCATCACACCAGCCAGAAAGTGAGACAGGCATCATCCCATTACAGCAGCCAGAAAGTGAGACTGCAAACAGCCTATCACAGTATCCAGAAAGTGAGACTGCCGTCATCCCATCACATCAGCCAGAAAGTGAAACTGCCGGTATCCCATCACAGAGATTGCCTACATCTCATCACATCAGCCAGAAAGTGAGACTGCTGTCAGTCCATTACAGCAGCCAGAAAGTGAGACTGCCATTATCCCATCAAATCAGCCAGAAAATGAGACTTTCGTCATTCCATCACAGCAGCCAGAAAGTGAGCCTGTCATCATTTCATCACAGAAGCCAGAAATTGACACTGCATTCATCCCATCACAGCAGCCAGAAAGTGAGACAGCCATCATCCCATCACAGCAGCCACAAAGTGAGACTGCCGTTTTCTTATCACAGCAGCCAGAAAGTGAGACTGCTGTCATCCCATCACAGCAGCCAGAAAGTGAGATTGCCGTCATACCATCACAGCAGCCAGAAAGTGAGACTGTCGTCATTCCATCACAGCAGCCAGGAAGTGAGACTGCCGTCATCCTATCACAGCATCCAGAAAGTGAGACTGCTGTCATCCCATCACAGCAGCCATAAAGTGAGACTGCCGTCATCCCATCACATCAGCCAGAAAGTGAAACTGCCGTCATCCCATCACAGAGACTGCCCACATCTCATCACAGCAGCCAGAAAGTGAGACTGTCGTAATTCCATCACATCAGCCAGAAAGAGAGACTGTCGTCATCCTATCACAGCAGCAAGAAAGTGAGACTGCCGTCAGCCTATTAAAGCAGCCAGAAAGTGAGACTCCTGTTATCCCATAAATCAGCCAGAAAATGAGACTGTCGTAATTCCATCACATCAGCCAGAAAGAGAGACTGTCGTCATTCTATCACAGCAGCCAGAAAGTGAGACTGCCGTCATCCCATCAAAGCAGCCAGAAAGTGGGACTGCAGTAATCTCATCACACCAGCCAGAAAGTGAGACAGGCATCATCCCATTACAGCAGCCAGAAAGTGAGACTGCTAACAGCCCATCACAGTATCCAGAAAGTGAGACTGCCGTCATCCCATCACATCAGCCAGAAAGTGAAACTGCCGGTATCCCATCACAGAGATTGCCCACATATCATCACAGCAGCCAGAAAGTGAGACTGCTGTCAGCCCATTACAGCAGCCAGAAAGTGAGACTGCCATTATCCCATCAAATCAGCCAGAAAATGAGACTTTCGTCATTCCATCACAGCAGCCAGAAAGTGAGCCTGTCATCATTCCATCACAGAAGCCAGAAATTGACACTGCATTCATCCCATTACAGCAGCCAGAAAGTGAGACAGCCATCATCCCATCACAGCAGCCACAAAGTGAGACTGCCGTTTTCTTATCACAGCAGCCAGAAAGTGAGACTGCCGTCATCCCATCACAGCACTCAAAAAGTGAGACTGCAGTCATCCCATCATAGCAGCCAGAAAGTGAGACTGCCGTCATCCCATCACAGCACTCAAAAAGTGAGACTGCAGTCATCCCATCACAGCAGCCAGAAAGTGAGACTGCCGTCATCTCATCACAGCACTCAAAAAGTGAGACTGCAGTCATCCCATCACAGCAGCCAGTAAATAAGACTGCCATCAGCCCATCAAAGCAGCCAGAAAGTTAGACTGCTCTCATCCCATCACAGCAGCCAGAAAGTGAGATTGCCATCATACCATCACAGCAGCTAGAAAGTGAGACTGCCGTTATCCCATCACTGCAGCCAGAAAGTGATACTGCCATTATCGCATCACAGCAGCCAGAAAGTGAGACTGCTGTCATCCCATCACAGCAGCCAGAAAGTGAAACTGTCGTCATCCCATCACAGCAGCCAGAAAGTAAGACTGCAGTCATCCCTTCACAGCAGCCAGAAAGTGAGACAGCCATCATCCCATCACAGCAGCCAGAACGTGAGAATGCCAACAGCCCATCACAGCATCCAGAAAATGAGACTATTGTCATCGCATCTCATCAGCCACAAAGTGAGACTGCCGTCATCCCATCACAGCAGCCAGAAAGTGAAAATGACGTCATCCCATCACAGAGACTGCCCTCATCCTATCACAGCAGCCAGAAAGTGAGACAGCAATCATCCCATCAGAGAAGCCAGAAAGTGAGACAGCAGTTATCTCATCATAGCAGCCAGAAAGTGAGACTGCAGTCATCCCATCACAGCAGCCAGAAAGTGACACTGCCATCATCCCATCACAGTAGCCAGAAAGTTAGACTGCCGTCATCCCATCACAACAGGCTAAAAGTTAGACTTCAGTCATCCCATCACAGCAGCCAGAAAATGAGACTGCCGTCATCCCATCACAGCAGCCAGAAAGTTAGACTGTCATCATTCCAACACAGCAGCCAGAAAGTGAGACTGCTGTCATCCCATCACAGCAGCCAGAAAGTGAGACTGCCAACATCTCATCACAGCAGCCAGAAAGTGAGACAGCAATCATCCAATCACAGCATCCAGAAAGTGAGACAGCCATCATCCCATCACAGCAGCCAGAAAGTGAGACTGCCTTCTGCTCATCACAGCAGCAGAAAGTGAAACTGCCGTTATCCCATCACAGAGACTACCCTCATCTCATCACAGCAGCCAGAAAGTGAGACAGCAATCATCCCATCACAGAAGCCAGAAAGTGAGACAGCCATCATCCCATCACAGCAGCCAGAAATTGAGACTGACTTCAGCTCATCACAGCAGCAGAAAGTTAGACAGCCGTCATCCCATCACAGCAGGCTGAAAGTTAGACTTCAGTCATCCCATCACAGCAGCCAGAAAATGAGACTGCCGTCATCCCATCACAGCAGCCAGAAAGTTAGACTGTCATCATTCCAACACAGCAACCAGAAAGTGAGACTGCTGTCATCCCATCACAGCAGCCAGAAAGTGAGATTGCCATCATCCCATCACAGTAGCCAGAAAGTGAGATTGCATTTATCCCATCACAGCAGCCAGAAAGTGAGACTGCCAACATCTCATCACAGCAGCCAGAAAGTGAGACAGCAATCATCCCATCACAGCAGCCAGAAAGTGAGACTGCCTTCAGCTCATCACAGCAGCAGAAAGTGAAACTGCCGTCATCCCATCACAGCAGCCACAAAGTGAGACTGCCGTCATCTTATCACAGCAGCCAGAAAGTGAGACTGCCGTCATCCCTTTACAGCAGCCAGAAAGTGAGTCAGCCATCATCCCATCACAGCAGCCAGAAAGTGAGACTGCCGTTATCCCATCACAGCAGCCAGAAAGTAAGACTGCCGTTATCCCATCACACCAGCCAGAAAGTGAGATTGCCGTCATCCCATCACAGCAGTCAGAAAGTGAGACAGCCGTCATCCCATCACAACAGCCATAAAGTGAGACTGCTGTCATTCCATCACAGCAGCCAGAAAGTGAGACTGCCATCATCCCATCACAGCAGCCAGAAAGTAAGACTGCCAACAGCCCATCACAGCATCCAGAAAGTGAGACTCCCATCATCCCATCACAGCAGCCAGAAAGTGAGACTGTCGTCATTACATCACAGTAGCCAGAAAGTGAGACTGCAGTCATCTCATCACAGCAGCCAGAAAGTGAGACCGCCATCATCCCATCACAGCAGCCAGAAAGTAAGACTGCCAACAGCCCATCACAGCATCCAGAAAGTGAGACTGCCATCATCCCATCACAGCAGCCAGAAAGTGAGACTGTCGTCATTACATCACAGTAGCCAGAAAGTGAGACTGCAGTAATCTCATCACAGCGCCAGAAAATGAGACCGCCATAATCCCATCACAGCAGCCAGAAAGTGAGACTGCCATCATCCCATCACAGTAGCCAGAAAGTGAGACTGCAGTCATCCCATCACAGCAGCCAGAATGTGATACAGCCATCATCCCATCAAAGCAGCCAGTAAGTGAGACTGCCAACAGCCCAGCACAACATCCAGAAAATGAAACTGCCGTAATCCCAACACATCAGACAGAAAGTGAAACTGCCATCATCCCATCACAGAGACTGCCCACATATCATCACAGCAGCCAGAAAGTGAGACTGCCGTCAGCCCATTACAGCAGCCAAAAAATAAGACTGCCGTTATCCCATTAAATCAGCCAGAAAATGAGACTGTCGTCATTCCATCACAGCAGCCAGAAAGTGAGACTGCCGTCATCCCATCACAGTAGCCAGAAAGTGAGACAGCTATCACCCATCACAGCAGCCAGAAAGTAAGACTGCCATCATCCCGTCACAGCAGCCAGAAAGTGAAACTGACGTCATCCCATTACAGAGACTGCCCACATCTCATCACAGCAGCCAGAAAGTGAGACTCTCGTCATTGCATCACAGCAGCCAGAAAATGGGACTGCCGTCATCCCATCAAAGCAGCCAGAAAGTGAGACTGCCGTCATCCCATCATAGCAGCCAGAAAGTGAGACTGCCGTCATCCCATCACAGCAGCCAGAAAGTGAGACTGTCGTCATTCCATCACAGCAGCCAGAAAGTGAGCCTGTCATCATTCCATCACAGAAGCCAGAAATTGACACTGCATTCATCCCATTACAGCAGCCAGAAAGTGAGACAGCCATCATCCCATCACAGCAGCCACAAAGTGAGACTGCCGTTTTCTTATCACAGCAGCCAGAAAGTGAGACTGCCGTCATCCCATCACAGCACTCAAAAAGTGAGACTGCAGTCATCCCATCATAGCAGCCAGAAAGTGAGACTGCCGTCATCCCATCACAGCACTCAAAAAGTGAGACTGCAGTCATCCCATCACAGCAGCCAGAAAGTGAGACTGCCGTCATCTCATCACAGCACTCAAAAAGTGAGACTGCAGTCATCCCATCACAGCAGCCAGTAAATAAGACTGCCATCAGCCCATCAAAGCAGCCAGAAAGTTAGACTGCTCTCATCCCATCACAGCAGCCAGAAAGTGAGATTGCCATCATACCATCACAGCAGCTAGAAAGTGAGACTGCCGTTATCCCATCACTGCAGCCAGAAAGTGATACTGCCATTATCGCATCACAGCAGCCAGAAAGTGAGACTGCTGTCATCCCATCACAGCAGCCAGAAAGTGAAACTGTCGTCATCCCATCACAGCAGCCAGAAAGTAAGACTGCAGTCATCCCTTCACAGCAGCCAGAAAGTGAGACAGCCATCATCCCATCACAGCAGCCAGAACGTGAGAATGCCAACAGCCCATCACAGCATCCAGAAAATGAGACTATTGTCATCGCATCTCATCAGCCACAAAGTGAGACTGCCGTCATCCCATCACAGCAGCCAGAAAGTGAAAATGACGTCATCCCATCACAGAGACTGCCCTCATCCTATCACAGCAGCCAGAAAGTGAGACAGCAATCATCCCATCAGAGAAGCCAGAAAGTGAGACAGCAGTTATCTCATCATAGCAGCCAGAAAGTGAGACTGCAGTCATCCCATCACAGCAGCCAGAAAGTGACACTGCCATCATCCCATCACAGTAGCCAGAAAGTTAGACTGCCGTCATCCCATCACAACAGGCTAAAAGTTAGACTTCAGTCATCCCATCACAGCAGCCAGAAAATGAGACTGCCGTCATCCCATCACAGCAGCCAGAAAGTTAGACTGTCATCATTCCAACACAGCAGCCAGAAAGTGAGACTGCTGTCATCCCATCACAGCAGCCAGAAAGTGAGACTGCCAACATCTCATCACAGCAGCCAGAAAGTGAGACAGCAATCATCCAATCACAGCATCCAGAAAGTGAGACAGCCATCATCCCATCACAGCAGCCAGAAAGTGAGACTGCCTTCTGCTCATCACAGCAGCAGAAAGTGAAACTGCCGTTATCCCATCACAGAGACTACCCTCATCTCATCACAGCAGCCAGAAAGTGAGACAGCAATCATCCCATCACAGAAGCCAGAAAGTGAGACAGCCATCATCCCATCACAGCAGCCAGAAATTGAGACTGACTTCAGCTCATCACAGCAGCAGAAAGTTAGACAGCCGTCATCCCATCACAGCAGGCTGAAAGTTAGACTTCAGTCATCCCATCACAGCAGCCAGAAAATGAGACTGCCGTCATCCCATCACAGCAGCCAGAAAGTTAGACTGTCATCATTCCAACACAGCAACCAGAAAGTGAGACTGCTGTCATCCCATCACAGCAGCCAGAAAGTGAGATTGCCATCATCCCATCACAGTAGCCAGAAAGTGAGATTGCATTTATCCCATCACAGCAGCCAGAAAGTGAGACTGCCAACATCTCATCACAGCAGCCAGAAAGTGAGACAGCAATCATCCCATCACAGCAGCCAGAAAGTGAGACTGCCTTCAGCTCATCACAGCAGCAGAAAGTGAAACTGCCGTCATCCCATCACAGCAGCCACAAAGTGAGACTGCCGTCATCTTATCACAGCAGCCAGAAAGTGAGACTGCCGTCATCCCTTTACAGCAGCCAGAAAGTGAGTCAGCCATCATCCCATCACAGCAGCCAGAAAGTGAGACTGCCGTTATCCCATCACAGCAGCCAGAAAGTAAGACTGCCGTTATCCCATCACACCAGCCAGAAAGTGAGATTGCCGTCATCCCATCACAGCAGTCAGAAAGTGAGACAGCCGTCATCCCATCACAACAGCCATAAAGTGAGACTGCTGTCATTCCATCACAGCAGCCAGAAAGTGAGACTGCCATCATCCCATCACAGCAGCCAGAAAGTAAGACTGCCAACAGCCCATCACAGCATCCAGAAAGTGAGACTCCCATCATCCCATCACAGCAGCCAGAAAGTGAGACTGTCGTCATTACATCACAGTAGCCAGAAAGTGAGACTGCAGTCATCTCATCACAGCAGCCAGAAAGTGAGACCGCCATCATCCCATCACAGCAGCCAGAAAGTAAGACTGCCAACAGCCCATCACAGCATCCAGAAAGTGAGACTGCCATCATCCCATCACAGCAGCCAGAAAGTGAGACTGTCGTCATTACATCACAGTAGCCAGAAAGTGAGACTGCAGTAATCTCATCACAGCGCCAGAAAATGAGACCGCCATAATCCCATCACAGCAGCCAGAAAGTGAGACTGCCATCATCCCATCACAGTAGCCAGAAAGTGAGACTGCAGTCATCCCATCACAGCAGCCAGAATGTGATACAGCCATCATCCCATCAAAGCAGCCAGTAAGTGAGACTGCCAACAGCCCAGCACAACATCCAGAAAATGAAACTGCCGTAATCCCAACACATCAGACAGAAAGTGAAACTGCCATCATCCCATCACAGAGACTGCCCACATATCATCACAGCAGCCAGAAAGTGAGACTGCCGTCAGCCCATTACAGCAGCCAAAAAATAAGACTGCCGTTATCCCATTAAATCAGCCAGAAAATGAGACTGTCGTCATTCCATCACAGCAGCCAGAAAGTGAGACTGCCGTCATCCCATCACAGTAGCCAGAAAGTGAGACAGCTATCACCCATCACAGCAGCCAGAAAGTAAGACTGCCATCATCCCGTCACAGCAGCCAGAAAGTGAAACTGACGTCATCCCATTACAGAGACTGCCCACATCTCATCACAGCAGCCAGAAAGTGAGACTCTCGTCATTGCATCACAGCAGCCAGAAAATGGGACTGCCGTCATCCCATCAAAGCAGCCAGAAAGTGAGACTGCCGTCATCCCATCATAGCAGCCAGAAAGTGAGACTGCCGTCATCCCATCACAGCAGCCAGAAAGTGAGACTGTCGTCATTCCATCACAGCAGCAATAAAGTGAGACTGCCGTCATCCCATCACAGCAGCCAGAAAGTGTGACTGCCGTCATCCTATCACAGCAGCCAGAAAGTGAGACTGCAGTCATCCCATCACAGCAGCCAGAAAGTGAGACTGCCGTCATCCCATTACAGAAGCCAGAAAGTGAGACTGCCGTCATCCCATCACAGCAGCCAGAAAGTGAGATTGCAGTTATCCCATCACAGTAGCCAGAAAGTGAGACTGCCAACATCTCATCACAGCAGCCAGAAAGTGAGACAGCAATCATCCCATCACAGCAGCCAGAAAGTGAGACAGCCGTCATCCCATCACACTAGCCAGAAAGTGAGACTGCCTTCAGCTCATCACAGCAGCAGAAAGTGAAACTGCCGTCATCCCATCACAGCAGCCACAAAGTGAGACTGCCGTCATCTTATCACAGCAGCCAGAAAGTGAGACTGCCGTCATCCCATTACAGCAGCCAGAAAGTGAGGCAGCCATCATCCCATCACAGCAGCCAGAAAGTGAGACTGCCGTTATCCCATCACAGCAGCCAGAAAGTGAGACTGCCGTTATCCCATCACACCAGCCAGAAAGTGAGATTGCCGTCATCCCATCACAGCAGTCAGAAAGTGAGACTGTCGTAATTCCATCACAGGAGCCAGAAAGTGAGACTGCAGTCATCCCATCACAGCAGCCAGAAAGTGAGACAGCCGTCATCCCATCACAACAGCCATAAAGTGAGACTGCTGTCATTCCATCACAGCAGCCAGAAAGTGAGACTGCCATCATCCCATCACAGCAGCCAGAAAGTAAGACTGCCAACAGCCCATCACAGCATCCAGAAAGTGAGACTGCCATCATCCCATCACAGCAGCCAGAAAGTGAGACTATCGTCATTACATCACAGTAGCCAGAAAGTGAGACTGCAGTCATCTCATCACAGCAGCCAGAAAGTGAGACCGCCATCATCCCATCACAGCAGCCAGAGAGTAAGACTGCCAACAGCCCATCACAGCATCCAGAAAGTTAGACTGCCATCATCCCATCACAGCAGCCAGAAAGTGAGACTGTCGTCATTACATCACAGTAGCCAGAAAGTGAGACTGCAGTCATCTCATCACAGCAGCCAGAAAGTGAGACCGCCATCATCCCATCACAGCAGCCAGAAAGTGAGACTGCCATCATCCCATCACAGTAGCCAGAAAGTGAGACTGCAGTCATCCCATCACAGCAGCCAGAATGTGATACAGCCATCATCCCATCAAAGCAGCCAGTAAGTGAGACTGCCAACAGCCAAGCACAACATCCAGAAAATGAAACTGCCGTCATCCCAACACATCAGACAGAAAGTGAAACTGCCGTCATCCCATCACAGAGACTGCCCACATATCATCACAGCAGCCAGAAAGTGAGAATACCGTCAGCCCATTACAGCAGCCAAAAAATAAGACTGCCGTTATCCCATTAAATCAGCCAGAAAATGAGACTGTCGTCATTCCATCACAGCAGCCAGAAAGTGAGACTGCCGTCATCCCATCACAGTAGCCAGAAAGTGAGACAGCTATCACCCATCACAGCAGCCAGAAAGTAAGACTGCCATCATCCCATCACAGCAGCCAAAAAGTGAAACTGACGTCATCCCATTACAGAGACTGCCCACATCTCATCACAGCAGCCAGAAAGTGAGACTGTCGTCATTGCATCACAGCACCCAGAAAATGGGACTGCCGTCATCCCATCACAGCAGCCAGAAAGTGAGACTGCCGTCATCCCATCATAGCAGCCAGAAAGTGAGACTGTCGTCATCCCATCACAGCAGCCAGAAAGTGAGACTGTCGTCATTCCATCACAGCAGCAATAAAGTGAGACTGCCGTCATCCCATCAAAGCAGCCAGAAAGTGTGACTGCAGTCATCCCATCACAGCAGCCAGAAAGTGAGACTGCCGTCATCCCATTACAGCAGCCAGAAAGTGAGACTGCCGTCATCCCATTAGAGAAGCCAGAAAGTGAGACTGCCGTCATCCCATCACAGCAGCCAGAAAGTGAGACAGCCATCATCCTATCACAGCAGCCAGAAAGTGAGACTGCCGTCAGCCCATTACAGCAGCCAGAAAGTGAGACTGCGTCACCCCACCACAGCAGCCAGAAAGTGAAACTGCCGTCATCCCATCACAGAGACTACCCTCATCTCATCACAGCAGCCAGAAATTGAGACTGCCGTCAGCCCATCACAGCAGCCAGAATGTGAGACTGCCGTAATCCCATCAAGTCAGACAGAAAATGACACTGTCGTCATTCCATCACAGCTTCCAGAAAGTGAGACTGTCGTCATTCCATCATAGCAGCCAGAAAGTGAGACTGCCGTCATCCCATCACAGCAGCCAGAAAGCGAGACTGCGGTAATTCCATCACTGCAGCCAGAAAGTGAGACTTCCGTCATCCCATTACAGCAGCCAGAAAGTGAGACTGCCGTCATCATATCACAGCAGCCAGAAATTGAGACTGCAGTAATCCCATCACAGCATTCAGAAAGTGAGACTGCTGTCATCCCATCACAGCAGCCAGAAAGTGAGACTGTCGTCATCCCATCACAGCAGCCAGAAAGTTAGACTACCTTCATCCCATCACAGCAGCCAGAAAGTGATACTGCAGTCATCCTATCACAGCATCCAGAAAGTGAGACTGTCGTCATCCCATCACAGCAGCCAGAAAGTTAGACTACCTTCATCCTATCACAGCATCCAGAAAGTGAGACTGCCATCATCCCATCACAGCAGCCAGAAAGTGAGACTGCCGTTATCCCATCAAATCAGCAAGAAAATGAGACTGCCGTCATTCCATCAAAGCAGCCAGAAAGTGAGACTGTCGTCATTCCATCACAGCAGCAATAAAGTGAGACTGCCGTCATCCCATCACAGCAACCAGAAAGTGTGACTGCAGTCATCCCATCACAGCAGCCAGAAAGTGAGACTGCCGTCATCTCATTACAGCAGACAGAAAGTGAGACTGCCGTCATCCCATTAGAGAAGCCAGAAAGTGAGACTGCCGTCATCCCATCACAGCAGCCAGAAAGTGAGACAGCCATCATCCTATCACAGCAGCCAGAAAGTGAGACTGCCGTCAGCCCATTACAGCAGCCAGAAAGTGAGACTGCGTCACCCCACCACAGCAGCCAGAAAGTGAAACTGCCGTCATCCCATCACAGAGACTACTCTCATCTCATCACAGCAGCCAGAAATTGAGACTGCCGTCAGCCCATCACAGCAGCCAGAATGTGAGACTGCCGTAATCCCATCAAGTCAGACAGAAAATGAGACTGTCGTCATTCCATCACAGCTTCCAGAAAGTGAGACTGTCGTCATTCCATCATAGCAGCCAGAAAGTGAGACTGCCGTCATCCCATCACAGCAGCCAGAAAGCGAGACTGCGGTAATGCCATCACTGCAGCCAGAAAGTGAGACTTCCGTCATCCCATTACAGCAGCCAGAAAGTTAGACTGCCGTCATCATATCACAGCAGCCAGAAATTGAGACTGCAGTAATCCCATCACAGCATTCAGAAAGTGAGACTGCTGTCATCCCATCACAGCAGCCAGAAAGTGAGACTGTCGTCATCCCATCACAGCAGCCAGAAAGTTAGACTACCTTCATCCCATCACAGCAGCCAGAAAGTGATACTGCAGTCATCCTATCACAGCATCTAGAAAGTGAGACTGCCATCATCCCATCACAGCAGCCAGAAAGTGAGACTGCCGTTATCCCATCAAATCAGCAAGAAAATGAGACTGCCGTCATTCCATCACAGCAGCCAGAAAGTGAGACTGCCGTCATTCCATCACAGCAGCCAGAAAGTGAGACTGCCGTCATCTTATCACAGCAGCCAGAAAGTGAGACTGCAGTCATCCCATTACTGCAGCAAGAAAGTGAGACTGTCGTCATCCCATCACAGCAGCCAGAAAGTGAGAATGCAGTCATCCAATCACAGCAGCCAGAAAGTAAGACTGCTGTCATCCCATCACAGCAGCCAGAAAGTGAGACTTCTGCCATTCCACCACAGCAGCCAGAAAGTGAGATTGCCATCATCCCATTACAGCAGCCAGAAAGTGAGACTGCCGTTATCCTATCATAGCAGCCAGAAAGTGAGACTGCCGTTATTTCATCACAGCAGCCAGAAAGTGAGACTGCCGTCATTCCATCACAGCAGCCAGAAAGTGAGACTGCCGTCATCTTATCACAGCAGCCAGAAAGTGAGACTGCAGTCATCCCATTACTGCAGCAAGAAAGTGAGACTGTCGTCATCCCATCACAGCAGCCATAAAGTGAGAATGCAGTCATCCCATCAAAGCATCCAGAAAGTGAGACAGCCTTCATCCCATCACAGCAGCCAAAAAGTGAGACTGCCTTCAACTCATCACAGCAGCAGAAAGTGAGACTGCCGTCATCCCATCACAGCAGCCACAAACTGAGACTGCTGTCATCCCATCACATCAACCAGAAAGTGAAACTGCCGTCATCCCATCACAGAGACTGCCCACGTCTCATCACAGCAGCCAGAAAGTGAGACTGCCGTCAGCCTATTAAAGCAGCCAGAAAGTGAGACTGCTGTTATCCCATCAAATCAGCCAGAAAATGAGACTGTCGTCATTCCATCACAGCAGCCAAAAAGTGAGACTGCCGTCATTCTATCACAGCAGCCAGAAAGTGAGACTGCCGTCATCTTATCAAAGCAGCCAGAAAGTGGGACTGCAGTAATCTCATCACAGCAGCCAGAAAGTGAGACTGCAGTCATCCCATCACAGCAGCCAGAAAGTGAGACAGCCTTCATCCCATCACAGCAGCCAAAAAGTGAGACTGCCTTCAACTCATCACAGCAGCAGAAAGTGAGACTGCCGTCATCCCATCACAGCAGCCACAAACTGAGACTGCTGTCATCTTATCACAGCAGCCAGAAAGTGAGACTGCCGTCATCTCATCACAGCACCCAGAAAATGAGACTGCAGTCATCCCATCACAGCAGCCATAAAGTGAGACAGCCATCATCCCATCACAGCAGCCAAAAGTGAGACTGCCTTCAGCTCATCACAGCAGCAGAAAGTGAGACTGCCGTCATCCCATCACAGCAGCCAGAAAGTGAGACTGCCGTCATTCCATCACAGCAGCCAGAAAGTGAGACTGCCGTCATCTTATCACAGCAGCCAGAAAGTGAGACTGCAGTCATCCCATTACTGCAGCAAGAAAGTGAGACTGTCGTCATCCCATCACAGCAGCCAGAAAGTGAGAATGCAGTCATCCCATCACAGCATCCAGAAAGTGAGACAGCCTTCATCACAACACAACAGCCAGAAAGTGAGACTGCCAACAGCCCATCACAGCATCCAGAAAATGAGACTGCCGTCATCCCATCACATCAACCAGAAAGTGAAACTGCCGTCATCCCATCACAGAGACTGCCCACGTCTCATCACAGCAGCCAGAAAGTGAGACTGCCGTCAGCCTATTAAAGCAACCAGAAAGTGAGACTGCTGTTATCCCATCAAATCAGCCAGAAAATGAGACTGTCGTCATTCCATCACAGCAGCCAAAAAGTGAGACTGCCGTCATTCTATCACAGCAGCCAGAAAGTGAGACTGCCGTCATCTTATCAAAGCAGCCAGAAAGTGGGACTGCAGTAATCTCATCACAGCAGCCAGAAAGTGAGACTGCAGTCATCCCATCACAGCAGCCAGAAAGTGAGACAGCCTTCATCCCATCACAGCAGCCAAAAAGTGAGATTGCCTTCAACTCATCACAGCAGCAGAAAGTGAGACTGCCGTCATCCCATCACAGCAGCCACAAACTGAGACTGCTGTCATCTTATCACAGCAGCCAGAAAGTGAGACTGCCGTCATCTCATCACAGCACCCAGAAAATGAGACTGCAGTCATCCCATCACAGCAGCCATAAAGTGAGACAGCCATCATCCCATCACAGCAGCCAAAAGTGAGACTGCCTTCAGCTCATCACAGCAGCAGAAAGTGAGACTGCCGTCATCCCATCACAGCAGCCAGAAAGTGAGACTGCCGTAATCTCATCACAGCACCCAGAAAGTGAGACTGCAGTCATCCCATCACAGCATCCAGAAAGTGAGACTGCCGTCATCCCATCATAGCAGCCAGAAAGGGAGACTACCGTCATCCCACCACAGCAGGCAGAAAGTGAAACTGCAATCATCCCATCACAGCAGCCAGAAAATAAGACTGCCGTCATCCCATCACAGCAGCCAGAAAGTGAGATTGCCGTCATACCATCACAGCAGCCAGAAAGTAAGACTGCCGTTATCCCATCACAGCAGACAGAAAGTGAGACTGTCGTCATCCCATCACAGCAGCCAGAAAGTGAGACTGTCGTCATTCCATCACAGCAGCCAGATAGTGAGACTGCCGTCATCCTATCACAGCAGCCAGAAAGTGAGATTGCTGTCATCCCATCACAGCAGCCAGAAAGTGAAACTATCGTCATCCCATCACAGCAGCCAGAAAGTGAGACTGCCGTCATCCCATCACATCAGCCAGAAAGTGAAACTGCCGTCATCCCATCACAGAGACTGCCCACATCTCATCACAGCAGCCAGAAAGTGAGACTGCCGTCAGCCTATTAAAGAAGCCAGAAAGTGAGACTGCTGTTATCCCATCAAATCAGCCAGAAAATGAGACTGTCGTAATTCCATCACAGCAGCCAGAAAGAGAGACTGTCGTCATTCTATCACAGCAGCCAGAAAGTGAGACTGCCGTCATCCCATCACAGAGACTACCTTCATCTCATCACAGCAGCCAGAAATTGAGACTGCCGTCAGCCCATCACAGCAGCCAGAAAGTCAAACTGCTGTCATCCCATCACAGAGACTACCCTCATCTAATCTTAGTAGCCAGAAATTGAGACTGCCGTCAGGCCATCACAGCAGCCAGAAAGTGAGACTGCCGTTATCCCATCAAATCAGCCAAGAAATGAGACTGCCGTCATCCCATCACAGCAGCCAGAAAGTGAGACTGCCGTCATCTCATCACAGCACCCAGAAAGTGAGACTGCAGTCATCCCATCACAGCAGCCAGATAATAAGACTGCCGTCATCCCATCACAGCAGCCAGAAAGTGAGACTGCCGTCATCTCATCACAGCACCCAGAAAGTGAGACTACCGTCATCCCATCACAACACGCAGAAAGTGAAACTGCAGTCATCCCATCGCAGCAGCCAGAAAATAAGACTGCCGTCATCCCATCACAGCATCCAGAAAGTGAGACTGCTGTCATCCCATCACAGCAGCCAGAAAGTGAGATTGCCGTCATACCATCACAGCAGCCAGAAAGTGAGACTGTCGTCATTCCATCACAGCAGCCAGAAAGTGAGACTGCCATCATCCTATCACAGCATCCAAAAGTGAGACTGCTGTCATCCCATCACAGCAGCCAGAAAGTGAGACTACCGTCATCCCATCACATCAGCCAGAAAGTGAAACTGCCGTCATCCCATTACAGAGACTGCCCACATCTCATCACAGCAGCCAGAAAGTGAGACTGTCGTAATTCCATCACATCAGCCAGAAAGAGAGACTGTCGTCAGCCTATTAAAGCAGCCAGAAAGTGAGACTCCTGTTATCCCATAAATCAGCCAGAAAATGAGACTGTCGTAATTCCATCACATCAGCCAGAAAGAGAGACTGTCGTCATTCCATCACAGCAGCCAGAAAGTGAGACTGCCGTCATCCCATCAAAGCAGCCAGAAAGTGGGACTGCAGTAATCTCATCACACCAGCCAGAAAGTGAGACAGCCATCATCCCATTACAGCAGCCAGAAAGTGAGACTGCTAACAGCCCATCACAGCATCCAGAAAGTGAGACTGCCGTCATCCCATCACATCAGCCAGAAAGTGAAACTGCCGGTATCCCATCACAGAGATTGCCCACATCTCATCACAGCAGCCAGAAAGTGAGACTGCTGTCACCCCATTACAGCAGCCAAAAAGGGAGACTGTCATTATCCCATCAAATCAGCCAGAAAATGAGACTTTCGTCATTCCATCACAGCAGCCAGAAAGTGAGCCTGTCGTCATTCCATCACAGAAGCCAGAAATTGACACTGCATTCATCCCATCACAGCAGCCAAAAAGAGAGACTGCCTTCAGCTCATCACAGCAGCAGAAAGTGAGACAGCCATCATCCCATCACAGCAGCCACAAAGTGAAACTGCCGTTTTCTTATCACAGCAGCCAGAAAGTGAGACTGCCGTCATCCCATCACAGCACTCAAAAAGTGAGACTGCAGTCATCCCATCATAGCAGCCAGAAAGTGAGACTGCCGTCATCCCATCACAGCACTCAAAAAGTGAGACTGCAGTCATCCCATCACAGCAGCCAGAAAGTGAGACTGCCGTCATCTCATCACAGCACTCAAAAAGTGAGACTGCAGTCATCCCATCACAGCAGCCAGTAAATAAGACTGCCATCAGCCCATCAAAGCAGCCAGAAAGTTAGACTGCTCTCATCCCATCACAGCAGCCAGAAAGTGAGATTGCCATCATACCATCACAGCAGCTAGAAAGTGAGACTGCCGTTATCCCATCACTGCAGCCAGAAAGTGATACTGCCATTATCGCATCACAGCAGCCAGAAAGTGAGACTGCTGTCATCCCATCACAGCAGCCAGAAAGTGAAACTGTCATCATCCCATCACAGCAGCCAGAAAGTAAGACTGCAATCATCCCTTCACAGCAGCCAGAAAGTGAGACAGCCATCATCCCATCACAGCAGCCAGAACGTGAGAATGCCAACAGCCCATCACAGCATCCAGAAAATGAGACTATTGTCATCGCATCTCATCAGCCACAAAGTGAGACTGCCGTCATCCCATCACAGCAACCAGAAAGTGAAAATGACGTCATCCCATCACAGAGACTGCCCTCATCCTATCACAGCAGCCAGAAAGTGAGACAGCAATCATCCCATCAGAGAAGCCAGAAAGTGAGACAGCCGTTATCTCATCATAGCAGCCAGAAAGTGAGACTGCAGTCATCCCATCACAGCAGCCAGAAAGTGACACTGCCATCATCCCATCACAGTAGCCAGAATGTTAGACTGCCGTCATCCCATCACAACAGGCTAAAAGTTAGACTTCAGTCATCCCATCACAGCAGCCAGAAAATGAGACTGCCGTCATCCCATCACAGCAGCCAGAAAGTTAGACTGTCATCATTCCAACACAGCAGCCAGAAAGTGAGACTGCTGTCATCCCATCACAGCAGCCAGAAAGTGAGACTGCCAACATCTCATCACAGCAGCCAGAAAGTGAGACAGCAATCATCCAATCACAGCATCCAGAAAGTGAGACAGCCATCATCCCATCACAGCAGCCAGAAAGTGAGACTGCCTTCTGCTCATCACAGCAGCAGAAAGTGAAACTGACGTTATCCCATCACAGAGACTACCCTCATCTCATCACAGCAGCCAGAAAGTGAGACAGCAATCATCCCATCACAGAAGCCAGAAAGTGAGACAGCCATCATCCCATCACAGCAGCCAGAAATTGAGACTGACTTCAGCTCATCACAGCAGCAGAAAGTTAGACTGCCGTCATCCCATCACAGCAGGCTGAAAGTTAGACTTCAGTCATCCCATCACAGCAGCCAGAAAATGAGACTGCTGTCATCCCATCACAGCAGCCAGAAAGTTAGACTGTCATCATTCCAACACAGCAACCAGAAAGTGAGACTGCTGTCATCCCATCACAGCAGCCAGAAAGTGAGACTGCCGTCATCCCATCACAGCAGCCAGAAAGTGAGACTGCCGTCATCCCATCATAGCAGCCAGAAAGTGAGACTGCCGTCATCCCATCACAGCAGCCAGAAAGTGAGACTGTCGTCATTCCATCACAGCAGCAATAAAGTGAGACTGCCGTCATCCCATCACAGCAGCCAGAAAGTGTGACTGCCGTCATCCTATCACAGCAGCCAGAAAGTGAGACTGCAGTCATCCCATCACAGCAGCCAGAAAGTGAGACTGCCGTCATCCCATTACAGAAGCCAGAAAGTGAGACTGCCGTCATCCCATCACAGCAGCCAGAAAGTGAGATTGCAGTTATCCCATCACAGCAGCCAGAAAGTGAGACTGCCAACATCTCATCACAGCAGCCAGAAAGTGAGACAGCAATCATCCCATCACAGCAGCCAGAAAGTGAGACATCCGTCATCCCATCACACTAGCCAGAAAGTGAGACTGCCTTCAGCTCATCACAGCAGCAGAAAGTGAAACTGCCGTCATCCCATCACAGCAGCCACAAAGTGAGACTGCCGTCATCTTATCACAGCAGCCAGAAAGTGAGACTGCCGTCATCCCATTACAGCAGCCAGAAAGTGAGTCAGCCATCATCCCATCACAGCAGCCAGAAAGTGAGACTGCCGTTATCCCATCACAGCAGCCAGAAAGTGAGACTGCCGTTATCCCATCACACCAGCCAGAAAGTGAGATTGCCGTCATCCCATCACAGCAGTCAGAAAGTGAGACTGTCGTAATTCCATCACAGGAGCCAGAAAGTGAGACTGCAGTCATCCCATCACAGCAGCCAGAAAGTGAGACAGCCGTCATCCCATCACAACAGCCATAAAGTTAGACTGCTGTCATTCCATCACAGCAGCCAGAAAGTGAGACTGCCATCATCCCATCACAGCAGCCAGAAAGTAAGACTGCCAACAGCCCATCACAGCATCCACAAAGTGAGACTGCCATCATCCCATCACAGCAGCCAGAAAGTGAGACTGTCGTCATTACATCACAGTAGCCAGAAAGTGAGACTGCAGTCATCTCATCACAGCAGCCAGAAAGTGAGACCGCCATCATCCCATCACAGCAGCCAGAAAGTAAGACTGCCAACAGCCCATCACAGCATCCAGAAAGTGAGACTGCCATCATCCCATCACAGCAGCCAGAAAGTGAGACTGTCGTCATTACATCACAGTAGCCAGTAAGTGAGACTGCAGTCATCTCATCACAGCAGCCAGAAAGTGAGACCGCCATCATCCCATCACAGCAGCCAGAAAGTGAGACTGCCATCATCCCATCACAGTAGCCAGAAAGTGAGACTGCAGTCATCCCATCACAGCAGCCAGAATGTGATACAGCCATCATCCCATCAAAGCAGCCAGTAAGTGAGACTGCCAACAGCCCATCACAACATCCAGAAAATGAAACTGCCGTCATCCCAACACATCAGACAGAAAGTGAAACTGCCGTCATCCCTTCACAGAGACTGCCCACATATCATCACAGCAGACAGAAAGTGAGACTACCGTCAGCCCATTACAGCAGCCAAAAAATAAGACTGCCGTTATCCCATTAAATCAGCCAGAAAATGAGACTGTCGTCATTCCATCACAGCAGCCAGAAAATGAGACTGTCGTCATTCCATCACAGCAGCCAGAAAGTGAGACTGCCGTCATCCCATCACAGTAGCCAGAAAGGGAGACAGCTATCACCCATCACAGCAGCCAGAAAGTAAGACTGCCATCATCCCATCACAGCAGCCAAAAAGTGAAACTGACGTCATCCCATTACAGAGACTGCTCACATCTCATCACAGCAGCCAGAAAGTGAGACTCTCGTCATTGCATCACAGCACCCAGAAAATGGGACTGCCGTCATCCCATCACAGCAGCCAGAAAGTGAGACTGCCGTCATCCCATCATAGCAGCCAGAAAGTGAGACTGCCGTCATCCCATCACAGCAGCCAGAAAGTGAGACTGTCGTCATTCCATCACAGCAGCAATAAAGTGAGACTGCCGTCATCCCATCACAGCAGCCAGAAAGTGTGACTGCAGTCATCCCATCACAGCAGCCAGAAAGTGAGACTGCCGTCATCCCATTACAGCAGCCAGAAAGTGAGACTGCCGTCATCCCATTAGAGAAGCCAGAAAGTGAGACTGCCGTCATCCCATCACAGCAGCCAGAAAGTGAGACAGCCATCATCCTATCACAGCAGCCAGAAAGTGAGACTGCCGTCAGCCCATTACAGCAGCCAGAAAGTGAGACTGCGTCACCCCACCACAGCAGCCAGAAAGTGAAACTGCCGTCATCCCATCACAGAGACTACCCTCATCTCATCACAGCAGCCAGAAATTGAGACTGCCGTCAGCCCATCACAGCAGCCAGAATGTGAGACTGCCGTAATCCCATCAAGTCAGACAGAAAATGAGACTGTCGTCATTCCATCACAGCTTCCAGAAAGTGAGACTGTCGTCATTCTTTCATAGCAGCCAGAAAGTGAGACTGCCGTCATCCCATCACAGCAGCCAGAAAGCGAGACTGCGGTAATTCCATCACAGCAGCCAGAAAGTGAAACTGCCGTCATCCCATCACAGCACTCAAAAAGTGAGACTGCAGTCATCCCATCACAGCAGCCAGAAAGTGAGACTGCCGTCATCTCATCACAGCACTCAAAAAGTGAGACTGCAGTCATCCCATCACAGCAGCCAGTAAATAAGACTGCCATCAGCCCATCAAAGCAGCCAGAAAGTTAGACTGCTCTCATCCCATCACAGCAGCCAGAAAGTGAGATTGCCATCATACCATCACAGCAGCTAGAAAGTGAGACTGCCGTTATCCCATCACAGCAGCCAGAAAGTGATACTGCCATTATCGCATCACAGCAGCCAGAAAGTGAGACTGCTGTCATCCCATCACAGCAGCCAGAAAGTGAAACTGTCGTCATCCCATCCCAGCAGCCAGAAAGTGAGACTGCAGTCATCCCTTCACAGCAGCCAGAAAGTGAGACAGCCATCATCCCATCACAGCAGCCAGAACGTGAGAATGCCAACAGCCCATCACAGCATCCAGAAAATGAGACTGCTGTCATCGCATCTCATCAGCCACAAAGTGAGACTGCCGTCATCCCATCACAGCAGCCAGAAAGTGAAAATGACGTCATCCCATCACAGAGACTGCCCTCATCCTATCACAGCAGCCAGAAAGTGAGACAGCAATCATCCCATCAGAGAAGCCAGAAAGTGAGACAGCCGTTATCTCATCATAGCAGTCAGAAAGTGAGACTGCAGTCATCCCATCACAGCAGCCAGAAAGTGAGACTGCCATCATCCCATCACAGTAGCCAGAAAGTTAGACTGCTGTCATCCCATCATAACAGGCTAAAAGTTAGACTTCAGTCATCCCATCACAGCAGCCAGAAAATGAGACTGCCGTCATCCCATCACAGCAGCCAGAAAGTTAGACTGTCATCATTCCAACACAGCAGCCAGAAAGTGAGACTGCTGTCATCCCATCACAGCAGCCAGAAAGTGAGACTGCCAACATCTCTTCACAGCAGCCAGAAAGTGAGACAGCAATCATCCAATCACAGCATCCAGAAAGTGAGACAGCCATCATCCCATCACAGCAGCCAGAAAGTGAGACTGCCTTCTGCTCATCACAGCAACAGAAAGTGAAACTGCCGTTATCCCATCACAGAGACTACCCTCATCTCATCACAGCAGCAGAAAGTGAGACTCCTGTCATCCCATCACAGCAGCCAGAAAGTGAGACTGCCAACATCTCATCACAGCAGCCAGAAAGTGAGACAGCAATCATCCCATCACAGAAGCCAGAAAGTGAGACAGCCATCATCCCATCACAGCAGCCAGGAATTGAGACTGACTTCAGCTCATCACAGCAGCAGAAAGTTAGACTGCCGTCATCCCATCACAGCAGGCTGAAAGTTAGACTTCAGTCATCCCATCACAGCAGCCAGAAAATGAGACTGCCGTCATCCCATCACAGCAGCCAGAAAGTTAGACTGTCATCATTCCAACACAGCAGCCAGAAAGTGAGACTGCTGTCATCCCATCACAGCAGCCAGAAAGTGAGATTGCCATCATCCCATCACAGTAGCCAGAAAGTGAGACTGTCATTATCCCATCAAAGCAGCCAGAAAGTGAGATTGCAGTTATCCCATCACAGCAGCCAGAAAGTGAGACTGCCAACATCTCATCACAGCAGCCAGAAAGTGAGACAGCAATCATCCCATCACAGCAGCCAGAAAGTGAGACAGCCGTCATCCCATCACAGCAGCCAGAAAGTGAGACTGCCTTCAGCTCATCACAGCAGCAGAAAGTGAAACTGCCGTCATCCCATCACAGCAGCCACAAAGTGAGACTGCCGTCATCTTATCACAGCAGCCAGAAAGTGAGACTGCCGTCATCCCATTACAGCAGCCAGAAAGTGAGTCAGCAATCATCCCATCACAGCAGCCAGAAAGTAAGACTGCCGTTATCCCATCACAGCAGCCAGAAAGTGAGACTGCCGTTATGCCATTACACCGGCCAGAAAGTGAGATTGCCGTCATCCCATCACAGCAGTCAGAAAGTGAGACTGTCGTAATTCCATCACAGTAGCCAGAAAGTGAGACTGCAGTCATCCCATCACAGCAGCCATAAAGTGAGACTGCTGTCATTCCATCACAGCAGCCAGAATGTGAGACTGCAGTCATCCCATCACAGCAGCCAGAATGTGATACAGCCATCATCCCATCAAAGCAGCCAGTAAGTGAGACTGCCAACAGCCCATCACAGCAGCCAGAAATTGAGACTGACTTCAGCTCATCACAGCAGCAGAAAGTTAGACTGCCGTCATCCCATCACAGCAGGCTGAAAGTTAGACTTCAGTCATCCCATCACAGCAGCCAGAAAATGAGACTGCCGTCATCCCATCACAGCAGCCAGAAAGTTAGACTGTCATCATTCCAACACAGCAGCCAGAAAGTGAGACTGCTGTCATCCCATCACAGCAGCCAGAAAGTGAGATTGCCATCATCCCATCACAGTAGCCAGAAAGTGAGACTGTCATTATCCCATCAAAGCAGCCAGAAAGTGAGATTGCAGTTATCCCATCACAGCAGCCAGAAAGTGAGACTGCCAACATCTCATCACAGCAGCCAGAAAGTGAGACAGCAATCATCCCATCACAGCAGCCAGAAAGTGAGACAGCCGTCATCCCATCACAGCAGCCAGAAAGTGAGACTGCCTTCAGCTCATCACAGCAGCAGAAAGTGAAACTGCCGTCATCCCATCACAGCAGCCACAAAGTGAGACTGCCGTCATCTTATCACAGCAGCCAGAAAGTGAGACTGCCGTCATCCCATTACAGCAGCCAGAAAGTGAGTCAGCAATCATCCCATCACAGCAGCCAGAAAGTAAGACTGCCGTTATCCCATCACAGCAGCCAGAAAGTGAGACTGCCGTTATGCCATTACACCGGCCAGAAAGTGAGATTGCCGTCATCCCATCACAGCAGTCAGAAAGTGAGACTGTCGTAATTCCATCACAGTAGCCAGAAAGTGAGACTGCAGTCATCCCATCACAGCAGCCAGAAAGTGAGACAGCCGTCATCCCATCACAACAGCCATAAAGTGAGACTGCTGTCATTCCATCACAGCAGCCAGAAAGTGAGACTGCCATCATCCCATCACAGCAGCCAGAAAGTAAGACTGCCAACAGCCCATCACAGCATCCAGAAAGTGAGACTGCCATCATCCCATCACAGCAGCCAGAAAGTGAGACTGTCGTCATTACATCACAGTAGCCAGAAAGTGAGACTGCAGTCATCTCATCACAGCAGCCAGAAAGTGAGACCGCCATCATCCCATCACAGCAGCCAGAAAGTAAGACTGCCAACAGCCCATCACAGCATCCAGAAAGTGAAACTGCCATCATCCCATCACAGCAGCCAGAAAGTGAGACTGTCGTCATTACATCACAGTAGCCAGAAAGTGAGACTGCAGTCATCTCATCACAGCAGCCAGAAAGTGAGACCGCCATCATCCCATCACAGCAGCCAGAAAGTGAGACTGCCATCATCCCATCACAGTAGCCAGAAAGTGAGACTGCAGTCATCCCATCACAGCAGCCAGAATGTGATACAGCCATCATCCCATCAAAGCAGCCAGTAAGTGAGACTGCCAACAGCCCATCACAACATCCAGAAAATGAAACTGCCGTCATCCCAACACATCAGACAGAAAGTGAAACTGCCGTCATCCCATCACAGAGACGGCCCACATATCATCACAGCAGCCAGAAAGTGAGACTGCCGTCATCCCATCACAGTAGCCAGAAAGTGAGACAGCTATCACCCATCACAGCAGCCAGAAAGTAAGACTGCCATCATCCCATCACAGCAGCCAAAAACTGAAACTGACGTCATCCCATTACAGAGACTGCCCACATCCCATCACAGCAGCCAGAAAGTGAGACTGTCGTCATTGCATCACAGCAGCCAGAAAATGGGACTGCCGTCATCCCATCACAGCAGCCAGAAAGTGAGACTGCCGTCATCCCATCATAGCAGCCAGAAAGTGAGACTGCCGTCATCCCATCACAGCAGCCAGAAAGTGAGACTGTCGTCATTCCATCACAGCAGCAATAAAGTGAGACTGCCGTCATCCCATCACAGCAGCCAGAAAGTGTGACTGCCGTCATCCTATCACAGCAGCCAGAAAGTGAGACTGCAGTCATCCCATCACAGCAGCCAGAAAGTGAGACTGCCATCGTCCTATCACAGCAGCCAGAAAGAGAGACTGCCGTCAGCCCATTACAGCAGCCAGAAAGTGAGACTGCGTCACCTGTTAAAAAGCATTAAAATTAATACATCTAGTTATCAAATATGTTATAGTAAGACATATAAATTCACAGTTCTGTTTATGTTGGAGGGCATAGTTTATTAATTAAGTTTTATAAGGGATAAGCATTAAAATATCTATAATGAGTATACTTGTGTACTGACATGGAAGGATATTTATATATTCTTCCCGAAGCTTCCCGAAGCTTCCAGAAGGTTACGTAATGTGGAACTATATTCAACTATGTTCCACTAGAACACCCTATATGGACTAAGCAGCTGGTATATAATACACGATGGAGGGGGCTATTGGGGGGGCTGCTCCACATTGCCTGCTGTGAGAAGACTCGAGGCTGCAAAGATGAAGACACGCTAAGAGATGACATCCCCTGCCTTGCCATTCAGAAGCCAAAGAGAGATGGGTAAAGACTTCCCATTGTTCAGTATGAACTAAATGAACTCTTTTTACATAAGCTATCAAAGTATATTATTTTTCCTTTCTGTAACTGAACCCTGGCAACCATTTTTAAATAGATAAAATATATTTATTTTTTACATTTTTGAAGTTTCTTTCTTTCATGCGCTTTTACGTATTTGACGAAAAATATATTTAAGAGTATATTTTTTAACATTTTGGCGAGCCAGGTCATTCGTGTTTTTTCTATATTTTTTGTGCTTCTTCCTTCACTTTGCATACGGGGGGAGAGACAGAGACATATATCTCCTGCAAAAGATCAGGAATCGACAATTTATAAAAATCACGCAGAACCTAGGAAATACGTATAAGTCAAGTTGCATGAATGTTTTTTTTTTTAAATGAACTTTAAAGACTTTATAAAGCCACATAAGTTAACTTTTGACGTATTTTTGAGCAAGAAAGATAGAGTCAGTCCATAAGAAGTATTGGACGGGTTGAACAAGGTGAATCAAGTCTTACAGGATCATCCATCAGATCATCTGATCATTTCAGGTAAGAAAATGGATTTTATCTCTTCATATGTTAAGCAAAGTAAACTTCAGTTCACTTATCCAGATATTTCTAATGTAGAAGAGATTTGGTTACGCTTTTATGAGGAGTGTGAACTTGAGAATTCACGTATAGAATGTGCAAGGTCTTTTAATAGAGAGAAACAGAAAATCAGAAATGTCTGTCATTTAGTCTATGATTTTCACAAGTTAATCGTAGAAAAGTGTAAAAATGGTGGAAATAGACAACCTGAATTGTCAGGAGAGTTAGTGACAGAGAAATCCAAAGACTGTTTAGAACTTGGAATGTCAGTCAGTGATATTGTGAATTCTGACTGTAATGTTGGCTGTAATTTTGTAAATCAGAATTTTGATAATGGCGGCAGACATGTGTTAAGTAATCAAGGTCATTTTCAGGACACTGGGAAAGAAGCAGGAAATGACGTAGAGAAGCCAGAAGGGGGAGGAGCCAGAATGGGACACAGGCAGAAAGCTGTCAGAGAAGGACACGTGGAGAGAGAAAATGGCGACGATCAGTTTCTAAAAATAGAACAGGCTAAGTTAGGGATTACACTTAGAAAAAATTTATTGGACATATGCAAATTAATTCCCGCATATAATCCTAAAATACATGTTTGCAGAAATTCAGAGATATTTGAAAGTTCCATCGAGAAGTTAAATTTAACCAATAGTGAGACGAATCAGTTATTCCGTATGTGGATACCTCAGCATTTTTTTAGACAATTGGCATTAAAAAAGTCTTCTGACAATGAGACATTGGATTGTTCAAATGATAATGATATCATAAGGCTGAAAAATCTCATCTTCTGTACAAGGAATGAATCTGATCCAAACTATGAGATGTTGAAGGAATTACAAATTGAACAGAATGAGAGTACGTTCTCATTTATGTCCGTTTTTGAACGTTTGTATAGGGCGGTCATTCCAAATGTCAGATTGGATGGAATGATACGTTTATTCATCAAGAAATTTCATTTCCTTGACAATGCAGCCAGTGCGGTGGCATTAAATAAAAAGTCCCTATTCGAATGTACGACATTTATCGATTTTGTTAGAAGTCGCCAAAGTCATTCAAAACAGAAATTAATTAATTATGAAAAACAAATACAAAAAAGGGAGAGTTTTTGTGAAAAACCAACAGTGTCTCCCAGATCCAGATATTTCTGTGACAGGGTGTATGCAGTTCGGAGGAAGATGCATACGTGTTACAAACCATACAATCCACCCCAATTTCTGTCATCTAAAAGTCTTTTTCCACAGGAAAAACCCTTGTCACCAGTGACGGGATCGATCACTGGGATTGAGGATCCCAGACAAATGATGAGTAAAAGCTTTGAAAACCAGAAACAGGTGTCTTGTGGAGATCCTCTCCCTGGGATAGGATTTGATAGCCAGCAACAGCTGGGGGGTCTTTCAGAGAGAGACATTCTCTCTCATATAAGAGAAAGCCTTGAATTACATAAGTTCCGAGATTCCTATAAGTTCAAAGGGAATCTAATAAATCGAATCTTTGAAGAAAAAATTAGGTATGGTCTTCAGTTAAATAAAGTGGATTTCTGGGTAAATTAATTTTATTGTTTGACAAATGTGCTTATTCATATACAGTGAATCAATACATATATATATATATATATATACATATATATATATATATATATATATATATATATATTAAAAGTAGTGATAGTAAATCAAGGTCATATTTTCATTTAGTCAAATGATAGTTTAATGTTATAAATATATAATTTGATCTCTGTATATGAATAATAATATTTAAAATAAAACAATAAGAGAAAGTAACAGATTTCAAGTGTTTCATTTTTATCATAAATATGATAATAATTTTATTCTTTTATTTCCCTCAGAATTTATCAGTAAAGCAGATTGATGAAGTATTAATTTTTATTTATACATTTGTTCTTGTCCTCAATCAGGTAACATATATTTTATTGGGTAAGGATAATCGCGAAAGAACGATTAATAATTTTATTTTCTCAGGTACCAATTGCCAGAGAACTATTACTTTAACGTTTCTTTTATGAATATACATACATCTTCTTTAGAGTTATTAGAAATGTAATCTGAGCTCTGAAGTGTAGTAAAACTGCTTGCTGTTTTGGAATGGTGTTCCTTGCACGTACTAGAGCATGTGACTTGATGTACTAAAGCTAATAATAAATGTCTGTCAGTTCCATGGTCAAATGTACAATATGTAATACATTGGAATTTGTATTTTTCAAGAAGTACTTCAAATTAGTAACATAATTTTTGAAATGCGCATAGAATAATTGGAAAAAAAGGGATATGTGTTTGTCAGTTTCTATGTAGAAGTGTATGTTGGAAAAAACATGACAGTCTTGTGTGCATAGATGTGTCTAAGAATGATTGATTGTTTGAGCAGCTGCTAATGTCAATGTTAAGTACTTGGATCCAGAGAGAGAGAAAAAAAAAAAAAAGGGGAATTTTTGTTTTAACTTAGAAGTTATAAGATATATATGTATATTATCTAGAATAAATAAGTTATAGTACATAAGTATTAATAATGAAGGAAGTTATACAAGATATATATTTTAAATTCTTAGACATATTTCTTTAGTATAGAGATATTAGGATTTTTTATTAAGGGTTTATTCTGAAGAGTTACATTCTAGAATAAGGTTATAACGTTTTGATTTTTTTTTTTATATATCTTTTGTGTAAGTCACTTCTTTTATTGGTACATAGATTGGAAATCATTTTTCTTTTCAAAAATGGAAGTGATATTTATAAATGGTCTTGAAGATTTACAACACAAATTTGAATTTAATTTAATCTAAACATATTAATTTTTATAATATCATATTTCATGATATTGAAAGGGAGAGGTTTGGTCTCAATCACACACATTTATATTTGATAAATATATGTGTTTACAGGATACTTTAATAATTAATATTTCAAGTACAAAGGAAGAATTGGGAATAAAAAAGTATATTTGAAGTATATCATAATGCATTTATATAAAGTATATCAGAATGCATTTATATACTAAGAGAAGTGTATTATTTGCAAGGTTACATGACTTAATTAGTTTTATTGGTTACTGATAGGTTTGGTAATTTTATAAGGTTATCTGGTAACATTAAGGTTATGTATTATTAAAGACATAGGTGTTATATACATAGAAGGCCTTATTTTTATTTCAAGTTTTATTTTTATTCCGATTTTCATTTTTCTTTTTATTCCTATTTTTTATATTAATTATTATTTAATATTCACATTTTTAATCAAAATCTTAATTCTACAATTTTATTTTTTCTTCAGATTTTAAATATCTCAATTGAGAAAACACTTCAATATTTAGTTCAGTAATATCTAATATAAGAATATTACTTTATTAAATATGAATCATATTAAAAGGGAAAAGTTCCATTTTTTTTGGAAGAAAAGATACTTCCTTCATCAATATATACAATTGTTTACTTCCTGGTAATACATTATTTTTATATTAGTATGTTAACACAATAAGGGTGAAATATCACTTATAGTTACACATTTTCTTATAGTAGGTTATTTAATAAATAATAGACAAATCAAATAAATTAAATTAGAGTAATAAAGATGGAAGATCGAGGTACATCTAGGTTTACCTACCTATATTTACAAATAATATATTATATTTTTAATCAATAATAATTTATAATGGGTATTATTGTGTTTGGATGGTATCATCCAGTCTTTTCTAAAAGGTTATTTGCTTTGGTTTATAATTTTACAAATGATCTAACTAAAAGCCACATTGTTGCTTTCATATTTATAATATGATACATGTTATAGGTACATATTATATTATTTCATACTTTATATTATATTTTGGTTACATTCAACACATTGCCACCTATGGGTTTGGAAGGGTAATGCACCAACGACAAAAAGATCATTACAAGAAAATACTATCGTCTATACCATTATGCAGTATTTTATCATTCTGAGTATCAATTACATTAATACTTTTACGATAACTAATAATGACATGGTATTATAGTATCAGAGTTATGATACGCTGTGACATTTATTAGTGATAGTTATTGCCATATTTGGTATTTAGATTAGGGATGAAGTCTTCAATCAAGATTACAAAAGATAAAAAGATTTTATAATTTTCCTAAAGTTAAAAGGGATTCTGCAAAAAGGTCCAAAAGGTAACGTCTCAAATAAGACTGTGAAACATACAAAATACACTTACCGTGTTTGCACCTCAAACATAGTGGTCCTATGGTTCCAAGATGGACAATGACACATGGTCTGTGCATTAAGACCTCCCTCAAGTTACTAAGAATAGCAAGGACGTGTTAAAGTTAACCCCTGTCGTGCTGACCAAGAACGTCTTAACATCTGTTCCTGGGTTATTTGACAACAGGCAGCATGAAAGGTGACTAGTGTAAATCACACTGCACAGACATCAAAGACTTTTGCTATTCTTCTTCTACACTCATGAACTGTGGTCTATCAACATTGGCTATGGACTTTGCAATAAAACATAAAGTTTATGGACTTTGATCTAACAATGATAAACGCAATATGGGACTGTATAAATTGGTAACCATCCATTTTTATCAAAGGATTTATTTCTAAGAGACTGTGTTTATGCCGGATTACATCGGAGATAAGAAGACATCAACTCAGAGGACATCATATGGTGACCGGATTTGGGTTTTGCATTTCTTTTTAGGTTTAGCGAAGTATAGTTATATATATTTTTTTATATGATTGATCAGTCATGGCCTATCATAACATGAATCCACATTATTATATTATTGAACTTACAACATGAATAATGCAAATTAATTATTATTCATCATTATTATTGATATTAATCCATTATCACCAAATAAGGAAATAAGATTTGTTATTTTAATGATGTATTAATTAATTTTCGGGGTTACTCCACCCGCTTCAAGGGGGGTTTGTTAAAAAGCATTAAAATTAATACATCTAGTTATCAAATATGTTATAGTAAGACATATAAATTCACAGTTCTGTTTATGTTGGAGGGCATAGTTTATTAATTAAGTTTTATAAGGGATAAGCATTAAAATATCTATAATGAGTATACTTGTGTACTGACATGGAAGGATATTTATATATTCTTCCCGAAGCTTCCCGAAGCTTCCAGAAGGTTACGTAATGTGGAACTATATTCAACTATGTTCCACTAGAACACCCTATATGGACTAAGCAGCTGGTATATAATACACGATGGAGGGGGCTATTGGGGGGGCTGCTCCACATTGCCTGCTGTGAGAAGACTCGAGGCTGCAAAGATGAAGACACGCTAAGAGATGACATCCCCTGCCTTGCCATTCAGGAGCCAAAGAGAGATGGGTAAAGACTTCCCATTGTTCAGTATGGACTAAATGAACTCTTTTTACATAAGCTATCAAAGTATATTATTTTTCCTTTCTGTAACTGAACCCTGGCAACCATTTTTAAATAGATAAAATATATTTATTTTTTACATTTTTGAAGTTTCTTTCTTTCATGCGCTTTTACGTATTTGACGAAAAATATATTTAAGAGTATATTTTTTAACATCACCCCACCACAGCAGCCAGAAAGTGAAACTGCCGTCATCCCATCACAGCAGCCATAAAGTGAGACAGCCATCATCCCATCACAGCAGCCAAAAGTGAGACTGCCTTCAGCTCATCACAGCAGCAGAAAGTGAGACTGCCGTCATCCCATCACAGCTTCCAGAAAGTGAGACTGCCGTCATCTCATCACAGCACCCAGAAAGTGAGACTGCAGTCATCCCATCACAGCATCCAGAAAGTGAGACTGCCGTCATCCCATCATAGCAGCCAGAAAGGGAGACTACCGTCATCCCACCACAGCAGGCAGAAAGTGAAACTGCAATCATCCCATCACAGCAGCCAGAAAATAAGACTGCCGTCATCCCATCACAGCAGCCAGAAAGTGAGATTGCCGTCATACCATCACAGCAGCCAGAAAGTAAGACTGCCGTTATCCCATCACAGCAGACAGAAAGTGAGACTGTCGTCATCCCATCACAGCAGCCAGAAAGTGAGACTGTCGTCATTCCATCACAGCAGCCAGATAGTGAGACTGCCGTCATCCTATCACAGCAGCCAGAAAGTGAGATTGCTGTCATCCCATCACAGCAGCCAGAAAGTGAAACTATCGTCATCCCATCACAGCAGCCAGAAAGTGAGACTGCCGTCATCCCATCACATCAGCCAGAAAGTGAAACTGCCGTCATCCCATCACAGAGACTGCCCACATCTCATCACAGCAGCCAGAAAGTGAGACTGCGGTCAGCCTATTAAAGAAGCCAGAAAGTGAGACTGCTGTTATCCCATCAAATCAGCCAGAAAATGAGACTGTCGTAATTCCATCACAGCAGCCAGAAAGAGAGACTGTCGTCATTCTATCACAGCAGCCAGAAAGTGAGACTGCCGTCATCCCATCACAGAGACTACCTTCATCTCATCACAGCAGCCAGAAATTGAGACTGCCGTCAGCCCATCACAGCAGCCAGAAAGTCAAACTGCTGTCATCCCATCACAGAGACTACCCTCATCTAATCTTAGTAGCCAGAAATTGAGACTGCCGTCAGGCCATCACAGCAGCCAGAAAGTGAGACTGCCGTTATCCCATCAAATCAGCCAAGAAATGAGACTGCCGTCATCCCATCACAGCAGCCAGAAAGTGAGACTGCCGTCATCTCATCACAGCACCCAGAAAGTGAGACTACCGTCATCCCATCACAACACGCAGAAAGTGAAACTGCAGTCATCCCATCGCAGCAGCCAGAAAATAAGACTGCCGTCATCCCATCACAGCATCCAGAAAGTGAGACTGCTGTCATCCCATCACAGCAGCCAGAAAGTGAGATTGCCGTCATACCATCACAGCAGCCAGAAAGTGAGACTGTCGTCATTCCATCACAGCAGCCAGAAAGTGAGACTGCCATCATCCTATCACAGCATCCAGAAAGTGAGACTGCTGTCATCCCATCACAGCAGCCAGAAAGTGAGACTGCCGTCATCCCATCACATCAGCCAGAAAGTGAAACTGCCGTCATCCCATTACAGAGACTGCCCACATCTCATCACAGCAGCCAGAAAGTGAGACTGTCGTAATTCCATCACATCAGCCAGAAAGAGAGACTGTCGTCAGCCTATTAAAGCAGCCAGAAAGTGAGACTCCTGTTATCCCATAAATCAGCCAGAAAAAGAGACTGTCGTAATTCCATCACATCAGCCAGAAAGAGAGACTGTCGTCATTCCATCACAGCAGCCAGAAAGTGAGACTGCCGTCATCCCATCAAAGCAGCCAGAAAGTTGGACTGCAGTAATCTCATCACACCAGCCAGAAAGTGAGACAGCCATCATCCCATTACAGCAGCCAGAAAGTGAGACTGCTAACAGCCCATCACAGCATCCAGAAAGTGAGACTGCCGTCATCCCATCACATCAGCCAGAAAGCGAAACTGCCGGTATCCCATCACAGAGATTGCCCACATCTCATCACAGCAGCCAGAAAGTGAGACTGCTGTCAGCCCATTACAGCAGCCAAAAAGGGAGACTGTCATTATCCCATCAAATCAGCCAGAAAATGAGACTTTCGTCATTCCATCACAGCAGCCAGAAAGTGAGCCTGTCGTCATTCCATCACAGAAGCCAGAAATTGACACTGCATTCATCCCATCACAGCAGCCAAAAAGAGAGACTGCCTTCAGCTCATCACAGCAGCAGAAAGTGAGACAGCCATCATCCCATCACAGCAGCCACAAAGTGAAACTGCCGTTTTCTTATCACAGCAGCCAGAAAGTGAGACTGCCGTCATCCCATCACAGCACTCAAAAAGTGAGACTGCAGTCATCCCATCATAGCAGCCAGAAAGTGAGACTGCCGTCATCCCATCACAGCACTCAAAAAGTGAGACTGCAGTCATCCCATCACAGCAGCCAGAAAGTGAGACTGCCGTCATCTCATCACAGCACTCAAAAAGTGAGACTGCAGTCATCCCATCACAGCAGCCAGTAAATAAGACTGCCATCAGCCCATCAAAGCAGCCAGAAAGTTAGACTGCTCTCATCCCATCACAGCAGCCAGAAAGTGAGATTGCCATCATACCATCACAGCAGCTAGAAAGTGAGACTGCCGTTATCCCATCACTGCAGCCAGAAAGTGATACTGCCATTATCGCATCACAGCAGCCAGAAAGTGAGACTGCTGTCATCCCATCACAGCAGCCAGAAAGTGAAACTGTCGTCATTCTATCATAGCAGCCAGAAAGTGAGACTGCCGTCATCCCATCACAGCAGCCAGAAAGCGAGACTGCGGTAATTCCATCACAGCAGCCAGAAAGTGAAACTGCCGTCATCCCATCACAGCACTCAAAAAGTGAGACTGCAGTCATCCCATCACAGCAGCCAGAAAGTGAGACTGCCGTCATCTCATCACAGCACTCAAAAAGTGAGACTGCAGTCATCCCATCACAGCAGCCAGTAAATAAGACTGCCATCAGCCCATCAAAGCAGCCAGAAAGTTAGACTGCTCTCATCCCATCACAGCAGCCAGAAAGTGAGATTGCCATCATACCATCACAGCAGCTAGAAAGTGAGACTGCCGTTATCCCATCACAGCAGCCAGAAAGTGATACTGCCATTATCGCATCACAGCAGCCAGAAAGTGAGACTGCTGTCATCCCATCACAGCAGCCAGAAAGTGAAACTGTCGTCATCCCATCCCAGCAGCCAGAAAGTGAGACTGCAGTCATCCCTTCACAGCAGCCAGAAAGTGAGACAGCCATCATCCCATCACAGCAGCCAGAACGTGAGAATGCCAACAGCCCATCACAGCATCCAGAAAATGAGACTGCTGTCATCGCATCTCATCAGCCACAAAGTGAGACTGCCGTCATCCCATCACAGCAGCCAGAAAGTGAAAATGACGTCATCCCATCACAGAGACTGCCCTCATCCTATCACAGCAGCCAGAAAGTGAGACAGCAATCATCCCATCAGAGAAGCCAGAAAGTGAGACAGCCGTTATCTCATCATAGCAGTCAGAAAGTGAGACTGCAGTCATCCCATCACAGCAGCCAGAAAGTGAGACTGCCATCATCCCATCAAAGTAGCCAGAAAGTTAGACTGCTGTCATCCCATCATAACAGGCTAAAAGTTAGACTTCAGTCATCCCATCACAGCAGCCAGAAAATGAGACTGCCGTCATCCCATCACAGCAGCCAGAAAGTTAGACTGTCATCATTCCAACACAGCAGCCAGAAAGTGAGACTGCTGTCATCCCATCACAGCAGCCAGAAAGTGAGACTGCCAACATCTCTTCACAGCAGCCAGAAAGTGAGACAGCAATCATCCAATCACAGCATCCAGAAAGTGAGACAGCCATCATCCCATCACAGCAGCCAGAAAGTGAGACTGCCTTCTGCTCATCACAGCAACAGAAAGTGAAACTGCCGTTATCCCATCACAGAGACTACTCTCATCTCATCACAGCAGCAGAAAGTGAGACTCCTGTCATCCCATCACAGCAGCCAGAAAGTGAGACTGCCAACATCTCATCACAGCAGCCAGAAAGTGAGACAGCAATCATCCCATCACAGAAGCCAGAAAGTGAGACAGCCATCATCCCATCACAGCAGCCAGAAATTGAGACTGACTTCAGCTCATCACAGCAGCAGAAAGTTAGACTGCCGTCATCCCATCACAGCAGGCTGAAAGTTAGACTTCAGTCATCCCATCACAGCAGCCAGAAAATGAGACTGCCGTCATCCCATCACAGCAGCCAGAAAGTTAGACTGTCATCATTCCAACACAGCAGCCAGAAAGTGAGACTGCTGTCATCCCATCACAGCAGCCAGAAAGTGAGATTGCCATCATCCCATCACAGTAGCCAGAAAGTGAGACTGTCATTATCCCATCAAAGCAGCCAGAAAGTGAGATTGCAGTTATCCCATCACAGCAGCCAGAAAGTGAGACTGCCAACATCTCATCACAGCAGCCAGAAAGTGAGACAGCAATCATCCCATCACAGCAGCCAGAAAGTGAGACTGCCTTCAGCTCATCACAGCAGCAGAAAGTGAAACTGCCGTCATCCCATCACAGCAGCCACAAAGTGAGACTGCCGTCATCTTATCACAGCAGCCAGAAAGTGAGACTGCCGTCATCCCATTACAGCAGCCAGAAAGTGAGTCAGCAATCATCCCATCACAGCAGCCAGAAAGTAAGACTGCCGTTATCCCATCACAGCAGCCAGAAAGTGAGACTGCCGTTATGCCATTACACCGGCCAGAAAGTGAGATTGCCGTCATCCCATCACAGCAGTCAGAAAGTGAGACTGTCGTAATTCCATCACAGTAGCCAGAAAGTGAGACTGCAGTCATCCCATCACAGCAGCCAGAAAGTGAGACAGCCGTCATCCCATCACAACAGCCATAAAGTGAGACTGCTGTCATTCCATCACAGCAGCCAGAAAGTGAGACTGCCATCATCCCATCACAGCAGCCAGAACGTAAGACTGCCAACAGCCCATCACAGCATCCAGAAAGTGAGACTGCCATCATCCCATCACAGCAGCCAGAAAGTGAGACTGTCGTCATTACATCACAGTAGCCAGAAAGTGAGACTGCAGTCATCTCATCACAGCAGCCAGAAAGTGAGACCGCCATCATCCCATCACAGCAGCCAGAAAGTAAGACTGCCAACAGCCCATCACAGCATCCAGAAAGTGAAACTGCCATCATCCCATCACAGCAGCCAGAAAGTGAGACTGTCGTCATTACATCACAGTAGCCAGAAAGTGAGACTGCAGTCATCTCATCACAGCAGCCAGAAAGTGAGACCGCCATCATCCCATCACAGCAGCCAGAAAGTGAGACTGCCATCATCCCATCACAGTAGCCAGAAAGTGAGACTGCAGTCATCCCATCACAGCAGCCAGAATGTGATACAGCCATCATCCCATCAAAGCAGCCAGTAAGTGAGACTGCCAACAGCCCATCACAACATCCAGAAAATGAAACTGCCGTCATCCCAACACATCAGACAGAAAGTGAAACTGCCGTCATCCCATCACAGAGACGGCCCACATATCATCACAGCAGCCAGAAAGTGAGACTGCCGTCATCCCATCACAGTAGCCAGAAAGTGAGACAGCTATCACCCATCACAGCAGCCAGAAAGTAAGACTGCCATCATCCCATCACAGCAGCCAAAAACTGAAACTGACGTCATCCCATTACAGAGACTGCCCACATCCCATCACAGCAGCCAGAAAGTGAGACTGTCGTCATTGCATCACAGCAGCCAGAAAATGGGACTGCCGTCATCCCATCACAGCAGCCAGAAAGTGAGACTGCCGTCATCCCATCATAGCAGCCAGAAAGTGAGACTGCCGTCATCCCATCACAGCAGCCAGAAAGTGAGACTGTCGTCATTCCATCACAGCAGCAATAAAGTGAGACTGCCGTCATCCCATCACAGCAGCCAGAAAGTGTGACTGCCGTCATCCTATCACAGCAGCCAGAAAGTGAGACTGCAGTCATCCCATCACAGAAGCCAGAAAGTGAGACTGCCATCGTCCTATCACAGCAGCCAGAAAGAGAGACTGCCGTCAGCCCATTACAGCAGCCAGAAAGTGAGACTGCGTCACCTGTTAAAAAGCATTAAAATTAATACATCTAGTTATCAAATATGTTATAGTAAGACATATAAATTCACAGTTCTGTTTATGTTGGAGGGCATAGTTTATTAATTAAGTTTTATAAGGGATAAGCATTAAAATATCTATAATGAGTATACTTGTGTACTGACATGGAAGGATATTTATATATTCTTCCCGAAGCTTCCCGAAGCTTCCAGAAGGTTACGTAATGTGGAACTATATTCAACTATGTTCCACTAGAACACCCTATATGGACTAAGCAGCTGGTATATAATACACGATGGAGGGGGCTATTGGGGGGGCTGCTCCACATTGCCTGCTGTGAGAAGACTCGAGGCTGCAAAGATGAAGACACGCTAAGAGATGACATCCCCTGCCTTGCCATTCAGAAGCCAAAGAGAGATGGGTAAAGACTTCCCATTGTTCAGTATGAACTAAATGAACTCTTTTTACATAAGCTATCAAAGTATATTATTTTTCCTTTCTGTAACTGAACCCTGGCAACCATTTTTAAATAGATAAAATATATTTATTTTTTACATTTTTGAAGTTTCTTTCTTTCATGCGCTTTTACGTATTTGACGAAAAATATATTTAAGAGTATATTTTTTAACATTTTGGCGAGCCAGGTCATTCGTGTTTTTTCTATATTTTTTGTGCTTCTTCCTTCACTTTGCATACGGGGGGAGAGACAGAGACATATATCTCCTGCAAAAGATCAGGAATCGACAATTTATAAAAATCACGCAGAACCTAGGAAATACGTATAAGTCAAGTTGCATGAATGTTTTTTTTTTTAAATGAACTTTAAAGACTTTATAAAGCCACATAAGTTAACTTTTGACGTATTTTTGAGCAAGAAAGATAGAGTCAGTCCATAAGAAGTATTGGACGGGTTGAACAAGGTGAATCAAGTCTTACAGGATCATCCATCAGATCATCTGATCATTTCAGGTAAGAAAATGGATTTTATCTCTTCATATGTTAAGCAAAGTAAACTTCAGTTCACTTATCCAGATATTTCTAATGTAGAAGAGATTTGGTTACGCTTTTATGAGGAGTGTGAACTTGAGAATTCACGTATAGAATGTGCAAGGTCTTTTAATAGAGAGAAACAGAAAATCAGAAATGTCTGTCATTTAGTCTATGATTTTCACAAGTTAATCGTAGAAAAGTGTAAAAATGGTGAAAATAGACAACCTGAATTGTCAGGAGAGTTAGTGACAGAGAAATCCAAAGACTGCTTAGAACTTGGAATGTCAGTCAGTGATATTGTGAATTCTGACTGTAATGTTGGCTGTAATTTTGTAAATCAGAATTTTGATAATGGCGGCAGACATGTGTTAAGTAATCAAGGTCATTTTCAGGACACTGGGAAAGAAGCAGGAAATGACGTAGAGAAGCCAGAAGGGGGAGGAGCCAGAATGGGACACAGGCAGAAAGCTGTCAGAGAAGGACACGTGGAGAGAGAAAATGGCGACGATCAGTTTCTAAAAATAGAACAGGCTAAGTTAGGGATTACACTTAGAAAAAATTTATTGGACATATGCAAATTAATTCCCGCATATAATCCTAAAATACATGTTTGCAGAAATTCAGAGATATTTGAAAGTTCCATCGAGAAGTTAAATTTAACCAATAGTGAGACGAATCAGTTATTCCGTATGTGGATACCTCAGCATTTTTTTAGACAATTGGCATTAAAAAAGTCTTCTGACAATGAGACATTGGATTGTTCAAATGATAATGATATCATAAGGCTGAAAAATCTCATCTTCTGTACAAGGAATGAATCTGATCCAAACTATGAGATGTTGAAGGAATTACAAATTGAACAGAATGAGAGTACGTTCTCATTTATGTCCGTTTTTGAACGTTTGTATAGGGCGGTCATTCCAAATGTCAGATTGGATGGAATGATACGTTTATTCATCAAGAAATTTCATTTCCTTGACAATGCAGCCAGTGCGGTGGCATTAAATAAAAAGTCCCTATTCGAATGTACGACATTTATCGATTTTGTTAGAAGTCGCCAAAGTCAATCAAAACAGAAATTAATTAATTATGAAAAACAAATACAAAAAAGGGAGAGTTTTTGTGAAAAACCAACAGTGTCTCCCAGATCCAGATATTTCTGTGACAGGGTGTATGCAGATCGGAGGAAGATGCATACGTGTTACAAACCATACAATCCACCCCAATTTCTGTCATCTAAAAGTCTTTTTCCACAGGAAAAACCCTTGTCACCAGTGACGGGATCGATCACTGGGATTGAGGATCCCAGACAAATGATGAGTAAAAGCTTTGAAAACCAGAAACAGGTGTCTTGTGGAGATCCTCTCCCTGGGATAGGATTTGATAGCCAGCAACAGCTGGGGGGTCTTTCAGAGAGAGACATTCTCTCTCATATAAGAGAAAGCCTTGAATTACATAAGTTCCGAGATTCCTATAAGTTCAAAGGGAATCTAATAAATCGAATCTTTGAAGAAAAAATTAGGTATGGTCTTCAGTTAAATAAAGTGGATTTCTGGGTAAATTAATTTTATTGTTTGACAAATGTGCTTATTCATATACAGTGAATCAATACATATATATATATATATATATACATATATATATATATATATATATATATATATATATATATATATATATATTAAAAGTAGTGATAGTAAATCAAGGTCATATTTTCATTTAGTCAAATGATAGTTTAATGTTATAAATATATAATTTGATCTCTGTATATGAATAATAATATTTAAAATAAAACAATAAGAGAAAGTAACAGATTTCAAGTGTTTCATTTTTATCATAAATATGATAATAATTTTATTCTTTTATTTCCCTCAGAATTTATCAGTAAAGCAGATTGATGAAGTATTAATTTTTATTTATACATTTGTTCTTGTCCTCAATCAGGTAACATATATTTTATTGGGTAAGGATAATCGCGAAAGAACGATTAATAATTTTATTTTCTCAGGTACCAATTGCCAGAGAACTATTACTTTAACGTTTCTTTTATGAATATACATACATCTTCTTTAGAGTTATTAGAAATGTAATCTGAGCTCTGAAGTGTAGTAAAACTGCTTGCTGTTTTGGAATGGTGTTCCTTGCACGTACTAGAGCATGTGACTTGATGTACTAAAGCTAATAATAAATGTCTGTCGGTTCCATGGTCAAATGTACAATATGTAATACATTGGAATTTGTATTTTTCAAGAAGTACTTCAAATTAGTAACATAATTTTTGAAATGCGCATAGAATAATTGGAAAAAAAGGGATATGTGTTTGTCAGTTTCTATGTAGAAGTGTATGTTGGAAAAAACATGACAGTCTTGTGTGCATAGATGTGTCTAAGAATGATTGATTGTTTGAGCAGCTGCTAATGTCAATGTTAAGTACTTGGATCCAGAGAGAGAGAAAAAAAAAAAAAAGGGGAATTTTTGTTTTAACTTAGAAGTTATAAGATATATATGTATATTATCTAGAATAAATAAGTTATAGTACATAAGTATTAATAATGAAGGAAGTTATACAAGATATATATTTTAAATTCTTAGACATATTTCTTTAGTATAGAGATATTAGGATTTTTTATTAAGGGTTTATTCTGAAGAGTTACATTCTAGAATAAGGTTATAACGTTTTGATTTTTTTTTTTATATATCTTTTGTGTAAGTCACTTCTTTTATTGGTACATAGATTGGAAATCATTTTTCTTTTCAAAAATGGAAGTGATATTTATAAATGGTCTTGAAGATTTACAACACAAATTTGAATTTAATTTAATCTAAACATATTAATTTTTATAATATCATATTTCATGATATTGAAAGGGAGAGGTTTGGTCTCAATCACACACATTTATATTTGATAAATATATGTGTTTACAGGATACTTTAATAATTAATATTTCAAGTACAAAGGAAGAATTGGGAATAAAAAAGTATATTTGAAGTATATCATAATGCATTTATATAAAGTATATCAGAATGCATTTATATACTAAGAGAAGTGTATTATTTGCAAGGTTACATGACTTAATTATTTTTATTGGTTACTGATAGGTTTGGTAATTTTATAAGGTTATCTGGTAACATTAAGGTTATGTATTATTAAAGACATAGGTGTTATATACATAGAAGGCCTTATTTTTATTTCAAGTTTTATTTTTATTCCGATTTTCATTTTTCTTTTTATTCCTATTTTTTATATTAATTATTATTTAATATTCACATTTTTAATCAAAATCTTAATTCTACAATTTTATTTTTTCTTCAGATTTTAAATATCTCAATTGAGAAAACACTTCAATATTTAGTTCAGTAATATCTAATATAAGAATATTACTTTATTAAATATGAATCATATTAAAAGGGAAAAGTTCCATTTTTTTTGGAAGAAAAGATACTTCCTTCATCAATATATACAATTGTTTACTTCCTGGTAATACATTATTTTTATATTAGTATGTTAACACAATAAGGGTGAAATATCACTTATAGTTACACATTTTCTTATAGTAGGTTATTTAATAAATAATAGACAAATCAAATAAATTAAATTAGAGTAATAAAGATGGAAGATCGAGGTACATCTAGGTTTACCTACCTATATTTACAAATAATATATATTATATTTTTAATCAATAATAATTTATAATGGGTATTATTGTGTTTGGATGGTATCATCCAGTCTTTTCTAAAAGGTTATTTGCTTTGGTTTATAATTTTACAAATGATCTAACTAAAAGCCACATTGTTGCTTTCATATTTATAATATGATACATGTTATAGGTACATATTATATTATTTCATACTTTATATTATATTTTGGTTACATTCAACACATTGCCACCTATGGGTTTGGAAGGGTAATGCACCAACGACAAAAAGATCATTACAAGAAAATACTATCGTCTATACCATTATGCAGTATTTTATCATTCTGAGTATCAATTACATTAATACTTTTACGATAACTAATAATGACATGGTATTATAGTATTAGAGTTATGATACGCTGTGACATTTATTAGTGATAGTTATTGCCATATTTGGTATTTAGATTAGGGATGAAGTCTTCAATCAAGATTACAAAAGATAAAAAGATTTTATAATTTTCCTAAAGTTAAAAGGGATTCTGCAAAAAGGTCCAAAAGGTAACGTCTCAAATAAGACTGTGAAACATACAAAATACACTTACCGTGTTTGCACCTCAAACATAGTGGTCCTATGGTTCCAAGATGGACAATGACACATGGTCTGTGCATTAAGACCTCCCTCAAGTTACTAAGAATAGCAAGGACGTGTTAAAGTTAACCCCTGTCGTGCTGACCAAGAACGTCTTAACATCTGTTCCTGGGTTATTTGACAACAGGCAGCATGAAAGGTGACTAGTGTAAATCACACTGCACAGACATCAAAGACTTTTGCTATTCTTCTTCTACACTCATGAACTGTGGTCTATCAACATTGGCTATGGACTTTGCAATAAAACATAAAGTTTATGGACTTTGATCTAACAATGATAAACGCAATATGGGACTGTATAAATTGGTAACCATCCATTTTTATCAAAGGATTTATTTCTAAGAGACTGTGTTTATGCCGGATTACATCGGAGATAAGAAGACATCAACTCAGAGGACATCATATGGTGACCGGATTTGGTTTTTGCATTTCTTTTTAGGTTTAGCGAAGTATAGTTATATATATTTTTTTATATGATTGATCAGTCATGGCCTATCATAACATGAATCCACATTATTATATTATTGAACTTACAACATGAATAATGCAAATTAATTATTATTCATCATTATTATTGATATTAATCCATTATCACCAAATAAGGAAATAAGATTTGTTATTTTAATGATGTATTAATTAATTTTCGGGGTTACTCCACCCGCTTCAAGGGGGGTTTGTTAAAAAGCATTAAAATTAATACATCTAGTTATCAAATATGTTATAGTAAGACATATAAATTCACAGTTCTGTTTATGTTGGAGGGCATAGTTTATTAATTAAGTTTTATAAGGGATAAGCATTAAAATATCTATAATGAGTATACTTGTGTACTGACATGGAAGGATATTTATATATTCTTCCCGAAGCTTCCCGAAGCTTCCAGAAGGTTACGTAATGTGGAACTATATTCAACTATGTTCCACTAGAACACCCTATATGGACTAAGCAGCTGGTATATAATACACGATGGAGGGGGCTATTGGGGGGGCTGCTCCACATTGCCTGCTGTGAGAAGACTCGAGGCTGCAAAGATGAAGACACGCTAAGAGATGACATCCCCTGCCTTGCCATTCAGGAGCCAAAGAGAGATGGGTAAAGACTTCTCATTGTTCAGTATGGACTAAATGAACTCTTTTTACATAAGCTATCAAAGTATATTATTTTTCCTTTCTGTAACTGAACCCTGGCAACCATTTTTAAATAGATAAAATATATTTATTTTTTACATTTTTGAAGTTTCTTTCTTTCATGCGCTTTTACGTATTTGACGAAAAATATATTTAAGAGTATATTTTTTAACATCACCCCACCACAGCAGCCAGAAAGTGAAACTGCCGTCATCCCATCACAGAGACTACCCTCATCTCATCACAGCAGCCAGAAATTGAGACTGCCGTCAGCCCATCACAGCAGCCAGAATGTGAGACTGCCGTAATCCCATCAAGTCAGACAGAAAATGAGACTGTCGTCATTCCATCACAGCTTCCAGAAAGTGAGACTGTCGTCATTCCATCATAGCAGCCAGAAAGTGAGACTGCCGTCATCCCATCACAGCAGCCAGAAAGCGAGACTGCGTTATTCCGTCACTGCAGCCAGAAAGTGAGACTTCCGTCATCCCATTACAGCAGCCAGAAAGTGAGACTGCCGTCATCATATCACAGCAGCCAGAAATTGAGACTGCAGTAATCCCATCACAGCATTCAGAAAGTGAGACTGCTGTCATCCCATCACAGCAGCCAGAAAGTGAGACTGTCGTCATCCCATCACAGCAGCCAGAAAGTGAGACTACCTTCATCCCATCACAGCAGCCAGAAAGTGATACTGCCATCATCCCATCACAGCAGCCAGAAAGTGAGACTGTCGTCATTCCATCACAGCAGCCAGAAATTGAGACTGCTGTCATCCCATCACAGCAGCCTGAAAGTGAGACTGCCGTTATCCCGTCAAATCAGCCAGAAAGTGAGACTGTCGTCATCCTATAAGAGCATCCAGAAAGTGAGACTGCTGTCATCCCATCACAGCAGCCAGGAAGTCAGACTGCCATCATCCCATCACAGCAGCCAGAAACTGAGACAGCCCTCAGCCCATTATAGCAGCCAGAAAGTGAGACTGCCGTTATCTCATCAAAACAGCCAGAAAATGAGACTGTCGTCATTCCATCACAGCAGCCAGAAAGTGAGACTGTCGTCATTCCATCACAGTAGCCAGAAAGTTAGACTGTCGTCATTCACACACAGCAGCCAGAAAGTGAGACTGCCGTCTTCCCATCACAGCAGCCAGAAAGTGAGATGTGGAGACATGGGGTTCAGTGGGGTGCCGTTATTTGTTTGGGGATCCAATGAAGTCTAATTATTGTGGTTCCCTCACCCTGTGTTTTCTGAGTAGTGTTACGCCCACGGTTAAGGAGGCCGGCGTTCAGTTGGGATGAGCCCTGAGCCAAGCTGTATTTCTAAAGGCGGCGGGTTTTAGTGGATGAGAGCACCCACTGAACCCCATGTCTCCACATGAGACTGCCATCATCCCATCACAGCAGCCAGAAAGTGAGACTGCCGTCATCCCATCCTAGCAGCTAGAAAGTGAGACTGCTGTCATTCCATCACAGCAGCAAGAAAGTGAGACTGCAGTCATCCCATCACAGCAGACAGAAAGTGAGACTGCCGTCATCCCATCAAAGCAGCCAGAAAATGAGACTGCTGTCATCCTATCACAGCAGCCAGAAAGTGAGACTGCTGTCATGCCACTACAGCAGCCTAAAATAAACTGCCATCATGCCGTCACAGAGACAGCCCTCATCTCATCAGAGCAGCCAGAAAGTGAGACTGCCGTCAGCCCATCACAGCAGCCAGAAAGTGATACTGCCGTTATCCCATTAAATCAGCCAGAAAATGAGACTGTTGTCATCCCATCACAGTAGCCAGAAAGCGAGACTGCAGTTATCTCATAACAGCAGCCAGAAAGTGAGACAGCCATCATGCCATCACAGCAGCCAGAAAGTGAGACTGCCAACAGCCCTTCACAGTATCCAGAAAGTGAGACTGCTGTCATTCCATCACAGCAGCCAGAAAGTGAAACTGCCGTCATCCCATCACAGAGACTGCCCACATCTCATCACAGCAGACAGAAAGTGAGACTACCGTTATCCCATCAAATCAGCCAGAAAATAAGACTGTCGTCATTCCATCAAAGAAGCCACAAAGTGAGACTGTTGTCATTCCATCAAAGCAGCCAGAAAGTGAGACTGCAGTCATCCCATCACAGCAGCCAGAAAGTGAGACTGCCGTCATCCCATCACAGTAGCCAGAAAGTGAGACTGCCGTCAACTCAATCACAGCAGCAGAAAGTGAGTCTGCCGTCATCCCATCATAGCAGCCAGAAAGTGAGATTGCCGTCATCCCATCACAGCAGCCAGAAAGTGAGACTGCCGTTATCCCATCACAGAGACTGCCCACATATCATGACAGCAGCCAGAAAATAAGACTGCCATTATCCCATTAAATCAGCCAGAAAATGAGACTGTCGTCATTCCATCACAGCAGCCAGAAAGTGAGACTGCCGTCATCCCATCACAGTAGCCAAAAAGTGAGACAGCTATCACCCATCACAGCAGCCAGAAAGTAAGACTGCCATCATCCCATCACAGCAGCCAGAAAGTGAGACTGCCGTTATCCCATCACAGCAGCCAGAAAGTGACACTGCCGTTATCTCATCAAAGCAGCCAGAAAGTGAGACTGCAGTCATCCTATCACAGCAGACAGATAGTGAGACTGTCGTCAGCCCATCAAATCAGCCAGAAAATGAGACAGTCGTCATTCCATCACACCTGCCAGAAAGTGAGACTGCCTTCAGCTCATCACAGCAGCAGAAAGTGAGTCTGCCGTCATCCCATCATAGCAGCCAGAAAGTGAGACTGCCTTCATCCCATCACAGCAGCCAGAAAGTGAGACTGCCGTCATGTTATAACAGCAGCCAGAAAGTGAGACTGCAGTCATCCCATCACAGCAGCCAGAAAGTGAGACAGCTATTTGCCCATTACAGGAGCCAGGAAGTAAGACTGCGGTCAGCCCATCACAGCAGCCAGAAAGTGAGACTGCCGTCATCCCATCACAGCAGCCAGAAAGTAAAAATGCCGTCATCCCATCACAGAGACTGCCCACATCTCATCACAGCAGCCAGAAAGTGGGACTGCCGTCAACCCATTACAGCAGCCAGAAAGTGAGACTGCCATTATTCCATCAAATCAGCCAGAAAACGAGACTACCGTCATCCCATCACAGCTGCCAGAAAGTGAGACTGCCTTCAGCTCATCACAGCAGCAGAAAGTGAGTCTTCCGTCATCCCATCATAGCAGCCAGAAAGTGAGACTGCCGTCATCCCATCACAGTAGCCAGAAAGTGATACTGCCTTATCCCATCACAGCAGCCAGAAAGTGAGACTGCCGTCATGTTATAACAGCAGCCAGAAAGTGAGACTGCAGTCATCCCATCACAGCAGCCAGAAAGTGAGACAGCTATTTGCCCATTACAGCAGCCAGGAAGTAAGACTGCTGTCAGCCCATCACAGCAGCCAGAAAGTGAGACTGCCGTCATCCCATCACAGCAGCCAGAAAGTAAAAATGCCGTCATCCCATCACAGAGACTGCCCACATCTCATCACAGCAGCCAGAAAGTGGGACTGCCGTCAACCCATTACAGCAGCCAGAAAGTGAGACTGCCATTATTCCATCAAATCAGCCAGAAAACGAGACTACCGTCATCTCATCACAACAGCCAGAAAGTGAGACAGCCGTCATCCCATCACAACAGCCAGAAAGTGAGACAGCAGTCATCTCATCACAACAGCCAGAAAGTGAGACTGCCGTTATCCCAACCCAACAGCCAGAAATTGAGACTTCCGTCATCCCATCACAGCAGACATGGCGTGAGACAGCCATCATCCCATCACAGTAGCCAGAAAGTGAGACTGCCTTCAGCTCATTACAGCAGCAGAAAGTGAGTCTGCCGTCATCCCATCACAGCAGCCAGAAAGTGAGTCTGCCGTCATCCCATCACAGCAGCCAGAAAGTGAGACTGCCGTCATCCCATCACAGCAGCCAGAAAGTGAGACTGCCGTCATCCCATCACAGCAGCCCGAAAGTGAGACTGCCGTCATCCCATCACAGCATCCAGAAAGTGAGACTGCCGTCATCCCATCACAGCAGCCAGAAAGTGAGACTGCCGTTATCTCATCACAGCAGCCAGAAAGTGAGACTTCAGTAATCCCATCACAGCAGCCAGAAAATGAGACTGACATCATACCATAACAGCAGCCAGAAAGTGAGACTGCCGTCAGCCCATCACAGCAGCCAGAAAGTGAGACTGCTGTCATCCCATCACAGCAGCCAGAAAGTGAGATTGCCGTCATCCCATCACAGCAGCCAGAAAGTGAGACTGCCGTTATCCCATCACAGCAGTCAGAAAGTGAGACTGCCGTTATCCCATCACACCAGCCAGAAAGTGAGATTGCCGTCATCCCATTACAGCAGTCAGAAAGTGAGACTGTCGTAATTCCATCACAGGAGCCAGAAAATGAAACTGAAGTCATCCCATCACAGCAGCCAGAAAGTGAGACAGCCGTCATCCCATCACAGCAGCCAGAAAGTAAGACTGCCAACAGCCCATCACAGCATCCAGAAAGTGAGACTGCCATCATCCCATCACAGCAGCCAGAAAGTGAGACTGTCGTCATTACATCACAGTAGCCAGAAAGTGAGACTGCAGTCATCCCATCACAGCAGCCAGAAAGTGATACAGCCATCATCCCATCAAAGCAGCCAGAAAGTGAGACTGCCAACAGCCCATCACAACATCCAGAAAATGAGACTGCCGTCATCCCAACACATCAGACAGAAAGTGAAACTGCCGTCATCCCATCACAGAGACTGCCCACATATCATCACAGCAGCCAGAAAGTGAGACTGCCGTCAGCCCATGACAGCAGCCAGAAAATAAGACTGCCGTTATCCCATTAAATCAGACAGAAAATGAGACTGTCGTCATTCCATCACAGCAGCCAGAAAGTGAGACTGCCGTCATCCCATCACAGTAGCCAAAAAGTGAGACAGCTATCACCCATCACAGCATCCAGAAAGTAAGACTGCCATCATCCCATCACAGCAGCCAGAAAGTGAAATTGCCGTCATCCCATTACAGAGACTGCCCACATCTCATCACAGCAGCCAGAAAGTGAGACTGTCATCATTGCACCACAGCAGCCAGAAAATGGGACTGCCGTCATCCCATTACAGCAGCCAGAAAGTGAGACTGCCGTCATCCCATCACAGCAGCCAGAAAGTGAGACTGCCGTCATCCCATCACAGCAGCCAGAAAATAAGACTGTCGTCATTCCATCACAGCAGAAATAAAGTGTGACTGCCGTCATCCCATCACAGCAGCCAGAAAGTGTGACTGCCGTCATCCTATAACAGCAGCCAGAAAGTGAGACTGCAGTCATCCCATCACAGCAGCCAGAAAGTGAGACTGCCGTCATCCCATTACAGAAGCCAGAAAGTGAGACTGCCGTCATCCCATCACAGCAGCCAGAAAGTGAGACAGCCATCGTCCTATCACAGCAGCCAGAAAGAGAGACTGCCGTCAGCCCATTACAGCAGCCAGAAAGTGAGACTGCGTCACCCCACCACAGCAGCCAGAAAGTGAAACTGCCGTCATCCCATCACAGAGACTACCCTCATCTCATCACAGCAGCCAGAAATTGAGACTGCCGTCAGCCCATCACAGCAGCCAGAATGTGAGACTGTCGTCATTCCATCACAGCTTCCAGAAAGTGAGACTGTCGTCATTCCATCATAGCAGCCAGAAAGTGAGACTGCCGTCATCCCATCACAGCAGCCAGAAAGCGAGACTGCCGTTATTCCATCACTGCAGCCAGAAAGTGAGACTTCCGTCATCCCATTACAGCAGCTAGAAAGTGAGACTGCCGTCATCATATCACAGCAGCCAGAAATTGAGACTGCAGTAATCCCATCACAGCATTCAGAAAGTGAGACTGCTGTCATCCCATCACAGCACCCAGAAAGTGAGACTGTCGTCATCCCATCACAGCAGCCAGAAAGTGAGACTACCTTCATCCCATCACAGCAGCCAGAAAGTGATACTGCAGTCTTCCTATCACAGCATCCAGAAAGTGAGACTGCCATCATCCCATCACAGCAGCCAGAAAGTGAGACTGCCGTTATCCCATCAAATCAGCAAGAAAATGAGACTGCCGTCATTCCATCACAGCAGCCAGAAAGTGAGACTGTCGTCATTCCATCACAGCAGCCAGAAATTGAGACTGCTGTCATCCCATCACAGCAGCCTGAAAGTGAGACTGCCGTTATCCCATCAAATCAGCCAGAAAGTTAGACTGTCGTCATTCCAACACAGCAGCCAGAAAGTGATACTGCCGTCATCCTATAAGAGCATCCAGAAAGTGAGACTGCTGTCATCCCATCACAGCAGCCAGAAACTGAGACTGCCCTCAGCCCATCATAGCAGCCAGAAAGTGAGACTGCCGTTATCTCATCAAAACAGCCAGAAAATGAGACTGTCGTCATTCCATCACAGCAGCCAGAAAGTGAGACTGTCGTCATTCCATCACAGTAGCCAGAAAGTGAGACTGTCGTCATTCACACACAGCAGCCAGAAAGTGAGACTGCCGTCTTCCCATCACAGCAGCCAGAAAGTGAGATGTGGAGACATGGGGTTCAGTGGGGTGCTGTTAATTGTTTGGGGATCCAATGAAGTCTAATTATTGTGGTTCCCTCACCCTGTGTTTTCTGAGTAGTGTTACGCCCACGGTTAAGGAGGCCGGCGTTCAGTTGGGATGAGCCCTGAGCCAAGCTGTATTTCTAAAGGCGGCGGGTTTTAGTGGATGAGAGCACCCACTGAACCCCATGTCTCCACATGAGACTGCCATCATCCCATCACAGCAGCCAGAAAGTGAGACTGCCGTCATCCCATCCTAGCAGCTAGAAAGTGAGACTGCTGTCATTGCATCACAGCAGCAAGAAAGTGAGACTGCAGTCATCCCATCACAGCAGACAGAAAGTGAGACTGCCGTCATCCCATCAAAGCAGCCAGAAAATGAGACGGCTGTCATCCTATCACAGCAGCCAGAAAGTGAGACTGCTGTCATGCCACTACAGCAGCCTAAAATAAACTGCCATCATGCCGTCACAGAGACAGCCCTCATCTCATCAGAGCAGCCAGAAAGTGAGACTGCCGTCAGCCCATCACAGCAGCCAGAAAGTGATACTGCCGTTATCCCATTAAATCAGCGAGAAAATGAGACTGTTGTCATCCCATCACAGTAGCCAGAAAGCGAGACTGCAGTCATCTCATAACAGCAGCCAGAAAGTGAGACAGCCATCATGCCATCACAGCAGCCAGAAAGTGAGACTGCCAACAGCCCTTCACAGTATCCAGAAAGTGAGACTGCTGTCATCCCATCACAGCAGCCAGAAAGTGAAACTGCCGTCATCCCATCACAGAGACTGCCCACATCTCATCACAGCAGACAGAAAGTGAGTCTGCCGTCATCCCATCATAGCAGCCAGAAAGTGAGACTGCCGTCATCCCATCACAGCAGCCAGAAAGTGATACTGCCTTCATCCCATCACAGCAGCCAGAAAGTGAGACTGCCGTCATGTTATAACAGCAGCCAGAAAGTGAGACTGCAGTCATCCCATCACAGCAGCCAGAAAGTTAGACAGCTATTTGCCCATTACAGCAGCCAGGAAGTAAGACTGCTGTCAGCCCATCACAGCAGCCAGAAAGTGAGACTGCCGTCATCCCATCACAGCAGCCAGAAAGTAAAAATGCCGTCATCCCATCACAGAGACTGCCCACATCTCATCACAGCAGCCAGAAAGTGGGACTGCCGTCAACCCATTACAGCAGCCAGAAAGTGAGACTGCCATTATTCCATCAAATCAGCCAGAAAACGAGACTACCGTCATCCCATCACAGCTGCCAGAAAGTGAGACTACCTTCAGCTCATCACAGCAGCAGAAAGTGAGTCTTCCGTCATCCCATCATAGCAGCCAGAAAGTGAGACTGCCGTCATCCCATCACAGCAGCCAGAAAGTGATACTGCCTTCATCCCATCACAGCAGCCAGAAAGTGAGACTGCCGTCATGTTATAACAGCAGCCAAAAAGTGAGACAGCTATTTGCCCATTACAGCAGCCAGGAAGTAAGACTGCTGTCAGCCCATCACAGCAGCCAGAAAGTGAGACTGCCGTCATCCCATCACAGCAGCCAGAAAGTAAAAATGCCGTCATCCCATCACAGAGACTGCCCACATCTCATCACAGCAGCCAGAAAGTGGGACTGCCGTCAACCCATTACAGCAGCCAGAAAGTGAGACTGGCATTATTCCATCAAATCAGCCAGAAAACGAGACTACCGTCATCCCATCACAATAGCCAGAAAGTGAGACAGCCGTCATCCCATCACAACAGCCAGAAAGTGAGACAGCAGTCATCTCATCACAACAGCCAGAAAGTGAGACTGCCGTTATCCCAACCCAACAGCCAGAAATTGAGACTTCCGTCATCCCATTACAGCAGACATGGCGTGAGACAGCCGTCATCCCATCACAGTAGCCAGAAAGTGAGACTGCCTTCAGCTCATCACAGCAGCAGAAAGTGAGTCTGCCGTCATCCCATCACAGCAGCAAGAAAGTGAGACTGCCGTCATCCCATCACAGCAGCCAGAAAGTGAGACTGCCGTTATCCCATCACAGCAGCCAGAAAGTGAGACTGCCGTTATCTCATCACAGCAGCCAGAAAGTGAGACTTCAGTAATCCCATCACAGCAGCCAGAAAATGAGACTGACATCATACCATCACAGCAGCCAGAAAGTGAGACTGCCGTCAGCCCATCACAGCAGCCAGAAAGTGAGACTGCTGTCATCCCATCACAGCAGCCAGAAAGTGAGATTGACGTCATCCCATCACAGCAGCCAGAAAGTGAGACTGCCGTTATCCCATCACAGCAGCCAGAAAATGAGACTGCCGTTATCCCATCACACTAGCCAGAAAGTGAGATTGCCGTCATCCCATCACAGCAGTCAGAAAGTGAGACTGTCGTAATTCCATCACAGGAGCCAGAAAATGAAACTGCAGTCATCCCATCACAGCAGCCAGAAAGTGAGACAGCCGTCATCCCATCACAGCAGCCAGAAAGTAAGACTGCCAACAGCCCATCACAGCATCCAGAAAGTGAGACTGCCATCATCCCATCACAGCAGCCAGAAAGTGAGACTGTCGTCATTACATCACAGTAGCCAGAAAGTGAGACTGCAGTCATCCCATCACAGCAGCCAGAAAGTGATACAGCCATCATCTCATCAAAGCAGCCAGAAAGTGAGACTGCCAACAGCCCATCACAACATCCAGAAAATGAGACTGCCGTCATCCCAACACATCAGACAGAAAGTGAAACTGCCGTCATCCCATCACAGAGACTGCCCACATATCATCACAGCAGCCAGAAAGTGAGACTGCCGTCAGCCCATGACAGCAGCCAGAAAATAAGACTGCCGTTATCCCATTAAATCAGCCAGAAAATGAGACTGTCGTCATTCCATCACAGCAGCCAGAAAGTGAGACTGCCGTCATCCCATCACAGTAGCCAAAAAGTGAGACAGCTATCACCCATCACAGCAGCCAGAAAGTAAGACTGCCATCATCCCATCACAGCAGCCAGAAAGTGAAATTGCCGTCATCCCATTACAGAGACTGCCCACATCTCATCACAGCAGCCAGAAAGTGAGACTGTCATCATTGCACCACAGCAGCCAGAAAATGGGACTGCCGTCATCCCATTACAGCAGCCAGAAAGTGAGACTGCCGTCATCCCATCACAGCAGCCAGAAAGTGAGACTGTCGTCATTCCATCACAGCAGAAATAAAGTGTGACTGCCGTCATCCCATCACAGCAGCCAGAAAGTGAGACTGCCGTCATCCTATCACAGAAGCCAGAAAGTGAGACTGCAGTCATCCCATCACAGCAGCCAGAAAGTGAGACTGCCGTCATCCCATCACAGCAGCCAGAAAGTGAGACTGTCGTCATCCCATCACAGCAGCCAGAAAGTGAGACTACCGTCATCCCATCACAGCAGCCAGAAAGTGAGACTGCAGTCATCCTATCACAGCATCCAGAAAGTGAGACTGCCATCATCCCATCACAGCAGCCAGAAAGTGAGACTGCCGTTATCCCATCAAATCAGCAAGAAAATGAGACTGCCGTCATTCCATCACAGCAGCCATAAAGTGAGACTGTAGTTATTCCATCACAGCAGCCAGAAAATGAGACTGCCGTCATCCCATCAGGGCAGCCAGAAAGTGAGACTGCCGTCAGCCCATCACAGCAGCCAGAAAGTGATACTGCCGTTATCCCATCAAATCAGCCAGAAAATGAGACTGTTGTCATCCCATCACAGTAGCCAGAAAGTGAGACTGCAGTCATCTCATCACAGCAGCCAGAAAGTGAGGCAGCCATCATGCCATCACAGCAGCCAGAAAGTGAGACTGCTGTCATCCCATCACAGCAGCCAGAAAGTGAAACTGCCGTCATCCCATCACAGAAACTGCCCACATCTCATCACAGCAGACAGAAAGTGAGACTGCCTTTAGCTTATTACAGCAGCCAGAAAGTGAGACTGCCGTTATCCCATCAAATCAGCCAGAAAATAAGACTGTCGTCATTCCATCACAGCAGCCAGAAAGTGAGACTGTAGTTATTCCATCACAGCAGCCAGAAAATGAGACTGCTGTCATCCCATCACAGCACTAGAAAGTGAGACTGCCGTCAACCCTTCACAGCAGCCAGAAAGTGAGACTGTCGTCAATTTATCACAGAAGCCATAAAGTGAGACTGACGTCATCTTATAATAGCAGCCAGAAAGTGAGACTGCCGTCATCCCATCACAGCAGCCAGAAAGTGAGACTGCCGTCAACCCATCACAGCAGCCAGAAAGCTAGACTGCCGTCATCCCATCACAGCAGCCAGAAAGTGAAACTGCCGTCATTCCATCACAGAGACTACCCTCATCTCATCACAGCAGCCAGAAATTAAGACTGCTGTCAGCCCATCACAGCAGCCTGAAAGTGAGACTGCTGTTATTCCATCAAATCAGCCAGAAAATGAGACTGTCGTCATTCCATCACAGCACACAGAAAGTGAGACTGTCGTCATTCCAACACAGCAGCCAGAAAGTAATACTGCCGTCATCCTATAACAGCATCCAGAAAGTGAGACTGCTGTCATCCCATCACAGCAGCCAGGAAGTGAGACTGCCATCATCCCATCACAGCAGCCAGAAAGTGAGACTGCCCTCAGCCCATTATAGCAGCCAAAAAGTGAGACTGCCGTTATCTCATCAAATTAGCCAGAAAATGAGACTGTCGTCATTCCATCTCAGCAGCCAGAAAGTGAGACTGTCGTCATTCCATCTCAGCAGCCAGAAAGTGAGACTGTCGTCATTCCATCTCAGCAGCCAGAAAGTGAGACTGTCGTCATTCCATCACAGTAGCCAGAAAGTGAGACTGTCGTCATTCCATCACAGCAGCCAGAAAGTGAGACTGCCGTCTTCCCATCACAGCAGCCAGAAAGTGAGATGTGTAGACACGGGGTTCAGTGGGGTGCCGTTAATTGTTTGGGGATCCAATGAAGTCTAATTATTGTGGTTCCCTCACCCTATGTTGTCTGAGTAGTGTTATGCCCACGGTTAAGGAGGCTGGCGATCAGTTGGGATGAGCCCTGAGCCACGCTGTCTTTCTAAAGGCGGCGCGTTTTAGTGGACGAGAGCACCCACTGAACCCCATGTCTCCACATGAGACTGCCGTCATCCCATCACAGCAGCCAGAAAGTGAGACTGCCGTCATCCCATTCTAGCAGCTAGAAAGTGAGACTGCTGTCATTCCATCACAGCAGCAAGAATGTGAGACTGCAGTCATCCCATCATAGCAGCCAGAAAAGGAGACTACCGTCATCCCATCAAAGCAGCCAGAAAATGAGACTGCTGTCATCCTATCACAGCAGCCAGAAAGTGAGACTGCAGTCATCCCATCACAGCAGCCAGAAAGTGAGATTGCTGTCATGCCACTTCAGCAGCCAGAAATAAACTGCCATAATGCCGTCACAGAGACAGCCCTCATCTCATCAGTGCAGCCAGAAAGTGAGACTGCCGTCAGCCCATCACAGCAGCCAGAAAGTGATACTGCCGTTATCCCATCAAATCAGCCAGAAAATGAGACTGTTGTCATCCCATCACAGTAGCCAGAAAGTGAGACTGCAGTCATCTCATCACAGCAGCCAGAAAGTGAGGCAGCCATCATGCCATCACAGCAGCCAGAAAGTGAGACTGCTGTCATCCCATCACAGCAGCCAGAAAGTGAAACTGCCGTCATCCCATCACAGAAACTGCCCACATCTCATCACAGCAGACAGAAAGTGAGACTGCCTTTAGCTTATTACAGCAGCCAGAAAGTGAGACTGCCGTTATCCCATCAAATCAGCCAGAAAATAAGACTGTCGTCATTCCATCACAGCAGCCAGAAAGTGAGACTGTTGTCATTCCATCACAGCAGCCAGAAAGTGAGACTGCAGTCATCCCATCACAGCAGCCAGAAAGTGAGACAGCCGTCATCCCATCACAGCAGCCAGAAAGTAAGACTGCCAACAGCCCATCACAGCATCCAGAAAGTGAGACTGCCATCATCCCATCACAGCAGCCAGAAAGTGAGACTGTCGTCATTACATCACAGTAGCCAGAAAGTGAGACTGCAGTCATCCCATCACAGCAGCCAGAAAGTGATACAGCCATCATCCCATCAAAGCAGCCAGTAAGTGAGACTGCCAACAGCCCATCACAACATCCAGAAAATGAAACTGCCGTCATCCCAACACATCAGACAGAAAGTGAAACTGCCGTCATCCCATCACAGAGACTGCCCACATATCATCACAGCAGCCAGAAAGTGAGACTGCCGTCAGCCCATGACAGCAGCCAGAAAATAAGACTGCCGTTATCCCATTAAATCAGCCAGAAAATGAGACTGTCGTCATTCCATCACAGCAGCCAGAAAGTGAGACTGCCGTCATCCCATCACAGTAGCCAAAAAGTGAGACAGCTATCACCCATCACAGCAGCCAGAAAGTAAGACTGCCATCATCCCATCACAGCAGCCAGAAAGTGAAATTGCCGTCATCCCATTACAGAGACTGCCCACATCTCATCACAGCAGCCAGAAAGTGAGACTGTCGTCATTGCACCACAGCAGCCAGAAAATGGGACTGCCGTCATCCCATTACAGCAGCCAGAAAGTGAGACTGCCGTCATCCCATCACAGCAGCCAGAAAGTGAGACTGCCGTCATCCCATCACAGCAGCCAGAAAGTGAGACTGTCGTCATTCCATCACAGCAGAAATAAAGTGTGACTGCCGTCATCTCATCACAGCAGCCAGAAAGTGAGACTGCCGTCATCCTATCACGGAAGCCAGAAAGTGAGACTGCAGTCATCCCATCACAGCAGCCAGAAAGTGAGACTGCCGTCATCCCATCACAGCAGCCAGAAAGTGAGACTGTCGTCATCCCATCACAGCAGCCAGAAAGTGAGACTACCGTCATCCCATCACAGCAGCCAGAAAGTGAGACTGCAGTCATCCTATCACAGCATCCAGAAAGTGAGACTGCCATCATCCCATCACAGCAGCCAGAAAGTGAGACTGCCGTTATCCCATCAAATCAGCAAGAAAATGAGACTGCCGTCATTCCATCACAGCAGCCAGAAAGTGAGACTGTAGTTATTCCATCACAGCAGCCAGAAAATGAGACTGCCGTCATCCCATCACAGCACCAGAAAGTGAGACTGCCGTCAACCCTTCACAGCAGCCAGAAAGTGAGACTGTCGTCAATTTATCACAGAAGCCATAAAGTGAGACTGACGTCATCTTATAATAGCAGCCAGAAAGTGAGACTGCCGTCATCCCATCACAGCAGCCAGAAAGTGAGACTGCCGTCAACCCATCACAGCAGCCAGAAAGCTAGACTGCCGTCATCCCATCACAGCAGCCAGAAAGTGAAACTGCCGTCATTCCATCACAGAGACTACCCTCATCTCATCACAGCAGCCAGAAATTGAGACTGCTGTCAGCCCATCACAGCAGCCTGAAAGTGAGACTGCCGTTATCCCATCAAATCAGCCAGAAAATGAGACTGTCGTCATTCCATCACAGCACACAGAAAGTTAGACTGTCGTCATTCCAACACAGCAGCCAGAAAGTAATACTGCCGTCATCCTATAACAGCATCCAGAAAGTGAGACTGCTGTCATCCCATCACAGCAGCCAGGAAGTGAGACTGCCATCATCCCATCCCAGCAGCCAGAAAGTGAGACTGCCCTCAGCCCATTATAGCAGCCAAAAAGTGGGACTGCCGTTATCTCATCAAATTAGCCAGAAAATGAGACTGTCGTCATTCCATCTCAGCAGCCAGAAAGTGAGACTGTCGTCATTCCATCACAGTAGCCAGAAAGTGAGACTGTCGTCATTCCATCACAGCAGCCAGAAAGTGAGACTGCCGTCTTCCCATCACAGCAGCCAGAAAGTAAGATGTGGAGACACGGTGTTCAGTGGGGTGCCGTTAATTGTTTGGGGATCCAATGAAGTCTAATTATTGTGGTTCCCTCACCCTATGTTGTCTGAGTAGTGTTATGCCCACGGTTAAGGAGGCTGGCGTTCAGTTGGGATGAGCCCTGAGCCACGCTGTCTTTCTAAAGGCAGCGGGTTTTAGTGGACGAGAGCACCCACTGAACCCCATGTCTACACATGAGACTGCCGTCATCCCATCACAGCAGCCAGAAAGTGAGACTGCCGTCATCCCATCCTAGCAGCTAGAAAGTGAGACTGCTGTCATTCCATCACAGCAGCCAGAAAGTGAGACTGCAGTCATCCCATCATAGCAGCCAGAAAGGGAGACTACCGTCATCCCATCAAAGCAGCCAGAAAATGAGACTGCTGTCATCCTATCACAGCAGCCAGAAAGTGAGACTGCATTCATCCCATCACAGCAGCCAGAAAGTGAGACTGCTGTCATGCCACTTCAGCAGCCAGAAATAAATTGCCATCATGCCGTCACAGAGACAGCCCTCATCTCATCAGGGCAGCCAGAAAGTGAGACTGCCGTCAGCCCATCACAGCAGCCAGAAAGTGATACTGCCGTTATCCCATCAAATCAGCCAGAAAATGAGACTGTTGTCATCCCATCACAGTAGCCAGAAAGTGAGACTGCAGTCATCTCATCACAGCAGCCAGAAAGTGAGGCAGCCATCATGCCATCACAGCAGCCAGAAAGTGAGACTGCTGTCATCCCATCACAGCAGCCAGAAAGTGAAACTGCTGTCATTCCATCACAGAGACTGCCCACATCTCATCACAGCAGACAGAAAGTGAGACTGCCTTCAGCTTATTACAGCAGCCAGAAAGTGAGACTGCCGTTATCCCATCAAATCAGCCAGAAAATAAGACTGTCGTCATTCCATCACAGCAGCCAGAAAGTGAGACTGTTGTCATTCCATCACAGCAGCCAGAAAGTGAGACTGCAGTCATCCCATCACAGCAGCCATAAAGTGAGACAGCCATCATCCCATCACAGCAGCCAGAAAGTGAGACTGCCGTCAGCCCATCACAGCAGCCAGAAAGTGAGACTGCCGTCATTCCATCACAGCAGCCAGAAAGTGAAACTGCCGTCATCCTATCACATAGATTACCCTCATCTCATCACAGCAGCCAGAAATTGAGACTGCCGTCAGCCCATCACAGCAGCCAGAAAGTGAGACTGCCGTTATCTCATCAAATCAGCCAGAAAATGAGACTGTCGTCTTTCCATCACAGCTGCCAGAAAGTGAGACTGTCGTCATTCGATCACAGCAGCCAGAAAGTGAGACTGCCGTCATCCCATTACACCAGCCAGAAAGTGAAACTGCCGTCATCCCATTACAGAAACTGCCCTCATCTCATCACAGCAGACAGAAAGTGAGACTGCCTTCAGCTTATTACAGCAGCCAGAAAGTGAGACTGCAGTTATCCCATCACAGCAGCCAGAAGGTGGGACTGCCGTCATCCCATCACAGTAGCCAGAAAGTCAGACTGCAGTCATTCCATCACAGCAGACATAAAGTGGGACAGCCATCCTCCCATCACAGCAGCCATAAAGTGAGACTGCCGTCAGCCCATCACAGCAGCCAGAAAGTGAGACTGCCGTCATCCCATCACAGCAGCCAGAAAGAAACTGCCATCATCCTATCACATATATTACCCTCATCTCATCACAGCATCCAGAAATTGAGACTGCCGTCATTCCATCACAGCAGCCAGAAAGTGACACTGCCGTCATCCCATCCTAGCAGCTAGAAAGTGAGACTGCTGTCATCCCATCACAGCAGCCAGAAAGTGAGACTGTCGTCATTCCATCATAGCAGACAGAAAGTGAGACTGCAGTCATCCCATCACAGCAGACAGAAAGTGAGACTGCTGCCATCCTATCATAGCAGCCAGAAAGTGATATTGCAGTCATCCCATCATAGCAGCCAGAAAGTGAAACTGCCGTCATCACATCAAAGCACCGAGAAAGTGAGACTGCTGTCATCCTACCACAGCAGCCAGAAAGTGAGACTGCAGTCATCCCATCACGGCAGCCAGAAAGTGCGACTGCTGTCATCCCACTACAGCAGCCAGAAATAAACTGCCGTCATCCCATCACAGAGACAGCCCTTATCTCATCAGAGCAGCCAGAAAGTGAGACTGCCATCAGCCCATCACAGCAGCCAGAAAGTGATACTGCCGTTATCCCATCAAATCAGCCAGAAAATGAGACTGTTGTCATTCCATCACAGCAGCCAGAAAGTGAGACTGCCGTCATCCCATCACAGCAGCCAGAAAGTGAAACTGCCGTCATACCATCACAGTAGACAGAAAGTGAGACTGCAGTCATCTTATCACAGCAGCCAGAAAGTGAGACAGCCATCATGCCATCACAGCAGCCAGAAAGTGACACTCCCAACAGCCCTTCACAGCATCCAGAAAGTGAGAATGCTGTCATCCCATCACAGCAGCCAGAAAGTGAAACTGCCGTCTTCCCATCACAGAGACTGCCCACATCTCATCACAGCAGACAGAAAGTGAGACTGCCTTCAGCTTATCACAGCAGCCAGAAAGTGAGACTGCCGTTATCCTATCAAATCAGCCAGAAAATAAGACTGTCGTCATTACATCACAGCAGCCAGAAAGTGAGACTGTTGTCATTCCATCACAGCAGCCAGAAAGTGAGACTGCCGTCATCCCATCACAGCAGCCAGAAAGTGAGACTGCCGTCATCCCATCACAGCAGCCAGAAAGTGATATTGCAGTCATCCCATCATAGCAGCCAGAAAGTGAAACTGCCATCAGCCCATCACAGCAGCCAGAAAGTGATACTGCCGTTATCCTATCAAATCAGCCAGAAAATGAGACTGTTGTCATTCCATCACAGCAGCCAGAAAGTGAGACTGCCGTCATCCCATCACAGCAGCCAGAAAGTGAAACTGCCGTCATACCATCACAGTAGACAGAAAGTGAGACTGCAGTCATCTTATCACAGCAGCCAGAAAGTGAGACAGCCATCATGCCATCACAGCAGCCAGAAAGTGACACTCCCAACAGCCCTTCACAGCATCCAGAAAGTGAGAATGCTGTCATCCCATCACAGCAGCCAGAAAGTGAAACTGCCGTCTTCCCATCACAGAGACTGCCCACATCTCATCACAGCAGACAGAAAGTGAGACTGCCTTCAGCTTATCACAGCAGCCAGAAAGTGAGACTGCCGTTATCCTATCAAATCAGCCAGAAAATAAGACTGTCGTCATTACATCACAGCAGCCAGAAAGTGAGACTGTTGTCATTCCATCACAGCAGCCAGAAAGTGAGACTGCCGTCATCCCATCACAGCAGCCAGAAAGTGAGACTGCCGTCATCCCATCACAGCAGCCAGAAAGTGATATTGCAGTCATCCCATCATAGCAGCCAGAAAGTGAAACTGCCGTCATCACATCAAAGCACCGAGAAAGTGAGACTGCTGTCATCCTACCACAGCAGCCAGAAAGTGAGACTGCAGTCATCCCATCACGGCAGCCAGAAAGTGCGACTGCTGTCATCCCACTACAGCAGCCAGAAATAAACTGCCGTCATCCCATCACAGAGACAGCCCTTATCTCATCAGAGCAGCCAGAAAGTGAGACTGCCATCAGCCCATCACAGCAGCCAGAAAGTGATACTGCCGTTATCCCATCAAATCAGCCAGAAAATGAGACTGTTGTCATTCCATCACAGCAGCCAGAAAGTGAGACTGCCGTCATCCCATCACAGCAGCCAGAAAGTGAAACTGCCGTCATACCATCACAGTAGACAGAAAGTGAGACTGCAGTCATCTTATCACAGCAGCCAGAAAGTGAGACAGCCATCATGCCATCACAGCAGCCAGAAAGTGACACTCCCAACAGCCCTTCACAGCATCCAGAAAGTGAGAATGCTGTCATCCCATCACAGCAGCCAGAAAGTGAAACTGCCGTCTTCCCATCACAGAGACTGCCCACATCTCATCACAGCAGACAGAAAGTGAGACTGCCTTCAGCTTATCACAGCAGCCAGAAAGTGAGACTGCCGTTATCCTATCAAATCAGCCAGAAAATAAGACTGTCGTCATTACATCACAGCAGCCAGAAAGTGAGACTGTTGTCATTCCATCACAGCAGCCAGAAAGTGAGACTGCCGTCATCCCATCACAGCAGCCAGAAAGTGAGACTGCCGTCATCCCATCACAGCAGCCAGAAAGTGAGACAGCCATCATCCCATCACAGCAGCTAGTAAGTGAGACTGCCGTCAGCCCTCTACAGCAGCCAGAAAGTGAGACTGCCGTCATCCCAAAACAGCAGCCAGAAAGTGAAACTGCCGTCATCCTATCACATAGATTACCTTCATCTCATCACAGCAGCCAGAAAGTGAGACTGCCGTCATCCCATCACAGCAGCCAGAAAGTGAGACTGCCGTCATCCCATCACAGCAGCCAGAAAGTGAGACTGCCGTCATCTCATCACAGCTGCCAGAAAGTGAGACTGCCATCATCATGTCACAGCAGCCAGAAAGTGAAACTGCAGTCATCCCATTAGAGCAGCCAGAAAGTGAGACTGCTGTCTTCCCATCACAGCAGCCAGAAAGTGAGACTATCGTCATTCCATCACAGCAGCCAGAAAGTGAGACTGGCTTCATCCTATGACAGCAGCCAGAAAGTGAGACTGCAGTCATCCCATCAGAGCAGTCAGAAAGTGAGAATGCCTTCATCCCATCACAGCAGCCAGAAAGTGAGACTGCTGTCATCCCATCACAGCAGAGAGAAAGTGAGATTGCCGTCATCCCATCACAGCAGCCAGAAAGTGAGACAGCCAATATTTCATCATAGCAGCCAGAAAGTGAGACTGCCGTCAGCCTATCACAGCAGCCAGAAAGTGAGACTGCCGTCATCCCATCACAGGAGCCAGAAAGTGAAACTGCCATCATCCCATTACAGAGACTGCCCTCATCTCATCACAGCAGCCAGAAAGTGAGGCTGCCATCAGCCCATTACAACAGCCAGAAAGTGAGACTGCCGTTTACCCATCAAATCAGCCAGAAAATGAGACTGTCGTCATTCCATCACAGCAGCCAGAAAGTGAGACTGTCGTCATTGTATTACAGCAGCCAGTAAGTTAGACTGCCGTCATCCCATCACAGTAGCCAGAAATTGAGACTGCCGTCATCCCATCACAGCAGCCAGATAGTGAGACTGCCGTCATCCCATCACAGCAGCCAAAAAGTGAGATTGCCGTCATCCCATCACAGCAGCCAGAAAGTGAGACTGTCGTCATTCCATCACAGCAGCCAGAAAGTGAGACTGCCGTCATCCCATCACAGCAGCCAGAAAGTGAGACTGCCGTCATCCTGTCACAGCAGCCAGAAAGGGAAACTGCAGTCATCCCATTACAGCAGCCAGAAAGTGAGACTGCCGTCATCCCATCACAGCAGCTAGAAAGTGAGATTGCCATCATCCCATCAAAGCAGCCAGAAATTGAGACTGCCGTCATCCCATCACAGCTACCAGAAAGTGAGACTGCCATCATCCTGTCACAGCAGCCAGAAAGTGAAACTGCAGTCATCCCATTACAGCAGCCTGAAAGTGGGACTGCCGTCATCCCATCACAGCAGCCAGAGAGTGAGACTGCTGTCATCCCATCACAGCAGCCAGAAAGTGAGATTGCCGTCATCCTATCACAGCAGCCAGAAAGTGAGACTGCAGTCATCACATCACAGCAGCCAGAAAGTGAGACAGCCATCATCCCATTACAGCAGCCAGAAAGTGAGACTGCCTTCAGCCCATCACAGCAGCCAGAAAGTGAGACTGTCGTCATCCCATCACAGCAGCCAGAAAGTGAAACTGCCATCATGCCATCACAGAGACTTCCCTCATCTCATCACAGCAGCCAGAAAGTGAGACTGCCGTCAGCGCATTACAGCAGCTAGAAAGTGAGACTGCCATTATCCCATCAAATCAGCCAGAAAATGAGACTGTCGTCATTCCATCACAGCAGCCAGAAAGTGAGACTGTCGTCATTCCATCCCAGCAGCCAGAAAGTGAGACTGCCGTCTTTCCATCACAGCAGTCAGAAAGTGAGACTGCCGTCATCCCATCACAGCAGCCAGAAAGTGAGACTGCCGTCATCCCATTCTAGCAGCTAGAAAGTGAGACTGCTGTCTTCCCATCACAGCAGCCAGAAAGTGAGACTGTCGTCATTCCATCACAGCAGCCAGAAAGTGAGACTGGCTTCATCCTATGACAGCAGCCAGAAAGTGAGACTGCAGTCATCCCATCACAGCAGTCAGAAAGTGAGAATGCCTTCATCCCATCACAGCAGCCAGAAAGTGAGACTGCTGTCATCCCATCACAGCAGAGAGAATGTGAGATTGCCGTCATCCCATCACAGCAGCCAGAAACTGAGACTGTCGTCATCCCATCACAGCAGCCAGAAAGTGAGACAGCCAACATTTCATCATAGCAGCCAGAAAGTGAGACTGCCGTCAGCCTATCACAGCTGCCAGAAAGTGAGACTGCCATCATCCCATCACAGGAGCCAGAAAGTGAAACTGCCATCATCCCATCACAGAGACTGCCCTCATCTCATCACAGCAGCCAGAAAGTGAGGCTGCCATCAGCCCATTACAACAGCCAGAAAGTGAGACTGCCATTTACCCATCAGATCAGCCAGAAAATGAGACAGTCGTCATTGTGGAGAAACGGGGCTCAGTAGGTGCTCTCGTCCACTAAAACCCGCCGCCTTTAGAAAGACAGTGTGGCTCAGGGCTCATCCCATTTGAACGCCGGCCTCCTTAACCGTGGGCGTAACACTACTCAGACAACACAGGGTGAGGGAACCACAATAATTAGACTTTATTGGATCCCCAAACAATTAACGGCACATAACACATAACCAGCAAAACACACAAATGTAACAGGCAACAGAGTCTCACCCTTCCGCTGGCTCACCAGGGATTTAGAATGTCCTTGCCTCAGAGGTTCCAGGGCTGCTTACTCCAATCCAGTAGCACCCTGCTTTTGGCGGGCACCCACCGAGAAAAGAATAATGCCAGATTTAGAAAGCTGTCTGAGGTCTGCAAAGTCTGTAACAGGTGACTGAACTGTCCCAACCTGAGTGTCCTCCTTAGGTAGTCCTGGTTTGATGTTCCAATCCTGGCAGCCGGAGTCGAAATCCCTAGGCTGTGGATATGGTCTCCAACCAGAACCGGAGTCCCTAGATTGAAGCCATAAGATATCCTGATTCCCTAGTCAGCTCCGAAGAGCTTAGACTGGATCCATCAGCATCCAAGAACCTGGTGGCTTAAAAAAGTCCCTTTTGTATAGCCACAGCCTTCCACTTAGATACACAGATTCCTCATCGATTGGTTGGACAAGAGCGCCTCTCCCATTGGATGAATCTCAAGCTGCATGGACAATGTTCATCCAAATGATGTCTACAGAAACACTGAAGATTTCTACATGGAGTCTGCAAGTCACAGACTCAACAATGGCTACTAAGGTAATCACATTAGCAATACACAACTACAATACAATGGTTACTGGAAAAGTCTGGAGAACAATACATCTGGCTTTCAGTGGCCAACACAATTACATTGAGTCAACAAGAGTCTTGTAAAAACAATGAGGGACTTTTCCCCCGTCTATAAACAATCTATCATGCTATCTGGCTGAATTTTAAGAAACTTTAACCCACGAGAGTCCATGTCGTCACACCATCATCCTATCACAGCAGCCAGAAAGTGAGACTGCTTTCATCCTATCACAGCAGCCAGAAAGTGAGACTGCCGTTATCCCCTCACAGCAGCCAGAAAGTGAGACTGCCGTCATCCCATCACAGCAGCCAGAAAGTGAGACTGTCGTCATCCCATCAAAGCTGCCAGAAAGTGAGACTGCTGTCATCCCATCACAGCAGCCAGAAAGTGAGACTGCCTTCATCCCATCACAGCAGCCAGAAAGTTAGACTGCAGTCATCCCATCACAGAAGCCAGAAAATGAGACAGCCATCATCCCATCACAACAGCCAGAAAGTGAGACTGCCGTAAGCCCATCACAGTAGCCAGAAAGTGAGACTGCCGTCATCCCATCACAGCAGCCAGAAAGTGAGACTGCCGTCATCCCATTCTAGCAGCTAGAAAGTGAGACTGCTGTCTTCCCATCACAGCAGCCAGAAAGTGAGACTGTCGTCATTCCATCACAGCAGCCAGAAAGTGAGACTGGCTTCATCCTATGACAGCAGCCAGAAAGTGAGACTGCAGTCATCCCATCACAGCAGTCAGAAAGTGAGAATGCCTTCATCCCATCACAGCAGCCAGAAAGTGAGACTGCTGTCATCCCATCACAGCAGAGAGAATGTGAGATTGCCGTCATCCCATCACAGCAGCCAGAAACTGAGACTGTCGTCATCCCATCACAGCAGCCAGAAAGTGAGACAGCCAACATTTCATCATAGCAGCCAGAAAGTGAGACTGCCGTCAGCCTATCACAGCTGCCAGAAAGTGAGACTGCCATCATCCCATCACAGGAGCCAGAAAGTGAAACTGCCATCATCCCATCACAGAGACTGCCCTCATCTCATCACAGCAGCCAGAAAGTGAGGCTGCCATCAGCCCATTACAACAGCCAGAAAGTGAGACTGCCATTTACCCATCAGATCAGCCAGAAAATGAGACAGTCGTCATTGTGGAGACACGGGGCTCAGTAGGTGCTCTCGTCCACTAAAACCCGCCGCCTTTAGAAAGACAGTGTGGCTCAGGGCTCATCCCATTTGAACGCCGGCCTCCTTAACCGTGGGCGTAACACTACTCAGACAACACAGGGTGAGGGAACCACAATAATTAGACTTTATTGGATCCCCAAACAATTAACGGCACATAACACATAACCAGCAAAACACACAAATGTAACAGGCAACAGAGTCTCACCCTTCCGCTGGCTCACCAGGGATTTAGAATGTCCTTGCCTCAGAGGTTCCAGGGCTGCTTACTCCAATCCAGTAGCACCCTGCTTTTGGCGGGCACCCACCGAGAAAAGAATAATGCCAGATTTAGAAAGCTGTCTGAGGTCTGCAAAGTCTGTAACAGGTGACTGAACTGTCCCAACCTGAGTGTCCTCCTTAGGTAGTCCTGGTTTGATGTTCCAATCCTGGCAGCCGGAGTCGAAATCCCTAGGCTGTGGATATGGTCTCCAACCAGAACCGGAGTCCCTAGATTGAAGCCATAAGATATCCTGATTCCCTAGTCAGCTCCGAAGAGCTTAGACTGGATCCATCAGCATCCAAGAACCTGGTGGCTTAAAAAAAGTCCCTTTTGTATAGCCACAGCCTTCCACTTAGATACACAGATTCCTCATCGATTGGTTGGACAAGAGCGCCTCTCCCATTGGATGAATCTCAAGCTGCATGGACAATGTTCATCCAAATGATGTCTACAGAAACACTGAAGATTTCTACATGGAGTCTGCAAGTCACAGACTCAACAATGGCTACTAAGGTAATCACATTAGCAATACACAACTACAATACAATGGTTACTGGAAAAGTCTGGAGAACAATACGTCTGGCTTTCAGTGGCCAACACAATTACATTGAGTCAACAAGAGTCTTGTAAAAACAATGAGGGACTTTTCCCCCGTCTATAAACAATCTATCATGCTATCTGGCTGAATTTTAAGAAACTTTAACCCACGAGAGTCCATGTCGTCACACCATCATCCTATCACAGCAGCCAGAAAGTGAGACTGCTTTCATCCTATCACAGCAGCCAGAAAGTGAGACTGCCGTTATCCCATCACAGCAGCCAGAAAGTGAGACTGCCGTCATCCCATCACAGCAGCCAGAAAGTGAGACTGTCGTCATCCCATCAAAGCTGCCAGAAAGTGAGACTGCTGTCATCCCATCACAGCAGCCAGAAAGTGAGACTGCCTTCATCCCATCACAGCAGCCAGAAAGTTAGACTGCAGTCATCCCATCACAGAAGCCAGAAAATGAGACAGCCATCATCCCATCACAACAGCCAGAAAGTGAGACTGCCGTAAGCCCATCACAGCAGCCAGAAAGTGAGACTGCCGTCATCCCATCACAGCAGCCAGAAAGTGAGACTGCCGTCATCCCATCCTAGCAGCTAGAAAGTGAGACTGCTGTCTTCCCATCACAGCAGCCAGAAAGTGAGACTGTCGTCATTCCATCACAGCAGCCAGAAAGTGAGACTGGCTTCATCCTATGAAAGCAGCCAGAAAGTGAGACTGCAGTCATCCCATCACAGCAGTCAGAAAGTGAGAATGCCTTCATCCCATCACAGCAGCCAGAAAGTGAGACTGCTGTCATCCCATCACAGCAGAGAGAAAGTGAGATTGCCGTCATCCCATCACAGCAGCCAGAAAGTGAGACAGCCAACATTTCATCATAGCAGCCAGAAAGTGAGACTGCCATCAGCCTATCACAGCAGCCAGAAAGTGAGACTGCCGTCATCCCATCACAGGAGCCAGAAAGTGAAACTGCCATCATCCCATCACAGAGACTGCCCTCATCTCATCACAGCAGCCAGAAAGTGAGGCTGCCATCAGCCCATTACAACAGCCAGAAAGTGAGACTGCAATTTTCCCATCAAATCAGCCAGAGAATGAGACTGTCGTCATTGTGGAGACACGGGGCTCAGTGGGTGCTCTCGTCCACTAAAACCCGCCGCCTTTAGAAAGACGATGTGGCTCAGGGCTCATCCCAACTGAATGCCGGCCTCCTTAACCGTGGGCGTAACACTACTCAGACAACACAGGGTGAGGGAACCACAATAATTAGACTTTATTGGATCCCCAAACAATTAACGGCACATAACACATAACCAGCAAAACACAAATGTAACAGGCAACAGAGTCTCACCCTTCCGCTGGCTCACCAGGGATTTAGAATGTTCATGCCTCAGAGCTTCCAGGGCCGCTTACTCCAGTCCAGCAGCACCCCGCTTTTGGCAGGTACCCACCGAGAAAGGAATATTGCCAGATTCAGGAAGCTGTGTGAGGTCTGCAAAGTCTTTAACAGGTGACTGAACTGTCCCAACCTGAGTGTCCTCCTTAGGTAGTCCTGGTATGACGTTACAATCCTGGCAGCCGGAGTCGAAATCCCTAGGCTGTGGATATGGTCTCCAACCGGAACCGGAGTTCCTAGATTGAAGCCATAAAATATCCTGATCCTCTAGTCAGCTCCAAAGAGCTTAGACTGGATCCATCAGCATCCATCAACCTTCATCAACCCTGGTGGCTTAAAGAAGTCCCTTTTATAGCCATAACTTTCCCTTAGGATACACTGCGTCCTCATCGATTGGTTGGACAAGATTGCTTCTCCCATTGGATGAATTTCAAGCTGCATGGATAATGTTCATTTAAATGATGTGCATAGAAAGACTCAGTATATCTACATGGAGTCGGCAAGTCACTGACTAGACAATGGCTACTAAGGTAATTACATTATCAATACACAACTACAATACAATGATTACTGGAAAAGTCTGGAGAGCAATAGCTAAGCAAACATGACTTAGCACACATAAGAACAATAGTCTGGCTGAATGTTAAGAAACTTTAACCCATGAGAGTCCATGTCGTCACATTCCTCCCCCTTCTTAATATTAGCCAGACATGATAGGCTTCCGATCATCCTTCTCCTCTTGTCGGGAAAGCCCATCCGCATTTCCATGGTTCTTGCCCTGTTTATGGGAGATGGAAAAATTGTAACATTGTAATGCCAGACTCCACCTGAGCAAGCGTCCGTTGTCCCCGGCAGTGCGATTTAGCCAACTCAATGGATTGTGGTCAGTGAGGACTGTGAACTCATTGCCATAGAGGTAGGGCTGCAATTTTTTTAGGGCCCAGACTATGGCCAGGCATTCTTTTTCTATGGTGGCATAAGCCCTCTCTCGGTCCAACAGCTTCCGGGAGAGGTACGCTATCGGATGTTCCTCACCGTTGTCTCCCACTTGTTTAAGTACAGTTCCTAGTCCTGTGTCCGATGCGTCTGTTTGGACAATGAATCTGCGACGGAAGTCAGGAGCAGTCAAGACTGGGCTTTGGGCTAGCCGGTCTTTCAATTGGAGGAACGCAGTTTCACATTCTGGGGTCCAGATAAGGTTACGGGCATATCTTTTGGTTGTGAGGTCAGTGAGCGGTTTTGCTATGGTACTGTGATTGGGGATAAACTTTTGATAGTAGTTTGCGGTTCCTAGAAATGCACGGACCTGTTTTTGATTGACCGGGCGTGGCCACTGGATAATGGCTTCTACTTTTGCAGGTTCGGGACGAATGCACCCACTTCCCACCCGATGTCCCAGGTATAGCACTTCGGCCATCCACATTTGGCATTTGTCAGGTCGGATGGTGAGCTGGGCTTTGGCTACCCTCTGCAGCACCTGGGACACATGCTGAAGATGCTCTTCCCAAGTGTCGCTGAAGATAGCGATGTCATCCAAATAGGCCTGGGCATACCTCTGACATCCCTCTAGTAAATGGTCTACCATCCTCTGGAAGGTGGCTGGGGCGTTTTTCATCCCAAAAGGCATGCTGGTAAACTCAAAGAGGCCAAAAGGGGTTATGAAGGCCGATTTCTCTTGAGCGTCTTTTGTCAGTGGGATCTGCCAGTATCCCTTGCTCAAATCGAGGGTAGATATAAACCGAGACCCCCCTAACCTATCTAGTAGTTCATCCACCCGGGGCATGGGGTAAGTATCTGTAATCGTGACCTCATTGAGCCGTCTATAGTCCACACAGAAACGAGTACTCTTGTCCTTTTTTGGCACCAACACCACACTGGCAGCCCATGGGCTATGGGAGGGGACTATGACTCCCATATTTAACATGTCATCCACCTCGGACTTCATCATTGCCAACACAGGAGGGGTCACCCGGTAGGCGGGTTGTCTTAGTGGGGTGGCTGCCCCTGTATTGACATGATGCTGGACCAGGGGGGTTCTACCAGGCTGACTTGTAAACAGGGTTTCATATGTTCCGAGTATGTCTGATATCTGTCGCTTTTGTGATGGACAAAGCTGCTCCCCTAGTGATACATCTTTTACCCCCATTTCCCTTTTGGAGTCTACTAAGAGGTCTGTACGAGGTGTACGGAGCGGAGCCGAGTGTGTACGAGGTGTACGGAGCGGAGCCGAGTGTGTACGAGGTCTACGGAGCAGAGCCGAGTGTGTACGAGGTGTACGGAGCGGAGCCGAGTGTATACGAGGTGTACGGAGCAGAGCCGAGTGTGTACGAGGTGTACGGAGCAGAGCCGAGTGTGTACGAGGTGTACGGAGCAGAGCCGAGTGTGTACGAGGTGTACGGAGCAGAGCCGAGTGTGTACGAGGTGTACGGAGCGGAGCTGTGTGTGTACAATGTGTACAGAGCGGAACCGTTTGTGTACAATGTGTACGGAGTGAGCCGTGTTTGTATGTACCGCCCCCGTGCCAGCAGCCGGGCTGCTCGGATCCGGATTTGCGGTGGCTCGAGGGGCCTCCAGACCCGGGGGTGCACTAGTAACCCGATTTTGGAGGGGGTTGGGGATGACACTTGAAGTCTTCAACCACCGTCGGGTAAATTACCGGAACGCGTGAAGCTACTTTCCGGCCTAGGGTCCACATACCCTGTTGTTCCCTGGCCCCTGCCCGGTGATAGCTCAAGGCCGTCGACTGCCCTCCTCGGCAGTCCGTGCCCCTTGACACTGTCCCCTGCAACCGGGTTCCAGCTCCTACCAGGCCCAGACCAACGTCTGCCACCTAGGACACAGGAGCTCTTCTCCGTGGCCTCTCCTCACGAGAGTCACCACTTCACCTCCTCTCCTTCCACTCTCCACTGCTCAACTCTCCAGCTCAACTCCCAACTCTCAACTGTCACTTTCCTCACTTTCTCCTCATCAACGCCCCATGTGGGCGGCCCTATTCCCTTCAGGCCCCCCAATGGTGTGTTTGGTAGGTAAAGTGGGAAGCGTTCCCAGGATTTTGATTGGCTCAGCTGTTAGCAACACCAAAGGACCAGGACCCATAACCAAGGAGGGTGGATACTGTGCAGAAGGGCAGATTGCACAATACCCTGTGACGACCTGATATTGACCATAGCGAGCCGCTTCACATCTAGGGCGTACCAGCCCAGTTCACCACAATGGCGGGTGTAGCTCTCCTGCCTCCTGCCTCCAGGCCGCGACCAGGGTGATCACTGGGGAGAGCTGCTCAACATCTCGGCAGGTGGCAAACACTTCCTCAGAGAGATTTGCTTCCCATAGAAAACCCCATCCTTTCTCAGGGTTGAACTGCCTGACGAACCCTATGCACTGCGGCCCACAGACACGGAACGTAGCATTCCTCAGGTACTCTTTCTCTTTCCAGGTTCGGGCAAGCATCTCTTGATGTTGTTGTTCCTGCTTGGTCATCACGGGCATCATCTGTTGCTGGTGTGGTTGTCGTTCCCAGTAGGGGGCATCAGCGTCCGGCCTCAGCTCCCTATCTGGCTCTGGCTTGGTTTGAACTCTGGCGGCCCCAACAGCCGTCGGGATACCGCGCGGTAACGGAACAGGCAGACATCTTGGTTCCGCTGCTAATGGTGTAGACTGATGAACTGACTGCCCCACAGCCGGGGTTGCAGTGCCCAGGTGCTCCGCCTCTAAGGACGGGCCCGATGATGCGGCCGGGTCTGGTCTGGCCGGCGTCTGGGTGACGGCTGCCGTGGCTGGAATGAGGGCCTTGCTCTGGATCTCTGCAGCCGGAGACTCTGATAGACATGCTGAAGGTTCCGCTGCCGGGGTTGGTGGGGGCAGCTTGGCATCCGCCGAGGACGGGGTAGTCGGTAGTGGAGCGCTCACCGCGAGCGGGGACGGTCTGGATCCCTCAGCCACTTTGGACGGATTTGTGCAATCAGCAGGGACTGGGTAACCGCTTACCCTCTCTTCACGTAAGATTTCAATCTCACGGGCTCGCACTGCCACCGCCAGGCTCCTCATCTCTTCCCTCTAGTGGTTCAAAATAAAGAGGAATTGCGTCCGCATCCTCCGGCACAGCTGCTCTGTCTCCTCCTCTATCCATGCCGCGGTCCCAGGTACAGCACGCTCTGCGGACCAGTTTCGCTCCGCCATCTTGCCACTGCGTCTTCCAGGAACGTTATGACAAAGTTCTGGCGTCCCTCCTCCACTTCCGCTCGTTACACATTCTGGCCCGCCCCCTCGGTCTTTTCACAGCACTCTCTTGCTGACCGTGGCCCTCTGGGAACTTCCGTTTCTGGCCTCTTCAGGAAGACGAGGGGCGGGGCCTAATATTCATGCTCTTTCTCAGAGAAGATGGGGTTTTAGCGCGAAAACATGGCGGACAATGGTGGAATTGGCGGGAAACAGAATCTTGACTCACGGTTTTCGGCTTTCAAGGCGCATGTCACCCAGGTAAGTGGGTCCTGCTCGTATCCTGTTTGTGGCGCCAAGTTTTTCGAGGTGTACCGCCCCCGTCCCAGCAGCTGGGCTGCTCGGATCCAGATCTGCCGTGGCTCGAGGGGTCTCCGGATCAAGGGGTCGTGCGGCCACTCGATAAGAAGGGGGGGGACTATATATAGAGGGGATGAGAATGTTCGCAACGCCACCCACGGTGCGTGGTAATGTAAGGGACCACCGCTGCGGTGGGGGAGCCCGGTGACGATGGTGTGGCAGCCTGATGTTTTAACCCCTCCGTGGGTAGGGGGTTGTGTCCCGGGGCTCGTCAGATGGTTGGTGAATGGGTGCCGCTGGGGTAGGATCAGGGGTATTTCAGTGTACTCACGCAGTCCAGGAATAACAACATCGACAGCTTGTAAACCAGAAATCTGAGCACCACTGCAGCTTGTAGGGAGCATGCTTGGGTCCGTGCCCTTGTTGTTACTGTTAGCCTTGGCATCTCTGTCTGTGTTGGACCCGTGGGTATGAAACTCTTCGGGTCCCGCTCACCCGTATGGCTAATGGAGTGAGCTTGCTCTCAGGGTTCACGCATAGGATTTCTCTGGACTGTATTGGGAGAGTCCTATCCCATCGGTGCGCTAGTACCCCGATTTTGGAGCGGGTTGGGGATGACAAGTCTTCCCCTCCGTTGGGTAAATTACCGTAACACGTGAAGCTACTTTCCGGCCTAGGGTCCACGTACCGCGTCGTGCCCTGGTCCCTGCCTGGTGATAGCTCAAGGCCGCCGACTGCCCTCCTCGGCAGTCCGTGCCCCTTGACACTGTCCCCTGCGACCGGGTTCCAGCTCCTACCAGGCCCAGACCAACGTCTGCCACCTGTCACGCTCCCCGGGTCCTCTGCTCCGTTCCCCGGGTCCTCTGCTCCGTTCCCCGGGTCCTCTGCTCCGCTCCCCGGCTCACCTGCCACGCTCCCCGCTCTCCAGCCTCCAGTCCCAGCGCTTCCCAGGCCCCCTGGTCCCCGCTCCCGGCGCCCGTCGGCTTCCCAGTCCATGGCCGGCTCTGCTGCGTCCTCCTCTCAGCTTCCTGTGTTGGCTTCTGGCACCCGGGCCGCGCGCATGCGCATTAGGGCGCGCGCGCGGTTACTGACCCTTTCTTAAAGGGCCAGTGTCCACGAACAGGAAATGATGCACACAGGTACAGGGTATATAGGGGGTTAATGTGGGAGCGGGGCCTGTTCTTCGTGTTTTCCCAAGCTAGGAGTCAGGTCTCCTTGTGTTCTGTGAGATACTTACCTCTCTGTCTTCTAGAGCCGATCCTGCATCGCCATCCGGTCCTGCTGTGTCTCGAACCCCGAACGCTGCCCATCTGCCATCCTGACAGTCCGCACCATCTCGGTTCCCTGCGGTGACCCGTCATCTCGCTCCAACGGTTCCGGACCCCGCCTGACATCATCACGGCTTCCGAACCTGAGCTCCGTCACCCGGACCACCATCAGTGACCTCGTGGTCCCAGGGACTTCTCCATTGTCTTCCAGTGCACGGACTGTTCTGCTACCTAAAGTGCTCCGGCTACCGGACTCCTTTCCCTCATCGGGGAGTTCGGCCCAGTGGATCCACCTCCCGGGTTTGCCCGTCCATCTGGCCCTAACACCACCTAGGACACAGGAGCTCTTCTCCGTGGCCTCTCCTCACGAGAGTCACCACACACCTCCTCTCCTTCCACTCTCCACTGCTCAACTCTCCAGCTCAACTCCCAACTCTCAACTGTCACTTTCCTCACTTTCTCCTCATCAACGCCCCATGTGGGCGGCCCTATTCCCTTCAGGCCCTGAAAATGGTGTGTCTGGTAGGTAAAGTGGGAAGTGTTCCCAGGATTTTGATTGGCCAAGCTGTTAGCAACACCAAAGGACCAGGACCGGTAAGCAAGGAGGGTGGATACTGTGCAGAAGGGCAGATTGCACAATACCCTGTGACGACCTGATAGGTCAGGGCGTCACATGTACGAGGCATGCAGCGCAGAGCCGAGTGTGAACGTGGTGTACGGAGCAGAGCCGTGTGTGTACAAGGTGTACGGAGCCGTTGTCAAGGTTGGGAATTTAGGGAAAACCACAAATTAGGTTTTTCAGGGTCACAGAGAGGGAGTTCAAATCGATCTGCGCAGATGTATGTATGAGGAGAAATAACCACACAGAGATGTGTCTCTATTCGGGAGAAGCCCAGTGGCCTTCTGATCTGTATATTATAAAATACACACAGTTATTCAGTTCAGCAATGTCCTTGATTTGTCAGAGATAATCAGCAATGTCCATATAGTACGTCATTAGCCTGTTTCTGGCTTCCTAATACCAGTTTGAACCAGCTACTGAATACTTCTTTGTTAACACGTTGTTGAGCAAGAACGAGGAGTCCCACATCTGACATCCCATATCTCACATGGTGAGAACTAACTGACTACAGATTCTCTCAGTATATTCCAAATACCTCTTTGTTCATTGTTCATTTTGGCTTGATTATCTAGTTAACACATTCCTGATCACACATCAAAAAGTTATAATGGCGTCTATACGATTGTCATACAGACATACAGATAATTATGCAACGACATCCATGCTTTGATTATTTACACACACAGATAATCTTATTACATCTGGACAAATGGCTTATAGCCCAGGCCTACCCTCACACCGTGTGTGTACGAGGTGTGCGGAGCAGAGCCGTGTGTGTACGAGGTGTACGGAGCATAGCCGTGTGTGTACGAGGTGTAAGGAGCATAGCCGTGTGTGTACGAGGTGTACGGAGCGGAGCCGTGTGTGTACGAGGTGTACGGAGCGGAGCCGTGTGTGTACGAGGTGTACGGAGCGGAGCCGTGTGTGTACGAGGTGTACGGAGCGGAGCCGTGTGTGTACGAGGTGTATGGAGCGGAGCCATGTGTGTACGAGGTGTGCGGAGCGGAGCCGTGTGTGTAAAAGGTGTGCGGAGCGGATCTGTGTGTGTACGAGGTGTTCGGAGCAGAGCCGTGTGTGTACGAGGTGTACGGAGCAGAGCCGTGTGTGTATAAGGTGTACGGAGCAGAGCCGTGTGTGTACGAGGTGTACGGAGCATAGCCGTGTGTGTACGAGGTGTGCGGAGCGGAGCCGTGTGTGTACCAGGTGTGCGGAGCGGAGCCGTGTGTGTAAAAGGTGTGCGGAGTGGAGCTGTGTGTGTACAAGGTGTACGGAGCAGAGCCGTGTGTGTACGAGGTGTACGGAGCAGAGCCGTGTGTGTACGAGGTGTACGGAGCAGAGCCGTGCGTGTATGAGGTGTATGGAGCGGATTTTTTGGTGAGCCGGCTCTTTTGGCTCCGAAAACGGCTCTTCATTTCCTATTACCTTAGGCTTTAAATTTGAAGCCAAATTCTGGTATGTTTTCACCCATGATTGTATACCTTTTAGTAAAAATCTACACATGTGCCAATTTATGACATAAAACAGAATAGTTTCCAGAATAACCAGATTTTATATTTTACATATATATATATATATATATATATATATATATATATATATATTATATTATATCGCAGGAGGAGCATGCACTCTCAGTCTCCTGGATAAGATCAGAGTGACTACTGTCGGGAGGGAGGGAGGGAGGGGCAAGAGGGCACTGACTGTGGAACGGAACTGGCAAAGAGCCGTTTAAATTTCAATTGGCTCCTGCCAGGAGCCGACTCATATGATTCATTATGAGCTCTTAGAGCCGGCTCATTCAGGAGCTACCGATCACTAGTGACAGAGCAGAGGTCCGGCTTCTCTCAGATCTGTGACACAGCAATCACCTCACATGCACAATGCATAGCGCGCCGCGGCAAAATTTGACCACGCCCCTAGCCACACCCATTCGTCAGTAAGGGTCATTCAGCAGATGCCCCAGACTGTTCATTAATAGTCATAGCAGCCAGAATTTTCTTATATTTCTATGTGTCACTATATGACATGTTGCTTATTTGTGCCTATAAGGCCGTGTTCACATGTTGTATAAATTCTGTTTCTTTTTGTTTCTGCCGCTGTCTGCAACAAACTACACAATAGCAATCTTCTCTGATTGTTCCATTTTCTGCCTTTTCTCCATTATTTAATGTGTTTTTGGTTCAGATGTGAATCTGCGTTTTTAAGTGGTTTTATTGTACTGAGAAGCTTTTTCCTGCATTTTTTTGAAGCTCCACATAGAAACCTCCAGAGGAAAAAAAAAAACAAAACTGCAGAGTTCAGCGGCGTCTTCTCATGGAATCACATCCACTTTACTTGGACAATTAAACACAGCGGAATAAATGTGCAAAAAAACAGCAGAAAAAAAATGCAGCATTTACACTACATTGTCCAAGCAAAGTGGATCAGACGTCATGAAATCTCCGCCCCTTTTATGTCTGAAGATGCCGCTGAACTCTGCGGTTTTGGTGTTTTTTTCTTTATAATCTTCAGGATTCACATCTGCCCCAAACATGTATCAAATAAGGCGACAATGCATAAAAAATACCGCAAACACGCAAGAATCAGAGGAAATTGTTATTGCGCTCATGGCCCGGACACCTGCAGAAAAAATGCAGCATTTCTGATACGTGTGAACACGGCCTCAGTGATACATTTTTATTACATTTTTTATGGGTTTTAATAAAGAAAAATAATAAATTGCGCCATTTTTTCCCACCATTTACCGATCCCCATCAATAATCTGATCGCTGCGTTGATTCGGGTCGTTACGATTATAGGGACACCAAATATGTCCATGTTATTTGCTGATTTGTGATGTTTATTATTTTAGAAAAAAGTGCAATAAAATTACGTTATTCTATTTTTTTGTTATTTTTAGTAATTTTATTAAAAGAAAAAAAAATCTCTTTTCCTCTATCTCTAGAATCCAGGAGATAGAGATGCTGCTCTGTACAATGGAGCAGTGTCCTGTGTAATCTGCTGTGTAAGAGGCTGCATTGTAGGTTCATTTATGTAAAATCCTCTATCTGATGTCATCAATCCTAGTGGCTCAACAGCTAGAGCAGCTAGGAAAGCTAGGAGGCTGCAGTTTGAAAGTTGCTGGTTCAAATCCAAGTTGGTAAAAATAAAAAGTGTATTTTGTAGTTTTGTATTTTTTCCACATTTCTTTATAGTAGTTTTATGGGTACAAATGAATCTGACTCCTTCACCTATAAAGAGATGCAGTATTTATCTATCTATCTATCTATCTATCTGTCTATCTATCCATGTATCTATCTATCTATCTATCCATCTATCCATCTATCTATCCGTGTATCTATCTATCTATCCATGTATCTATCTATTATATATCTATCATGTATCTATCCATATCTCTATTTATCTATCATGTATGTATTATCTGTCATGTGTGTGTATATATATATATATATATATATATATCTATATATATAATTGCCTTATTCTGTCTGTCTGTCTGTCTGTCTGTCTGTCTGTCATGCTTCAAAATTGTGTCCTTACGGTGACATTGTGTCCTTACGGTGACACAAAGCTGATTGGCCGCTGGGCTCGCCATGGCCCCCCCACACCGATTGGCCGCTCGCCCAGGCTGCGCCCCCACACGGATTGGCCAGCCGCTCGCCCAGGCTCCGCCCCCCCACAGATTGGCCTCTCGCCCCGGCACCCTGCAGGCATTGGCAACTCGGCCACACCACGCCCCACCCCGCCCCCCTCACGCAATGGACGTTAGCTCTGCCCCCCAGCCCCCCCCCACCCCCCGCGCATTCCCGAACTGACACGGTCACGGCTCCCAGGTGAGTACTGTACAACCCCCCCACCCCCCCATTCCCCCCCCACGGGAGCCCACATCAGCGTACGCCACCAACCCAGCCGACACTTACCCTCGCATTGCTGGCCTTGCCGCCGTATGCTGGTGTGGGCTCCCGTGCGAGTGGGGGACGTGATGCGCTGGTAACCATCCTAGCATAGTTACCAGCACATTAAGGTCCTGCAGCGGCGGAAGATCCACACGCACGCACATAACAGCACACACACACACATACACACACATCAGATCACACTCACTCTCACAAACACCTCACACACACCTCACACACACATCGCATCCACATACTCACAGCATCCGGCGATATCGCTTGCTTCTCGGCCTCGATACTGTGCTGTTGTGACCTTCCAGGACCTGACGGAGGATCACATGGCCAGAAGCATGTGGTATCTCCGGATGTTGTGAATGTGAGCGCGTATGTGCGATATCGTCAGTGTCTGTGTGTGTGAGTGTATGCGATCGGGTGTGTGTGAGTGTCGGGATCGGGTGTGTCGGGATCGGGTGTGTGTGAGTGTATGCGATCGTGTGTGTGAGTGTCGGCAGAGGAGCACGGCGTGCTGGAGGAGGCTGGGAGCAGAGAGGCTGATCTTGGGGAAGGCTGGGAGGAGGAGGCTGATGCTGGGGGAGACTGGGAGGGGAAGGCTGATGCTGAAGGAGGCTGGGAGGAGGAGGCTGGGAGGAAGGAGGCTGGGAGGAGAGAGGCTGATCCTGGGGAAAGCTGGGAAGGGGAGGCTGATGCTGAGGGAGGCTGGAAGGAGAGAGGCTGATGCTGGGGGAGGCTGGAAGGAGAGAGGCTGAGGCTGGGAGGAGAGAGGCTGATGCTGGGGGAGGCTGGAAGGAGAGAGGCTGAGGCTGGGAGGAGAGAGGCTGATGCTGAGGGAGGCTGGGAGGGGAAAGCTGATGCTGGGGAAGGCTGGGAGGAAGGAGGCTGGGAGGAGAGAGGCTGATCCTGGGGAAGGCTGGGAGAGAGAGGCTGATGCTGAGGGAGGCTGGAAGGAGAGAGGCTGATGCTGCGGGAGGCTGGAAGGAGAGAGGCTGAGGCTGGGAGGAGAGAGGCTGATGCTGGGGAAGGCTGATGCTGAGGGAGGCTGGGAGGGGAAAGCTGATGCTGGGGAAGGCTGGGAGGACGGAGGCTGGGAGGAGAGAGGCTGATCCTGGGGAAGGCTGGGAGAGGGAGGCTGATACTGGGGGAGGCTGGAAGGAGAGAGGCTGATGCTGGGGGAGGCTGGAAGAAGAGAGGCTGATGCTGGGGGAGGCTGATGCTGGGGGAGGCTGGGAGGAGAGAGGCTGATGCTGGGGAACGCTGGGAGGAGAGAGGCTGATGCTGGGGACAGAGAGGAGAGGCTGATGCTGGGAGGAGAGAGGCTGATGCTGGGATGAGAGAGGCTGATGCTGGGAGGAGAGAGGCTGATGCTGGGGGAGGCTGGGAGGGGGAGGCTGATGCTGGGGGAGGCTGATGCTGGGGGAGGCTGGGACGAGGGAGGCTGATGCTTGGGGAGGCTGATGCTGGGGGAGGCTGGAAGGAGAGAGGCTGATGCTGGTGGAGGCTGATGCTTGGGGAGGCTGATGCTGAGGGAGACTGGGAGGGGAAGGCTGATGCTGAGGGAGGCTGGGAGGGGGAGGCTGGGAGGAAGGAGGCTGGGAGGAGAGAGGCTGATCCTGGGGAAGGCTGGGAAGGGGAGGCTGATGCTGAGGGAGGCTGGAAGGAGAGAGGCTGATGCTGGGGGAGGCTGGAAGGAGAGAGGCTGAGGCTGGGAGGAGAGAGGCTGATACTGGGGAAGGCTGATGCTGAGGGAGGCTGGGAGGGGAAAGCTGATGCTGGGGAAGGCTGGGAGGACGGAGGCTGGGAGGAGAGAGGCTGATCCTGGGGAAGGCTGGGAGAGGGAGGCTGATGCTGGGGGAGGCTGAGGCTGGGAGGAGAGAGGCTGATGCTGGGAGGAGAGAGGCTGATGCTGGGAGGAGAGAGGCTGATGCTGAGGGCAGAGAGGCTGATGCTGGTGCAGCATGGGGGATGGTGCACGATGGGGGGTGCGCAGCATGGGGGATGGAGCACGATGAGGAGTGCGCAGCATGGGGGACGGAGCACGTTTGGGAGTGCGCAGCATGGCGGATGGACCACGTTTGTGAGTGCGCAGCATGGCGGATGGAGCACGTTTGGGAGTGCGCAGCATGGCGGATGGAGCACGTTTGGGAGTGTGCAGCATGGCGGATGGAGCACGTTTGGGAGTGCGCAGCATGGCGGATGGAGCACGTTTGGGAGTGCGCAGCATGGCGGATGGAGCACGTTTGGGAGTGCGCAGCATGGGGGATGGAGCACGTTTGGGAGTGCGCAGCATGGCGGATGGAGCACGTTTGGGAGTGCGCAGCATGGCGGATGGAGCACGTTTGGGAGTGCGCAGCATGGCGGATGGGGCACGATGGGGGGTGCGCAGCATGGCGGATGGAGCACGATGGGAGGTGCACACCTCCCCCAACACACACAACACACCACACACACACTGGGAACCACAAACACCGCCCTACACAGACACCCACACACACAGACAACGCTGCACACACACAACACCCAACACGCAAACACCGCGCCATACATAAATATACGCACATATCATGCAACACACACATTGCACAAAACATACCTCCCCCCAAAACACACCACACCCACACAAACCGTGCAACACATACACACACAACGCTACAGACACACAGCGCTCCACAAACAACGCAACACACGCAACACACACACAACACCGCTCTCACCCCCCGCCACACCCAGACAACACCCAGAACATGTACAGCTCCTACACAAACACTTGGTAACTACACACGACAACATCTATATATATATACACAACAAAAATCATACATTAACTACACAATACGTAAATTCTAGAATACCCGATGCGTAGAATCGGGCCACCTTCTAGTATATATATATCCCTCTATCATTCATATATCAGTCTTTGCAGCTAAATAATCTGCTTCTGCTTTGTCTCCTGCAGTATAGAGGTTAAGATTACCAAATCTTCCCATGGTTTTCAATATGGGCAGTGGCTCAGTGGAAGAGCTGCTGCCTATGGAGCAATGAGTTTCATGGGTTCAAGTCCTGGCCAGAGCCGATAATAATTTAATTTAATTTATTCACTGCACTGAGGGGAGGAGTCGGGACATCAGCTGTGAGCCACGGGAGTGCGGGACAGACCTGAAAAATCGTCGCAGTCCCGCAGAATCCGGGACGGTTGGGAGGTATGGTTTTGCTCTGCTCAGGAGACCTTCTCCTGAAGGAAGGGGCTTCTGCTTCCATGTGCAAAGCCTGGCTGGACCCAGGGGGAACTTGGTAAGGAAACTAGCTCCTTCAGAGGAAGGTAACCCGGATTGGACTTTAAGGATAAAGCCCAATACTGACAAGGGTCAGTGACACGTGTGAGGAAGTCCAAGAGCGTGTAGACTTTATGTTATGTGTTGGACTTTGAGGATAAAGCCAAGGCATGGCATCTTTCTGTTATGGGACCTAGCATGGTTTATTTGAGCTGTTAATAAACCATATGGTCTGTTAAAGAGACAAATTGTTCCGGTGTGCGTTAATCCGGATACCTGACGTGTGGCCCCCATACATTCGGGGCCCCACATCGTTACAGTGCGTTTAGCAGTTGTGACTGGCACAACTCTAATATGTGAATGAAATTACCTTGGCTTATCTCTTACCTTCAGAATAAGGGAGCCAGCACAATTTCTAAACTGTACTTATTGATAAATGGAGATTTTTGGCAAAACATTGCAATATTTTGAGCTACCCCGCCACTTCACAGCAAATCTCAGGGGGCAGTCCTACACTAATATTTTATTTATCTGAAGGGTGCCATACGGCCTCACACTTATCAATAAGTACAGTTTAGAAATTGTGCTGGCTCCCTTATTCTGATTTTTCTATTGGCAGGTGGTAAGCCGTGCACCGTTTTTTTTCTAGCGGTCTGATTTTTGGCAAGTGGTGACTGTTCACACTCGGCCATGTCCACAGGCTATTTAATCCAAGCAGCACTTGCCTGGGCCTGTCCCGCCCACAGCTGTGATTATGTCACAGGTACGGGATTGCAAAGCATCAGGTAGGTGCTGTTTTAAAATAGTCCTGCTTTTAATGTGTGAGGCCGTATGGCACCCTTCAGATAAAATATTAGTGTAGGACTGCCCCCTGAGATTTGCCGTGAAGTGACGGGGTAGCTCAAAATATTGCAATGTTTTGCCAAAAATCTCCATTTATCAATAAGTACAGTTTAGAAATTGTGCTGGCTCCCTTATTCTGATATATCTCTTACCTTACCTGGTAAGACCCTATTCTGTGCTTCTATCCACAGTATTTCCTATGTACACTGTGATGGTCAGGCAGAGACTGAGTGAGTCGCGTGATGAGCGGTGAATGAACTCAGGTGAGGTCACTGAAGTCACCTGAGGTCAAGTTACCTGCGGTCAAAAGTGGAGGACCGTGGGAACCTCCAGCTGTGGCCGCGGCTAACCTGAGTGACGTCACTAGTGATCGCTGCTCAGTCTCTTCCTGAACCTCACAGAGTGCGGTTATGTGCCATGATCACGCGCTGTAACTACATGTAGCAGAGCTTGAATCATTATTGGACCTCGTGTGGATTATGTCGAACCTGCATGGGTGTTTTGGGGACTAATAAAGTGGTAAAAGGGGGTATCCACTATATACACATTTTGCACACACGGCTCCGCTACATACACATCATGCACACACGGCTCCGTTACATACACATCCTGCACACACAGCTCCATTACATACACATCATGCACACACGGCTCCGCTACATACACATCATGCACACACGGCTCCGCTACATACACATCATGCACACACGGCTCCGCTACATACACATCATGCACACACGGCTCCGTTACATACACATCCTGCACACACAGCTCCATTACATACACATCATGCACACACGGCTCCGCTACATACACATCATGCACACACGGCTCCGCTACATACACATCATGCACACACGGCTCCGTTACATACACATCCTGCACACACAGCTCCATTACATACACATCATGCACACACGGCTCCGCTACATACACATCATGCACACACGGCTCCGCTACATACACATCATGCACACACGGCTCCGCTACATACACATCATGCACACACGGCTCCACTACATACACATCATGCACACACGGCTCCGCTACATACACATCATGCACACACGGCTCCACTACATACACATCATGCACACACGGCTCCGCTACATACACATCATGCACACACGGCTCCGCTACATACACATCCTGCACACACAGCTCCGCTACATACACATCATGCACACACAGCTCCGCTACATACACATCCTGCACACACGGCTCCGCTACATACACATCATGCACACACGGCTCCGCTACATACACATCATGCACACACGGCTCCGCTACATACACATCATGCACACACGGCTCCGCTACATACACATCATGCACACACGGCTCCGCTACATACACATCATGCACACACGGCTCCGCTACATACACATCATGCACACACGGCTCCGCTACATACACAGCTCCGCTACGTGAAAATCGTACACACGGCACTGTTCCGAACACATCGTACACATGCGGCTCTGCTCCATATACGTCATACACACATTTCAGCAACTTGTGATACAAGATCGATCAGGTCCAAACGTTTTTCTTCTAAAGTCGCTCAAGAAATCTTCTCACCTGAACTTATCAATAAAGAATTCAATTTAGCAAAGATTGAAATGAGTGTGAAGGGGTCACATACATACGCAACAGGGGTCACATACATACGCAACAGGGGTCACATACATACGCAACAGGGGTCACATACATACGCAACAGGGGTCACATACATACGCAACAGGGGTCACATACATACACAACAGGGGTCACATACATACGCAACAGGGGTCACATACATACGCAACAGGGGTCACATACATACGCAACAGGGGTCACATACATACGCAACAGGGGTCACATACATACGCAACAGGGGTTTACTATAACCGTCCACTGACGCCGCGTCTCATCCAGTGTGACTGTGCACACGCCAATATAGGACTACACTGAGCTGATCATGTGACCCCTGACTCCTCCCCTCCATGTGACATCATCACAGGTCCTGGAAGCACAGAGCAGCCATATATCTAGTGTGCGGCTCTGCAGGAGGAGGTAGGTGCAGGGTATTATATATCTAGTGTGCGGCTCTGCAGGTGGAGGTAGGTGCAGGGTATTATATATCTAGTGTGCGGCTCTGCAGGAGGAGGTAGGTGCAGGGTATTATATATCTAGTGTGCGGCTCTGCAGGTGGAGGTAGGTGCAGGGTATTATATATCTAGTGTGCGGCTCTGCAGGAGGAGGTAGGTGCAGGGTATTATATATCTAGTGTGCGGCTCTGCAGGTGGAGGTAGGTGCAGGGTATTATATATCTAGTGTGCGGCTCTGCAGGAGGAGGTAGGTGCAGGGTATTATATATCTAGTGTGCGGCTCTGCAGGTGGAGGTAGGTGCAGGGTATTATATATCTAGTGTGCGGCTCTGCAGGTGGAGGTAGGTGCAGGGTATTATATATCTAGTGTGCGGCTCTGCAGGTGGAGGTAGGTGCAGGGTATTATATATCTAGTGTGCGGCTCTGCAGGTGGAGGTAGGTGCAGGGTATTATATATCTAGTGTGCGGCTCTGCAGGTGGAGGTAGGTGCAGGGTATTATATATCTAGTGTGCGGCTCTGCAGGTGGAGGTAGGTGCAGGGTATTATATATCTAGTGTGCGGCTCTGCAGGTGGAGGTAGGTGCAGGGTATTATATATCTAGTGTGCGGCTCTGCAGGTGGAGGTAGGTGCAGGGTATTATATATCTAGTGTGCGGCTCTGCAGGTGGAGGTAGGTGCAGGGTATTATATATCTAGTGTGCGGCTCTGCAGGAGGAGGTAGGTGCAGGGTATTATATATCTAGTGTGCGGCTCTGCAGGTGGAGGTAGGTGCAGGGTATTATATATCTAGTGTGCGGCTCTGCAGGTGGAGGTAGGTGCAGGGTATTATATATCTAGTGTGCGGCTCTGCAGGTGGAGGTAGGTGCAGGGTATTATATATCTAGTGTGCGGCTCTGCAGGTGGAGGTAGGTGCAGGGTATTATATATCTAGTGTGCGGCTCTGCAGGAGGAGGTAGGTGCAGGGTATTATATATCTAGTGTGCGGCTCTGCAGGTGGAGGTAGGTGCAGGGTATTATATATCTAGTGTGCGGCTCTGCAGGAGGAGGTAGGTGCAGGGTATTATATATCTAGTGTGCGGCTCTGCAGGAGGAGGTAGGTGCAGGGTATTATATATCTAGTGTGCGGCTCTGCAGGTGGAGGTAGGTGCAGGGTATTATATATCTAGTGTGCGGCTCTGCAGGTGGAGGTAGGTGCAGGTTATTATATATCTAGTGTGCGGCTCTGCAGGTGGAGGTAGGTGCAGGGTATTATATATCTAGTGTGCGGCTCTGCAGGTGGAGGTAGGTGCAGGGTATTATATATCTAGTGTGCGGCTCTGCAGGTGGAGGTAGGTGCAGGGTATTATATATCTAGTGTGCGGCTCTGCAGGTGGAGGTAGGTGCAGGGTATTATATATCTAGTGTGCGGCTCTGCAGGTGGAGGTAGGTGCAGGGTATTATATATCTAGTGTGCGGCTCTGCAGGTGGAGGTAGGTGCAGGGTATTATATATCTAGTGTGCGGCTCTGCAGGTGGAGGTAGGTGCAGGGTATTATATATCTAGTGTGAGGCTCTGCAGGTGGAGGTAGGTGCAGGGTATTATATATCTAGTGTGCGGCTCTGCAGGTGGAGGTAGGTGCAGGGTATTATATATCTAGTGTGCGGCTCTGCAGGTGGAGGTAGGTGCAGGGTATTATATATCTAGTGTGCGGCTCTGCAGGTGGAGGTAGGTGCAGGGTATTATATATCTAGTGTGCGGCTCTGCAGGTGGAGGTAGGTGCAGGGTATTATATATCTAGTGTGCGGCTCTGCAGGTGGAGGTAGGTGCAGGGTATTATATATCTAGTGTGAGGCTCTGCAGGTGGAGGTAGGTGCAGGGTATTATATATCTAGTGTGCGGCTCTGCAGGTGGAGGTAGGTGCAGGGTATTATATATCTAGTGTGCGGCTCTGCAGGTGGAGGTAGGTGCAGGGTATTATATATCTAGTGTGCGGCTCTGCAGGTGGAGGTAGGTGCAGGGTATTATATATCTAGTGTGCGGCTCTGCAGGTGGAGGTAGGTGCAGGGTATTATATATCTAGTGTGCGGCTCTGCAGGTGGAGGTAGGTGCAGGGTATTATATATCTAGTGTGCGGCTCTGCAGGTGGAGGTAGGTGCAGGGTATTATATATCTAGTGTGCGGCTCTGCAGGTGGAGGTAGGTGCAGGGTATTATATATCTAGTGTGCGGCTCTGCAGGTGGAGGTAGGTGCAGGGTATTATATATCTAGTGTGCGGCTCTGCAGGTGGAGGTAGGTGCAGGGTATTATATATCTAGTGTGCGGCTCTGCAGGTGGAGGTAGGTGCAGGGTATTATATATCTAGTGTGCGGCTCTGCAGGTGGAGGTAGGTGCAGGGTATTATATATCTAGTGTGCGGCTCTGCAGGTGGAGGTAGGTGCAGGGTATTATATATCTAGTGTGCGGCTCTGCAGGTGGAGGTAGGTGCAGGGTATTATATATCTAGTGTGCGGCTCTGCAGGAGGAGGTAGGTGCAGGGTATTATATATCTAGTGTGCGGCTCTGCAGGTGGAGGTAGGTGCAGGGTATTATATATCTAGTGTGCGGCTCTGCAGGTGGAGGTAGGTGCAGGGTATTATATATCTAGTGTGCGGCTCTGCAGGTGGAGGTAGGTGCAGGGTATTATATATCTAGTGTGCGGCTCTGCAGGTGGAGGTAGGTGCAGGTTATTATATATCTAGTGTGTGGCTCTGCAGGTGGAGGTAGGTGCAGGGTATTATATATCTAGTGTGCGGCTCTGCAGGTGGAGGTAGGTGCAGGGTATTATATATCTAGTGTGCGGCTCTGCAGGTGGAGGTAGGTGCAGGGTATTATATATCTAGTGTGCGGCTCTGCAGGTGGAGGTAGGTGCAGGGTATTATATATCTGTGTGCGGCTCTGCAGGTGGAGGTAAGTGCAGGGTATTATATATCTAGTGTGCGGCTCTGCAGGTGGAGGTAGGTGCAGGGTATTATATATCTAGTGTGCGGCTCTGCAGGTGGAGGTAGGTGCAGGGTATTATATATCTAGTGTGCGGCTCTGCAGGTGGAGGTAGGTGCAGGGTATTATATATCTAGTGTGCGGCTCTGCAGGTGGAGGTAGGTGCAGGGTATTATATATCTAGTGTGCGGCTCTGCAGGTGGAGGTAGGTGCAGGGTATTATATATCTAGTGTGCGGCTCTGCAGGTGGAGGTAGGTGCAGGGTATTATATATCTAGTGTGCGGCTCTGCAGGTGGAGGTAGGTGCAGGGTATTATATATCTAGTGTGCGGCTCTGCAGGTGGAGGTAGGTGCAGGGTATTATATATCTAGTGTGCGGCTCTGCAGGTGGAGGTAGGTGCAGGGTATTATATATCTAGTGTGCGGCTCTGCAGGTGGAGGTAGGTGCAGGGTATTATATATCTAGTGTGCGGCTCTGCAGGTGGAGGTAGGTGCAGGTTATTATATATCTAGTGTGCGGCTCTGCAGGTGGAGGTAGGTGCAGGTTATTATATATCTAGTGTGCGGCTCTGCAGGTGGAGGTAGGTGCAGGTTATTATATATCTAGTGTGCGGCTCTGCAGGTGGAGGTAGGTGCAGGTTATTATATATCTAGTGTGCGGCTCTGCAGGTGGAGGTAGGTGCAGGGTATTATATATCTAGTGTGCGGCTCTGCAGGTGGAGGTAGGTGCAGGTTATTATATATCTAGTGTGCGGCTCTGCAGGTGGAGGTAGGTGCAGGGTATTATATATCTAGTGTGCGGCTCTGCAGGAGGAGGTAGGTGCAGGGTATTATATATCTAGTGTGCGGCTCTGCAGGTGGAGGTAGGTGCAGGTTATTATATATCTAGTGTGCGGCTCTGCAGGTGGAGGTAGGTGCAGGTTATTATATATCTAGTGTGCGGCTCTGCAGGTGGAGGTAGGTGCAGGGTATTATATATCTAGTGTGCGGCTCTGCAGGAGGAGGTAGGTGCAGGGTATTATATATCTAGTGTGCGGCTCTGCAGGTGGAGGTAGGTGCAGGGTATTATATATCTAGTGTGCCGCTCTGCAGGTGGAGGTAGGTGCAGGTTATTATATATCTAGTGTGCGGCTCTGCAGGTGGAGGTAGGTGCAGGTTATTATATATCTAGTGTGCGGCTCTGCAGGTGGAGGTAGGTGCAGGGTATTATATATCTAGTGTGCGGCTCTGGAGGTGGAGGTAGGTGCAGGGTATTATATATCTAGTGTGCGGCTCTGCAGGTGGAGGTAGGTGCAGGGTATTATATATCTAGTGTGCGGCTCTGCAGGTGGAGGTGTGTGGAGATTCCCCATTACTGGGCTCAGGTGGTATTAACCCCTTCAACTCTGAGACTTTCTTGGAGTTTTTCTCTCGCTGATTTCTATGAATCGTGAGGTTTTTATTCTTTTTCCTCTGATAGATACAAACGCCCCAACTATGAGAGGCCGGAAGTGAGGAAACCCGTCTGCCCTCAGTCCTCGGCCTCTTTCTGCCCTCAGTCCTCGGCCCCTTTCTGCTCTCGGTCCTCGGCCCCTTTCTGCTCTCGGTCCTCGGCCCCTTTCTGCTCTCGGTCCTCGGCCCCTTTCTGCTCTCGGTCCTCGGCCCCTTTCTGCTCTCGGTCCTCGGCCCCTTTCTGCTCTCGGTCCTCGGCCCCTTTCTGCCCTCGGCCCCCCGGCCCCTTTCTGCCCTCGGCCCCCGGCCCCTTTCTGCCCTCGGCCCCCGGCCCCTTTCTGCTCTCGGTCCTCGGCCCCTTTCTGCCCTCGGTCCTCGGCCCCTTTCTGCCCTCAGTCCTCGGCCTCTTTCTGCCCTCGGTCCTCGGCCCCTTTCTGCTCTCGGTCCTCGGCCCCTTTCTGCTCTCGGTCCTCGGCCCCTTTCTGCTCTCGGTCCTCGGCCCCTTTCTGCTCTCGGTCCTCGGCCCCTTTCTGCTCTCGGTCCTCGGCCCCTTTCTGCTCTCGGTCCTCGGCCCCTTTCTGCTCTCGGTCCTCGGCCCCTTTCTGCTCTCGGTCCTCGGCCCCTTTCTGCTCTCGGTCCTCGGCCCCTTTCTGCTCTCGGTCCTCGGCCCCTTTCTGCTCTCGGCCCCCGGCCCCTTTCTGCCCTCGGTCCTCGGCCCCTTTCTGCCCTCGGTCCTCGGCCCCTTTCTGCCCTCGGTCCTCGGCCCCTTTCTGCCCTCGGTCCTCGGCCCCTTTCTGCCCTCGGTCCTCGGCCCCTTTCTGCCCCCCACACAGAATAATGTTCCCCCAGAATGTTCTCATTACATGTTTCCCCTTATTCTCTCCAGTAATTGTATTATTACAGCGGATTCTTTATGATGTTACATCGTCATCTTCTCCCCATTCAGGTCCCTACAATATCGGATCCTCTCAGCGGAGATCTTCTATAGAAGAGAATTCTCCTGATTGCCCCGTGAAGGATGGATATGGACAGGGACAAGATGGCGGAGAGGATATTACACCTCACCCTAGAGATCCTCTTCCGGCTTACTGGAGAGGTGAGAGATTCTGATGACGTCACATTACATCATTCTTATCTATGGGAATAACAGATGGACAGAACTGGAGAGGTGAGGACTCTGGAAATGTCTGGAGTGAGATTTATTACTGTGTCTCTCCATAACCAGGATTACAGTAGTGAAGAAGACCTCTAGTGAACGCTGTCAGGCCCCTGTGTCTGAGGGATGGGGAAGACCCCTGAGCCCAATCACGGGGCCTCCACCTCACCCCCCGATACATGAGGACATCAATGACCAGAAGATCCTAGAACTCGCCTACAAGATGATTGAGCTGCTGACTGGAGAGGTGACACTGCTGGGAATGCTGGGACATTATACAGTAACGCTATGAAGGGATCGGGGGTGACGGTATCATTGTATGTGTCAGGTTCCTATAAGGTGTCAGGACGTCACCGTCTATTTCTCCATGGAGGAGTGGGAGTATTTAGAAGGACACAGAGATCTGTACAAGGACGTCATGATGGAGGTTCCCCAGCCCCTCATATCACCAGGTAATAGACAGGACTAAATACACACGGCCTATAATTATCTGTATGTAAGGAATGAATTCAGCCCCTGTATGTGTCTCCTCCAGTTCTATCCAGTAAGAGGGCAACACCAGAGAGATGTCCCTGTCCTCTTCTCCCACAGGACTGTAAACAAGAAGACCCCGATGTTCCTCAGGATCATCAGGTAGATGGAGAGAAGGTGCCATGAAATCTCCCTATGATGTGTAGACGGCTGTGAAGGTCTTGTGCTCAGTCTTGTTTTATCCTCCAGTATTATATGTGTTATACTTGTGTAATGAGAGCGGTGGAGATGGCAGGATTAGAGCTGATCATAGATGGGACTTCTCCATCTGTCTGTGACTTTTACAATATTTGTTTCAGGGGGAAGATCTGCCCCATATTAATACTACAGAGACATATGTGAGGGGTGATGAGCGGAGTAAAGAGGAGATTCCTACAGATAACCGCCCAGGTGAGTAGTGACCACTAAATGCAGAGAAGTCACAGATTCTTCTCAGTCCCCGGCTGTGGCTGCTTTATCAGGGTTGTAGTCCGGCCATAGGAAATGGTCACCATTCTGCTGCTAGACCACCACATGCTCCTCCACCCAAAACTGTCCCCATCAGGGTCGAACTAGGGTGTCTGGGGCCCACCAGGGGAATTGACTCCAGGGGCCCTCCCTACAGCTAAATATAAACACCCCATTATTTTGTTGTTTTGACTGTATACACAGGCGGCTCCTGCACATCTATATTGTGCACTATAACTGGAATGTACAATTACAGTAGTTTGCAGTAATGGGGTCTTTGGTGAAAACAAGTTATCACCGATCCACAGGTTCGGTTGGTGATAACTTATTGATCGGTGGAACCAGACCAGTGGAAACCGCACCGATCGGAAGATTGGGGAACTTTTTGCAGCAGCAGGTGGGATGTGTGACCGCAGCTCCATTCATCCTCTGTGGAGCAGCCAGATAAAAACAAGCGCAGCGCTCACAACCACTGAGGAATGAATGGGTCAGTGGTTGAATCGGACACGAGCTCCAGTGTAATGGGGGATAAAAGTTGCGCGATTGGTGCAGGTCCCAGCAATCGGACCCCACTGATGAATAAGTTATCACTTATCCTTAGGCAACGTTCAGTATTTGGTCAGTATCTTGCATCAGTATTTGTAGCCAAATTCAGGAGTGGGTGATAAATACAGAAGTTGTGTCCGTGTTTCTATTACACTTTTCCTCTGATTTTACCGCTCCTGGTTTTGGCTTCAAATACGGAGGTAAAAAACTCACTGAATAGTGTGTGCACGTGGCCTTAGTAAACGTGATTACTTGTTTTCACTGGAGAATCTCTGTAAGTGCATATTTACTGCAGTGTATTAGTCACAGGACAGGGAGGGGTTAAATGTTGAAGTATTTACCGTATTTTTCGGACTATAAGACGCACCTGACCATAAGACGCACCCTTGTTTTAGAGGAGGAAAATAGGAAAATAAAACTTTAAGCAAAAAAATGTGGTCATGACACACTGTAATGGGGCGAGGATCTGCTGCTGACACTGTTATGGGGGTAATGTCCCCAAATTCTCTACTAAGGTACCCCATCCTGGTAATGATCCTCCTGCCTTGTATATGATCCTGCAATAAACCCCCATTCTGCTCATATACCAGCATCCTGCTCATATACCCCATCCTGCTTATATACCAGCATCCTGCTCATATTCCCCCATCCTGTTTATATACCCCCATCCTATTGATATACCCCCCATCCATCCTGCTCATATTCCCCCATCCAGCCTGCTCATATACCCCCATCCTGTTCATATACCCCACATCCATCCTGCTCATATACCCCCATCCTGTTCATATACCCCACATCCATCCTGCTCATATACTCCCATCCTGTTCATATACCCCCATCCTGTTCATATACCCCCATCTTGTTCATATACCCCCCCATCCATCCTGCTCATATACTCCCATCCTGTTCATATTCCCCCATCCATCCTGCTCATATACTGCCATCCTGTTCATATTCCCCCAACCATCCTGCTCATATACTGCCATCCTGTTCATATTCCCCCATCCATCCTGCTCATATACTGCCATCCTGTTCATATACCCCCCAACCATCCTGTTCATATACCCCCCATCCTGCTATATGCCCCCATCGTGCTCATATACCATCCTGGTATATGGCCTGTATCCTATAGCACAGAGAAAAAAAAAAAAACAAACGTTTATACTCACCTTTTCCTCACTCCCTGCAGCCGATCATCTTCCTCTCTGCACGACTGATCTGTGTGTGTGGAGCCGTTCCACTGCAGCACGCGATGTCTTCCTGTCTGTGCCGATCAGCTGACCAGCACAGATCAGCTGACCGGCACAGACAGGAAGACATCGCGTGCTGCAGGGGGCCGGCTCCACACACGGGGATGGGTGAGTGCACTGATTCACTGCACCCTGCGCTGATGATGACGCGCGGGGAGCAGTGAATACAGCCGCACATGATCACTCCAGGCTGTAGTTGCCAGGGGTGATCATGGGGGCTGGCTCTTTACTATGCGCGCGTCCCCGCTCGTCCTCCCGCCCACCTGTCAGCGCTGGCTTCTGCGCTGAGAAATGGGCGGGAGGATGGGCGTGCATATGTAATGAGCGGGTCCACGTGGTAACAGCAGGCTGCTACAGCCTGCTCGTGCCCCCGATGACCCGCTCCACCGCAGCACCTCATTCCCCGCAGCCACAGTCAGACCATAAGACGCACCCCCAACTTTCCCCCAACATTTGGGGGGAAAAAAGTGCGTCTTATGGTCCGAAAAATACGGTAATTTCTACTGGAAATAATCTCCCCCTTTAGAGAGAAAGAGTGATCTCCATACACCACACAATCCACTATGCCAAGACCAATAATATCACATACAAGGGAGAAATACCGTCACACCGTGACCAGACCACACATTACCACCAAACAGTGACCAAATACAGCCACATACAAGGGAGAAATACCACCACGCTGTGGCCAGACAACATATTACCACCAGTGACCAAATACAGCCACATACAAGGGAGAAATACCACCACACCGTGACCAGACCACATATTACCACCAAACAGTGACCAAATACAGCCACATACAAGGTAAAAATACCACCACACCGTGACCAGACTACATATTACCATCAAACAGTGACCAAATACAGCCCCATACAAGGGAGAAATACCACCACACCATGACCAGACCACAAAGTGACCGAATAATACCACAAACAAGGGAGAAATACCGTGACACTATGACCAGATAACATACTATGAACACATAGTGATCAAAAGCAACCACATACCAGAGAGTAATGCCACCACATCATAATTAGACCACATAGTAACCGAATATCACCACATACAAGGGAGAAATACCGCAACGCTATAACCACACCACATAAGGACCGACTATAACTACAAACAAGAAAGTAATACTGCCACACCATAATCAGACCACATAGTGACCAAATACAACCACATACAAGGGAGAAATACCGTGACACTATTACCACACAACATAATGACCAAATAATACCACACACAAGACAAATATCAGTACATGACCAGACGACATATTACTACCACAAGGACATATAATACTACAATAATGATCATGAATAAAAACTACAATGCTAATAACACTAATATTATCATCAGTGCCATCAGAGCTCCTGTGTATAGGTAATGCAGTGCTCACCAGTGACATTATATACAGGAGCTCTGTATACAGTGTACAGTATAGAGTGTGTGTGTGTGTGTGTGTGTGTGTGTGTGTGTGTGTGTGTGTGTGTTCATGTAATACACTGACTTACCAGTGACGTCTCTAGTTGAAGTTGTTCATCTTCGCTTTGTCTCTTCATCCGGAGCTGACCGCCATCACTTCTTCCTGCCATGACGCGACTCTGCAGAAAATAACAGTCACCTATAGCCGATCACTCCCAGAGCACATTCCTCACTATTTCTACACTATGTCAGACTCTTGTTCCCCCCGTGGAAGACAATTTCCTCAAAATTAACTTATATTTCATCAGTAATAATGTCCCCTAATTTGCCCCTACAGTAATTATGCCCCACGTGCCACCATAAACTAATAATGTACGTCCCTTATCCTGGCCCCATATAGTAATTATGTCCCTCATCCTGGCCCCTTTTATTTAATAATATCTGGGGAAACAAGTGGAATGAGAAGGGGTTCTTAATTGCTTCCTGCACAAAATATCCCCACACACTGCTCCTCTCCAAAATAACCCCACAAAGTGCCCCTTTCCAAAATGTCCCCCCAAAATTTGCCCTTTCTATAATATCTCCCCGCAACTATATCCCTGTATAAATTCCCCGTCTCCTCATTATACTATGCTACCTTCCAAAATCTTTGATGCCTCATAATGTCCCCCATTGCCCTATAATGTCCCAATTTCTTTCATAACGTCCCCCACTGACCTATAATGTCCCCCACTGCCCTATTGTGTCCCAAACTGACCCATAATATGCTCCATAAAGTCCCCCACCGCTTCTTAATGCCCTTTGTAAAATAACACTGCTCCTCCCCCACCCGCAGCCCCTCATGTACATCTTCGGCTCCTCTGGAGCGCTTAGCTGTGCCTGCGCGTCCTCCTCTTCATCCCTGCAGCTGCAGCCCCGGTGATGATGTCATGTCGGTGCAGGAGTGAGGCGCGCTCCCCTGCCTCAGTCCTGTGGCGTCCTCCTCCTCTGCAGCCCCGGCGCCAGTGATGACGTCGCGGTGTGGGGCTGAGCAGCACTGCTCTGCCTCCTGTACAAATGTATGCGCGCCTGAAAGACACGCATACATTTGTATGCCGGCGCTATCTCCAAGTCCTGCACACCTCATCTGTGCAGGCCTGGGGACTCCCGCAGTCCACCGCTAGGACCTTTTGTGAGTCACATGACACATGTGATGTCACTAAAGGTCCTGCAACTGCGGAAACTTCAGTGATCGTACAGAACTTGTACAATCACTGAAGTTTACGATTGAAAGGCTGGGGGCCTGTGATGCCCTGTGGCCTGGGAGCTGCCTGAGGGCACCATAGTGGGGGGGAGGGGGTGGGGGGCAGCTGCACTACAGGCCCCCAGCAGCAGGACAGATGGGATGGTGGTGGCGGCTGGAGCATTGTCTGGGGACCCCTGGCCTGGCAGGTCACTGGTGAGGTAAAGGGCCCCCGCGCCCCCCCGGGGCCCCTGCTCACTCCCCCCCCCCCCCCCCCGGCCCCCACCTTCTATACTCACATGCTGCTGCTCCTGCAGCCTGGCCTGGGGGCGACGCCGGATCCGTCCTCCGCAGCGCGATGCTGCCTGCACTGGGGCAGGAAGGAAGCAGTCCTCGCTCTGTGACTGCCTCCTCCTGCAGTATCGCTGCGCAGAGGAGTCAGAGCGGCACTGACGGTGACAGCAGGCAGAGCAGGGAGATCGCTCTCCCTGCTTGCCACTGCAGAGGGAATGGGAATGTCACTAATATCGGCAATGTGCTGATATGATTAGTGAAATTACCGGCCGGGGGGGCCTCTCACACATATCCAAAGGGGCCCAGGGTGGGTAGGGGGGCGGAACGTGGCCATCAATAGCAGGGGCCCACCGGGGGTTCTCCCGACCTCCTGGTGGGCCAGTTCGACCCTGGTCCCATTATTTTGGGCATTGGACGCCCTTCTGTTGGAGTGAGATCTGTATCAGCCAGATCTTACAGGTAGGATCCACCCTATCCCCAGAAATTAGAAGATGTTGACCCTTAGGTGCCCAGACCTCTAATCTGTAAAGCCAAATGACAGCGTATGTAGAATGTGCAGACAACTTAGAAAATCATGGGAAGAAAAATCTAATCAGTATGGTGGACCCCTAAGAAGAGAAAGCGGAGGGTATGGCTATGTGCACACACTGCGTTTTTTTGACCCTGCGTTTTTGTGCGTTTTTTTAGCGCTAAAAACGCACAGAAAGGCAGTGTCTTTTAAAAAACGCATGAAAAAAACGCATGCGTTTTTACCGCCTTCTGGTGCGTTTTTTGGCTGCGTTTTGCTGCGTTTTTCTGCGTTTTTTTTTTTTTTATCAACATTGCCATTGCCATTAAAGATTGTTGGAAAAAAAAAGTCTGATGTAATTTCCTTCTTCCATATGTTCTTCATTCTACACTAGTGTATGCAGGAGAGCAGACAGCTGCAGAACTACAAGGCTCAGTATCCTCCATCCAATAGTGTATGCAGGAGAGCAGACAGCAGCTGTCGAACTACAAGGCTCAGAATCCTTCCAGGACTGTATGCAGGATTTCTTTGCCCCCCCAAACAAAAAAAATGACGTGGGCTTCGCCATATTTTTGTATGCTAGCCGGGTACAGAAGGCAGATATGGGCTGCCCCCAACCCCCAGCTGCCTATTTGTACCCGGCTGGGAACCAAAAATATAGGAAAGCCTTTTTTTTTTTTTTTTTTTTTTTTTTTTTTAATTTCATGAATTTCATGAAATAATTAAAAAAAAAAAAAAATGACGTGGGCTTAGCCTAATTTTTGTGTCCAGCCAGGTACAACTAGGCAGCTGGGAATTGGAATCCGCAATGCAGGGTGCCCAAGCTTTTTGGGCACCCCCGGTGCGAATTGCAGTCCGCAGCCACCCTAGAAAATGGCGCTTTCATAGAAGCGCCATCTTCTGGCGCTGTTTCCAACTCTTCCAGCTGCCCTGATGCCGGGTGGCTCGCTGGGTAATAATGGGATTAGGGCTAGCTGTATATTATCAGCTGGCCCTAAGCCCGAAATTCATGGTGTCACGCCAATATTAGACATGGCCACCATGAATTTCTAGTAAAGATAAAAAAAATAAACACAACACACAGAAAAATATTTTTATTAGAAATAAAACACAACTCAATTAGTGACTCCCATCTTTTTTGAAATAAAGAACCCCCTCCGCAGTAATCCTGGGTCAAGGGTCCCGCGCCGTCCAAATCGGATCCAATGTCATCTGATAGGTTTGCTGGAAGGCAAAGCAATTGTCACGTCCCCACTGGAGCCCGCTCCTGCGACTTCTGCTCCGATCGCCAGACGACGCCATGTTCCCACCATGGATAGTGCTGGTGATGGGAGAGGAGTCGGTGCCCGTGGCTCTGCGGAGCACAGGCTCCGCTCATCCACTAGGCTGGGTTTCCCTGGAACCTGCAGTACCACTGGCTGACTGGAGGTGGCGTGTGTGTCTTCCAGCTGAAGTTGCCAACATTCACCTGCAGCCAATGGGAAGACACCACACCCTTCTTATTCCCCCTCCTGTCACATGACCACTGCCAGAGATAGTTCTGTACTCCTGGCTCATGTGCTGTTTGTATTTTGATTCCTGTGCGCTGACCTTTGCTTGTTTTTTTACTACCCTCCTGCCTGTCGTTTTTGTACCTGGCTGCCAGTTCCGGATTTGACCTCTGCTTTGTCTCCTCACTACGCCCTTGCCTGCCGATTCAGTTCCTGTTTTGCATCTCCTGGTTTTGACCCTGCCTGATGACCACGGACTACAGCCTACCACAGGTAGTGATCTCTGGAGCTCTGTGTAATTCCAAATTCCTGTATAGGGGTTAAAGGGTTGCAGAGTTCTTGGGGTCCTGCTTTGTGAGCGGCTTTTCTCTAGACTCCCCTTACAGCCAGTCTGAGTCTGTGGCTCCAATCAGGCATTACAGCGATAAGATGATGTGTCAGGTTCAAGGGCCTGAATCACATGAGACAGCAGCTGATTGTATAAACGGCTTTTATACAATCAGCTGATGCATCAGTGCAAAAAAAAAAACATGTCTGTGCAGCGTCTGACTGGCTACCGGAGGAATCTCCAGTAATGCCAGGCCTGGATTCAGGTCCCTGCACTGCACTTCGGAGCTCTCACCTGAGCTCTGGCGTGCAGCCTGCACTTTACAGCGAGCACCGAGTGATTGATTCCCCGGCACTTGCGATTCAGTTCATGACAGCTGCAGACATCCCGGGCTAATCTCCGGTGCTCTCACCTGAACTCCGGAGATCACCCCAGCCTGTCTGCAGCTGTCATGAACTGACTGCAAGCGCCGGGGAATCAGTCACTCAGCGGTAAAATCCGGCGTCACCACGAGACTTACGATCAGCTGATGCGTCAGGTGACCGCATCAGGTGATCACCGCCAGGTCCTCACGGCCAGGTCATGCAGCCGTCGGACGTGCCTGGGAGCCGGCACACAGCCGGAGCGGGGGTGGCGCGACCGGGAGAGGAGCTGGGAGCGGAAATGGCACCAGGAGTCTGCAGACAGGGGAGTATGACATTTTTCTTCTGTTCACTTTTGATTTAGCAGCCGCTTCCACCTCCTGCACGGGAGCGGACATGGCACCGGGCGGGAAATGGAAACGGCGGTGGCGGTACCGGGAGGATTCACGCTTCTGTGTTTACTGACAGAAGGAATCCTCTTCCTGTACATGTCACTTTACTACTCACCCCTTGCGTTTATAGCTGCGTTTTTAGTAATAAAAACGCACTAAAACGCAGCTATATTTGCAATTTGCTGTTTTCATTGCGTTTATGAACATCTCATTGAACTCAATGGGTGGAAAACGCAGTGAAAAACGCAAAAATAATTGACATGCTGCGTTTTTATGGGCACCACAAAAACGCAGCTAAAAAAAAACGCTGTGTGCATACAGCAAAAATGAAAACTCATAGACTTTGCTGGGGAAGCAAAGTCATGCAGTTTTCTGAGTAAAAACGCACCCCGCAAAAACGCCACGAAAAACGCACTGTGTGAACTTACCCTAATGATGCTGGTGACCTCCTAGATTCTTAGTTTGGTGCCGTGTTCACCAGGTGAATAAAGATTGATTGCTCTCAGGGGGAGAAACAGAATAATAATCTTGTAGTTGATGAAGAGGCCTCAGTAGTCTGGAAAGCTTGCTTTGTAACATCATCATTTTTTTTAATTTTTATTCACCATTTAATAAGTATAATCCATCCAGAGAAAGAAAGGCAGCGATCACCGTACTGCAGTATCCACAGTTTATTTGTGAGCGCAGAGCAGATACATCAAAAGTGGGGGGAGGTGAGGAGAGGCAGTGGGGTGAGGACGACGGCACACCGTTTCTCACAAATGTGATTTGGCAGGCCCTAATAAGTATCATAACTACAAGATTCTTATTGTTTCTCCACTGAGAGCGATGAATCCATCTTCCTAGAATCTCGGCCTCTTATTGATAGATCTTCCTTCTCTCCCTTCTGATGAATGTGCTGATAGGGGCGTTTATATCCAAAGTTGGGCACAGGGTAACTGTAACACAGGGCCGGCGTCAGCACGCGGCATACCTGGGCAAATGCCGGGGCCCTGGAGAGCCGGGGGGGCCCACTCGGCCTCGTCAGTTCTGGTGCCCCTTGGCCGGGGCCCCTTCGCCTTAGTTCTGCTGCCCCCGGGCCGAGTTCCGCAGTCCTCGGCAGGAATCTGCAGCGCCGTCCCTTTAAGGCGCGCAGACTTCCTGGTTTGAACTTCATCTGTGGGCGGAGCTACCGACCGGCCTGCTCAGTCCCACAGATGAAGGAGTTGCAGTGCCAGCCAGCGACCCCCAGCACAGCTCTTCTCTCCGGCGCTGTGTGGGCCCCCTCTCCGGCGCTGTGTGGGCCCCCTCTCCGGCGCTGTGTGGGCCCCCTCTCCGGCGCTGTGTGGGCCCCCTCTCCGGCGCTGTGTGGGCCCCCTCTCCGGCGCTGTGTGGGCCCCCTCTCCACCGTGACCTGAGAGGTATGTGCCCTCCCCGCCCCCGATTTATGGGCCCTGGGGAGCTGTATGGGCTTCTCCCCCCTTAGGTGTATGCCCTGCCCCCCGGTGCTGTATGTGCTGGCCCCTGGAGCTGTGTGTGTGGGCCCCACAGAGCTACGTGTGTGTCTGTATGTATGTAGCAGAGCTATGTCTGTATGTATGTAGCAGAGCTATATGTGTATGTATGTAGCAGAGCTATATGTGTATGTATGTAGCAGATTCATGTATGTATGTAGCAGAGCTATGTGTGTATGTATGTAGCAGATGTATGTATGTAGCAGAGCTATGTGTGTATGTATGTAGCAGATTCATGTATGTATGTAGCAGAGCTATGTATGTAGCAGAGCTATGTATGTAGCAGAGCTATGTGTGTATGTATGTAGCAGAGCTATGTGTGTATGTATGTAGCAGAGCTATGTGTGTATGTATGTAGCAGAGCTATGTGTGTATGTATCCAGCAGAGCTGTGTATGTATGTAGCAGAGCTATGTGTGTATGTAGCAGAGCTATGTGTGTATGTAGCAGAGCTATGTGTGTATGTATCCAGCAGAGCTGTGTATGTATGTAGCAGAGCTATGTGTGTATGTAGCAGAGCTATGTGTGTATGTATCCAGCAGAGCTGTGTGTGTCTGTATGTATGTATCTAGCAGAGTTGTGTTGTGTGTCTGTATGCATGTATGATGTGTATCTATGTATGTCAGTGTATATGACTGTATAGATATGTCAGTTCTATACGTATTTTTGTGAGTTTGTCTTTAAATATGTATATGTATGTGTACGTATGTGTGTGTCTGCGTGTGGATGGGGCCCACCGGGACTCTTCCGCCCAGGGCCCACAAAAACCTGGAGCCGGCCCTGCTGTAACATATGAGGGAGGTTAGAATTACCCCACAGTGGGTACATGGAGGCAGCCCACCCACAAGATTTAATTAGAAAAAAAAGGAAAGTAACACATAAAGTTCTGATATTTTTACCTTCAAGAGCCTGAAAGATATTTTCTCTGAATTCTACAAATGTCCATTATATAAGAACTTGTACTGGAGCCGTCCATTGTGGAGTCCGAGAGGCAGAAAGTAAATGTGTAATGTTTCTTCAAGAAACTCATCTGACAGAAGATATTGGCCCCTACAATACACTGTGTTCCAAATTATTATGCAAAAAGAGTTTTGGAGTGATAAGGTTAGACATTTTTGTTTGTCATTTAAACTTATTGCTGGTGATGTGTGTCAGGGCTCTTTATGTTACTGAAAGCAATTGCAGATACCTGTGCACATTAGTTTGGCGTTAGGTGTGTCCAAATAAAGGCAAGACTACTTAAGAAGGCTGTTCCACATTATTAAGCAGCCTACATTTTTTGCCAAAATGGGAAAGAAAAAGGATGTGTCGGCTGCTGAGAAGCAACAAATTGTGGAGTATTTAGGTCAAGGCATGACTACAATCAACATTGCCAAGACACTTTATCATGATCATCGCACAATCAAGAAGTATGTAGCTGATTCACAGCACACACATGTGCGTGCTGATAAGGAAAAATTGAGGACTCTTTCCAACAGGCAATTGCATCAGGTTAAAAGAGCAGCTGCTAAAATGCCTTGTCATAGCAGCAGACAAGTTTTTGAAGCTTCTGGTGCCTCCAACGTCCCCCGAACAACAAGATGCAGGGTCCTTCAGAGCTTTGCATCTGTGCGTAAGCCATCCTGTCGACCACCTCTATCCACTGCACACAACCAGAAACGGCTCTAGTGGGCCAAACGATACATGAAGACTGACTTCCAAACTGTTTTGTTCACCGATGAGTGCCGTGCAACGCTCGATGGTCCAGATAGATGGAGTGGAGGATGGCTGGTTGATGGACACCCCATGAAAACACGGTTAAGGCGCCAACAAGGAGGAGGTGGAGTAATGTTTTGGGCTGGAATCATGGGGAGAGAGATTGTCGGCCCCTTTAGGATCCCTGAAGGGGTCAAGATGAACTCCATAATCTATGTGGAGTTTCTAAAACAGCACTTCCTGCCATGGTTCAGGAGGAAGAACCGTGCATTCCGCAGCAAGATCATTTTCATGCATGATAATGCACCGTCTCATGCTGCAAATAACACATCTGCATCTCTGGCTGCTATGGGCATAAAAGAGGACAAACTTATTGTGTAGCCACCATCTTCTCCTGACCTCAACCTCATTGAGAACCTCTGGAGCATCATCAAAAGGAGTGTCTAAGATGGCGGGAGGCAGGTCACATCTAAGCAACAGCTCTGGGAGGGTATTCTGTCCACATGCAAAACAATTGAAGCACAAACCATCCAAAAACTGACAAATTCAATGGACGAGAGAGTTCAGAAGCTTCTTTCAAACAAGGGGTCCTATGTGCAAATGTAACATCACCTAGAATTAAGTTTTGACTTGGAAACTGTTTGATTTCATTTTGTGATAAGCTGATAATGCTTAGAATTTCACAATTGACCATATTGTTTTTCAAAATAAAAATAAAGAGGTTGAAAACTGCTGGGCATAATAATTTGGAACATGCATTTTGAGTGCACTTTGAGTGTTTATTTTTAAAAATATACTGTTTTCATAGGCAGTTTGATCAAAAACATTTCAATTCTACTCGAATAGTAGATGACTGGAAAATAACAATGACTATAATTGATAAAGTTAATTTAGGAAAATATGAAAAAATATTTTTTGCATAATATTTTGGAACACAGTGTCGTTTGGATTGCGAGAGCCCCCGAGCCACATACTGTAATTACTCCAGATGTGTCACCTCTAGTTACTAAATCACTGACGGTGAAGGCTGTTGGGCTGGAGGGCGATCATTTTAGTAGATATGTTCTTGCCTACAGTCACATTTTTTCTGTACAGTAGTTAGAACCAAAGCTCACGGAACGATTGCGGTCGCAGGTGTTTAGGCGGCCCAGGGATCTCAGCCAATAGCGGCGGCCAAACAACTGCTGTGGGGCCCGGTGCAAACGCTGGTATCGGGCCCCCCGCCAAGGATAGCACTTTCAATTGTATTGGCATCACAGATGGCATTCTCCCACTGTGTCTGCGCTCTGATGTGTCAGCACACTAGAGCGCAATGACATCACTACTGCACACTGTGCTGAGATGTGCAGAGTGGCAGAAGATTGGACACACGCTGAGGAGACCGCAGTAGCGGGGGAACAAGGAGAAGTGAATATGTATTTAATCACAGTGGCCAGAGGACTATGGGGGTGCATTAACCCCTTCACGACCATGGACGGATATATCCGTCATGGAGCGTGTCCCGTTAAGCCCCACCCCCTGCCGCGGGCAGGCGGCGGCGGTCGGCACACATGTCAGCTGTTTTCAACAAATGGCCCCCAAAGGTTAGTAGGAAATTCTAAATGGCCCCCGGCAGTAAAAAGGTTCCCCACCCCTGTTGTAGAGTGAAAATAGCAAATCTGCCATTTTAGTGCCCAACACCTAGTGGCCAGCTTGTGCTCCACGAGACATGCAAACCGTAAATGTTTATGTGGGTTCTTCCCTGTGGCAATGCCAAACGTGGATAATGACAGTGTCTGGGTACACTGCAAGGCTGAGATGCATCGAGGACATTTGGCTTTGGGATTTTGATGGATTGGATTATGAAGCCATATCTCTTTATCAAGAATCTTTCAGCTACAACCATTGTGGAAATCCTCCATTTTTCCACTCACAGAGAAGTAGTTTGGTATAATTTTATCTTACAAAATATTATTTGATGGTTATTATTCCAATACACGGGAGGCAAAATGAACATCCTGGTCTACTGGTTCCTGCTCTGGGGTCTACTCTTAGATTGTAAATGTTTTTTGTTGGAGTAAATAATTACAATTTGTATACCTTGTAAGTTTGTAAGTTCTTTAGCTATGTTATGCTCGCGTTTGAAAGCATGAGTGGACCCACTGGACCACAGCACTGGCGTAACTAAGTGACTACCTCATCTTCACTAGAGCTTCTGTTGGTGATGGAAGGCTTGCAAGCAGGTTTCCACTGACTGCAAGTAGATCAGGATCTGGTCTTGTTGTTCCTATTAATGGACAATCTCTTCCTCAATACCCGTGAGCTAAGGAGTTCTGGAGCCAGTGGGATCCATGGCCTGGGCAAACTGTTATGCTTGCTGGTGCAAACAGGAGTAGGCCCACTGGGCCGCAGCACTGTCTCAACCAGGAGGGGCATGACTCAGCGACTACCTTGGCTTCATTAGAGCCTTTGATGGTGAGGATAGGCTTGTGCTGGAAGGTAGATGCCAGGTTTTACTCCAGGAAATCCCAGTACTGCAACAGCTGGCCTCAGGGGTTGGGGATGAGATACTGACAGTCAATGCTGCTCCAGCAGGCACAGCTGGTATAGATGAATGTAGTAGGTATGATATGCATAGCTTATATAGATAGATGTAGCAGGGTTGCCAGGCACAGCGAGTACTAGGATACAGACACGTGTTCACTCACAGAGCATAAGACTCCGCAAACGGAATAGGACTTGACAACTAGCAATATGTCTCTGAGGATAGAACACGTTGCCCAAGTACCTCTGACGTGCCCACCTGGGCCGTGGGTGACTCGTCACCAGGCTGCGGTTCTGCTGCTGATCAGGCAACGCGGTGGCGTGGCCCGGTTCTGTGACCCCGGCGGTGGTGTTTAATAAAGATATACGGGATGATGGTTGATTTGTGACGTCACCTGTGGTATGCGGCAATATAGGTGCCGCCGCTTCGGGATTGGGGAACCTCTGGGGCTGATGGTGACGCAGCTTGGATGGTGTAACTCTCCACAGGTAGAGCTGGGCCCCAGGGCAGAGGGGGTGGTAGTAGTAGTCTATTATGGTGGGCGCAGGCGAATAATGGAGCGACTCAGGGGTGCAGTCAATAGGTGTTTACTCACTGTAGCCTCACGGATAGTTTGGAGGTTGTGTCCGGTGCACCTTTCTTTATGTATGCTTTCTCTGGCCGACTTCTGCGCTGGCTTCTCCCTCCTGCCATGCGCACTCTCCCACTGAACCCTGTTCCAGTGCTTGTGAACCCTATCGGGCGGCGTGAAGCGCTATCTCTTTGGTCCTTTTTGGGTCACCTTCCAACGAATTCGTGTGCGGTGGTAGCTTTGGTGCTTGACGTCACCTCAGTCACTGGTTTTACAAGGGAGCCCGTGGGTTTAATCTCCGCTAGCCTAGGAACCAGTTCCTGATTTGCGACCATGTCCCTCCACTTTATTATGTGTAGAACAAGGCCACGGGGTAGTGTAGTAATTCTCCTGGTCTCTGGGACCTTTCTGTTTGAGCCCGTGCCGAGCGGTACCAGCTTCAGACCATGGGTCTTAGCTCCTCCACTGCTCCTCACCTGACTTGATCTTTAGACTGTTCTAACTTCCTCCACATGACACCTCTGTTCCCACTCAGCTGACTTCACCCCCCGGTCTGGTTCAGGTATAATCACGCCCTCACCATGTTTGGTGATGTGTTGCTAAGTGAGTGTGCTGTGCTTGTGCATGAACCTGCATTGACCTCTTCTTCCATACCCAGGATGGGATACCACACCTCTGGCTGAGGTGCAGTACCTCTCTGGTGACTGAAGCCTCAGGGGCGCCACACCTCCCCTAAGGGGAGGATTCCTTACATACCTAGTGCCTCTCAGCTATAGGCTAGGAGGCACTTCCAGGTTGGGGCACACTGGCCCTTTAATAATAGGTGTGCCAATGCCCTAAGCATGCTCCCAGGAGACCTGCATGGCATGTGCAGGCCCTGGGAAATGGTGGCAGGGACCGGGGAAATTGAAGCCAACGCTGGGCGACAAGAAAGTAAGTGTGCTAGCGTCTCCGCTGGGGAAAGCGGACAGAACCATGCAGGAACGCCGGTAACAGCCTTACAGTGCACCGCCTTGTGTCCCCCCCCCCCCACCTTTTCCAGGCCTGAAAGGAATCTTTTTCAGCACAAGATGGGCATTACTGTTCTCCACCAAACCCCATTCAGTCAACCAAAAAGAAAGTTTTACCTTTCACTTTTTTCATGGCAAGGATGCCTTTTGCCTCAAAGACACATTTCACACTTACCGGTGAAGGCAGGGTACCAGGATTTCTGAAGTAGAGGCTCAGGACGACCGGCTTGAGGAAGAACACATGAAAGGAGTTGGGATTCCGCAAGGAGGCTAAAATCTTCAGCTTATAGAACACAGTGTTGATCTTTTGAAGCACCTAGAAGGGACAACTTGAAAGAAGGCATTTTGAAACCGACATATCTAGAAGAGAGCCACACCTTGACTCTAGGACAGAACGAAGGAGGATCCAGGCATCACTTTTCTGCATGGCTTTTCATTCTATTGGAGGACTGCTCCAGGTAGGCCTTGGTCTTCACCTAGACTTTGGAGAACCCCTTGACAAGAACATCGGAGGTAGGATTGCCGGAGGTGATAACCACAGGGAGAGTGTTCTTGGGCTGCTGTCCATATACGATGAGGAATTGAGAGTTACTGGATGACTCACGTGATTATTATAGGAGCACTCCGCCCATGGTAGAAGCTTGACCCAATCGCTGTGGTGTTCATTAACAAAGTACCACAGGAAATTTGTCAGAACTGAGATGTGACTTGGACACCTCTATCAGACACAATGTGGAGATTAAAGGGTGCTTTACACGCTGCGACATCAGCCGTCCAATAGTAGAGGAGGGGTGGAGGTGAGCGGGACGTAACATCCCGCCCACCTCTTTCATTCCTCATTGCGGGCGGGACGCAGGTAAGGAGAGGTTCCTCGTTCCTGCGGTGTCACACATAGCGATGTGTGCTGCCGCAGGAACGACGAACAACATCGTTACTGCAGCAGCAACGATAATTGAGCTTAGGGGGGGCATGTCACCAATTAGCGATTTTCAACGTTTTTGCAACGATTCAAAATCACTAATAGGTGTCACACGCACGACATCGCTAACGCGGCCGCATGTGCGTCACAAAATTCGTCACCCCCAACGAGATCGCTTTAGTGATGTCGTAGTGTGTAAAGCGGCCTGAACTCTATCTCTGGCAACAAGCCAAGGTGTAATGCAGGTATATATGGACACAGGGCGTCGGGATAAGGATTAGCAGCTGAATTGCCAAGGTGTTCGCAGGTTCCTAGAGGGGAAAGCTTTAACCCTGACAGAGAACATACCTGAAACTCAATTCACATCAGGGAAAAAAGAATGAAATATCAAGGAGCAATTAGCGCAGGAAAATGCAACAACCTTCTGCAGCCGGTCTGTCACCATGACAGTATCGGCACACCTCTAGAGCTATCTTGATCACCAACAATTCTCGGTTATCAATTGACTAGTTGCGCTCAGGAGCAGAGAAGCCCTTGAAGAAGAAACAACAGGTTACCCACTTACCAGAAGCCGACTTCTGCGTGGGGATCACACCGGCCCTTGAGGACAAAGCATCCTTTTCCAAGAAGAACTGTCTGTTAATCTCTGTTCTATGTAGTGGCGGAGCTGATGAGAATGTCTACTTGAGGGTGATAAATGGACTCGCCCCTTCAGAAATACACATCTTAGGATTCCCCCCTGTGAGTCAGGGCCGTGATAGGGAGAATCTGATGCAAGAATTGAGGAATGAATTGGCAGTAATAATTTGTGAAACCCAGGAACTGCTGAATCACGTTCACTCCGTCAGGACGAAGCCATACTTCAGAACTGCTGACACCTTCTCCGGATCCATATTAAAACTGGTGTCTGAGAATATGTAGCCCAGGAAAAGAAATGAAGTGCATTCAAAAAGGTACTTCTCGAATTTGGCATATAAACAATTCTACAATCTATGTAGAACCTGGCCAATATTACTCCTGTGCGTTGTCAGATTAGGTGAGAATACCAGAATGTCATCCAGATACACCACTGCGCTTGAGTAGAGCAGATTTCAGAAGATATGGTTCACTAATTCCTGGAAAACCGCCACAGCATTGAGGAGTCCGAATGGCATTACCTAAAACTCATAGTGGCCACCATGGCTATTAAAGGCAGGCTTCCCTTTGTCTCCCGACCATATACGGACAAGGTTGTATGCACCACGGAGGTCGAGCTCGGAGAAGATTCTGGAACTTTGGATATGGTTGAACACCTCCAGTATAAACAGCAGAGGATACTTATTCTTTACCTTGATATGGTTGAGACCTTTATAATCTACACAGGGGGGCAGAGGACCATCTTTTTTTTTTTTTTTTTTTTTTTTTTTAAAGAAGAAGAACCCGGTTCCATCTGATAAGGACTTCTGGACAAATGCCCTTGCCAGATTCTCCTTGATTTGCTCTGGCAAGGCTTGGCTTTTTGCCTGGGACTGAGGGTAGACATGGCCGATGGGAGGTGAGAAACCAGAAAGTATGTTGATAAGGCAATCATATGGCCTGAGTGGAGGAAGAGTCTCAGCCTCCTCTTGTCAAAGACATCAGCATAAACGCAGCAGGCGGATGGCAGACCCAGAAGATTTGAGGGCATCACTGGTCATCGGGCATGACGGACTGAAATGAGACATTTTTCTGAACAGAGCTGACTGCATCTGAGCACATCTCCGGATCGCCAGTCCAAGACAGACTCGTTAATCTGAAGCCATGCCAGAGCCAGTAGTATTGGGTGCGACGGTCCTGCAAATTTATAGAAGGCGATCTTCCTTGAGTGCAGCATTTCCACCCAGAGTTCAACTTGTTCAGTGATGAACAGGTTAGTCTCCTACAGACGTTTTACATCCACGGATGAAACTGCTATAGGAGCTTGAAGTCATTGAATTGGAATCTGTTACTGATCCACAATGGGCTGTTGTATGAAGTTTTCGGCAGAACTAGTGTCCAGATAGGCCAACTCAGTGAATCACAGGATACGGACACAGATAATAATAATAATTTATTCATTTATATATCGCTATTAATTCCATAGCGCTTTACATACATTGGGAACACTGTCCCCATTGGGGCTCAATCTAAATTCCCTATCTGAATGTCTTTGGAGTGTGGGAGGAAACCAGAGTACCCGGAGGGAACCCACGCAAACACGGGGAGAACATACAAACGCCTTGCAGATGGTGTCCTTGGTGGGAGTTGAACCCAGGACCTCAGCGCTGCAAGACTGCAGTGCTAACCACTGAGCCACCGTGCCGCCTGTGATATGGATAAATACAGAGAGGACTTGCTTTCATCTAGGATAGCCTCTCCTACGGACCCTAGGCTTGGAAGTTTCCCTGCTTCAAAGGACATAAACGTATGTGACTGTGTTGCGATGGTTCACTGGACGAGGCTTTGCCAGGTTCACGTTATCTACCTTCATGCACTCAGAGAAAGCAGCAGGAACTGCAGTTTTTAGAACCTGAGATAAATGCGGACAGCCAGAGATACCAAGTCGTCCAGGGAATATGGTATATTATGGCCCGCCAGTTCGTCTTTGCTTCTGCAGGACAGAACCTCTCAGAATGAAGCCACCAGTGCCTCATTATTCCAGCCTAGTTTGGAAGTGCGGAAATGAATAGCATAGTGGCCTATGGTGAGAATTTCGTGGCAGTCTATGGAGTGCAGATTCTACCCGGTTCTTTGATTATCTTGCAGAATGCCCCCTGAAGATTTGTACATCCGATACGACAGGCTGAATCCTCTACTATAATTAATTGATCTAAGCAAGGGGCTCACCGTTCATATCTGACATCATAAAGGCTACTTTGGACCTGTCCAAAATTAATAAAAGTTCAAAGTGCATGGAGCACTGATTTTATGAATCTTTCTTCATTGCTTGGGGTCACCGTTAGACCACAGAGGAGCATAGATGAGGACCAAAGATTGGAGCTGGATATGGTGTCGGGGTGGCGACTACAACTAGGACAAGATCGAGTGGAGGCATTGGGGTGAAGGCTTTCAAGCAAGTGTCCACTGACTGCAAATAGTTCAGGATCCAGTCTTGTTCCCATTGACGGACAATCTTGCTGCGAGATGAAATGTTCTGGAGTCAGTGGGATCCATGGCTTGGGCAAACTATGCTTGTGGGCGCGAACGGGAGTGGGCCCACTGGGCTGCAGCACCATCTCAACCAGGAGGAGCATAACTAAGCAGATATCTCGGCTTCATTAGAGCTTTTGATGGTGAGGATAGGCTTGTGCTGGAAGGTGGATGCCAAGGGCTATTCCAGGGTGTCCTGTCACTGCAACAGCTGACCCCTGGGATCCTGGATTGGTTACTAACAGTCACTGATGTGGTTGGGTGCAGGCGCAGTGGATACAGCTGATACGACAGGTGCAGCAAATATGGTAGACACAGCTGATATAGATAGATAAATGCAGCAGGTTTCCCGGGCATTGTGGATACCAGGATACAGACACATGTTCGCACACACAGAACATAAGACTCAGCAAATGGAACAGGAACTGAGAGCTAGCAACACTTCTCTAAGGATTGACCATGTTGCCTAGGCACTTCCCATAGGGGGAGGCTACATTAAGTACCTAGTGCCTCTTAGCCAGAAGTTGAGAGGCACTTCCTGGTTAGGGTATGCTGGACCTTTAAGAATAGGTGCACGGATGCCTTAAGCACACTCAAAGGAGATTTGCATGGCATGCGCAGGTCCTGGGAGACAGCAGCAGGGATAGAGGCCATGGAAGACATTGTTGGGCGGCCGGGAAGGTAAGTATGCAGTGATGTCTGTAACGTTTCAAGCTATCTTATAAATGATATCCTTAAATTTGTATATATTATTAAAAATATTTTTTCTTATTGGCAGATGAATCTACCAGGAGATTAGAAGCACAACTGACATATTCAATTTTTAAATCAGATGACTTTGATATCACACAAGATATAACTGAAGTGAATGCCTCATCAAATCAAAGTGCTCTCACAGCAGAGAAGCCGTTCTCAACTTCAGCATATGGAAAAATCCATAAAATTCACACAGGGGAAAAAAGACTTTCTTCAGAGTCTGTTATGTTCCAGAGAACTGACACAGGGGAGAAGCCATATTCATGTTCTGAATGTGAAAAATGTTTTAACCAAAAATCAAATCTTGTTAGACACCAGAGAATTCACACAGGGGAGAAGCCTTTTACATGTTCAGAATGTGGGATATCTTTTGCATGTAAATCACATCTTGTTACACATCAGAGAATTCACACAGGGGAGAAGCCATATTCATGTTCTGAATGTGGAAAATGTTATAAGCAAAAATCATATCTTGTTACACATCAGAGAACTCACACAGGGGAGAAACCTTTTAAATGTTCAGAATGTGGGATATGTTTTGCACGTAAAATAGCTTGTGTTACACATCAGATAATTCACACAGGGGAGAAGCCATATTCATGTTTTGAATGTGGAAAATGTTTTAACAAAAAATCACATCTTGTTACTCACCAGAGAATTCACACAGGGGAGAAGCCTTTTACATGTTCAGAATGTGGGAAATGTTTTGCAGATGAATCAAATTTTGCTAAACACAAAAGAAGTCACACAGGGGAGAAAATATTTTCTTCAGAGTCTATGTTCCAGAGAAATCACACAGGGGAGAAGCCATATTCATGTTCTGAATGTGGAAAATATTTTAACCAAAAATCACATCTTGTTACTCACCAGAGAATTCACACAGAGGAGAAACCCTTGTGCTCAGAATGAGGGTAATGTTTTACACACAAATAGCATCATTTTAAACATCACAAAATTCACAAGGGTTGAAGCCATTATCATACCTAGAAGTTGAGAAATGTTTTACTTGAAAATTATAGTTTGTTACCAACTAATTATCCAATGTTGTCCTAAATGACTGATGATGATAAATATAAGCCACCTGTGTGTAATCAAGTCTCCGTATAAATGCACCTGCTCTGTGATAGTCTCAGTGTTCTGTTTAAAGTGCAGAGAGCATCATGAAGACCAAAGAACACAACAGGTAGGTCCGTGATACTGTTGTGAAGACGTTTAAAGCTGGATTTGGTTACAAAAAGATTTCCAAAACTTTAAACATACCAAGGAGCACTATGCAAGCGATCATATTGAAATGGAAGGAATATCATACCACCGCAAGTCTACCAAGACCTGGCCGTCCATTCAAGCTTTCATCTCAAACAAGGAGAAGACTGATCAGAGATACAGCCAAGAGGCCCATGATCGCTCTGGATGAACGGCAGAGATCTAGAGCTAAGGTGGGAGAGTCTGTCCATAGGACAACAATCAGTCGTACACTGCACAAATCTGGCCTTTATGGAAGAGTGGCAAAGTCATTTCTCAAAGATATCCATTAAAAGTGTCATTTAAAATTTGCCACAAGGCACCTGGGAGACACATCAAACATGTGGAAGAAGGTGCTCTGGTCAGATAAAACCAAAGTCGAACTATTTGGGCACAATGCCAAACGATATGTTTGGCGTAAAAGTAACACAACTCGTCACCCTGAACACCCCATCCCCACTGTCAAACATGGTGGTGGCAGCATCATGGTTTGGGCCTGCTTTTCTTCAGCAGGGACAGGGAAGATGGTTAAAATTGATGGGAAGATGGATGGAGCCAAATACAGGAATATTCTTGAAGAAAACCTGCTGGAGTCTGCAAAGGACCTGAGACTGGGACAGAGATTTGTCTTCCAACAAGACAATGATCCCAAACATAAAGCAAAATCTACAATGGAATGGTTCACAAATAAACGTATCAAGGTTTCGTTAGAATGGCCAAGTCACAGTCCAGACCTGAATCCAATCGAGAATCTGTGGAAAGAGCTGAAAACTGCTGTTCACAAACGCTCTCCATCCAACCTCACTCAGCTCCAGCTGTTTACAAAGGAAGAATGGGCAAGAATTTCAGTCTCTCGATGTGCAAAACTGATAGACACATACCTTAAGCGACTTGTGCTGTAATCACAGCAAAAGGTGGCGCTATAAAGTATTAACTTAAAGGGGACGAATAATATTGCACGCCCCAATTTTCCGTTATTTTTTTAAAAAGTTTAAAATATGCAATCATTTTCGTTCAACTTCACAATTGTGTCCTACTTGTTGAAGATTCTTCACAATAACATTAAAATGTTTATCTTTTATGTTTGAAGCCTGAAATGTGACTTACCCACACTTTGCACTGACGAGGGGCAATCACCCCCGAAACACCGTGTCTGCAAATTGGGATTCTGATCTGGTATATATCCTATGTCATATGAAAAGGCTTGTTAAAAAGCCACTTTTGACTTTTAGGATTGCTATTTCCAATAGGTGGCGCTAGAGTTTGTCTCCTTTCCTGGAGTGACAATTTGGAAAAGGTTGAAAAATTCAAGGGGGCCAAATACTTTCGCAAGGCACTGTAGATGGCTACAAGAAATGTTTGGAGGCTCATCAATGCCAAAGGGTGTACAACCATGTATTTATAAGGGGTGTAACCAAGTATTAATTAGGGGCCTTTATTGCTGCACATGCTGTTTATTCTGTTTCATCTTTGAAATTGCAACATGTAAGTTGATAATGTTTTATTGTTGTATTTTGGACCACTAATTAAAAATACTGAGGATATAATTTTGGTGCATTTCCATTTATTTCTGAAGATATTGTACAGTCTATAAAAAATGAAAAGGTGCCAATAATGGTGAGCAGCACTGTATATTGTAAATATTGATGGGTGATCCCCCCGATGATCAGGGAGCCTCACCCGATCATATTGTAAAGATCGGGATCGAGATAACATGGTCTTGTGTCCGATCACTGATCTTGGACTACAGTCATGTGATGGGGGGGCTGTAAAATAAAGAATATAGTTAATAATAAAAATTGTCATTATACTTACAGGTCCCACGACGCATCCCGCAGACTTTGTCTCCCGTCTGTTTCTGCTTCAGAGTCCAATCATTGCTGCACCTTCCCGGTAACCATTGCTGACTAAAAGGACCTTCCGTGACGTCATAATCATGTGACTAGACAAGTGTGAATGTTGTATTACCTCATTGGCTACAGAATGGTCACATGGTTTTGACGTCATCAAAGATCCTGTTACCTAAACTTGGATTATCACTGTGCGAGTGTCGCATCATGGTGCACAATCTCCCGACAGGAACGAGTCAGCTGCATGTGTTTCCATGCAGCTGATGCGCTCCTGTCCAGAGATTGTCAGGCCGTCTGGGGCGATGCAATGCGACTGCATGAGTCATACCCTCACTGTCAGCCTGCTTGATGTAGCAGAGCTGACATGGCGGTCTCTGCTTCTCACTGTCTATAGACTGTCTGTACAGAGTGATGAAGCAGAGTTGACAATCCTTTACCTTTTGGATTATGTCGGACTAAGTATTTTTTTTTTTTTAATAACTTTTTTTTTTTTGTTTTATTGTTAATGAAGAAAAAATTTTTTTTTTACTGTTTACTAGAAATTCATGGTGGCCATGTCCAATTTGGCGTGACACCATGATTTTCGGGTTTAGTACCAGCTGAGAATACAATGCTGGTATTAACCTTTTCATTACCCAGCGTGCCATCGCCATCAGGGCTGCTGGACGAGCCGGGTAAAGCACCTGGAAATGGCGCTAAGAAACAATGTGCCATTTCCAGGGGCGGCTGCGAGCTGACGAGATTCCCAGCCCCCAGCTGCCTGGCTTTACCTGACTGGTGATCAAACTACGACGGAGCCCACACATTTTATTTTTTAATTAAGTAATTTAAAAAAAAAAAAATATATTAACCCCTTCACCCCCGGCCACTAAAACACCCTAATGACCGGGCCATTTTTTGCAATTCTGACCAGTGTCACTTTGACAGGTTATAACTCTGGAACGCTTCAACGGATCCCGGCGATTCTGACATTGTTTTTTCGTGACATATTGTACTTCATGATAGTGGTAAATTTAGGCTGATATTTTTTGCGTTTATTTGTGAAAATTTTGGAAATTTGGCGAAAATTTTGCAATTTTTAAACTTTGAAATTTTATGCCTATAAATCTGGGAGATATGTCACACAAAATAGTTACTACATAACATTTCCCACTTGTCTACTTTAGACCAGCGCAATTTTCGAAACAAAATTTTTTTTCGTTAGAAAGTTAGAAGGGGTCAAAGTTCATCAGCAATTTCTCATTTTTCCAACAAAATTTACAAAACCATTTTTTTTAGGGACCACATCACATTTGAGGTGACTTTGAGAGGCCGAGGTGACAGAAAATACCCCAAAGTGACCCCATTCTAAAAACTGCACCCCTCACACTGCTCAAAACTAAATCTAAGAAGTCTATTAACCCTTTAGGTACTTCACAGGAACCAAAGCCATGTGGAAGGAAAAAATTAAAATTTTACTTTTTTACATGAAAATGTTACTTTAGCCATAAAAATTTACATTTTCACAAGGGAGAAAAGAGAAAGTGCACCCTACAATTTATTGTGCAATTTCTCCTGAGTACGCTGATACCCCATGTGTGGTAAAAATCAATTGTTTGGGCGCACGGCAGAGCTCGGAAGGTAAGGAGCGCCATTCGAATTTTTGAAAGCAAAATTAGCTGGACTCATTATTGGACGCCATGTCGGGTTTGGAGACCCGTTGAGGTGCCTAAACAATGGAGCTCCCACACAAGTGACCCCATTTTGGAAACTAGACCCCTCATGGAATTTATCTAGATGTTTAGTGAGCACTTTGAACCCCTGGGGGCTTCACAGAAGTTTATTACATTGTGCCGAGAAAATATTTTTATTTTTTTTACCACAAAATTGTTACTTCAACCAGGTAGCTTTTTTTTTCACAAGGGTATTAGGAAAAAACACAATAAAACGTATTGTGCAATTTCTCCTGAGTACGCCGATATCTCATATGTGGTGGAAATCAATTGTTTGGGCGCACAGCAGGGCTCAGAAGGCAAGGAGGGCCATTTGACTTTTCGAACGCAAAATTGTCTGGAATCGTTAGTGGATGCCATGTTGCGTTTGGAGACCCCCTGAGGTGCCTAAACAATGGAGCACCCCCACAAGTGACCCCATTTTGGAAACTAGACCCCTCATGAAATTTATCTAGATGTTTAGTGTGCACTTTGAACCCCTGGGGGTTTCACAGAAGTTTATTACATTGTGCCGAGAAATTTTTTTTTTTTTTTTTTTTACCACAAAATTGTTACTTCAACCAGGTAGCTTTTTTTTTCACAAGGGTATTAGGAAAAAACACACAATAAAACGTATTGTGCAATTTCTTCTGAGTACGCCGATATCTCATATGTGGTGGAAATCAATTGTTTGGGCGCACAGCAGGGCTCAGAAGGCAAGGAGGGCCATTTGACTTTTCGAACGCAAAATTGTCTGGAATCGTTAGCGGATGCCATGTTGCGTTTGGAGACCCCCTGAGGTGCCTAAACAATGGAGCACCCCCACAAGTGACCCCATTTTGGAAACTAGACCCCTCATGGAATTTATCTAGATGTTTAGTGAGCACCTTTATCCCCCAGGTGCTTCACATTAGATTGGAACATTGAGCCGAGAAAATAAAAAAATCTTATTTTCTCAACAAAAATGTTCTTTGAGTTAAAAATTTTTAATTTTCCCAAGCATATCAGGAAAAATTGCCCCATATAATTTGTTGTGCAATTTCTCCTGAGTACGCAGATACCCCATATGTGGTGGAAAACCACTGTTTAGGCGCATGGCAGGGCTCAGACGGGAAGAAGTGACATTTTGGAGTGCAGATTTTGAGGAATGATCTGCGGGTGTCAAGTCGCATTTGGAGAGCCCCTGATGTGCCTAAACAGTGGAAACCCCCCACATGTAACCCCAATTTGGAAACTAGAACCCCCAAGGAACCTATGTAGATATGTGCTGAGCATTTTGAACCCCCATGTCCCCCATATTGATCCAGAGGAAGGCAAAAACACCATGCATCAAAAACTCCACATTAGGGGAAAAATTCCTTCCCGACTCCTCATATGGCAATCAGACTAGTTCCCTGGATCAATGCCCCATCCCAAAATTAGTGTTGCGTCTTGAAGATGAAAGTATGTGTTTTTATTACGGGAGTGAACGTCAGGTTGGCATGTGTTGGAGATAATGTCAAGTTGGCATGGGAGTGCTTTTTTTTTTTTTTAATTTTTTTTTTTTTTTTGGCTGTGTGTGTTATGTGAGTTGAGGGGAATAAGTCAGAATGGTATGTGTGAGTGCCGTTTTTTTTTTTGTGTGTGTATGTTGTGTGAGTTGTGGGGAGTATGTCAGGTTGGCATGTATGTATGGTAGATTCTGAAACAGTCCGGGATGCAGAGTCCAGGTGTGTCGGGGCAGGTGTCGCATTGCCATGTTGTGTCCTTTCTAATCCCGTTCCTGTGGCACACTCTACACTTTCTCTGTGTCCTACCTTTTCTGGCTGCTTGCGGGACCTTGCCTAGGAAATGTTGCCCTCGTACAAAACGAGAACCTTCAGTTCCAGAGGTACTGGGGGCCGCTGCCTCCTGATCTCCAAACATCAGGGCCTTGACCACTACCTCCTGGAAGTGAAGGAAGGTGTTGGTGCTGCCTGCACATCGTGATAGCACGAACGCGTTGTACAGTGCCATCTGTACGAGGTGCACAGCCAGCTTCTTGTACCACACCTTAGCCTTTCGTGCTGCACTGTAGGGCTGGAGGACTTGATCAGAGAGATCAACTCCCCCCATGTACCGGTTGTACCCCAGGACACAGTTAGGTTTCTGGACCTGTGAAAGAGAACCCCGAACTGTGGTGGTGGTGGTGCCAGGATCATGGATTGTGGTCAACAAAAAGACGTCCCTCTTGTCTCTGAACTTGACCACAAGCATGTTGTCGCTACACTGGGCTCTGCTCTCGCCCTTTCGGAGCAGCTGCCCAGTTAGCGACGTAGGGAGACCCCTCTGGTTTCTGCGCACAGTACCGCACGCTGCAGTAGCTCTGGCAGAGAGGGATCTGAATAGTGGGATGCTGGTATAAAAGTTATCAACATACAAGTGATAACCCTTATCCAGCAGTGGGTGCACCAAATCCCACACTATTTTCCCACTCACCCCCAGAGAAGGTGGGCATTCTGGGGGTTCGATCTGGGTGTCTTTTCCCTCATAAACTCTAAACCTGAGAGTATACCCTGAGGTACTCTCGCAGAGTTTATAGAGTTTGATTCCATACCTGGCCCTCTTGTTGGGCAGGTACTGACGGAATCCCAGCCTTCCCTTGAAGTGGATGAGGGTTTCATCCACGCAGATTTCCCTTTCGGGAATGTACACTTCAGCAAACTTGTTGCTGAAGTGATCGATGACCGGACGAATTTTGAAAAGTCTTTCAAAATTCGGGTCATCTCGGGGAAGACACTCCGAATTGTCCCTGAAATGGAGAAATTTATGGATTGACTCGAAACGGTGACGGGTCATTACCATGCGAAATACTGGAGTGTTATTTAAAATATCTACACTCCAGTATTTGCGGATTTCAGGCTTCTTCACCAACCCCATATGAAGAACCAGACCCCAGAACTTCATCATTTCAACTGCGTCAATGGGAGACCAGTCAGAAAATGAGGAAGCAGCGTTTTGAGCCAAAAAACGTTCGGCGTACAAATTGGTTTGCACCACCATGAGACTTATGAACTGCTCAGTGAAAAAGACTTTGAAAAAATCTAGTTCACTGAGGTTGGCAGTCTCAAACTGGATTCCTGATTGGGGGATGAAGTCCGGAATCCGTGGTGCAAAGTTTGCAGGGGCCGGGGACCAGAGGGGATCACTAGTGCTAGGCTGGGGGGCACTAGCACTAGTGCTGGTTTGGGGGGGCAGTAGCACTAGTGCTGGATTGGGGGGCAGTAGCACTAGTGCTGGATTGGGGGGCAGTAGCACTAGTGCTGGATTGGGGGGCAGTAGCACTAGTGCTGGATTGGGGGTCACTCACTCTTGGCTGATGTCCACTTCTTCTTCTGCGGCTTCTTCGTACTTCTTCTTCTTCACTGAAGGAGGAGGAAGAGGAGTCGGAGTGGGACGAGTACAAGAATGTGGGGTCTTCTCCCTCACTCTCGGTTTCGGAGGCAATATGGTCATATGCCTCCTGGGCTGAAAAAAGTTGTGGTCGGGATGAGCGGCGCAAGTGGGACATTGTGTAGGGTGTGTGGGGGCGTGGAAAAAAAAACAAAAAAACCCAACAAACTAAACTTTATTAGTGTGTGTGTGTGTGTGTGTGTGTGTGTGTGTGTGTGTGTGTTTCTTTATTTTCTTTGAGTAGACAAATAAAAAATCTAGAAAGAAAAAGAAAATAACTAGATTTAAAATTTGGAATCATAAAAATGAAACATACTAAAAAGGCGTCCGTAAAAGAAAAAAAAAAAAATCCTGCGCTAAACTGAGCTCGGATGCAGATCCGTGATATGCATCATGGATCTGCGCTCGGCGGATAAGGTGTAAAAAGCAATCACTGATACGGGAAAAAAAAAAAAAAAATCCTGCGCTAAACTGAGCTCGGATGCAGATCCGTGATATGCATCATGGATCTGCGCTCGGCGGATAAGGTGTAAAAAGCAATCACTGATACGGGAAAAAAAAAAAAAAATCCTGCGCTAAACTGAGCTCGGACGCAGATCCGTGATATGCATCATGGATCTGCGCTCGGCGGATAAGGTGTAAAAAGCAATCACTGATACGGGAAAAAAAAAAAAAATCCTGCGCTAAACTGAGCTCGGACGCAGATCCGTGATATGCATCATGGATCTGCGCTCGGCGGATAAGGTGTAAAAAGCAATCACTGATACGGAAAAAAAAAAATAAATCCTGCGCTAAACTGAGCTCGGACGCAGATCCGTGATATGCATCATGGATCTGCGCTCGGCGGATAAGGTGTAAAAAGCAATCATTGATACGGGGAAAAAAAAAAAAAATCCTGCGCTAAACTGAGCTCGGACGCAGATCCGTGATATGCATCATGGATCTGCGCTCGGCGGCTGCAGGACGCACAGACAGATGAAATACAAAAAAAAAAAAGCAACAAGGGAAAAAAAAAATAAATAAATTATACTCACAGGACCAGCAGGAATATCAGTCACCAGACTGCAGAAGGTACAGAAGGAAGCTAGGACCCAGGAAGACGCAGATGAGTCTGGATGATGAAGCCGTCAGACACTCAGGCAGGAGGATCCAGACAGCGGCAGCAGCAGGTAAGGGGACGACAGGGGGGGACAGGAGAAGCCGAGGGGGGGACAGGAGAAGCCGAGGGGGGGGGGCACGAGAAGCCGAGGGGGGGTGTTACAGAGCGATCAGAGTGGGGGAAGGGGCAGATCAGGCAGCGCCGGCTGCAAAGATCAGGTGGCGACGGCAGCAGAGATCGGGGGGGGCAGCAGAGATCGGGGAGGGGGCAGCAGAGATCGGGGGGGGCAGCAGAGATCGGGGGGGGGCAGCAGAGATGGGGGGGGCAGCAGAGATCGGGGGGGGCAGCAGAGATCGGGGGGCAGCAGAGATCGGGGGGGCAGCACAGATCACGCGGCGGTCGTGCACCGGGAAAGGTGGCGACGGAAGCAGAGTTCGGGAGGGGGCAGCAGAGATCGGGAGGGGGCAGCAGAGATCGGGGGGGGGGCAGCAGAGATCGGGGGGGCAGCAGAGATCGGGGGGGGCAGCAGAGATACGGGGACAGCACAGATCACTGGGGAGCAGCGACGGCTGCAAAGATCAGGCAGCGGAAGGTGGCGACAACAGCAGAGATCGGGAGTGGGGGGGCTGGGGGGGGATTGCAGCAGAGATCGGGGGGGGAAGGGGGCAGCAGAGATCAGGGGGGGGCAGCAGAGGTCGGGCACCTGGAAAAACAGCGGCGGCAGCAGAGATGAAGTGGCGGCGGCAGCAGAGATCAGGCGAAAGCTAAAGCAGCAGCAGCGGGCAGCGTGGCACTACAACTCCCAGCGGATGCAAGCGCAGAATGGCTGGGGGAGGGGTCTCCAGGCTAAAACAAGCCTTGGGAGAGCGGTCACCGCCAGGTCAGACAGCCCCTTTTGCACGCTGATTGGAGCGATTGCATGTCATAGCACGATCGCTCCAATCAGTGCTACGGGGGGGGCCACGGTGTCTGCTTGCTTCCAGACAATGATCGGAGCTGCTGCAGCTCCGGTCCTAGCTGGATTTTACAGGATCACACCATTTTTGGCATTTTTTTTTGCCGAAAACAGCGTGATCAATGTGATTGGCGGTTCCGATTTGAACAGCCAATCACATCGATCGCCTATGGGGGGTGGCGATGCCACCTCCCCTGGGGTCAAGCAAAGGTCCCCTGCTGTAAGAAACAACAGGGGGCATCATTTGAAAGCCGTTGCTATGGCCACGGCAATCAAATGAAGTTTAGGCCGTAAAATTACGTCCCTGGTCGTTAAGTCACGTTAAAATAGGACGTAATTTTACGGCCCGCGGTCGTGAAGGGGTTAATGGGCTCCTCTGTATTTTGATTGCCAGCTTCGGTAAAGCCAGTGTTGTGAATATGTTTTCCAGTTTGGGGCTCCCTCTTGTGGTCAGTGCTGGCTGTGCAGTTGATGTGTGGAATGAAATCCACACACCTGTGGACGACTGGCAATCAGGGTCAGATTTGGCTATTTAACTGAGTAGTTTTCTCTTGTTACTTGCCGGTGGTCAATGTCTCCTGTGTGTTAAGGACATTCTGTAACCAGCTCTACTCACTACAAGAACTCCTCTCAGATAAGTGGTCTTTGTACCTCTGCTGTTTGTTTTCCACTTTCTTGTTAGTTTTTCTGCTTTAATACTATAGCTTGATTCCTATTTTGTCTGTGTGGAGTTCGTGGTGGAATGGGATCATTCCCTGCTGGGAGTGTCTGTATACTTAGCTCCATGATTTTGCAAGGTATTGTGTTTGACATGCTTAGTATTAATTCAGTCCCTCATCTGTATTAGTGTTTTTGGATCCCAGTAACATCAGAATGCTGATACATTAGGGGAGAGGTTGTGTGACCTCCAGGATTTTTCCATATCAGAAGTGCTGGTATATATTAGGGTTTTTTATGGCTGCAGACAGTTGCTGTTTCCTATCCTTTTTTATAAATATAGTTTGGGCCTCACCTTTGCTGAAATCTGTCTTTTCTGGCTTTGTATTGTGTTTTTCTATATCACCATAGCCTTTACACGTGGGGGGGCTATCTATCTATCTTTGGGGACTGCTCCGAGGCAAATTAGCTTTCTTATATCTCTATCTGTGAGATTATTTAGTTCTCGGGCTGTGTCGAGGCGTCCAGGTCATCGTAGGCACGCCCCAGGGCTACTTCTAGTTGTGTGTCAGGATTAGGTCTGCAGTCCGTTAAGTTTCCAGCCACTCTGTTACCTTTTTGGGATTCTGCATTTTTTGATCCTCCTCGGTCCCTGAATCATAACATATGAGATTGGCAACCCGTAGCCGTCCGCTTTATCTGCGCTGAGAATCAAAAATACTGCGGAGTGCTACGTCATTTTTTTAAAAAAAATATTTCTTTTTATACAACTTTATATACTTTATGTTGTGTACGTTATATATATAATATATAGATATATATACATATATATATATATATATATATATATTACATATAATGTCAGCTCTGGTAAAAATTAAGAGACCACTTCAAACTTTTCAGTTTTTCTTATTTTATGATTGTTTGATCTGCCTCCAGGTTAGTAGGTGGGACCACCTGCGTAAGATTACATACTCCTCAAACAGACAATCACAGACGCCCATTCTCTGTGTCGGGTCTGTGATTGCCCGACATCACAGTACTGTAAAAATAAATCATTAAGAAAATGACATAGCCCTCCGCAGTATTTTTGATTCTCAGTGCAGATAAAGCAGACGGCTTCGGGCTGCCAATCCCATCTACCTGGCTTTACCTTGGCTGGCTATCAAAATACATTGAAGTCCATAATTTTTTTTTAATTATTTAAAAGCGGCCCTGGTGCCGGGTGGCACGCTGTGTAATAAAGGTGTTAACACCAGCTTTGTATTCTCAGATGGTACTAAGCCTGAAATTCATGGTGTCACGCCACCATGAATTTCTAGTAAACAGTAAAAAAAAACAAAACACAGAACTTTTTTTTTTATTAGAAATAAAACAAAAAAAAAAGGTTTAGAGACTCCATCTTTATTATAAAAAAAAATCCTTAGTCCGACGTAATCCACAGGGACAGGTATGTAAGCTTCATCACGATGTACAGAGAGTCCATACACCGTGAGAAGCAGACAGCAATGTTAGCTCTGCTACATCAAGCAGGCTGACAGTGTGGGTATGACTTGTGCAGTCTCGCATTGCGTCACCCCGCACCTGATAATCCCCAGATAGGAGCACATTAGTTGCATGGAAACACATGCAGCTAACCCATTCCTGTCGGAAGATTGTGCGTCGTGATGCGACACTCACACAGTGACAATCTAAGTTCAGGTTACAGGACCTTTGATGATGTAGTAACCATGTGACCAGTCTGTAGCCAATGAGGTAATACAACATTCACACCTGACTGGTCACATGGTTATGATGTCACCGAAAGGTCCTTTAGTCACTGGTGGTTACCGGGAGGGCACAGCAATGATTGGACGCGGATGCATAAGCGGTCGAGGACGTGTAAGTATGATCATAATGTTTTTTAATAATGTGCTTTTTTTTTCTTCAACAGCCCCTGGACCCGATCTGTAACACGAGCTTCCCAGGAAAGCTCATGATTGGGATCATGTACATGATCACTATGTGATCGGTATGATCCCCAATCTTTACAGATCAGGATCGCCCATCACTAATGGCAAACTGAACAAGAAAACACAACAGAGACAAAGTAAAGGCAAAAAAGTAAAGAAGTAAAGAAGAAAGGGAAACCACATTAGAAGTTATATTAGAATTATATACAGTTACAAATAGACGTCTGTTTTCTAAAAATTAAATAAAAGCAATATTCCATGTACATCAAACATTTCACATTGTTATATATTTATATATTCACTTTATGGACAAGAGTATTGCAGCACTCCCCCCAAAATACCCAACATTCCTCCTTCTTCCTAACTTCCAATCTCAGCGATCTGCCATTCATTACAGTAAAGGCCGCTTTACACGCAGCGACATCTCTAAAGTGATGTTGTTGGGGTCACGGAATTCGTGACACACATCCGGCCGCGTTAGCGATGTCATTGCGTGTGAAACCTACGTGCGATCTGAAAAGATCGCAAAATCGCTAATCGTTGACATGCTCCCCTATTCCCAATTATTGTTGCTACTGCAGGTACGATGTTGTTCGTCATTCCTGCGGCAGCACACATTGCTATGTCTGACACTGCAGGGACGAGGAACCCCACCTTACCTGTGTGCCACCGGCAATGAGGAAGAAAGGAGGTGGGCGGGATGTTCGTCCCGCTCATCTCCGCCCCTCCGCTTTGATTGGGCGGCCGCTTAGTGACGTCACTGTGACGCCGAACGAACCGCCCCCTTAGAAAGGAGGCGGATCGCCGGCCAGAGCGACGTCGCTATGCAGGTAAGTATGTGTGACGGGTCCGAGGGATTTTGTGTGCCACGGGCAGCAATTTGTCCGTGACGCACAAACGATGGGGACGGGCACGCATGCTAGCGATATCGGTAACGATATTGCAGCGTGTAAAGCGGCCTTTACTTTCAGCGCACAATCTCCATGTCTGAACAATGTCTGTAACTTTTGTATACTACAATAATAAACATGCTCATATTACAATTTACTATTTCCATCTAGATACAGGTAAAATATATCTTTGTTCCGTGTTAGCCAGTAGATATAAAAAAAATTGTTTAAACGAACTGAGAGTCCTCAGTGGTTGATACCTTTTAATGGCTAACTGAAAAGATGGTAATAATTGCAGCTTTCGAGACTACGCAGGTCTCTTCATCAGGCTCAGTATAACACAAGATCTGATGAGTCACATATTTATACACAACAGGACATAGAATGGAGCAGTAAATAAGACAAGTTACGTGAAGCAAAACGATCAGTATGCAATAGGACAAACTGTTGTGGCGTAAATATTGCAACAGTTCATAGATAAGTAGTGTGAAAGTTTTATTGTCCTCTGATTGGGGTAGTTAATACTCAGCTACTCATGCACTGAAATCAACTTTTTGGACACCATCATTAAACTACGGAACAATGCAATAGAGACATCCCTGGACAAGAAGCCAATTGACCGTCCAACATACCTGAAATGGGACAGTTTTTATCCAAAACACATAAAAAAAACTCTGTAGGGTACAGTCGGGCCATCAGATACAATCGGATATGTTCCAACACTACAGATAGAGACAATCACCTTGAAGGCCTGAGAAAGACCTTTCTGAATCAAGGCTACTACCCAAGAACAATTGAAAACCAGATTACAAGAGCCACCAGAATATCAAGAAACTATCTCCTACATTATAAAACTAAAGAAGAAAACAACCGGGTACCTCTTGTAATCATCTACAATCTAAATCTGGAGGTGTTAAGAGGAGCTGCACGGAAAGTACAACTATTGCTGCAAAAAGATGCTTGATTAAAATCTATTTTTCCAGACCTCCCACTTCTGTGTTTTAGACATCCCCCGAATCTAAGAAACATCATTGTCAGATCCTCTCCAACAACAACAGGAACATTTCCCTGCTACCAAATAAATGTAAGACATGTCCATTTATATTTACAATGGACAAGATAAAGATTCCCAGATCACATCAGGACTACAAGATCCCAGGGACCTTCAGCTGCACCACAACTAATGGGGTGTACTTAATTATATATACCAAATGTCCCACTGGGAGTCTGTATGTAGGGGAGACAGGACAACAGCTCAGGACAAGGATGAATTCTCACCGCCACACAATTAGAGAAAAACGGATGGATCTACCTGTGGCCAAAAATCTTTGTAACCCCGACCACAGCATCATGGACATGAAATTGCTGGTATTGAAAAGAAACTTCAAATCCCAGAGAGACAGAAGACTATGGGAATACAAACTTATGATGACCTTTGACACAATCAGAGCAGGAATGAAGGGGTCACATGGATTTATGTCTTTTTACATCAATTAAGAAATGTGCTCCTCAGACCATCTGGGGGCATCACAACTCTGGACCGGACCCCAATCAGAGGACAATAAAACTTTCACACTCCTTATCTTTGAACAGCTGCAATATTTACTGCCACAACTGATTGTCCTCTTGCCATACCGATCGTTCTGCTTCACATAACCTGTCTTTTTTTACTGCTCCATTCTATGTCCTGTTGTGTATAAATATGTGACTCTTGAGATTTTGTGTTATACTGAGCCTGATGAAGAGACCTGAGTAGTCTCAAAAGCTGCTATTATTACCATCTTTTCAGTTAGCCATTAAAAAGCATCAACCACTGAGGACTCTCAGTTCTTTTAAACAAATTTTTTTATTTCCATCTACGATCCATTCATCACATCTGGTGTGATCGACTTTCTATAATCACTTTCCGCTAAGTTTAGTAGTTTTTTCATCATCATTGGGAACTAACTCCCTTCTCTATTCACCAATACACATACAGTGCTGGTATTGGCACCCCTGCAATTCTGTCAGATAATACTCAGTTTCTTCTTGAAAATGATTGCAATCACAAATTTTTTGGTATTATTATCTTCATTTATTTTCCTTGCAATGAAAAAACACAAAAGAGAATGAAACAAAAATCAAATCCTTGATCATTTCACACAAAACTCCAAAAATGGGCCAGACAAAAGTATTGGCACCCTTAGCCTAATACTTGGTTGCACAACCTTTAGCCAAAATAACTGCGAACAACCGCTTCCGGTAACCATCAATGAGTTTCTTACAATGCTCTCCTGGAATTTTAGACCACTCTTCTTTGGCAAACTGCTCCAGGTCCCTGAGATTTGAAGGGTGCCTTCTCCAAACTGCCATTTTGAGATCTCTCCACAGGTGTTCTATGGGATTCAGGTCTGGACTCATTGCTGGCCACTTTAGTAGTCTCCAGTGCTTTCTATCAAACCATTTTCTAGTGCTTTTTGAAGTGTGTTTTGGGTCATTGTCCTGCTGAAAGACCCATGACCTCTGAGGGAGACCCAGCTTTCTCACACTAGGACCTACATTATGCTGCAAAATTTGTTGATAGTCTTCAGACTTCATAATGCCATGTACACGGTCAAGCAGTCCAGTGCCAGAGGCAGCAAAGCAACCCCAAAACATCAGGGAACCTCCGCCATGTTTGACTGTAGGGACCGTGTTCTTTTCTTTGAATGCCTCTTTTTTTTCCTGTAAACTCTATGTTGATGGCTTTTCCCAAAAAGCTCTACTTTTGTCTCATCTGACCAGAGAACATTCTTCCAAAATGTTTTAGACTTTCTCAGGTAAGTTTTGGCAAATTCCAGCCTGGCTTTTTTATGTCTCGGGGTAAAAAGTGGGGTCTTCCTGGGTATCCTACCATACAGTCCCTTTTCATTCAGACGCCGATGGATAGTACGGGTTGACACTGTTGTACCCTCGGACTGCAGGGCAGCTTGAACTTGTTTGGATGTTAGTCGAGGTTCTTTATTCACCATCCGCACAATCTTGCATTGAAATCTCTCGTCAATTTTTCTTTTCCTTACACATCTAGGGAGGTTAGCCATAGTGCCATGGGCGTTAAACTTCTTGATGACACTGCGCATCGTAGACACAGGAACTTTCAGGTCTTTGGAGATGGACTTGTAGTCTTGAGATTGCTCATGCTTCCTCACAATTTGGATTCTCAAGTCCTCAGACAGTTCTTTGGTCTTCTTTCTTTTCTCCATGCTCAATGTGGTACACACAAGGACACAGGACAGAGGTTGAGTCAACTTTAATCCATGTCAACTGGCTGCAAGTGGGATTTAGTTATTGCCAACACCTGTTAGGTGCCACAGGTAAGTTACAGGTGCTATTTATTACACAAATTAGAAAAGCATCACATTATTTTTCAAACAGTGGCAATACTTTTGTCCACCCCCTTTTTTATGTTTGGTGTGGAATTATATCCAATTTGGCTTTATGACAATTTTTTTTTTTTTTTTTCATTGAAGACAAATTAAATGAAGATAATAATACCAAAGAATTTGTGATTGCAATCATTTTCATGAAGAAACTGAGTATTATCTGACAGAATTGCAGGGGTGCCAATTCTTTTGGCCAGCACTGTATTATAGGTTCTAAGGGGACTTTGATTTTAAATACTTACGAAATTGTCCCAATACCCTGTCACTCAAAACATTTTTTCAAATAAAGTCTGAGTATCTAAACTAATGTTCTTCATTTCTTCCTCCATTTACCGTATTTTTCGCTTTATAAGACGCACCGGAATATAAGACGCACCCCAAACTTAGACATAAAAAAGGTAAAAAAAAGAAAAATGGGGTCCGTCTTATACTCCGGTGTTCTCTTACCGGAGGGGGGCAGCAGTGGTGGTGAAGCGGGGTCACAGGAGGCACAGGTTGTGCTGGCAGGCGCGGCAGGTCAGTGGCAGCGGGGTCCGTGGTTGCAGGTGCCGTGGTTGCAGGCGCGGTGGCAGGATCCGTGGGGTCCGTGGTGGCGGCAGCAGCCGTGGCGTGTGAGCCGTGCAGCAGGCCGGTGCAGTGAGTGTCCGCGGTCCCGGTTCAGTGGTGGCAGCGGCGGCGGCAACTGCTCAGTGGTGGCAGCGGCAGGGACTGCTCAGTGGTGGCAGCGGCAGGGACTGCTCAGTGGTGGCGTGTGTCCGCGGTCCCGGTTCAGTGGTGGCAGCGGCGGCGGCGGCTCAGTGGTGGGAGCGGCGGCAACTGCTCAGTGGTGGCAGCGGCAGGGACTGCTCAGTGGTGGCGTGTGTCCGCGGTCCCGGTTCAGTGGTGGCAGCGGCGGCTCAGTAGTGGGAGCGGCGGCGACGGCTCAGTGGTGGAGTGTGTCCGCGGTCCCGATTCAAGTAATGGCGCCCGGAGCGACGCATGCGCAGATGGAGCTCTCATCCAAGGGCTCCATCTGCGCACGCGCTGACTCCCGGAGCAGCGCGTGCGCAGATGGAGCTCTCATCCAAGAGCTCCACCGGCGCCATCATTTGAAAGTGGGACCGCGGACAACTGGTAAGCTGCACAGCCGCCCGCCCCGCATGCACAGAGTGGCAGCCAGCAGGCTGCCCGCCCACCCCGCGTACAAGCCGCCGGGTACCTGTGCTTGCGTGCGGTGGCAGCCGGGTACCCATGGCTGTGTGCGGGCGGCAGATGGGTGACTGTGTGAGGGCGGCAGCCGAGTACCTGCACGGGCACCCGACTGCCGCTCGCACACAGCACCCGGCTGCCGCCCGCACACAGCCATGGGTACCCGTCTGCCACCGCATGCAAGCACAGGTACCTGGCTGCCGACCCCACACAGCACCCGCTGCCGCCCGTACACAGCCACGGGTACCCGGCTGCCGCTGCATGCAAGTACAGGTACCCGGGCGCTTGCATGCAGCCACAGGCACCCGCCCGATCGCCTCAGACAGGACCCCCCCCCCCCCCGCTACCGCTTTATAAGACGCACCCCCCATTTTCCTCCCAAAATTTGGGGAGGAAAAGTGCGTCTTATAAAGCGAAAAATACGGTACTTAAATAATAATAATAATAATAATAATAATAAAAATAAATAAAATTACCCCTTCCTCTTTTTCCAATCCGGAATGCTAGGGTAAGATTATCTATACAGAGACGTCATGTACAGAAATATTAGGGCGACATCACATATGTTATACAGAAGAATAGCGCTGTCTCCATAGCTCTTTATACAATGACTTATAGATCAGACAAGCCCCTCATATTTAGCCAGTTTCTATTTTACTCTGATGCTTTTTCCATGAATAAGATCAGTGAGTCTCATTAGTAGAGAAGCTCCAGGGACAAAGACCCCGTTTCGTACTGACACGCTGGAAGCCCAAAGTCTCCAGCCCCGGGGCCCAGATTCTCTCATTTTTGGCTACAGCGTTTCTTTAGAATAAATCCCCTTCTCATACCGTCCTGTACTAATGACTTTGTTAATCATGTTTTGTCGAAGGGTCACCTGAATCCATCTAATTGTTATCAATTTATGTGTAAGAAACAATAATCGTCCTACTGCAGTTTTCTCGCGTGTGTCCAGTGTCAGTTCTTCTATATTCCATTATATAAAACCTTGGTGTCTCCGACCAAACCTGCTGATTAGGATTTTACAATTGTAATAACTGGGGCATGGCCTAGCAGAGCATGGTGCTGGTCACATAATCCAGGAGCTCTGACGACTTCAGGCGGTGAAGCGGCTCACATATCTTACCGGAAGTTCCTTCAGCCGTGAATCTTTCTCCAGGCACTCCGTATCACCCTGGGATCAGATGAGGCGGTCCAAAACCGGGCTCCGGAGCTCCCCCAGAAAGGTATCTGACTTCTTTGCCAGATGCTCCGGGCTGGAAAGGATTTCTAAGATGGCTGCTGCCTCCCCTCATGCTGCAAAACCTGCAGGGCCTGCACGCTCTGCTACTTCCTCTACCTCAAGCAGAAGAAGCTCCATGGAGACTGCGGGCACTGTGGAAATGGTAAGCCCTGATAACCAGCCTGTCACAAAGGAGGAAATGAAATCCCTCCTTGCAGCTTTCAGGAAATCTATGCAAAATGATATAAATATGTTGGGAGAGCTGAAGGGGGAAGTTGGAGCCATAGGGAACCGCACAGATCATTTGGAGAACAAAATGGAGGAGTTAACAGGGTCCCACAATTCCCTGATAGATGAGCATGAAGAACTTAAAGCTGAAGTCCGCAAGTTAACATCTAAAATGCTGGACCTGGAGGACAGATCCAGGAGAAACAATGTTAGAATAAGAGGAATATCAGAAGAAGTACATGATAAAGATTTGCTCCCCCTGTTACAGGACTTTATTCAAGCTATTGTGCCTGAAGCAGAAGGGAGAGATATCTTAGTGGACCGGATCCACAGAATCCCTAAGCCTCAAGGACTTAACCCTTCGATTCCCTGAGATACTATTGCCCGCATTCACTTCTATAAAACAAAGGAGGCCTTCCTGCTTGGTTTAAAGAGGAAACCTTCCCTGCCAGACAGATTTACTCGCCTTTCGGTGTTCCCAGATCTCTCAGCTGGCACGCTTGTCAGGAGGAGAGAATTCACCCCTTCTACAAATATTCTACGGGATAAAGGCATTATATATCGTTGGGGTTTCCCTATCAAGCTCATTGTCAGTAAAGATGGTAATACTTGGGTTTGCTTCTCTACTGCGCAACTTGGGAAAGTGTTTGAGGACTAGGATATTCCACCCCCTCCGCCATCTACCTTGGATAAAGATTCACCCTAAAACAGGAGAATTAACCCTGAATTGTTTAAAGCTTGAAGTTCACATAACTTTTGCATTTTGAGATCATGGTCTCCATTTTTCTGGATTTTTTTTTGTTTCTGCAGAGGGTGCTGACTACTAAATTTTGTGGCCGCATCCAGCCCACCTGCAGTTCCTGCCCCACGAGCGTCTTTTTTTCGCACTTACTGTTTTGACTGTTTGTCAGTCCTTGTGTAGCTCTGTTATGTGAGGAGCAACTTGTTTCTCAGTTTTTCTTTAATTGTTATGTCATGTTATTTGTTGATAGGTCTTGCCTGTTTGTACCGGTTCTTTCTGCAGGGTTAATACTCCAAAGGAAGCAGATTCTCGGCTATCACAGCCACTTCTGGCCTTACATACCATGGGTTTAAAGGTATTGTCTCTAAATGTAAAGGGATTAAATTCTCCGCATAAAAGGTCATGGGTCTGGAAGGAGGCAAGGAAGGTGAGTAGTGGTCAGACCACGGTCCCATTATGTTAATTTCCAGTGAGGGTCCTACCCGGCCTCCTTCCAAATGGAAACTGAATGATTATATCCTCACTAACCAAGATACCAGCGATGAAATCGCTCAGCAATTAAATTTTTTTTTGCCATTAATGATAATCAAATGGTCTCGGATGAAACTCTTTGGGCGGCCCATAAGGCCATTGCTAGAGGTGTCCTCATCAAAATTGCAGCAATGGAGAAAAGGAAAAGATTAAAAGCATTAAATGAATTTAAGAGCGGAATGGATGCTTTTCTTGAAAGCAACAGTATAGAAGGTTATGAATAACATAATATTACAGGTAGATAGTTGACCCAGATTAGGAGTTGGGAAAGAATATTTTTCCCTATGAAGAAAATTGGCTCCTATTCTGTGGGTTTTACCTTCCCCTGGTTCAACACTGCAGAACAGCTGCAGCAAAATAGGCTGAACTAGATGGACATAATGTCTTCCTTCCGCCTTACAAACTATGTTACTATGTTACATTTAATGATATTTTAAAAAAAAGCTCATCATAGGACATTAGTATATATTCATAAAAAACTCACCAAAAATAAAGCCAACAGCCAAAGACTGGTCAGATAGAGGCAAAAGCACATGCAAGATGCATACGGCCCCCCATGATAAAGGTTGGAAGATCACAGGTGCAGAATGCCTATAAAACAACCACCCTCAGCCTATTATAACAGGAGGGGGAGGCTGCTGGCAAAAAACTGCACACAAATAAGATCTAATATAGGGCGTCAGTCACACAGATACGTGAAATGCACAGTGTCCAGGCAAAGCCTATTGATCATGCCCTTCTATTAGGTCAGGCGGGCTGCCCAGCACCTAGGTGCATTGGCACAATGGACAGACATCCCAGGGGACCGGCTGCATCCTGCAAAAATTGTGCGATAATAAAATGATAAAATTGATAATAAATGTGAGGTATTGGTCATATTTTGGCCATAATATATAAGCTCGTAACCCATACGTCAAGGGTCCCCACGCTTACGAGTCCCTAACCACATCAAAAAAAGCTCATCATAGGACATTAGTATATATTCATAAAAAACTCACCAAAAATAAAGCCAACAGCCAAAGACTGGTCAGATAGTGGCAAAAGCACATGCAAGATGCATACGGCCCCCCATGATAAAGGTTAGGGTTCCCCCCCTGGGATGTCTGTCCATTGTGCCAATGCACCTAGGTGCTGGGCAGCCCGCCTGACCTAAAAGAAGGGCGTGATCAATAGGCTTTGCCTGGACACTGTGCATTGCACGTATCTGTGTGACTGACGCCCTATATTAGATCTTATTTGTGTGCAGTTTTTTGCCAGCAACCTCCCCCTCCTGTTATAATAGGCTGAGGGTGGTTGTTTTATAGGCATTCTGCACCTGTGATCTTCCAACCTTTATCATGGGGGGCCGTATGCATCTTGCATGTGCTTTTGCCACTATCTGACCAGTCTTTGGCTGTTGGCTTTATTTTTGGTGAGTTTTTTATGAATATATACTAATGTCCTATGATGAGCTTTTTTTGATGTGGTTAGGGACTCGTAAGCGTGGGGACTCTTGACGTATGGGTTACGAGCTTATATATTATGGCCAAAATATGACCAATACCTCACATTTATTATCAATTTTATGATTTTATTATCGCACAATTTTTGCAGGATGCAGCCGGTCCCCTGGGATGTCTGTCCATTGTGCCAATGCACCTAGGTGCTGGGCAGCCCGCCTGACCTAATAGAAGGGCGTGATCAATAGGCTTTGCCTGGACACTGTGCATTGCACGTATCTGTGTGACTGACGCCCTATATTAGATCTTATTTGTGTGCAGTTTTTTGCCAGCAACCTCCCCCTCCTGTTATAATAGGCTGAGGGTAGTTGTTTTATAGGCATTCTGTACCTGTGATCTTCCAACCTTTATCATGGGGGGCCGTATGCATCTTGCATGTGCTTTTGCCACTATCTGACCAGTCTTTGGCTGTTGGCTTTATTTTTGGTGAGTTTTTTATGAATATATATTTAATGATATTTTGTCTAAACTCCAGCTCCTGGAAAGGGAAAACAAGGCCCACCCCTCTGACATTTTCCTTGACTCTATTAGAGGTCTGAGAGATCAGCTGAGATAATTTATGCTGTATTCCTATGAAAAAAAATCTAAAAAAGCTTAAATCCAAATTCTATAGCTTGGGTGATAGAGCCGGTAGGGTCCTAGCAAGTCGTTTGAATAAATGGGAGGCTCGGATGGCCATTCCCTTTTTGATTAAGCACGACGGGTCCAAAGTTTTAAACCCTACTGATATAGCTAGTGAGTTTAAAGAATACTATTCCCAACTATGTAATCTCAAGTCAGATCCTAAAACACACCAGCCCACGAAGGGTGACATTTCTTCTTTCCTTGCTAAACTAAATTTGCCCAAACTTTCCCCCACGGCTCTGGCTACTCTTAAAGCCCCCCTTACTGAGGAGGAAGTAGTTTGGGTTATTAACTCCTCTAAGAGACTTTCTGCCTCCGGGCCAGATGGTTTTTATAATTCTTACTACCGCCAGTTTGCGCACATCTTGGCTCCATTTTTGGTTCGAACGTTCTCACTATGGAGGGACTCATCTGATATCCAAGTTTGGCTGCGTCAATTACTACTATTTCTAAACTGGGGAAGCCTCGAACCTTTCCTGGTAACTTCAGACCTATCTCTCTTTTGAATTGTGATGTGAAGTTATATGCAAAGGTCTGGGCTAATAGACTCCTCTCGGTTTTGCCGGCCCTACTCTCCCCTGACCAAGTGGGATTTGTCCCAGGGAGCCAGGCTAGGGATGGAACTAGAAGAGTGATTGATTTGATGGATTCAAGTGGTACCCCCGATGTGTTCCTGTCTCTAGATGCGGAAAAAGCGTTTGACAGTATACACTGGGGCTATGTGGACGCCGTTTTGGACACATTTGGTTTCTCTGGTAATATAAAGAATGCTATTATGGCCTTAAACAAAACACCAAATGCTTCAGTCGGTGCAGCAGGCTTCTATTCTGATAGATTTGACCTGACTAATGGGACCCGCCAGGGTTGCCCCCTTTCTCCTATTATCTTTGCTTTAGTCATGGAACCCCTGGCGGAGTACATTAGGCTCAACCCGGAAATCTCTGGGGTTAAAATAGGCGCTGTAGAACATAATATCGGTCTATATGCAGACGATGTAATACTCTCTTGCACTGACAGTGAAAGATCATTGATAGGGATCAAAAACGCTCTCCTTGAATTTTCTAGGATTTCATATTACAATATAAACGAAGGAAAATCGGTTCTCTTCTCAGTTAATGTTCCACCATCTGTTAGAGATAGAATCTCCTCACTTGTCCCATATACTTGGGCCCAGGACGGCTTTTCGTACCTAGGGCTAAAGTTTTGTAAACTTTCCAATATTGTCAAACAGAATTTTAATACTCTGCTTGATTCCATTCGAAAGGACATAGACAATCAAATACATTTACCCCTTTCCTGGATGGCTCGCATTCAGATAGTTAAGATGATGTTCCTGAAGCGACCGGTGGTAGGGCCGCGGGTGTGTGTGTATGCTCTATTCCAACAAAATCCCCATACTCAGATTTTACCGGTAGTAACATTTCTTTACTATGAAACATATTTATAACACAGTCAACCGAACTATCTGAGCACATGTGTATGGTGGAGTCCCCGGATCTTCACTCCTTCCGGGTACGCAGCAAGGAAAAAAAAGAAAAGAGAAAAAAACAAAGAAATGGCGGCAACTTTCCCTCACTTTCCCTACAATCACGTACCAGTCTATCCCAGAAGAAGATGCCTCTCCCACGTCGCAGGCCTGGAGTCTCACGATGATGGGTCCCTGTGCAGCGCTGAAGGGATGCAGCTCCTCGGTCTTCTCCTTTGATCTTCTCCCGCTGGTAACGGATTCTAGTCAGTCTCTTAGTCCCGGGGCACACCGAGCAGAAAAAGGGAGGTCACGGTTGTACGGATGGCTCCCTTGTGTCGGTAACGGCCCCTGCACTTGCACTCAGGGTGCGATGCTCTGCAGTCAAGTTGTCACAGCCCCTGGATATGCACCCCGGGCGCGATGCTCTGCAGTCCGGTTAGATCCTCGGTGAAAACAAAGTCCTGCAGACCGGGGATGGCAGAAACCACTTCCACAGGGTGATTCTTCCAAGACTCCGGTTGCAAAAGAGCCCTCTGTTCAGGGAGACCACACGTAGCTCTGTCCTGGCTGAGCTCCAGGTCTGTACTCTCTTGCCGCTCTTTTTTTCCTGGTTAAAACACACGAGCTGAAGGGGATTTCCCACCTCTGTGTCTGTGACTGCACAGTCTGACACTGCCCCCTTGTGGGCAAGTGCTGAAGCAATGTTCAAATCCATTTCTACATTGATGATGCAGTCTGAATGGTTGATCCCATTACATACCCCCCCACTTAAAGGTTGGCAGTCCCTGTCAACTACCATCAGTTCCCAGGCAGTGATGACTGCAGATGTCACACGGGTGGGTTGAGAAGTGGGCCATACGTACTGGTCCCTGTAAGACCGCCCGGGCGGGATCCCAGCAGTGGTGCGGTCAGTGCGTCTCAAGGGTCAGTTGTTCCCCTCCCCGTCACTGTCTTTACGCCCCACTTCAGTCAGCACTCCGGGGGAAGAACTGGGTTGTGTAGGTGGGTCACCGGTCTCGGAGTCGACGTGATCACTATGCTGGGAAACGTCCGGGACGTCAGTCGTGTCGGCAGCGTCACCCCCTCCGGGTACTGTGATAGGGGAGTCAGGCTGGGATCGGCAGGGACGCAACATATTCCGGTGCACAGTGCGGATGCTGCGACTGTCTTCACCCCGCACTCGGTATACATGCCCGTTGGGGTAGGGGCGTTCGATTACCCGGTAGACCTCAGTCTCCCACTTGGCTCGAAGTTTCCCTTGTGGCTTTTTGATATGGAGCAGGACTAGCTGTCCCAACTTCAAGGGGTGCCCTTGCACGGGGAGTCGGTCAGCATGTATCTGGCCCCGGATTTGTTGGCTCACCAGCCGGTGTACAGTCTCCATCTTCTGTCGGTGAGCATTTAGCCAGGAGGGGTAGTTATGGCAGACATCCTCTCCAAGGTGGAATAGGTTCAGGTCATGGACCCCTTTTCCGGGGCGGCCAAAGAGAAGGGTGTGTGGGGTGTAACCAGTCACGGAGTGGACCTGGTTGTTGTAGGCCCATACTAGATCGGGAAGGAATTGGGGCCATTGGTCTTTCTTATCATCGGCCAAGGTGCGGATCAGCTGGAGTAGAGTCCGGTTGAAGCGTTCACATGCACCATTCCCTTGTGGGTGGTAAGGAGTGGTCCTCGACTTCTGGATCCCATACATCCGATGCAGCTCTTCGATGACTCGGCCTTCGAAACAAGCCCCCTGGTCGGAGTGCAACCTCTCCGGACACCCATAGACGTGGATGAACTGTCGACAGATGGCCCGTGCAGCCGATTCAGCCGTCTGGTCTTTGGTAGCAACAGCGACAGCGAATTTTGTGAAGTGATCCACCATGACTAGGCAGTACTGATAGCCACTGCTCGCCGTCCCAATCAGCAGATAGTCCACCATCAACAGCTCAAGGGGCCTGGATGTTTTAATTGTCTGGACAGGTGCACGCTGCTCAGGGGACTTGTGTAGTTCACAGGTGCGACAGGTTTGGCAGACGTCTTCAACCAGCTTGCGGAGCCCCGGACAATAGATGGACTGTTGAATCCACCGAAAGGTCTTGTCTATTCCGAAGTGTCCATTCCTTTCGTGGGCTTTGGCCACCATCTCACGAGCCAATTGATCAGGCACCACAACTTGTGTGCTTTCCTCCAGCATGTGCGACAAGAGAACCTTTCGGTGTAGCACTCCTTCTCTCAGAATCAACTGGTCCCACTGACTGAGCAGGATCAAGTGGACAGTCGTGCCCGTATATCGGCGGGAGGCTTCTGCTGCCGCTTCACCCATTGTTTGAGTAGAGCCCATTCAGGGTTCTGGTCCTGGAGCCTGCACCACTCCTGGGGTGGCAAGGCGACCCCCACTGGAGTTCCAGCTTCGTCCACAACGAACTGGCGGTAATCCATCATCTGTTGGGCGAGCTTTGCAAAGTCAGGCGTCTCGTCCCCTTCTAATTCTTCATCCCGGTCTCGGTTGAGTAAGGGGTATGACACTCTAGACAGGCTGTCCGCATTTTGATTCTCAGCTCCAGCCCTATATTTGACCTTGTAATTGAACTTGGAGAGCCGAGCCATCCAACGCTGCTCCATGACTCCGAGCTTCGCATTCTCTAAGTGGGCCAACGGGTTGTTATCGGTCAGGACTAGTACTTCGGTCCCCGTGAGGTACCCTGCAAATTTCTCCGCCATAGCCCACGTTAGGGCCAACAGCTCCAGCCGGAACGAGCTATAATTGGTGGGGTTCTTCTCGCCCTCATGTAGGGACCGACTGGCATAGGCTATGACCCGTTCCTTGCCTTCTTGTACCTGTGAAAGTACTGCCCCTAGACCCTGTAGACTGGCATCGGTGTGTAATTGGAAGGGCAGGTTGTAGTCCGCATATGCCAGGATGGGGGGAGACGTTAAGGCACCCTTTAGGGCTTGGAAGGACTCTTCCTGGCTGGGTCCCCAGCTGATGGGTCGTCCTCTGGGGCTGTTGGTGGTCCCTCGAAGCAGGTCATGCAAGGGTGCAGCAAGCCGGGCGAAGTTTTTGACGAACCGGCGGTAGTAGCAGGCCAACCCCAGGAAAGCCCTGACCTCCATGACGTTTGTGGGCTGTGGCCAATCCCGTACGGCGGCTATCTTCTCTGAAGACGGCTGAACACCTTCGGCTGAGATCCGGTGGCCCAGGTAATTGATCTCGGGCTGCAGGAGACGGCACTTGCTGAGTTTCAACTTCAGGCCATGTTCTCTCAACCTACTGAACACACGGCCCAGCTGCTGCAGGTGTTTTTCAAATGTGGCCGAATAGACTACAATGTCGTCCAGGTAGATGAGGGTGAAGTCGAAGTTGAAGTCTCCCAAGCAGCGCTCCATCAGCCGCTGGAAAGTCCCCGGAGCGTTGATCAGACCAAAGGGCATCCGGTCGAACTCGTACAGGCCCATGGGTAGGATGAAAGCAGTCTTCTCTCTATCTTTCTCGTGCATGGGTACCTGCCAATATCCGCTGGCCAGATCCAACGAAGAAAAGTATTTTGCTTTCTTCAGGGCTGTCAGGGATTCTTCGATCCTTGGCAAAGGGTATCAGTCCCGGGTGGTGCAAGCATTCAAACGGCGGTAGTCCACACAGAACCTCAGGGACCCGTCCTTCTTCTTGACTATCACCACCGGTGCAGCCCAGGGGCTCTGGCTTTCTCGTACCACTCCAGCGTGTAGCATGGAATTCAGGAGATTTTTCACTTCTTGGTATTGCTGGGGAGGTATTTGGCGGTACCTTTCACGGATAGGAGCAGCGTCACCTGTGGGGATTTCGTGCTTGATACTGGTGGTGCACCCAAAGTCGGTGTCATGCCGGGCAAAGGACGCCTGATGCTCTTGAAGTAGCTCTTCCACCTGGGACACCTCCCGTTTGGAGTATTGGGATACGTCCAACTGACACTTCTCTCGTAGTTCTTGCCCCGCGTTGGCGTCACCCGCGACAGCGGCCATGGCAGAGACCGTCACTGTCCAATCTCCCTCTGTAGACGGTACAAACTGGAGGGGGCTGATAGGGTTCACCTCTTCGGTTAGAGCGTAGACTCGGGCGAGCCGTGTCCCGGCTTCTAGGTCAACGCTCACGTTAGCCGTGTTGCCCAGCCTGACAGGAATTCTTCCCTTTCTCACTACTGCTAGAGTTCGAGCGACTAGTGGATTCAGTTTCCCTTCCTTCGGGGTGCGCGGCTCAATCAGCACCTCCACGCCTTCAAGCTGTCTCGTGGTGCTAAGGGGTAGTGAGATAACTGTCTCTTTCCCAGCCGGTAAGGTGATCCTAGTATGGCGGCGTACGGTGATCGTGGCCAGTGGCAATTGTTCTTCTGCCATTCGCTGGAGGTTGCAGGTCCGGACCACTTGCTGAAAGGCACGGCGCGTGGCCCCATGTGCGGTCACTTCTTGCCAGTACTTGGGCCCCCTCTTGGTAAACAACACCAGATTCAGGTCTTTCAAGATGTTCATCCCAATAATCATAGGCGTTTCTGATCCAAAGCCTTCCCTGACCACGATTATCCCTCTCTTCCCGAGATCTTGGCCACAGATTTCGGTGTTCATCCAGGCAACTCCCGTCACCAGAATGGGTAGATTATTGGCTGCTTTGATCTTGATGGCGGTATCAGGGTCATAGGCAACCCGCGGCTTTAGACATTCTTCGTAGAACTGCTCGGAGATGGTGGATACCTGAAACCCAGTATCCATTAACCCTTGCACGGCGATCCCTTCCAGTAATACTTCCAGTGTGGGGCTATTTGATGCAAGTTTGCTCCGTGGCTGGCTCTGTTTTCCCACACCCCTCTCTTTGGCCCCCCCTGCCGAGTGAGCCTCTTTGGCAGGGGCGTCTAGTTTAAAGGCGGCTGCTGTTGTGAGACATGACTTGCTGGTTCTGGTAGATCGGACCGTGGATGAACTTGAAAGTTCTGGGGGCAATGGTTTGCTCTATGGCGGGGGTCGCCGCATGTCCAGCATCTTCCCATCGGCCGGCTGGGTGGTTGTCTCGCTTGCCGGCCCGCCTGTTGGTCTAGGGTGAGCTGTAACACCTGTTTCTGCAACTCTGCCACCATCTGCTTCAGTTCTTCCGTGTCGCTGTTCGGAGTCCCGATACCAGATATGGACCTGCAAGCCGCGGTATATGTCTGTGTCTCCACGACAGGTCCCCTTGAATGTTCTATAGCTTCTTGTTTGACCTCAGCGAATGTAAAGGCCGGATTTATCCGGAGTAGATCTTGCAATGAGCGGTTAAGGTACGGGTCTCTCAATCCGGTCACGAACTGATCTCTCAACACTAGCTATCTGTTCTTCTTTTCTACAGGCTTGTTCTAGCAGCACTTGAAGGGCATTGGCATATTGGGGAATGTCCTCCGACTCGAGCTGAGTACGCCGGAAGAACATATAGCGCAATGTTCCCGCATATGTGGTCGGCCCATAGGTGTTCTCCAGCACCCGCACCAAGTCGTCCAACGTACGCTGGCCCCTAACCGTCTCCAGCCTGACTGTCGTCCACGCTTCCCCCTCTAATGTTAGCATGGCCATTTCTGCTAAGGTCTTAGGATCAGTGTTATACATTTCCCCCACTATCTTAAGTTGTTCAGTCCATTCAGTTACAGGATAGTTCCGTCCGTTAAACTTTCTCACCTGATTGACAATAGACGTCAGGGGAGCTGTCCGGTTATAAGTTACTACCGGGGGATGATTTTGTTGGTCACACATCCTGCCGACTACGCCACATGAAGCGACCGGTGGTAGGGCCGCGGGTGTGTGTGTATGCTCTATTCCAACAAAATCCCCATACTCAGATTTTACCGGTAGTAACATTTCTTTACTATGAAACATATTTATAACACAGTCAACCGAACTATCTGCGCACATGTGTATGGTGGAGTCCCCGGATCTTCACTCCTTCCGGGTACGCAGCAAGGAAAAAAAAGAAAAGAGAAAAAAACAAAGAAATGGCGGCAACTTTCCCTCACTTTCCCTACAATCACGTACCAGTCTATCCCAGAAGAAGATGCCGCTCCCACGTCGCAGGCCTGGAGTCTCACGATGATGGGTCCCTGTGCAGCGCTGAAGGGATGCAGCTCCTCGGTCTTCTCCTTTGATCTTCTCCCGCTGGTAACGGATTCTAGTCAGTCTCTTAGTCCCGGGGCACACCGAGCAGAAAAAGGGAGGTCACGGTTGTACGGATGGCTCCCTTGTGTCGGTAACGGCCCCTGCACTTGCACTCAGGGTGCGATGCTCTGCAGTCAAGTTGTCACAGCCCCTGGATATGCACCCCGGGCGCGATGCTCTGCAGTCCGGTTAGATCCTCGGTGAAAACAAAGTCCTGCAGACCGGGGATGGCAGAAACCACTTCCACATGGTGATTTTTCCAAGACTCCGGTTGCAAAAGAGCCCTCTGTTCAGGGAGACCACACGTAGCTCTGTCCTGGCTGAGCTCCGGGTCTGTACTCTCTTGCCGCTCTTTTTCTTCCTGGTTAAAACACACGAGCTGAAGGGGATTTCCCACCTCTGTGTCTGTGACTGCACAGTCTGACACTGCCCCCTTGTGGGCAAGTGCTGAAGCAATGTTCAAATCCATTTCTACATTGATGATGCAGTCTGAATGGTTGATCCCATTACATTCCTTCCAAAGATTATCTATTTATTCCGCTGTCTTCCCTTGAGGTTCCCCAAGAGGTTTCTCTCTCTCCTGCATGAAGTTGTGAGTAGATTTATTTGGACAGGAAAGAAACCTAGGGTTGGTATGTCTACCTTATTTTATAGTTATTCACATGGTGGTCTGGGGGTCCCTAATTTTTTGCATCAGCCGTCACCCCTGCATCTCCCAGTCATGGGGGTCGGCGTCAGGCTGCACTTCATCTTCTGACACTGGTTGTAAGTAACCTCCTGCGGCCCCAACAGCCGTCAGAATCCCGCACGGCAACGGAACCAGTGGACCTGTAGGTTCTGCTTCCGCATTTGCAGACAGAAGGACCGACTGCTCCGCAGCCGGGGTTGCAGGGTCCGGGTGCTCCTTCTCTGAGGATGGGCCCGGTGATGCGGCCGGGTCTGGTCTGGCTGGTGTCGGGGTGACCGCTGTCGTGACTGCAACAAGGGACAACACCGCGGTTTCTGCAGCTGGAGCTTCCTTTGTAGATACTGAAGGTTCCACTGTCGGGATCGGTGTGAGCAGCTTGGCGTCCGCCGAGGACGGGGTAGGTGACGGTGAAGGGCTTGCCGCGAGCGGGGGCGGTCCGGATCCCTCAGCCGCTGTGGCCGGATTTGGGCAATCTATAGGGACTGGATAACTGCTTAACCTCTCTTCACATGGGACTTCGGTCTCACGGGCTCGCACCGCCACCACCAGGCTCCTCATCTCTTCCCTCCAGTGGCTTAGGATGTACAAGAACTGCGTCCGCATTCTTCTGCACAGCTGCTCCATCTCCTCCTCTATCCATGTCGCGGTCCCGGAAACAGCACGTTCCGGTGACCAGCTCCGCTCCGCCATCTTGCCTCTGCGTTGTCCAGGAATGTTATTGCAGAGTCCTGGCGTCCCTACTCCACTTCCGCTGTGGTTACATTCTGGCACGCCCCCTCGGTTTTTGCTGCACACTCTTTCGCGCTCTGTGGCCCTCTGGGAACTTCCGGTTCTGGCCTCACACGCAAGACGAAGGTAGGGGCTTAGGCTTCGCGCGCTTTCTCAGCGAAGACAGCGTTTTGGCGCGAAAAGATGGCGGAAAATGGCGAAATCAGCGAGGAACAGAATCTTGACTCGCGGTTATCGGCTTCAAGGCGCATGTCACCCAGGTAAGTGGGTCTTGCTCGAAATCCTGTTCGCGACGCTAGAATTTCCGAGGTGTACCGCCCCAGCGCCAGCAGGGCTGCTGCTCGGATCCGGATCCGCGGTGGCTCGAGGGGACTCGGGACCCGAGAGGGACATGCGGACACCCGAAATAAAAAGGAGTACTTACAGGGGATTTTTGTGGTTTGAGTTCGGGGCGCCACCCATGGTGTGTGGTAAGGTGGGATACCACTGCTGCTGTTGGGAGCGCCTGGTGGCGATGGAATGGCAGCCAGTTGTTTAACCCCTCCGTGGGTAGGGGTGGTGCCCCGAGTACTTGGTGATGGGGAGAGGGGAGTACCGTTGGGGAGAAAAGGGTCACTGTGTACTCACTCAGTCCAAGAACGCTGACACCGACAACTTGTAAACCGGAATTCTTAGCACCACTGTAGCAGGGAGGGAGTACACAGGGGTCCGTACCAGATGGTGTTGCTTGTTAGCCTGTGACCTTTTCCTTGGCACTGTTTCTACCTGTTGGCCTTTGTAGTTTGAAACTAGTCGGGTCCCGCTTACCCATATGGCTAACGGAGTGAGCTTGCTCTCAGGGTTCACACTTGGGATTTTCTGGACTGTGTATTGGGAAAGTCTTATCCCTCTCGTTGCGCTAGTACACCAATTTTGGAGCGGGTGGAGAGCAAATCATGAAGTCTTCGCCCTCGTCGGGTAAATTACCAGGACGCTTGACGCTACTTCCCGGCCTAGGGTCCACATACCCGTCGTGCCCTGGCCCCTGCCCGGAGATGGCTTAAGGCCGCCAGCTTCCCTCCTCGGCAGTTCCGTGCCCCTTGACATGATCCCCTGTGACCGGGGTTCCAGCTCCTACCAGGCCCAGACCAACGTCTGCCACCTAGGACTGAGGAGCCCAGCTCTAAACTTGTGACCTCTCCTCTCAAGAGTCACTCCACAACTGACTGCTCTTCACACTCCTGACCCTCACAAACCAACCCCCCAAGTAGGCAGCCCTATTCCCTTCAGGCTAACCAATGGTGTGTCTGGTGGGTGTGGTGCAGAGTGTTTCTAGGATTTTTGATTGGCTTGGCTCTTAGCAACACCAAAAGGTCAGGGACCCGTAACCAAGGAGGTGGATACATTGCATAAGGGCAGACTGCACAATACCCTGTGACGACCTGATAGGCCAGGGTGTCACATACATACACATATATATATATATATATATATATATATATATATGTATATGTATTTAGTAGCATTCGGTCTAATTTGTATGCATACTGTCAGAATCAATTAGGATATTAAACCATAGGGGTTACTATTACATACATGTGACACCGAGGGTGAATTGGACAACACGACTGACTCCAGATCGCACAGGGAACTTTGTAACCAACTTAAGCTTTTATATAACCGCAGGATGAGATTGTGGTGGAATAAAGCGTTCATGCAGCGCTATGTCGACCGAGATTTAATACCTAGAGGTCTTAGGGTGCAAGTTTTTCCCTCTTTCAATGTCACGGACGTGGACTTCAAACGAGACTGGGAGGACGCAGCCTCGGCTTGCTCTAAGTCCTTTATGCTTCTATTGATTAAAAACAATGAGGCCTCTCTCCGTGACCTTGATGGAGAGATTGCTACCCTATTAGGGGTGCTTCACACACAGCGAGCTCGCTGCCGAGATCGCTGCTGAGTCACGCTTTTTGTGACGCAGCAGTGACCTCATTAGCGATCTCGCTGTGTGTGACAATGAGCAGCGATCTGGCCCCTGCTGCGAGATCGCTGCTCGTTACACACAGCCCTGGTTCGTTTTCTTCAAAGCCGCTCTCCTGCTGTGACACACAGATCGCTGTGTGTGACAGCAAGAGAGCGACAAATGAAGCGAGCAGGGAGCAGGAGCCGGCGTCTGACAGCTGAGGTAAGCTGTATCCAAGATAAACATCGGGTAACCAAGGTGGTTACCCGATATTTACCTTAGTTACCAGCCTCTGCAGCTCTCACGCTGCCAGTGCCGGCTCCGGCTCTCTGCACATGTAGCTGCTGTACACATCGGGTTAATTAACCCGATGTGTACAGCAGCTAGGAGAGCAAGGAGCCAGCGCTAAGCAGTGTGCGCGGCTCCCTGCTCTCTGCACATGTAGCTGCATTACACATCGGGTTAATTAACCCGATGTGTACTGTAGCTAGGAGAGCAAGGAGCCAGCGCTGCGCGGCTCCCTGCTCCCTGCTCACACTGGTAACTAATGTAAACATCGGGTAACCATACCCGATGTTTACCTTAGTTACCAGTCTCCGCAGCTTCCAGACGGCGGCTCCGTGCAAGCGCAGCGTCGCTTGCACGTCGCTGCTGGCTGGGGGCTGGTCACTGGTCGCTGGTGAGATCTGCCTGTTTGACAGCTCACCAGCGACCATGTAGCGATGCAGCAGCGATCCTGACCAGGTCAGATCGCTGGTCGGATCGCTGCTGCATCGCTAAGTGTGAAGGTACCCTTAGACCGGTTGCCTAAGGAATTAACGCCCACGGAACTATCCAGTTTCAATGAAACAATGGATAAAGAATTCACTAAATGGGAAAAGGAACTGGTCTCGACTAAAACCAAAAAATATCAACGGGATGTCACCGATTATAAGAATCAGCAGGTATATCGCTGGAGGGGGAACACACGTCGTAGAAGGCACTTTGTTGGTTTGGCAGCCTCTGTATCCGCCTCCTCGGTCTCTTCAGTGGAGGACGAGAATGTGACTTCGCAAGTTCTCTCGAGACCCGTGACCAGAGGGTTTATGGGGAAAAATCGACCGAATAAGGCACCCCCTGGCCCCCCGAGACCAACCCCGGGTGCAATCGCCAAAAAGGGCAGCTCTAATGAATTGGAGGTGATTAATTTGTCTCAACTTGTACTTTCTGATGATCAGGTTGAAGTGTTGAAATTGGGGCTAACCTTTGTGCCTGATTGCAATTTTGACTTATTTACAGTTGCAAAGGACTTGAACCTGTTCCTCAGAAGGTTGATCCTCCATAAGCTGCATTCTAAGACATCTGGTCCGGGTCTGTCCATCACTGAGGCCGAGGAGGAGGCAACACGTACACTTGAAGAACTCGAGGGTCAGGCATCTGGTGAGTTGTCTGGTATCTTCCCTATACATCTGTACCCGCGCTCCACCACGTTCCCCCCGCTTTCGCTGTGCCCCCAGGTCCAGATCTTTCATGACTTGGTCATGGGAGACCTGAAATCTCTCTCAAGGAGTAACCTACCTAACAATCTTTCAGTTAAACATCAACGGGCCCTTGAGGAGCTGAAGAAGCTAGAGGGGGTTGTGATTAAACCAGCGGATAAGGGGGGTAACGTGGTGATCTGGCCAACCACCATGTATGAGCGAGAGGTATATAGGCAATTGAAGAATGCTGACTTCTACCAGTTGCTTCCCTCGAATCCGACTAATGCCTATCTTACCCAGTTGACTCTCATACTCGAAAATGCTCTCACCGCAGGCACCATAACAAAAAAGATCTATGATGGTCTCCTTCCAGGGTTGCCGGTAACGCCCACGTTCTACCTATTGCCAAAAATACATAAGAACCCTCGGGTTCCCCCTGGGCGTCCGATTGTCTCTGGCATGGGAGGGCTATGCGATGCAGTGTGCAAGTTTATAGATTTTTACCTCCAACCTCTGGTTGAGACGCTGCCCTCCCATGTCAGAGACACTTCGGACGTCCTTAGGAGGCTTAATGGTCTGACGGCGGACGTGGGTGTATTGCTGGTGACCCTGGATGTGGAGACACTGTATACCAACATTTGTCATGAACATGGTTTGTAGGCGGTGGAGTATTTTCTGAGTATGAGCAACTGGGCACCCCCTCTACAACAGCTGATTTTGGAGTTACTGGAGTTCATACTGACGCACAATGTCTTCACCTTCGGGGAACGGTTCTACCTCCAGCGGCGCGGCACTGCGATGGGGGCGGCTTGCGCGCCATCGTACGCAAACCTCTTCCTGGGGTACTGGGAGAGAGAGGTTTTCGGCGGTGGCGTGCCGGCTAGCTCCCATGCGCAGTGCTGGCTCCGCTTCATTGATGACATCTTTGTCATCTGGGGGGGAACCACCTCGGAGCTTGAGGACTTTGTGCGTCACTTGAACTCCAACTCTTTTAACATCTATCTTACTTTCCATGCTGACCCCATTAAGGTGGACTTTCTGGATATTAATATATCCCTTACTGACCAGCGCCTTGTGTCTACTGACATCTATCGTAAGCCTTCCTCTGTTAACGCCCTTCTCCACGCATCCTCTGGCCACCCGAAATTTACCATCAATGCCATCCCTACAGGTCAATTTATCCGTCTTAAACGAATTTGTTCTGAGACGGGGGTATTTGAGGACCGGGCCAATGAGATGCGTGACAGGTTTAGGGCGAGAGGTTATAGTACAAGATCTATAAAGAAGGCATACAAACGCGCAAGGTCTGCCCCACGAGACCAGCTTCTTCTGAGATTTAATCCCAATACGACACGCTGCACCGAACCCAAGATCCGTTTTGTGTCATCATTCAACCGTCAGTGGGAACACATCAGAGGTATCCTCTCTAAACACTGGCCGGTTTTACAAACTGAGCCCGTGTTGAGAAACACTCTGCCTGACCGCCCTCTTATGACGGCTCGTCGTGGCCGTAGCCTACGCGACATGCTGGTCCACAGTCACAATTCAAGACCTAACAAATTACCTTTTTCTACTGGGCGACCCTTAGTTGGGTCGTTCCCCTGTGGATCATGCATCGCGTGCCGCCACGGTAATATCGTTCGGGCAACATCCTTCACGTCCTCTAGTGGCTCTAGGACTTTTGATATTCGACATTATATTTCCTGCAATAGCACTGGCATAATTTATTATGCCACGTGCAAATGCAATTTAATATATGTCGGGCTAACTAGCCGTGAACTCAAAGTCCGCACTAGGGAACATGTGAGGGATATAATTGCCGCAAAACAAGTTAAACTTGAGGATGTTGACACTCTCAAGACTATTCCCCGCCACTTCAGGGTACACCATCGGTCGGACCCCTCAGGCTTTAAGGTGAGGGGAATTGACCAGGTGCACCTTGGACTTAGGGGCGGGGATATTCATAGGATGTTGGCAAGGGCAGAATGTCGGTGGATCTTTCTGCTTGAGTCCGTGGTACCCAACGGACTGAATGAAAGACAAACGTTTGCGTCATTCCTTTAAACCACCACGTCTCCTCCGTTGTGGGTTGTGCTAATGCTTTTTGCTGGTTGGTTGCAATTCCCATGTGCTGCTCATGTTCTGTTGAGTCTTTTTAACAAAAAAAATTTTTTATGTTTTAATTTTTAAATTTCACTTTCTGTGTCTTTTTCCTTTTTCACAGTCCTCTTTCTCGCTTTTCTAATATGCCTGCCGGATGCTTATTACGCCACCTCTTTTGAAGTTACAGTAATCAGAATACTGAACACCTATACGAACTACAGAAAATGGAGTGTTTGATAAAAACCATTCTGGATTATTACCGCAGTAAATGCTTCGCTCCACAAACTAATCAAAGCAGATGTTTTCATTTCTGTACCTGGTTGGGATGTTATATATATTCAATATATGTATTTTTCATCCATGATATGTCTATATATGCTTTAGTCCGGTATACTGCTTATAATAAGCAGCCTAAATACAATTGGTCTGCTTTTGTTCTTACTAAACTTGCATAGCTATATTTACCTATTGTGCCATATTTGAGTCACTTTCTCTGAGTTATTAGTATATATGACATTCCTCCTCAGGAGCTCCATCTGCTCTTCTCTGCCCTTACTGCTGCCAGTACTTAATATGGGTTTCGCGATCGCACTTCCTGGTTGCGGGATCGCGCATGCGCGGTGGGTGCGGCTCTCTTCCCGGCGTCCTCTGGGTTTGTGACGTCAATAAGGGATTTCCCTTCACCCGGATGACGCTTGAGCAGCCGCCCATACTGACGCTGCGCCTCTCCGCCCCATTGAACTGCGACAGGTGTTGCCAATCCAGCATAAGTACGGCAGGTATATTAGACTCTCGCCTTGTCCTGTTGTCCACAGTCCCCTGAAGCAGTCGCCACACGAAACACGTGTCGGGACTTTCCCTGTGTGTGCCTGCACGCTTTTTCCTTCTGTTACCCTGGTAAGCTCCATACTGGCCTCTGGTCTTTTGCTGTATTGTTAACTTACAATGTGTAGCCGGCTTGTTGATTTCTTCGGCTGGTACTTTCTTTGTCTGCACTATGTTGTTATATGCCTTCAGCACTGACCATACCAGTGAGCTACAAGTAACTTAATTGATACGATTTTGCATGCATCCACATGTGGGGATTCTTATCACCCCCTATGTCTTTGTAACTTATTTATACTTACATCCATGCCTTTGTATTGTACCATTGTTGTTCATTAAAAGTATTTTTACCTGCACACTTGTGCATTTGATTACTTTTTGCTTTTGGCTTCGAGGCATGTAGGCACCTTGGCAAAATGAATGACTTCTTCCTCCTTTGTATCCATTTATTACATACATGTGTGTGACAGCCTATCGTTTCTGCCTATATATAGTTCTCTGCCATCCATGGCCTCCAAATGAGGTTAGGGACTTGGGATATTTAAACTGTGTGGGTTTATTATTATATACATGTGTGTAAGAGCCTCCTGTCCATACCTGCATATATACTGCCAGATGGTACCATGGCGATTTATATAGATTTGTTTGGTGTCCACTGATTTAGTGGCTCTGATCAAACAGCGGCTGGCAGTGAATGCAGGATCCTGGAATGTGATTATCATTAATGGGGAGTTTATAAGCTGTTTAGTGTGTTACCTACTTGGTTAGGGTCTCAATTTTTTCCTTGTATGGTCCCTTTCTATCATTAAAAATATATAAAAAATAATATAAAAATACAGTACAGACCAAAAGTTTGGATACACCTCCTCATCTCTAGAACAACTGTTAAGAGGAGACTTTGTGCAGCAGGCCTTCATGGTAAAATAGCTGCTAGGAAACCACTGCTAAGGACAGGCAACAAGCAGAAGAGACTTGTTTGGGATAAAGAACACAAGGAATGGACATTAGACCAGTGGAAATCTGTGCTTTGGTCTGATGAGTCCAAATTTGAGACCTTTGGAGCCAACCACCGTGTCTTTGTAGAAAAGGTGAACGGATGGACTCTGGTTGCCATACTGACCAGAAAAACCCTCTAAAAGTCACGTTTATTGTATTCATTAAAATATTAATCTTAACCTCATAACGACGGCCGTACGACTTAAAGCGGCGGCAAAACAGGGTACTTATTCTGTTCCGCCGCTTTAAAGCGGCGGCCCGAAAAAACCCTGTAGCGCCCCCCAGCGACCGAAAATCTCGGGGGTTTCAGCTACCGGGGGTAGCTGAGACCCCCCAGATTATGAATCGGGGTGTTTTTTTTGGACCCCGATCATGTGATCGGCGGTATACACCGTATACCGACGAACACATGAAAAAAAAAGAAATGGCCGGTAAAACTGATTTCTTTTTCATCTGACATGATCAAACATGTCAGATGAGAAAGAAATCTAACCCCCTAGTGCCCCCAAAGCCCCCGGTACCGGAGAATCCCCCCACCCCCACCCCTACCCCCACCGGACATCCAAAATGGCGCCGAAGCGCACAGAAAACTGCCGCCGGCGCCGGCTCTGCAGTCATTTCCCTCCGATCTGAAATGATCAAACATTTCAGATCGGAGGGAAATGTCCTCCCCCTGACCCTTCCTCCGGTCCACCGGAGCCCTCTGGTCACCGGAGCCCCCTCCGGTTCTCCAGAGCCACCACCCCCCTCCCCCCTCCGGAGCGTGGAAGATGGCGGCGCACAGCGCGCGGCCGCCTTCATTCTGCTCTTTCTGCCGCATGTGACACGTCACATGCGGCAGAAAGGTGTCCCCAGGTCCCACTAGGTCACCCCCCCCCCCCCCCCAAGCCCCCGGTTATACGTTACCTGTCTGCCGCTCCGGGCCCGCGATCGCCGCCTCCTTCTTCAATGCTGGCGGCGCATGCGCAGACAGCGGCTGTCAGCTGTCAGCTGGATCCTGCTGACGTCGCTGATGCACAGGCTCCACTGTGGACCGGGGGAGGGTGAGTGCAGTGATCTGCAGCCACACTCCTCACATGGAGAGGCTGCTGTTCCAGAAAATGGGGGGTACGTTCTGTGAGCGTGCCCCTCATATTCTGGAATGAGGTTACTGCAGGTCACTCTGCCCTAGGTTGGACCGGGGCAGTGTGAGTGCAGTATTCTCAGATTACTGCACCCACACTGCTCATGGAGAGCTTGCTCTTCCAGAAAATGGGGGATACGTTCCCTGAACGTGCCCCCCATATTCTAGAAGATCCAGAGTCGGCGCGGGACCTCCAAAATGGATTACAGCGACCGGAATTTCTTTATTTTCAATAAATTGGTAAAAGAGGAATGTTTCGGGGAGTGTTTTTTCAAATAAATTTTTTTTTGTCTTTTTTTTGTCTATTACTTGACTGGGTTAGTGATGTCGGGTATCTGTTCAGATGCCGTGACATCACTAACCCCAGGGCTTGATGCCAGGTGACATTACAGCTGGTATCAACCCCATATATTACCCCGTCTGCCACCGCACCAGGGCGCGGGATGAGCTGGGGCGAAGCGCCAGGATTGGCGCATCTAATGGATGCGCCACTTCTGGGGCGGCTGCGGCCTGCTATTTTTAGGCTGGGAAGAGTCCAATAACCATGGCTCTTCCCACCCTGAGAATACCAGACCCCAGCTGTCCGCTTCACCTTGGCTGGTGATCTAATTTGGGGGGGACCCCACGTTTTTTTTTTTTTTTAAAAAACGCCTGGGGAGCCCTCCAAATTGATCACCAGCCAAGGTGAAGCTGTCAGCTGTGGTTTGCAGGCTACAGCTGTCTGCTTTACCCTAGCTGGCTATCAAAAATAGGGGGGACCCCACGTCGTTTATTTTAATTATTAATTTTTTGGGGGGCTAAATACAAGGCTAGGCACCCTTTAGTGCCACATGAAAGGCACTAAAGGGCGCCAGCTTAGAATATGCAGGGGAATGGGACGTTATATTTGTTTGACATCTATCCATTCATCCATTGTAGCATTTTACGCTGTGTGCCCACAATCAGGGTTTGCAGCGTTTTGGGCGCAGAGTGTTTTCCCTGTGTCCATAACGCTGCGTTGTGCAGTAGAAGCACAGTGGAAGGATTTTTAGAAATCCCATGCCCAATGTGCTTCTTTTCTCCGCAGCATAAACCGACCTGTGGCGCAGCTTCCCGAGCCTCAGCATGTCAATTTATGCTGCGGAGATGAGTGTTCTCTGCAGGTAGCATAGAGCTCCACAGCGGCCTGAACCCAAATCGTGGGCTTGGGCAGCTGCGTTCTCCCGTGGACAACACTCACATCTCTGCAGGAGGCTGACACTGTGTACTAGATGCCGTGTCGCTGGATCATGGCCACAGAGCCTAACAGTGAGACATTTGTTGCTACAGCAACATTTTTGTGAAGTACCTGTGGATTCAAAATGCTTACTATACTCCTGAATAAAATCCAGTTTCCAAAATGGGGTCACTTGTGGGGGTTTTCTGATGTATAGGTACCCAAGGGGCCCTGCTAATGTGACATGGTGCGCGCAATTTATTTCAACTTTTCCAGAATTCAAATGGTGCTCCCTCCATTCCAAGCCCTCCCATTTATCCAAACAGAGGTTTTTGGCCACATGTGGGGTATCCCTGTGCTCATAAGACATTGGATAACAACCTGTGGGGTCCACGGTTTGTTGTTGTCTCTTGAAAAAGTGAGAAATTTGATGCTAAAGCAACAGTTTTGTGAAAAAAATGAAAATTTTCAATATGGCAACCTAAGCTTATCAAATTCTGTGAAGTACTCGTGGATTCAAACTGCTCACTATACACCTTGATAAAAGCCTTGAGGTGTCTTGTTTCCAGAATGAAGTCACTTGTGGGGGACCTCCACTGCTTAGGCACCTCAGGGGCTCTCCAAATGCAACCTGGCGTCCGCTATTGATTCCAGCCAATTTTGCAGTCAAATGGCACTCCTTCCCTTCCGAGCCCTGCCATGCGCCCAAACAGTTGATTTCCACCACATATAAGGTATCGCCAAACTCAGGAGAAATTGCACAATAAATGTTATGCTGAATTTTTTCCTTTTACTCTTGTAAAAAAAAAAGCTACCTGGTTGAAATAACAATTTTGTGGTAAATTTTTTTTTTTTTTTTTTCATGGCTCAACGTTATAAAATTCTGTGAAGCACCTGAGGGTTCAGGGTACTCACCAAACATCTAGATAAATTCCTTGAGGGGCCTAGTTTCCAAAATGGGGCCACTTGTGCGGGGTTTCTGCTGTTTAGGTACCTTAGGGGACCTCCAAATGCGACATGGTGCCTGCAATCTTTTTCAGCCAAATTTCCTTTCTAAAATTCAAATATTGCTCCTTTCGTTCCAAGCCCTCCCATTTGTCCAAACAAAGGTTTCAGACCACATGTGAGGTATCACCGCGCTCATAAAAAAGTGGTTAACAAACCTTGAGGTCAAATTTTTGGAATTACCTCTTGAAAAAGTGAGAAAATTGATGCTAAAGCAACATTTTTGAGAAAATTATTAAAATTTTCAATATGACAACGTAACGTTAACAAAATCTGTGAAGTACCTGTGGATCTAAAATGCTCACTATACCCCTAGATAGAAGCCTTGAGGGGTCTAGTTTCCAAAATGGTGTCACTTGTGAGGGATTTCTTCTGTTTAGGTACCTTAGCGGACCTGTAAATGCAACATGGTGCCCGCAATCTATTTCAGCCAAATTTGCTTTCCAAAATTCAAATATTGCTCCTTCTGTTCCGAGCCCTCCCAATTGTCCAAACAGAGGTTTCTGACCACATGTGGGGTATCGGCGTGCTCATAAGAAAGTGGGGAACAAGTTTTGAGGTCCATTTTGTTGTGTTATTTCTTCTAAAAGTGAATAAATTTGGGTTAGAGCAACATTTTTAGGTAAAATTTAATTTTTGCTTTTTTTCATTCCACATTGCTTTTGTTCATGTGAAGCACCTGAAGGGTTAATAAACTTCTTGAATGTGGTTTTGAGTACTTTGGGGGGTGCAGTTTTTAGAATGGTGTCACTTTTGGGTATTTTCTGTCATCTAGGCCTATTGAAGTCACTTCAAATGTGATGTGGTCCCTAAAAAACTGGTTTTGTAAATTTTGATGTAAAAATGAGAAATTGCTGATAAACTTTCAACCCCTCTAACTTCCTAACAAAAAAAAATTTTGTTTCCAAAATTGTGCTGATGTAAAGTAGACATGTGGGAAATGTTATTTATTAACTATTTTGTGTCACAGAAATCTCTGGTTTAACGGTATAAAAATTCAAAAGTTGAAAATTGCTAAATTTTCAAAATTTTTGCCAATATTCAATTTTTTTCATAAATAAACACAAAAAATATTGTCATAAATTGGGTACTAACATGAAGTCCAATATGTGACGAAAAAACAATCTCAGAATCACCGGGATCCGTTGAAGCGTTCCAGAGTTATAACCTCATGAAGTGACACTGGTCAGAATTGCAAAATTTGGTCTGGTCATTAAGGTGAAAATTAGCTCCGTCACTAAAGGGTTAATCACTGAATAAATAAACAATAAACACTGAATTTATACCCAAATGTTAAAGTCATTATCAAAGTCGTGATGTGTAATAATAACGTGAGGTCCTGAAATAGGGCAGTGGGCCAGGGGCGTGCACCACCTTTAGTAATTTATAGGATATGACAGTAGTAGGATAAGGGGGGCCTGATATTCCCTAATACTTATCCCTGCCTAGCAACGGAGGTCAAATACACCTTAAGGCCATGTGCGCACTTACCGGATTTTGCTGCGGATTGTTCGCGGATTTGCTGCATGTTTCGCTGCAGAAAATGTTCATAACATTTCTGCAGTGAATCACCAGCAAATCCTATGGAGAAAAAAAATCCTGTGCGCACTGGGCGGAATTTGACAGCTGCATGTTTTGCTGCGGGAATCCCGCAGCAAAAACAAGTGCATGTCACTTCTTTTCCGCACATCGCTGCGGGATTTCACTCCATTGACTCCAATGTTAATCATGAAATCCCGCAGGGAATAACGCAGGTAGCAAATTCTGTGCGGTTCACTGCGTTTTCCTGCGTTATTCCCTGCGGTATTTCGCGGTTTACCTCCGGTAATGTACATCGCCTGTCTGCGGTTTTGCCGGGAAGTGATGTCATTACAGGAAGAGGAAGCCGTGCAGAGTAAACACACACACATCACAGACACAGATAGACATCACAGACACATAGAACACAGACACATACACATAGAACACACATAGAAAGAAAACGGAAATATAGAAAACAAAGAACGTGGGCTCCGCTGCATATTTACCGTCCAGCCGAGGTAAGCACACAGCGGCGGCCCGGTATTCTCAGGCTGGGGAGGGAGAGGGGCAGGGTTAATGTCCCCCGCCTCACTCCCCCTCCCGCAGCCGAGAATATCAGCCGCAGCTGCCCCGGGAATGTCGCATGCATTATGCGGCACTACCGGAGTGTCCCCGGCTCTTCCTGCCGCCGTGTAGCAGTGGCGGCAGGGTAATACAAGGGGTTAATGGTGGGGGATCACCGCCATTAACCCCAGGCTTGATCATGGCAGCGTCTATGTGACAGCTGACATGATCAACCCGTAAGTAAAGTGAATAAAACACACACACCGAAAAATCCTTTATTTTAAATAAAACCAACAAGCCTCGTTAACCCTTTTATTAACCCCTCCCGCACCAAAGCTCCGGCGTAATCCACACAGCTCCGGCATAATCCACAGGTCCTGCGCTGCTGACATCCAGCCGCGATGTGTCACAGACACAGCGCTGAATGAATGCAGCAGACAGCAGAGGTAATTACCGGTCATTTCCCACGGCCGGTAATGTGAACTCACTGCCGACCGTGGGAAATGCAGCGATCTGTCCTCTATCCCTCTATCTGTCTGTCTATCTATCTATTCTTCTGTCTATCTATCTACTATCTCAGAATTAAATTATTATTTTTTTTTTTTTTCAATGTGCTTTATTGCATTGAATGCAATAAAGCACATCCCAACCCGCACGCGGCAAAACCGCGGCAATACCGTGAATAATACCGCGGTAAAACCGCAGCAAACCGCGGCAAACCGCATGCGGTTTTCGGGTGCGGTTTCCCGCGGTTTTTTACCGCGGGTGTGGTAATCTTTGAGAGCATGCGGAATTTTCTCAAGAAAATTCCATACCCCAGTGCGCACATGGCCTAATTGTTTGGGTGCCCCCCGTTCCTCAGCGGCTAGCCCTTTAGTCCCTGTCTCTTATTTCAGACCTATAACCCGCCACCAGGTGCAGTGTGCTGGGGTGATTATATTTTCATGTGTCATAAGTCAATTAACAACCCAGATCTCATGTAAATATTCAGAATCTCAATTACCAGTTATGCAAATACCTGTACGGCTATACCAACTGGGGAGATACATGAAAAAAGAGTCTTAATAAAAAGATATGATGGGCCTGAAGGTCCCAGTACTCATCCTGCCAGGACTGGTCTTGATCCCGACGCGTTTCCCCCCGTATATAGGGGGCTTCATCAGGGAATGTGTATATTTCAAGATGTCTCAATTTAATTTAGGCCATCAATCTACAATCAAAGAGATATCCTCCCTTTAGAAATGTATGGCGTTTTATTGTCAGATGACTCATGCTGAATTGCACATACCTCCTCATATTTTCTTGTGTCCTCAAAGGGCTAAATCACATTATGTTTCCCTTTTCTGGGTCCAATTCCTATCCTGGAAGACCCTGTCAGGTGCTGGTTTTGAAGCGATACCTCCTCCCAGTTCAGCAATGCTCCATGTGGGAGGCTCTGTAAGTGTCGCGGGCGGGGAAGGACGCTGCTGCGCTCACCAACGCTTGGGTCTGGCGCTGCTGCGATGGCTGCTCGGTGGCTCGAGCGGTGGGCCGGATCCGATGACTTGAGCGGCGCTCCTCGCCCGTGAGTGAAAGGGGGATAGTTTTGTTTGGGGATCTGGTCCGTGACGCCACCCACGGGTTGTGGTGAGGTCGGGCACCACCGCTGCTGGCGACGGGGATCCCGGGAGCGATGGCAGGGAGAAGCTGGGATGTTGTTTCCCCCCTCCGTGGGTAGGGGTTGGTGGTCCCGGGGCCCGGTGAGGTGACGGGGAGGCAGGGCTGGCAAGGTGCAGGATCGCCTGGACTGCGCAGCGCGGTGCCGGGTGGCACGGTTGTACTCACTCACAAATGTACGCAAAGTCTCTGGTAAACCAAACGGCTGCATGGACGGGTCCCGCAGCCGGCTGCTGTGACTTCTCCCGGATGGTTAGTGGTGGCTGCCTTTCCCTGCACCTTTGTGTATGTTCGGTCCCGGTGGATTCCCACCGGTAACCCGCTCCCCAGCGTGTATATGTGCCGGAAGAGCCATTTTGCCCGCAGGCTCTGGCCCTTGGAACTCCAGCTGTGGCGGTAGCTGTATTTCCTTTTGCTGGTCGGACGGTTGCCTTCAATCGGGTCTTGGCCGTTAGGAAACCCCTGGGGTTCCGGTCACTGACGGATTTGACCTCTAATGGTGACTCCAAGCCTGGTCGGGGTCCGCAGGCCCTGCCTGTGTGTGCTGGCCTCACCTCGCTCCCCGGTTCGGTACCGGCGGGCCACCGCCCGTCCCCAGGCCTACGGTTCCGCGTTGATCCGCCTCTCCCGCAGACGGCCACCACCGTCCGCCAACCTTACTCCCAGTGCCCGGGCCACACACCCGGACACGGCCAGTTCGCTCCTCTACTTCCACTCCACTCCTTCCACTTCTACCTCCCTAACTGATCTGATCTGACTTCCTTTTCCCACCTCCAGAACTGTGAACTCCTCAGTGGGTGGGGCCAACCGCCTGGCTCCACCCCACCTGGTGTGGACATCAGCCCCTGGAGGGAGGCAATAAGGATTTTGTGTCTGGCTGATGTGCCTGTCTCGGGGTAGGGGGTGTATGTTGTAGTACCTGTGACGACCTGGCTAGTCCAGGGTACCACATAAGCATTGAGTGCCTGCAATGGCAGCGTTTCACTGTGATTCCAGTTCCATAATGGTCCGGTGCGCGTGCTATATTGGTGTATTTATGGGGTTGAAAATGCCATCCCCCATGTGCTGGACGGCACCTGATGCTTCCGGTTTCAAAACGCCCGCCTCCTGATTTGGGCGGTATAGTTCTAACACGTAATCACGCTCCACAGGGTCTCCCCCGGCGATGATATCATCACCTCAGGTCATCCCTGTGGAACGCTGCGCTCCACACCTCCATAGCAAGTATGGGTGGTGTCAGGTGTCCCCGTCCATCCGGAGTGAAGTATCCGCCCACCTGCTAGGTCGTAATCTATGGGCGGTAACCCGCTGGAACGCACATGCGTTCCACCTCCTTAAACCGGACGTACTGTGTGTTACACGGGACGATGTATTTCCTGTAGAACGCATCTGCGTTCCGCCTGGCACGTACATCATGTTATGTGTCTCCTGGAGATCGCATGTGCGATCTCATTTACTTCCCGGTTGGAAACGCAATGTGTCACATATACCAGCAGATATTTCTATTGATCAAATGCTTTTACATTCAGGGGCATCTCTTATTTGGCAATGTGCCAAATTAATCATAACCAGTCCATATTTTAATAATCACAGCACATTCCTTAAAACTATTAGTATTACACCATTTAAAATGAGATAGAAAGATGATGATAAGAAGTACCATCTATGTTATATGAGGATAATATTTTAGGGGAATATTATTGATGTTTTTACATGTAAGGGTCCCCCAAAAAATATTCTAACCCCAATTATTGGGGAATGAGGGGAGTGCAATTCAACATGTCATTTTGGATGATAAATATTATTGATGAGACATTATTAACACCCTGACCCGGGTGTATCCGCTGGATACTAACAGTTCTTCATACAATTTTTTTCAGGGTTTTTTCTGTATGAGAATTTTTTACAGTGTGGATTCACGACGCCTATTAGATAAAACTGGTAAAACTGAGAATTTCATTCAAGCCTTTGGGATTGAGTGTATCAAGCAGATAGGTCCATTTAGCCTCCCGCTGCGAAATTCTTTTAACCCAATTGCCCTTTCTTGGAGATTTCGAAATAACCTCAATCACCTGGAATTGGATAGATTTCGGGTTACCCTGGTGGCATTGTGTCACATGTCTAGCGATAGGTGTATGTCGCTTGTGCACTATGTCCCCCAGGTGTTCCCCTATCCGTACACGGAGTTGGCGTTTGGTTTTGCCAATAAAGCTCATTGGGCACGAGCATGTGCATCTATAGACCACTCCCTCTGCCCGGCAGTTCGCAAATAACAGAGAAGAGTAGAGAGGGGTGATTCAATGCCGCGCCAATGATCACTGTTCAGATGTCAGATTAACATATCTTTATTATTGGCATAGGTCCTACTCTTACTTCCCGACACCGGCATCAGGACCGTCCTCTTTTTTAGGGATGCGAGAGCCATATACATTCAGGGAAAGATACCCCAGCAATGTGAGGAAGTGGTAAAAAGACCTCAAAATGAGGGACAGCAGATTTACAATGTGTCTACATATAGACTATCAAGAACTGAAGAAAATGTATTGAATAGGGGCCTATGTTTTGTACCCTCCACACATTTTGACTCGTTTACCTGGGTTAAAGATATTGAACTTTAGAAAGCTTAGATGGAGGAGGTTTTTCAGATTTAATGATCTGACAGAGTGCCGTAGACTTGGTATTCCCTTGGATGCTCTGGAGGATGTCAGACTGCTGGCAGGTCTGTCAGAAATAGACAACAATTCAACTGGCATAGGCCCCCACATTCCCCCTTAGTAAAATGCAGACCGTCCGTGGGCTGCCCATCCATCACCGGTTTTATTTTTGTTAACTGTAGAAAAGGGGGTAAAACAGATAAAAACAGTAAAACAAGCATTTTGTATAAAACTTCCCTTAACGGGAGGTACAGTACTTAAACGTTGCAAACGGTAACGGCTTCCGCTCTTCTCCCACCCAAACAACCTGGCCCTGATGCTGCCCCTAAGAAGTGGGCAGCACCCCTTGCCCCAGTCCATCACCAGGCTGCCCGAGTGGGTTCTGTCTCTTTCAGGGGACCCGTGTCCATGGGGACCCCTGAACCCCCGGAGGATCGCCACCGGTTACGGTAGTGGCGGGCCTGGGCCATCCCTTCCCTCCAGGCCCATCCTCCCAAATCAGCCTCTCTGGAGGCGGCAACGGTTTCAAGCCAACACATTTTTATTTACATCCCACTAAGTTTGTGGTTGCCCTGCCAGTTCTCGGGCTTGTCCGTAAGAAGTCCCTTACGCAACGGTTGCAGGAAGTCCCTACGGGGACTGGTTGCTGGCAACGGCCGGTTTAATCAAAGTGCCAATCTGGTTACATCTTCATGTGATTCACTCTTATCATTCAAAGCTTTTAAACTGGTGGTCCCAACGGGGACAACAGTGCTTCGTAGCCAACGGGCTACCACAAACAAAACTGTAGGGTCCTAATGGAGACTTGCCGTAGGGTCCCAACGGGGACTGTCAGCTGGGTCCCAGGGGCCATCCACAACACCTGGCTCCGGTACAGCTTCCTCCTGCAGCTTTCCCACAGTCCACCATCGAACAGCACGAGCCCCCAACGCCACCCTCACACAGGGGTGACACTGTCCCACAGGACTCCAATTTCAGCTGCCGATGATGCGGGTACGACTGCTCCTCCAACTGGACTCCTTAGCCTTGAGGGCCGTCTGGAACGTCAGCAGAGTCCCAATGGGGACCGACAGCAAGGTAACCGAGAACCGCTACCATGCTCTACTTTTTCTTACGTCAAGGCCGTCCATTTGCAGGGCACTGACCTGCAAAGTGTCCCAGTTGCCGGCAGTACCTGCAGCACGCCACCCACGTGTCTCCAAAGGCGTGAATGACGAGCGGGGTCTCATCTTCCAACAGGGACTCCGTATCTTCCCCTGAGCTACCTCCATCTGTCGTCTCCTGTACCGAGCTGGCGCCCCCTGGGTCTTCCGCGCCGGCCGCCACTCCTGTCACGGTCGGGCGGATTGCCGGGGTAGACATCCTCCCTGCGGCAGGCGGGCCGCTGTCAGCTGCTGCGCGGGGAATTACTGCAGCATTCTCGGGGCCCGCTGCTCCTGCGACCGGAGTAGGGGCTACAGCCATCTCGCCATCCTGCTGCCGCTCTATCGGTTGGCGTGGGGTTAGCATCAAACTCGGAAGCCGACATCTTCCATCCCGTTCCCCCTTAGTCTTTTTCCAGCTCCTCTTCTACAGGGGCGCGGTTTCGGTTTTCGCGCCTCCACTACTCGGTAAGACGCTCGAGCAAGGACTTTTCGTGCCCAAAATGGCGGCTTCTCAAGTTTTTCGGTCACAAGGTGCACCTCTACCAGACGGCAGAGCGGTCAGATCCTGTTCGTGACGCCAAGTTGTCGCGGGCGGAGGAGGGGACGCTGCGCTCACCCACTGCTCGGGTCCGGCTGCTGCTGCTGCTCGCTCGGTGGCTCGAGTGGCGGACCGGATCCCGGGGACTCGAGCGGCGCTCCTCGCCTGTGAGTGAAAGGGGGGGTGGTGGTTTAATTTAGAGATATTGTCCGTGACACCACCCACGGTTGTGGTGAGGTTGTGACACCACCGCTGCTCTGGACGGGGATCCCGGGAGCGATGGCAGGGAGCAGCTTGGATGTTGGTTCTCCCCTCCGTGGGTAGGGGGAGTCGGTTGTCCCGGGGCCCGGTGAGGCGTTAGGGATGGCAGGCGGGTTATGGGGCCTGGTGAGGTGCAGGGTCGCGGGGGCAGCGCGGTGCCGCATGGCACGGTGGTACTCACTCAGCCAATGACGAATACAAAGTCTCCGGTAAAACAAAAGGCTGGATGGACGGGTCCCACAGACGGCTGCGGTGTTTCTCCTCCCGGTAGGTTGATGGTGACTGCCTTTCCCTGCACCTGTGTTGTGTTTACGGTTCCAATGGCTTCCCACCGGTACCCCCGCTCCCCAGCTTGGATGGATGCTGAGGGAGCCCCTTTTGCCCGCAGGCTCTGGCCCTGGGAACTGTAGCCTTGGCAGTGACTGTGTTTCCCTGTACAGTTTGAGCTGTTGCCTTCAATCGGGTCTTGACTGCTGGGAAACCCCGGAGGTTCCCTTCGCTAACGGATTTGACCGGTTTTACGGCGACTCCTAGCCTGGTCGGGGTCCGTAAGCCCTGCCGAATGGTGCTGGCTTCTCTTCGCTCTCCGATCCGGTACCATCGGGTCACCGCCGATCCCCGGTCCTTACGGTTTGCTTCAATCAGCCTCTCCTGCAGACGGTCACCACCGTCTGCCAACCTTGCTGTATGTGCCCGGGCCACGCACCCGGACACGGTCAGTCTCCTCTACTGCCACTTCACTCCTCACTTCAACTCCTCTCAAAACTGATCTCTCAACTCCACTGCCTTCCTTTTCCCGCCTCCAGGACTGTGAACTCCTCGGTGGGCGGGGCCAAGCGCCTGGCCCACCCCCTGGTGTGGACATCAGCCCCTGGAGGGAGGCAACAAGGATTTGTGTTTGACCTCGGTGTGCCTAGCTGGTGTGTGGGGTGTGTTGTTGCAGTACCTGTGACGTCCTGGCTTGTCCAGGGCGCCACAGATACTTCCCTCCGGACGGACGGGGACACCTGACACCACCCATACTTGCTATGGAGGGGTGGAGCGCAGCGTTCCACAGGGATGACCCGAGGTGATGATATCATCGCCGGGGGAGACCCTGTGGAGCATGATTACGTGTTAGAACTATACCGCCCAAATCAGGAGGCGGGAGTTTTGAAACCGGAAGCGTCGGGTGCCATCCAGCACATGGGGGATGGCATTTTCAACCCCATAAATACATATAGCATGCGCACCGGACCATTATGGAACTGGAATCACAGTGAAACGCTGCCATTGCAGGCACTCACTGCTTACAGAGCCTCCCACATGGAGCATTGCTGAACTGGGAGGAGGTATCGCTTCAAAACCAGCACCTGACAGGGTCTTCCAGGATAGGAATTGGACCCAGAAAAGGGAAACATAACGTGATTTAGCCCTTTGAGGACACAAGAAAATATGAGGAGGTATGTGCAATTCAGCATGAGTCATGTGACAATAAAACGCCATACATTTCTAAAGGGAGGATATCTCTTTGATTGTAGATTGATGGCCTAAATTAAATTGAGACATCTTGAAATATACACATCCCCTGATGAACCCCACTATATTCGGGGGAAACGCGTCGGGATCAAGACCAGTCCTGGCAAGATGAGTACTGGGACCTTCAGGCCCATCATATCTTTTTAAGACTCTTTTTTTCATGTATCTCCCCAGTTGGTATAGCCATACAGGTATTTGCATAACTGGTAATTGAGATTCTGAATATTTACATGAGATCTGGGTTGTTAATTGACTTATGACACATGACAATATAATCACCCCAGCACACTGCACCTGGTGGCGGGTTATAGGTCTGAAATAAGAGACAGGGACTAAGAGGGCTAGCCGCCGAGGAACGGGGGGCACCCAAACAATTAAGGTGTATTTGACCTCCGTTGCTAGGCAGGGATAAGTATTAGGGAATATCAGGCCCCCCTTATCCTACTACTGTCATATCCTATAAATTACTAAAGGTGGTGCATGCCCCTGGCCCACTGCCCTATTTCAGGACCTCACGTTATTATTACACATCACGACTTTGATAATGACTTTAACATTTGGGTATAAATTCAGTGTTTTTAGATTAAGATTAATATTTTAATGAATACAATAAACGTAACATTTTAGAGTTTTTTTCTGGTCAGTATAGTGATCCTCTTGACAATTAATATTGATATTGGTTTTCTGATGCCTGGTTCTCACCATGAAGCATGGAGGAGGAGGTGTGATGGTGTGGGGGTGCTTTGCTGGTGACACTGTTGGGGATTTATTCAAAATTGAAGGCATACTAAACCAGCATGGCTACCACAGTATCTTGCAGCGGCGTGCTATTCCATGCAGTTTGCATTTAGTTGGACCATCATTTATTTTTCAACAGGACAATGACCCCAAACACACCTCCAGGCTGTGTAAGGGCTATTTGACTAAGAAGGAGAGTGATGGGGTGCTACGCCAGATGACCTGGTCTCCATAGTCACCAGACCTGAACCCAATCGAGATGGTTTGGGGTGAGCTGGACCGCAGAGTGAAGGCAAAAGGGCCAACAAGTGCTAAGCATCTCTGGGAACTCCTTCAAGACTGTTGGAAAACCATTTCCGGTGACTACCTCTTGAAGCTCATCAAGAGAATGCCAAGAGTATGGAAAGTAGTAATCAAAGCAAAAGGTGGCTACTTTGAAGAACCTAGAATATAAGACATATTTTCAGTTGTTTCACACTTTTTTGTTAAGTATTTCATTCCACATGTTTTAATTCATAGTTTTGATGCCTTCAATGTGAATCTACAATTTTCAGAGTCCTGAAAATAAAGAAAATTCTTTGAATGAAAAAGTGTATCCAAACTTTTGGTCTGTACTGTATATATATATTAATGCCTGCACTGTGTAAGAGAGAAGCTGATCCAATTAGGATGCTACAATGTATGTTCAAGAAATTCCTATGTAACTAAGCTATGATGATGTAATAAACCTTTTTTGGGGGCAAAGACAAAGAGAGGACTTCTGGTACTTTATTGTCTCAAGGGTGGCTTCTGTTATGCGTATCTACGCAATCTCTATAATTTAATTAGGAGGACACACAGTTTTAGGCCCCATGCGCATACTGCATTTTTTGATGCATTTTTTGATGCGTTTTTGCTGACCTTTTAGTCACCACTATCTGACTATCTGCATGCTTTTCCTTACCCAGCAAAGTCTATGAGATTTTAGCTTTGCTGTGCGCACGATGCTTTTTTTTTTTTTTTAGGGCTTCAGTTTTGTAGTGACAACAAAACTGCAGTATGTCAATTCTTTTTGCCTTTTCCCTGTGTTTAAGCATTCGTGATAATAAACACACAAAAAATGCACAATAAGTGCATCAATTAATGCATCAAAACCACATGTGCTTTTTTGGGCCACAAGATGCGTTTTTTGGGCCAAAAGGTGCATTTTTGTGGTTACGACAAAACTGCAGTGTGTGGACATCGCATTAAAGGTCCCATGCTGAATGGCAATGACAAAACGCATCTAAATTGGTGTGTAGATACTAACAAAAGTGTAAAGTTGTGGTGCCTCATTGTAACAAAACAAGTCTAGCAGCTAGCAGTTCTGTCTGTTCTTTACACAGATCTCTTACCAGATCATCTAAATCTGATTGGCTCAGCAATTGCGCCTGACTCTCCACTTATTCTGCATCAGTAAATACATCATGACAACCAACATCTTCTTCATCAGGATCAGAACTGTCAGATTAGGGCATGCAGAGAATGCTGTTACCCTAAAGGCTGCTTTCACACTACGTTTTTTTAACATCCGTCATGAACGTTTTGTTAACGCAAAAACGGATCCAGTGCAAATGCGTTTTCATTTCAATGCATTTGCAATGAACTCGCGTCAACATGCGTTCACCTGCGTCTGCGTGCGTTATAGTGAGGATCCAGCGACTTGCAGTTTTTTTACTTTTTTCAAAAACGCTACTTGTAGCGTTTTTGAGCTGCATCCAAATACTTCAAATTGCTGGATCCTGACTAAACAGCACGCAAACGCAGGTGAACGCTGGCATGCTGATAGACAGGATTCTACTTGCTCTACTGAGCATGCCCAGAAACCAGCCTTGCATGATCAGTCCCTCTCTCCACCTCTCTACACCTCCCTCCACCTCCCTCCCTCTCTCTCCCTCCCTCCCCCTCTCTCCCTCTCTCCACTTCTCTCCCTCCCCCTCCCTCTCTCTCCACTCTCCCCCACCTGAGAGCGAAGGACGCTCGTAACCAAGGTAAACATCGGGTAACCGCGGGCTTAGTTACCCGATGCTTATCTTGGTTACGTGTGCAGGGAGCAGCAGCCGGCTCCTAGCAGCTGCAGACGCTCGTAACCAAGGTAAACATCGGGTAACCGCGGGCTTAGTTACCCGATGTTTATCTTGGTTACGTGTGCAGGGAGCAGCAGCCGGCTCCTAGCAGCTACAGACGCTCGTAACCAAGGTAAACATCGGGTAACCGCGGTCTTAGTTACCCGATGTTTACGTTGGTTACGTGTGCAGTGAGCAGGGAGCCCGGCTCCTAGCTGCTGCAGACGCTCGTAACCAATGTAAATATCGGGTATCCAAGCAAGTTACTCAATGTTTACCTTGGTTACGAGCCTCCACAGCTATTAGATGTCGGCTCCCAGTCTTTCACGTTCAGTTCCCCTTACTCCCGATCACATGACTCCAATGCCCGCCCATAAACTTAAAGTGACAGGATCCTGCAAAATAACACATGCGTTTGCATGCGTTTTTTTTGCTGTAAAAGCAGGATCCGCTTTTGCAACAAAAAGAATCGATCATGACGCATGTTAAAAAAACGTAGTGTGAAAGCAGCCTAAGAAGGGCAAAAGGCTGTGAGGAGGTCAGTGGCAGGCTGGGGATGGAGGCTAGGTGACCTAATCTGGGAGTTTTCACCTTGGGTATACCGTAGTATCTCCTGACCCTGGGCTGACTCTGGCGTCTCTACCACACTATAGGCTTTTCATACTACTTTGTAGTGCATTGGGTTCCCCTATTCAGGGTGATTTATTTCATTACTATTGTGATGTTCCATTATTATATGGTGGTTATTTGAGGCCATTATCATCTCCCTTGTGAAACATATACCATATTTTTCGTTTTATAAGACGCACCAGATTATAAGACGCACCCCAAATTTAGAGATTAAAAAAGGTAAAAAAAAAAAAAATGGGGGTCCATCTTATAATCAAGTGTTCTGTTCTTGTCGCGGGCGGAGGAGGGGACGCCGCGCTCTCCCACTGCTCGGGTCCGGCTGGCACTGCGGCTGCTGCGGCCTGCTGCTGCCGCTGCTCGGTGGCTCGAGCGATGGGCCGGATCCCGGGGACTCGAGCGGCGCTCCTCGCCCGTGAGTGAAAGGGGGTTTTTGGGTGTGGGGATGGTTTATTGTCCGTGACGCCACCCACGGTGGTGGTGATTTGTTGACACCACCGCTGCTCTGTATGGGGATCCCGGGAAGGATGGTATGGAGCAGCCAGTTGTTATGTTGCCCCTCCGTGGGTAGGGGTTGGTGATCCCGGGGCCCAGTGATGAGGTGGGTGATGCAGGGCTTGGTGGGCGCAGGGACGCGGGGGCAGCGCTGTGCCTTGCGGCACTGTGGTACTCACTCAGCCTGAGACGATGACACAGTTCTCAGTAAAACACACGGCTGGAAAGACGGTTCCCACGGACGGCTGCACTTGCTTTCCCCAGTAGGTGACGGTGACGGTCCCTCTGTCCTGCACCTATGATGATAATGGTTGCGATGGGTTCCCACCGGTAACCCGCTCCCCGGCTTGGATATGGGCCGGAGGAGCCCTTCTTTGCCCGCAGGCGCTGGCCCTGAGAAACTGGTGCCCTGGCGGTGGCGGTGTCTCTCCGTTACGGTTGGACTGTTGCCTTCAATCGGGACTTGGTTGTTAGGAGACAGACGTCCCCTTCACTGACGGATTTGGCAAATTATGGCGACTCCTAGCCTTGCCGGGGTCAGAAAGGCCCCTGCCCTGGTGCTGACTGTTCTTCGTATACTGCTCCAGACCGCCGGGTCACCACCCGTCCGCGGTCCTTCCAGCAACCTCCGAGCAGTCCCCCCTGCAGACTAACACCGCCGTCTGCTGACCTTGCTGTCACTGTCCGGGGCACACACCCGGACCAACTTCAGGCTTTACTACTGTTTCTTTCCACTTCTTTACTCCTCTTACAAGCTCCTCTCCTTTGCTCCACTACCACTTCACCTCCTTCTGCTTTACACTCCTCAACTGTTCTCTAGCTCTGCCTGAGCTCAACTCCTCCACTCAACTGCCTGGTTCTTCCCGCCTCCAGGGCTGTGAACTCCTCGGTGGGCAGAGCCAACCGCCTGGCCCACCCCCTGGTGTGAACATCAGCCCCTGGAGGAAGGCAACAAGGATTTTGGTAGCCTTGGTGTTCCTAACTGGGGTGTAGGGTGTGGTGGTGTTGTGACCTGTGACCCCTGGCTTGCCCAGGGCGTCACATTCTCTTACTGCAGGGGGGCAGCAGTGGTGGTGAAGCGGGGTCACAGGAGGCAAAGGTTCTGCTGCCAGCAGCGGCGGTGAGTGGTGTCAGGTCCGTGGTGGCAGCGGCGGTCAATGGAGGCTGCCACGGCGGGTCCGTGGCGGGTCAGTATCGGCGGTGGGTGAGTGGTGGAGCCGGCCGGTGCGGTTAGTAACCAAGTCTGTCCGCGGTCCCAGTTTCAAATGATGGTGCCTGAAGCGGTGCATGCGCAGATGTAGCTCTCATCCAAGAGCTCCATCTGCGCACACGCTGACTCCCGACACCATCATTTGAAACTGGGACCGCGGACACACTGGGACACCTGCCGCACAGCCACCCGCCCGCACAGAGTGGCAGACAGCAGCAGGCCGCCCGCACGCACAGAGAGGCAGTTGGCACCGACAAGCACCCGGCTGCCCGCACTCAGCCACAGGCACCCGGCTGCCCGCACGCAGCCACAGGCACCCGGCCGCCCGAACGCAGCCACAGGCACTCGGCCGACCGAATGCAGCCACAGGCACCCGGTGGCCCGAACTTACCTAGTCGCCGCACAGACAGCCCCTCTTCCTGGTAAGCTATATTCAGATTTTAAGACGCACCCCTCATTTTCCTCCCAAATGTTTGGGAGGAAAAGTGCGTCTTATAATCCGAAAAATACGGTATGTATATATATGTGTTTTCTGCTGCTACATTTTGTGATCTATCGCTGTACGGGTCTATAGTGTATTATTGTATTGTCCATTGTGGCTATTACAACTATGTCCTACATTGGGGCTTTTTGTGTCATTTTAAATGTTTTTAATCTTGTTTGTTGTGTTTGGCACTTAATAAAGGTTCATATTTTAAGGCTTATTGGTGTATTCCTGGTGTGCACATGTTTACATGCAGAGCTTTTCTTCCTTTTTAAATGATTAGAGTCATGCAATGATAAATCTAGATTGTGAGTTTCCTTCTCTCACCAAACCATCAGCGAAAGCCATTCCTTTCCTTTTACCACTGAACCACTGCGATATCCCAAAGTAACGCAGCATACACGAGGTGCCGGCTCGTCTCCTGCTCTCCAATGTGAGTCACAGTAAGGCTGTGTGCGCACGTTGCGTTTTTTCATGCATTTCTGCAGCGTCTTGAGCTGCAGCGTTTTAATGCTAAAAAGCTTGCGCTTTGATTTCAAAGCAAAGTCTATGGGAATTTAGCAAAATTTGTGCTCACGATACTTTTTTAAATGCAGTGTTTTGAGTCTCAAAATTTTGACAAAATCTCTGTGTTTAGAAAAGCGGCATGTCAATTCTTTTTTGCGTTTTGGCAGCGTTTAGCTAACATTGAAGTCAAAGAGATTTTTGAAAACGCATCCAAAATCAAACTCCTAGCGTTTCACATGCATTTTTGGTGCAAAACACATGCTTTTTTTTGACAAACCAAAAAGCATGAGTTTTTGGCATTGAAATGAGGTCAAGAGGTTTCCGTTTGCCCTCACATTTTGCCCGACTAAAAAATAGAGTCAAACAATAATTGAAATTTATTTATTAAATAAATATTAACTCATAATTTATTTTGCTAAATTATCATTATAGTGTATGATTTAAAGCAATAATTGGGGTTTTTTTCCCCAAATTTTTCTAAGTGTTTGAATGTTCAAGCATTATTTAGTAGTGTCTTTGTATTGAAAACGCATCCAATTTTAACCAAGTAAAATCCATGCAAAAAGAGCTAAAAACGCGGTAAAAACGCTGTAAAATGCGTATTTGATGCTTTTTCTTTGACAAACACAAATTTGACATTGATCAATTCTGCCAGAGGATGCGTTTATTTCTGCAAGGTACAGAACGCAACGTGCGCACATGGCCTAATACTTGTAAACAATCGCTTTGTGAGATTCTTGTGCTGATCATAAGTTGTGAATTTGTCACATATGTAACAGAAATTGTCCAGATCGTTAACACACTTGTGTCTATCCATGTTAATTTTCAAAACTGATAGCACCATAGCAGGTCACTTTAACCCTTTTACCTCTGGGACATTTTCCGTTTTTTCATTTTTTCCTCCACTTCTTCTGAGAGCTATAAGTGTATTTTTCCATCAATCTCGCCATATGACAGCTTGTGCCGTGCAGGACGAGTTGTGCATTTTAATGAAACCATTAGTTTTACCATGTAAGTGTACTGGCAAACAGGAAAAAAAATCCAAATGTTGAGAAATTGTGAAAAATGTGCTATTGCACCAATTATTTTTGTTTCTTGTCTACTACATTCACGACATGGTAAAAATGCATGTGTCAGTATGCTGCCTTAGGTCGGTACAAGTTGGTACATACCAAATATGTATACTTTTACTTTTATCTACGGGCGAAAAAAATTCAGAGGTTTGTCCAAAAAAGAGTAGCGCTTTTGTTGCTTTGTTCCAAGACCTGTAGCGTTCTCACTTTCCGTGATCTGGAGCTCAGGGACGGCTTATTTTTGCATCATGAGATGACCTTTTTAATTATACTATTTTATGTAGATGTGCTGTTTTGATCGTCTCTAATTACATTTCATAGAAATGTTGCGGTGACCAAAAAATTATTTTGACATTTGGATTTTTTTCTCGCCTTGCTGTGTACCGATCAGATGAATGGATTTTATATTTTGATAGATTGGGCATTTCTGAACACAGTGTATTTTTTAACACTTTAATTTGAATGGGTAATGATCTAAACTCTGATTTTGTTACAGTTTTTATTCTACTAGACCCTCTTGGGGACTATAACCTCACAGTCCGATCACCTGTGTATTTCTCCTGATCAGAGAGCAGCATCTCACTGATCAGGAATTTAATATACACCTGTTTATATAGGATAAATATTCATTCCGCTGTAATCTACAGACATTCCTTGTTCAATGCCCACCGAGGAAGCACAGAGAATATAATATACACCTATTCATATGGGATGTGTTCATTTCATTATTGTCTACATATATTCCTTGTTCATTCCCCACATAAATAGCACTTAGAATATAATATACACCTGTTTATATGGACTATATGTTCATTTTCCTGTAATCTACATATATTCCATGTTCATTCTCCACCTAAGGAGCTCAGGGAATAAAATATACACTTGTTTTGTCTGATATATGTGGATATTTCCCTATTATCTACATATATTCCATATTCATTCCCTGTCTATGATGTCTAAGAAACCTATTATTCATCTCTATAATTTGGAACCAAGAAGTTTTTATGCTCATTCTTTTTGTTCATTCCTTTTCTTCATTCTTTTTAGTATGTCCCAGTGCAGAGTCCTGCATACACTGAGGAGCTGACCATGTGACCCTGACTCCTCCCCTCCATGTGACATCATCACAGGTCCTGTAAGCACAGAGCAGCCATATATCTAGTGTGCGGCTCTGCAGGTGGAGGTAGGTGCAGGGTATTATATATCTAGTGTGCGGCTCTGCAGGTGGATGTAGGTGCAGGGTATTATATATCTAGTGTGCGGCTCTGCAGGTGGAGGTAGGTGCAGGGTATTATATATCTAGTGTGCGGCTCTGCAGGTGGAGGTAGGTGCAGGGTATTATATATCTAGTGTGCGGCTCTGCAGGTGGAGGTAGGTGCAGGGTATTATATATCTAGTGTGCGGCTCTGCAGGTGGAGGTAGGTGCAGGGTATTATATATCTAGTGTGCGCGGCTCTGCAGGTGGAGGTAGGTGCAAGGTATTATATATCTAGTGTGCGGCTCTGCAGGGTGGAGGTAGGTGCAGGGTATTATATATCTAGTGTGCGGCTCTGCAGGTGGAGGTAGGTGCAGGGTATTATATATCTAGTGTGCGGCTCTGCAGGTGGAGGTAGGTGCAGGGTATTATATATCTAGTGTGCGGCTCTGCAGGTGGAGGTAGGTGCAGGATATTATATATCTAGTGTGCGGCTCTGCAGGTGGAGGTAGGTGCAGGGTATTATATATCTAGTGTGCGGCTCTGCAGGTGGAGGTAGGTGCAGGGTATTATATATCTAGTGTGCGGCTCTGCAGGTGGAGGTAGGTGCAGGGTATTATATATCTAGTGTGCGGCTCTGCAGGAGGAGGTAGGTGCAGGGTATTATATATCTAGTGTGCGGCTCTGCAGGTGGAGGTAGGTGCAGGGTATTATATATCTAGTGTGCGGCTCTGCAGGTGGAGGTAGGTGCAGGGTATTATATATCTAGTGTGCGGCTCTGCAGGTGGAGGTAGGTGCAGGGTATTATATATCTAGTGTGCGGCTCTGCAGGTGGAGGTAGGTGCAGGGTATTATATATCTAGTGTGCGGCTCTGCAGGTGGAGGTAGGTGCAGGGTATTATATATCTAGTGTGCGGCTCTGCAGGTGGAGGTAGGTGCAGGGTATTATATATCTAGTGTGCGGCTCTGCAGGTGGAGGTAGGTGCAGGATATTATATATCTAGTGTGCGGCTCTGCAGGTGGAGGTAGGTGCAGGGTATTATATATCTAGTGTGCGGCTCTGCAGGTGGAGGTAGGTGCAGGGTATTATATATCTAGTGTGCGGCTCTGCAGGTGGAGGTAGGTGCAGGGTATTATATATCTAGTGTGCGTCTCTGCAGGAGGAGGTAGGTGCAGGGTATTATATATCTAGTGTGCGGCTCTGCAGGTGGAGGTAGGTGCAGGGTATTATATATCTAGTGTGCGGCTCTGCAGGTGGAGGTAGGTGCAGGGTATTATATATCTAGTGTGCGGCTCTGCAGGTGGAGGTAGGTGCAGGGTATTATATATCTAGTGTGGGGCTCTGCAGGTGGAGGTAGGTGCAGGGTATTATATATCTAGTGTGCGGCTCTGCAGGTGGAGGTAGGTGCAGGGTATTATATATCTAGTGTGCGGCTCTGCAGGTGGAGGTAGGTGCAGGGTATTATATATCTAGTGTGCGGCTCTGCAGGTGGAGGTAGGTGCAGGGTATTATATATCTAGTGTGCGGCTCTGCAGGTGGAGGTAGGTGCAGGGTATTATATATCTAGTGTGCGGCTCTGCAGGAGGAGGTAGGTGCAGGGTATTATATATCTAGTGTGCGGCTCTGCAGGAGGAGGTAGGTGCAGGGTATTATATATCTAGTGTGCGGCTCTGCAGGTGGAGGTAGGTGCAGGGTATTATATATCTAGTGTGCGGCTCTGCAGGTGGAGGTAGGTGCAGGGTATTATATATCTAGTGTGCGGCTCTGCAGGTGGAGGTAGGTGCAGGTTATTATATATCTAGTGTGCGGCTCTGCAGGTGGAGGTAGGTGCAGGGTATTATATATCCAGTGTGCGGCTCTGCAGGTGGAGGTAGGTGCAGGGTATTATATATCTGTGTGCGGCTCTGCAGGTGGAGGTAGGTGCAGGGTATTATATATCTAGTGTGCGGCTCTGCAGGTGGAGGTAGGTGCAGGGTATTATATATCTAGTGTGCGGCTCTGCAGGTGGAGGTAGGTGCAGGGTATTATATATCTAGTGTGCGGCTCTGCAGGTGGAGGTAGGTGCAGGGTATTATATATCTAGTGTGCGGCTCTGCAGGTGGAGGTAGGTGCAGGGTATTATATATCTAGTGTGCGGCTCTGCAGGAGGAGGTAGGTGCAGGTTATTATATATCTAGTGTGCGGCTCTGCAGGTGGAGGTAGGTGCAGGGTATTATATATCTAGTGTGCGGCTCTGCAGGTGGAGGTAGGTGCAGGGTATTATATATCTAGTGTGCGGCTCTGCAGGTGGAGGTAGGTGCAGGGTATTATATCTAGTGTGCGGCTCTGCAGGAGGAGGTAGGTGCAGGGTATTATATATCTAGTGTGCGGCTCTGCAGGTGGAGGTAGGTGCAGGGTATTATATATCTAGTGTGCGGCTCTGCAGGAGGAGGTAGGTGCAGGGTATTATATATCTAGTGTGCGGCTCTGCAGGTGGAGGTAGGTGCAGGGTATTATATATCTAGTGTGCGGCTCTGCAGGTGGAGGTAGGTGCAGGGTATTATATATCTAGTGTGCGGCTCTGCAGGTGGAGGTAGGTGCAGGGTATTATATATCTAGTGTGCGGCTCTGCAGGTGGAGGTAGGTGCAGGGTATTATATATCTAGTGTGCGGCTCTGCAGGTGGAGGTAGGTGCAGGGTATTATATATCTAGTGTGCGGCTCTGCAGGTGGAGGTAGGTGCAGGGTATTATATATCTAGTGTGCGGCTCTGCAGGTGGAGGTAGGTGCAGGGTATTATATATCTAGTGTGCGGCTCTGCAGGAGGAGGTAGGTGCAGGGTATTATATATCTAGTGTGCGGCTCTGCAGGAGGAGGTAGGTGCAGGGTATTATATATCTAGTGTGAGGCTCTGCAGGAGGAGGTAGGTGCAGGGTATTATATATCTAGTGTGCGGCTCTGCAGGTGGAGGTAGGTGCAGGGAATTATATATCTAGTGTGCGGCTCTGCAGGTGGAGGTAGGTGCAGGGTATTATATATCTAGTGTGCGGCTCTGCAGGAGGAGGTAGGTGCAGGGTATTATATATCTAGTGTGCGGCTCTGCAGGAGGAGGTAGGTGCAGGGTATTATATATCTAGTGTGCGGCTCTGCAGGTGGAGGTAGGTGCAGGGTATTATATATCTAGTGTGCGGCTCTGCAGGTGGAGGTAGGTGCAGGTTATTATATATCTAGTGTGCGGCTCTGCAGGTGGAGGTAGGTGCAGGGTATTATATATCTAGTGTGAGGCTCTGCAGGTGGAGGTAGGTGCAGGGTATTATATATCTAGTGTGCGGCTCTGCAGGTGGAGGTAGGTGCAGGGTATTATATATCTAGTGTGCGGCTCTGCAGGTGGAGGTAGGTGCAGGGTATTATATATCTAGTGTGCGGCTCTGCAGGTGGAGGTAGGTGCAGGGTATTATATATCTAGTGTGCGGCTCTGCAGGTGGAGGTAGGTGCAGGGTATTATATATCTAGTGTGCGGCTCTGCAGGTGGAGGTAGGTGCAGGGTATTATATATCTGTGTGCGGCTCTGCAGGTGGAGGTAGGTGCAGGGTATTATATATCTAGTGTGCGGCTCTGCAGGTGGAGGTAGGTGCAGGGTATTATATATCTAGTGTGCGGCTCTGCAGGTGGAGGTAGGTGCAGGGTATTATATATCTAGTGTGCGGCTCTGCAGGTGGAGGTAGGTGCAGGGTATTATATATCTAGTGTGCGGCTCTGCAGGTGGAGGTAGGTGCAGGGTATTATATATCTAGTGTGCGGCTCTGCAGGTGGAGGTAGGTGCAGGGTATTATATATCTAGTGTGCGGCTCTGCAGGAGGAGGTAGGTGCAGGGTATTATATATCTAGTGTGCGGCTCTGCAGGTGGAGGTAGGTGCAGGGTATTATATATCTAGTGTGCGGCTCTGCAGGTGGAGGTAGGTGCAGGGTATTATATATCTAGTGTGCGGCTCTGCAGGTGGAGGTAGGTGCAGGGTATTATATATCTAGTGTGCGGCTCTGCAGGAGGAGGTAGGTGCAGGGTATTATATATCTAGTGTGCGGCTCTGCAGGTGGAGGTAGGTGCAGGGTATTATATATCTAGTGTGCGGCTCTGCAGGTGGAGGTAGGTGCAGGGTATTATATATCTAGTGTGCGGCTCTGCAGGTGGAGGTAGGTGCAGGGTATTATATATCTAGTGTGCGGCTCTGCAGGTGGAGGTAGGTGCAGGGTATTATATATCTAGTGTGCGGCTCTGCAGGTGGAGGTAGGTGCAGGGTATTATATATCTAGTGTGCGGCTCTGCAGGTGGAGGTAGGTGCAGGGTATTATATATCTAGTGTGCGGCTCTGCAGGAGGAGGTAGGTGCAGGTTATTATATATCTAGTGTGCGGCTCTGCAGGTGGAGGTAGGTGCAGGGTATTATATATCTAGTGTGCGGCTCTGCAGGTGGAGGTAGGTGCAGGGTATTATATATCTAGTGTGCGGCTCTGCAGGTGGAGGTAGGTGCAGGGTATTATATATCTAGTGTGCGGCTCTGCAGGTGGAGGTAGGTGCAGGGTATTATATATCTAGTGTGCGGCTCTGCAGGTGGAGGTAGGTGCAGGGTATTATATATCTAGTGTGCGGCTCTGCAGGTGGAGGTAGGTGCAGGGTATTATATATCTAGTGTGCGGCTCTGCAGGTGGAGGTAGGTGCAGGGTATTATATATCTAGTGTGCGGCTCTGCAGGTGGAGGTAGGTGCAGGGTATTATATATCTAGTGTGCGGCTCTGCAGGTGGAGGTAGGTGCAGGGTATTATATATCTAGTGTGCGGCTCTGCAGGTGGAGGTAGGTGCAGGGTATTATATATCTAGTGTGCGGCTCTGCAGGAGGAGGTAGGTGCAGGGTATTATATATCTAGTGTGCGGCTCTGCAGGTGGAGGTAGGTGCAGGGTATTATATATCTAGTGTGCGGCTCTGCAGGTGGAGGTAGGTGCAGGGTATTATATATCTAGTGTGCGGCTCTGCAGGTGGAGGTAGGTGCAGGGTATTATATATCTAGTGTGCGGCTCTGCAGGTGGAGGTAGGTGCAGGGTATTATATATCTAGTGTGCGGCTCTGCAGGAGGAGGTAGGTGCAGGGTATTATATATCTAGTGTGCGGCTCTGCAGGTGGAGGTAGGTGCAGGGTATTATATATCTAGTGTGCGGCTCTGCAGGTGGAGGTAGGTGCAGGGTATTATATATCTAGTGTGCGGCTCTGCAGGTGGAGGTAGGTGCAGGGTATTATATATCTAGTGTGCGGCTCTGCAGGTGGAGGTAGGTGCAGGGTATTATATATCTAGTGTGCGGCTCTGCAGGTGGAGGTAGGTGCAGGGATTATATATCTGTGTGCGGCTCTGCAGGTGGAGGTAGGTGCAGGGTATTATATATCTAGTGTGCGGCTCTGCAGGTGGAGGTAGGTGCAGGGTATTATATATCTAGTGTGCGGCTCTGCAGGTGGAGGTAGGTGCAGGGTATTATATATCTAGTGTGCGGCTCTGCAGGTGGAGGTAGGTGCAGGGTATTATATATCTAGTGTGCGGCTCTGCAGGTGGAGGTAGGTGCAGGGTATTATATATCTAGTGTGCGGCTCTGCAGGTGGAGGTAGGTGCAGGGTATTATATATCTAGTGTGCGGCTCTGCAGGTGGAGTAGGTGCAGGGTATTATATATCTAGTGTGCGGCTCTGCAGGTGGAGGTAGGTGCAGGGTATTATATATCTAGTGTGCGGCTCTGCAGGTGGAGGTAGGTGCAGGGTATTATATATTCTAGTGTGCGGCTCTGCAGGTGGAGGTAGGTGCAGGGTATTATATATCTAGTGTGCGGCTCTGCAGGTGGAGGTAGGTGCAGGGTATTATATATCTAGTGTGCGGCTCTGCAGGTGGAGGTAGGTGCAGGGTATTATATATCTAGTGTGCGGCTCTGCAGGTGGAGGTAGGTGCAGGGTATTATATATCTAGTGTGCGGCTCTGCAGGTGGAGGTAGGTGCAGGGTATTATATATCTAGTGTGCGGCTCTGCAGGTGGAGGTAGGTGCAGGGTATTATATATCTAGTGTGCGGCTCTGCAGGTGGAGGTAGGTGCAGGGTATTATATATCTAGTGTGCGGCTCTGCAGGTGGAGGTAGGTGCAGGGTATTATATATCTAGTGTGCGGCTCTGCAGGTGGAGGTAGGTGCAGGGTATTATATATCTAGTGTGCGGCTCTGCAGGTGGAGGTAGGTGCAGGGTATTATATATCTAGTGTGCGGCTCTGCAGGTGGAGGTAGGTGCAGGGTATTATATATCTAGTGTGCGGCTCTGCAGGTGGAGGTAGGTGCAGGGTATTATATATCTAGTGTGCGGCTCTGCAGGTGGAGGTAGGTGCAGGGTATTATATATCTAGTGTGCGGCTCTGCAGGTGGAGGTAGGTGCAGGGTATTATATATCTAGTGTGCGGCTCTGCAGGTGGAGGTAGGTGCAGGGTATTATATATCTAGTGTGCGGCTCTGCAGGTGGAGGTAGGTGCAGGGTATTATATATCTAGTGTGCGCTCTGCAGGTGGAGGTAGGTTGCAGGGTATTATATATCTAGTGTGCGGCTCTGCAGGTGGAGGTAGGTGCAGGGTATTATATATCTAGTGTGCGGCTCTGCAGGTGGAGGTAGGTGCAGGGTATTATATATCTAGTGTGCGGCTCTGCAGGTGGAGGTAGGTGCAGGGTATTATATATCTAGTGTGCGGCTCTGCAGGTGGAGGTAGGTGCAGGGTATTATATATCTAGTGTGCGGCTCTGCAGGTGGAGGTAGGTGCAGGGTGTTATATATCTAGTGTGCGGCTCTGCAGGTGGAGGTAGGTGCAGGGTATTATATATCTAGTGTGCGGCTCTGCAGGTGGAGGTAGGTGCAGGGTATTATATATCTAGTGTGCGGCTCTGCAGGTGGAGGTAGGTGCAGGGTATTATATATCTAGTGTGCGGCTCTGCAGGTGGAGGTAGGTGCAGGGTATTATATATCTAGTGTGCGGCTCTGCAGGTGGAGGTGTGTGGAGATTCCCCATTACTGGGCTCAGGCTCCATACACATTAGATGCTGGGGGAGAACAATCGCTCTATAGAAGAGAATTCTCCTGATTGCCCCGTGAAGGATGGATATGGACAGGGACAAGATGGCGGAGAGGATATTACACCTCACCCTAGAGATCCTCTTCCGGCTTACTGGAGAGGTGAGAGATTCTGATGACGTCACATTACATCATTCTTATCTATGGGAATAACAGATGGACAGAACTGGAGAGGTGAGGACTCTGGAAATGTCTGGAGTGAGATTTATTACTGTGTCTCTCCATAACCAGGATTACACAGTAGTGAAGAAGACCTCTAGTGAGCGCTGTCAGGCCCCTGTGTCTGAGGGATGGGGAAGACCCCTGAGCCCAATCACGGGGCCTCCACCTCACCCCCCGATACATGAGGACATCAATGAGCAGAAGATCCTAGAACTCACCTACAAGATGATGGAGCTGCTGACTGGAGAGGTGACACTGCTGGGAATGCTGGGACATTATACAGTAACGCTATGAAGGGATCGGGGGTGACGGTATCATTGTATGTGTCAGGTTCCTATAAGGTGTCAGGACGTCACCGTCTATTTCTCCATGGAGGAGTGGGAGTATTTAGAAGGACACAAAGATCTGTACAAGGACGTTATGATGGCGGTTCCCCAGCCCCTCACATCACCAGGTAATAGACAGGACTAAATACACACGGCCTATAATTATCTGTATGTAAGGAATGAATTCAGTCCCTGTATGTGTCTCCTCCAGTTCTATCCAGTAAGAGGACAACACCAGAGAGATGTCCCCGTCCTCTTCTCCCACAGGACTGTAAACAAGAAGACCCCGATGTTCCTCAGGATCATCAGGTAGATGGAGAGAAGGGGCCATGAAATCTCCCTATGATGTGTAGACGGCTGTGAAGGTCTTGTGCTCAGTCTTGTTTTATCCTCCAGTATTATATGTGTTATTCTTGTGTAATGAGAGCGGTGGAGATGGCAGGATTAGAGCTGATCATAGATGGGACTTCTCCATCTGTCTGTGACTTTTACAATATTTGTTTTAGGGAAAAGATCTGCCCCATATTAATACTACAGAGACATATGTGAGGGGTGATGAGCGGAGTAAAGAGGAGATTCTTACAGATGACAGTGCAGGTGAGTAGTGGTCTCTATAAACCGACGAGTAAAAGGATAACAATGTTTTGAACTTTTGACTTTCATTCTCCATACCTCACCATCACCTTGAATGGGAGACTACCCTTCATTTTATAAACAATCATCTTGGCTATCTCATACATAAATTATTTATTTTTTATTATTATAACGCCATTTATTCCATGACGCTTTACAAGTGAAAAGGATATACATAAAAAACAAGTACAACAATCATGAACATTAAAAAACAGAGTGGTACAGGAGGAGAGAAGACCTTGCACGCGAGGGCTCACAGTCTACAGGGAATGGGTGAGGATACAGTAGGTGAGGACAGAGCTGGTTGCGCAGTGGTGTACTGGACTAAGGATTATTATAGGCTTGACAGAAGAGGTGGGTCTTCAGGTCCCTTTTGATGCACTCCATGGTAGGCAAGAGTCTGATATGCTGAGGTAGAGCATTCCAGAGTTTGAGGGAGGCGCGGGAGAAATCTTTTATGAAATTGTGGGAAAAGGAGATAAGAGGGGAGAAGAGAAGGAGATCTTGTGCATATCTGAGGTTGTGTGCAGGTAGGTACCGGGAGACTAAGGCACGGATGTAAGGAGGACACAGGTTGTGGATGGCTTTGTATATCATGGTTAGTGTTTTGAACTGGAGTCTTTCGGTAATGATAAGCCAGTGAAGGGAATGGCAGAGAGGAGAGGCCGGGGCATAACGAGGGGAGAGGTGGATTAATCGGGCCGCAGAGTGTAGGATAGATTGGAGGGGTGCAAGAGTGTTGGAAGGGAGTCTAGAAAGCAGGAGGTTGCAGTAGTCGATGCAGTAGTTGATGAGGGCATGCACTAATGTTTTTGATGATTTTTGATTAAGGAATGCACAAATCCGGGAAATATTTTTGAGTTATAGTTGGCATGAGGTAAAGATGGCTTGGATGTGTGGCTTGAAGGATAGAGCTGAGTCGAGGGTTACTCCGAGGCAACAAGCTTGTGAGACTTGGGAGAGTGAGCAGCCATCAACTTTGATGGATAGGCTTGTTAGATGGGTTTAGTGAGGTGGAGAAAAGATAATGAATTCTGTTTTATTCATGTTAAGCTTTAGAAATCGAGCAGGGAAAAAGGATGAAATAGCAGACAGACATTGTGGTATTCTGGTTAGTAAGGAGGTGATGTCAGGTTCAGAGAGGTAGATCTGCGTATCATCGGCATAGAGATCATATCGAAAGCCGTGTAACTCTATGAGCTGTCCCAGGCCGAAGGTGTAGATGGAGAACAGCAGGGGTCCAAGAACTGAACCTTGGGGGACACCGACAGAGGGCAAGATGAGGAAATGGTGGGAGACGCTGAAAGTTTGGTTAGTTATGAAGAGATCCAAGATAGGGCCAAGTCTGTGATGCCCAGAGATGACAGAATGTGTAATAGGAGGGAGTGGTCCACTGTGTCAAAGGCAGAGGAAAACTGATCTACAATGACCCTCCTGAAGGCTTCCATTGTGCAACCCTTTGGTGACTCCAAAGGGAGAGAAGGAAATTTCTCCTTGTACCTTAGTTTCAGAATGGTGGCCAATCTAGGATGTAGGATAAAATGTGTATCATGCGAGGGTCTTGCGACAGACACTAAAGGCCGCTTTACACGCAACAACATCGCTAACATGATATCGCTGGGGTCATGGAATTTGTGACGCACATCCGGCATCGTTAGCGACGTCGTTGCGTGTGACACCTCTGAGCGACCGCTAACGATCCGAAAAACGGCAAAAATTGTTGATTGTTGACACGTCGTTCAATTCCCAAATATCGTTGATCATTTTGGACGCAGGTTGTTCGTCGTTCCTGAGGCAGCACACATCGCTAGGTGTGACACCCCGGGAACGACGAACAGCGTTCCTGCGTCCTCCGGCAACAAGGTGGGAGTGACGTTAATGTGGCTGCTCTCCGCCCCTCTGCTTCTATTGGTGGCCCGCTGTATGACGTCGCTGTGACGCCACACGAACCACCCCCTTAGAAAAGAGTTTGTTCGCCGGCCACAGCGACGTCATTAGGAAGGTATGTGCGTGTGACGTGTACTAGTGTTGCGGGCGGAGGAGGCGACGCTGCGCTCTCCCACTGCTCGGGTCCGGCGGCTGCTGCCGCTGCTGCTCGGTGGTGGCTCGAGCGGTGGGCCGGATCCCGGGGACTCGAGCGGCGTTCCTCGTCCGTGAGTGAAAAGGGGATTTGATTGTGGGGATTTGATTATTGTCCGTGACGCCACCCACGGTTGTGGTGATATTGGTGACACCACCACTGCTCTAGACGGGGATCCCAGGAGCGGTGACAGGGAGCAGCTTTGTTAGTTCTCCCCTCCGTGGGTAGGGGGTTGGTTGTCCCGGGGCCCGGTGATGGGGTAGGGATGGATGACAGGCGGGTTACAGGGCCTGGTGAGGTGCGGGGGCAGCGCTGTGCTGCACGGCACGGTGGTACTCACTCAGCCAATGATGAGGACACAGTTCTCGGTAAAACACACGGCTGGATGGACGGGTCCCACAGACGGCTGCGGTGTTGTTTCTCCCGGCAGGTTGATGGCGACTGCCTTTCCCTGCACCTATGTAGTGTAACGGTTCCAATGGGTTCCCACCGGTAACCCGCTCCCCAGCTTGGATATGGGCTGGACGAGCCCCTTTTGCCCGCAGGCTCTGTCCCTGGGAACTTTAGCCTTGGCGGTGACTGTGTTTCCCTCTCTCGGTTGGACTGTCGGGACTTGGCTGCTGGGAAACCCAGGAGGTTCCCTTCGCTAACGAATTTGGCAAATTCACGGCGACTCCTAGCCTTGCCGGGGTCCGTAAGCCCCTGCCAGATGGTGCTGACTTCTCTTTGTGTACCGGTCCGGTACCGCCGGTCCACCGCCCGTCCACGGTCCTTACGGTAAACTCCGATAGGCCACTCCTGCAGACGGTCACCACCATCTGCCAACCTTGCTGATCCGTCCGGGCCACACACCCGGACCAACTTCAGTCTGCTCCTTTACCACTTTCCTTCCTTCCACTTTCCACTCTCAAACTGATCTGTCTACTTTTCCCGCCTCCAGGACTGTGAACTCCTCGGTGGGCGGGACTAACCACCTGGCCCACTCCCTGGTGTGGACATCAGCCCCTGGAGGGAGGCAACAAGGGTTTTAGTCTGACTTTGGTGTGCCTGACCGGGAGTGTGGGGTGTGGTGGGTGTTGTTCTCTGTGGCCCCTGGCTTGTCCAGGGCGCCACACTAGCGATATTGTTCGCCACGGGCAGCGATTTGCCCGTGATGCACGCACGACGGGGCGGGTGTGATCACTAGCGACATCACTAGCAATGTCGCAGCGTGTAAAGCTGCCTTTACACATGAACTGTGCCATGTGGGCCAAGCTGCAAACAGGCAAACGTTCTGTGTCCCAAAAAGGAGGAACAATACCCTTCCTCTTCTCATGTTGACTCACTTACTCCTCCACCTCCTCCTCTCCAGCCCATCCATGTTGGACAGACATAATGCTGGGGTTGAGAGTTCCCTCAGTAGCATTGGGAATCACCTCGGTTGCACAGAAAAACAAGTCCTCTCCCTCCTCTTCCTCCTCATCACTCAATGTTGCCTCAGAAAATTGTCTGGGCAGGGTAGGAGCTTCCTCTTTGAGATTATGCAGTGATTGCTTTAACAGACACTTCAACAGACACAGCAGCGGGATGGTTAAGCTGATAATAGCCTGATCACTGCTCACGAGCTTGGTACAGTACTCAAAGTTCTCAAAAACCTCACAAATGTCAGCGATCTACACACACTCCACAGTTGTCATGTGTGGTGGCTGACTCTCAGTCTGACGGGGCATGTTGAAGCTGGTATTAAGCTATTGCCGTCTGCTGCTCACTAATCCTCACCAACAGATGATATGTAGAGTTCCACCACGTGGGCAGGTCACACATGAGTCAATGGCTTGGCAAATTAAAGCGCTTTTGCAGCAATATAAAGGCCCCGTCACACGGTACGATGTATCGTGCAATCGCATGAGCAATCGCACCCGCCCCCGTCGTTTGTGCGTGACGGGCAATTTGTTGCCCGTGGCGCACAAAGTCATTTACACACGTACTTACCTCCCTCACGACATCGCTGTGGGCGGCGAACATCCTCTTCCTGAAGGGGGAGGGACATTCGGCGTCACAGCGACGTCACACAGCGGCCGCCCAATACACGTCACACATCCCGCCCACCTCCTTCCTTCTGCATTGCCGGCGGGACGCAGGTAAGCTGTGTTTGTCGTTCCCGGGGTGTCACACGGAGCGATGTGTGCTGCCTCGAGAACGACTAACTGTCGCGGGCGGAGGAGGGGACGCTGCGCTCACCCAATGCTCGGGTCCGGCTACTGCTGCTGCTCGCTCGGTGGCTCGAGCGGTGGTCCGGATCCCGAAGACTCGAGCGGCGCTCCTCGCCCGTGAGTGAAAAGGGGGGTATGTCTGTGGTTTAGGGATATTGTCCGTGACGCCACCCACGGTTGTGGTGAGGTTGCGACACCACCGCTGCTTTGGACGGGGATACCGGCAGCGGTGACAGGGAGAAGCTTGGATGTTGTTTCTCCCCTCCGTGGGTAGGGGGTTGGGTGGTCCCGGGGCCCGGTAAGGGTGTTAGGGATGGCAGGCGGGTTACGGTGCCTGGTGAGGTGCAGGGTCGCGGGGGAAGTGCTGTGCCGCATGGCACGGTGGTACTCACTCAGCCAATGATCAATGCAAAGTCTCCGGTAAAACAAACGGCTGGATGGACGTGTCCCACAGACGGCTGCGGTAGTTCTCCCGGTAGGTTGGTGGTGACTGCCTTTCCCTGCACCTGTGTTGTGTTTACGGTTCCAATGGCTTCCCACCGGTAACCCGCTCCCCAGCTTGGATGGATGCTGAGGGAGCTCCTTTTGCCCGCAGGCTCTGGCCCTGGGAACTGTAGCCTTGGCGGGACTGTGTTTCCCTTTACGGTGTGAGCAGTTGCCTTCAATCGGGTCTTGACTGCTGGGAAACCCCGGAGGTTCCCTTCGCTAACGGATTTGACCAGTTTTACGGCGACTCCTAGCCTGGTCGGGTTCCGTAGGCCCTGCCGAGTGGTGCTGGCTTCTCTTCACTCCCCGATCCGGTACCGGCGGGCCACCGCCCGTCCCCGGTCCTTAGGGGTCACTCCAATCAGCCTCTCCTGCAGACGGTCACCACCGTCTGCCAACCTTGCTGTATGAGTCCGGGCCACGCACCCGGACACGGTCAGTCTCTTCTACTACCACTTCACTCTCCAAAACTAATCTGAAAACTTGACTCCCTTTTCCCGCCTTCAGGACTGTGAACTCCTCGGTGGGCAGGACCAACCGCCTGGCCCACCCCCTGGTGTGGACATCGGCCCCTGGAGGACGGCAACAAGGATTTGTGTTTGACTTCGGTGTGCCTAACCGGGGTGTGGGGTGTGTTGTTGTAGTTCCTGTGACGTCCTGGCTTGTCCAGGGCACCACATAACCACTGGCGCGCAGAAGGAGGAACGACTTTATGAAAATGAACGACGTGTCAACGAGCAACGATAAGGTGAGTATTTTTGCTCGTTCACAGTCGTTCGGAGGTGTCACACGCTACGACATCTCTAACGATGCCGGATGTGTGGCACGAATTCCGTGACCCCCGACAACATATCGTTAGATATATCGTAGCGTGTGACGCGGCCTTTAGACCAGCAAAAGTGGTAGAGGAATGGCGGAAATGGGTACTAATACAGTACACCTTCTCAAGGGAATCTGAGCTTACAAGTTGCATGTACACTAACTCAATACTCCGGCTCTTTTTTTTTTTTTTTTTTTTTTTTTTTATACCTTCCTCAAGTAGGTACGGCAAGTCAGGGTATGTTTTGAGAAATTCCTGAACAACTAGGTTCAGCACGTGAGACATGCATGGCACGTGTACTAGCTTGCAGACCTTTAAAGCCAGCACCAGATTACGCCCATTATCACAGATGACCAGGCCAGGTTGGAGGTGCAGCAGGGAGAGCTTCTATACGGTTGTTCTTTTACATCTTGCCACAGCTCTGCTGCAGTGTGTGGTTTTTGACCTAAACAGATCAGCTTCAGCAGAGCGTGTTGGCGCTTAGACGATGCGTTGCTGCACAGCTCCCTGCGTGGCAGTGGTGGGGAGCGTAATTCAGCAGAGGGTGAGGAGGAGGAGGAGAGACAGGAAGGGGCATATGATGAGGCAGAAACCAAGATAGGAGTTGTGCCCATTATTCTTGACGTGGGTAGGATGTGTGATGTTCCAGTTTGCGATTGCGTCCCAGTCTCCACCAGGTTCACCCAGTGTGCCGTGACAGATATGTATCGTCCCTGTCCACAACAACTTGTCCACGTGTCTGTTGTTAGGTGGACCTTCCCGGTTACAACGTTGGTCAGAGTACGGTTGAGATTGTTTAACACGTGTTTGTGTAACACGGGGATGGCACATCGGGCAAAATACTGGCGGCTAGGAACACTGTATCGTGGGGCAGCCACAGCCAAGAGATCACGGAAACACTGTGTTCCCACAAACCTTATCAGCAACATCTCCATGGCTAGCAATTTGGCAATGTGAATGTTTTTGTACCTGTGGTTGCGTGGCTGTGTATTTACGCTTCCTTTCCAAGCTCTCAGACACAGACAACTGGACACTTCGCTGGGACAAGGAAGTGGATGTGGTTGATGTTTGCGGTGTCTGTTCAATCGCAGCTTGAGAGCAGGCAGCATAAGTCTGTTTCCTGGACAGCAGATTGTGAAGGACGTAGCACAGGTGATATGGCAGTGGTTTGACCCGCAGACACAAATTTGGTACCCTGGTGTTCTGCCCACCTACTGTCTGTCTGCAGTTGCCAACATCTTGTCTGCTCTATGTTTGAAACTTAACCTTTCCAAAACTAAACTACTTCTATTCCCTCCATCTTCTAACCTCCCTAAACCTGACATCTCCCTCTCTGTGTGTGGTACCACGATAACTCCTAGGCAGCAGGTTCGCTGTCTGGGGGTTATGCTCGACACCAATCTCTCCTTCACCTCCTGTATACAATCTCTTGCCCGCTCCTCTTGCTTGCACCTCAAGAACATCTCTAAAATCAGCCCCTTTCTTACCATGGAAACTACAAAAACCCTCACTGTGGCCCTGATCAACTCCTGCCTTGACTACTGCAGTTCTCTATTAATTGGTCTTCCCCTAACTAGACTCTCTCCTCTATAGTCCATCCTTCATGCGGCAGCCAGGGTCACCTATCTGGCTATCCGTTTCGCGGATGCTTCTGCTCTGTGCCAGTCATTGCACTTGCTGCCTATATATCACAGGATCCAATTCAAATTGTTTGTTCTCGCCCACAAAGTTCTCCACTGTGCGGCACCCCCCTACATCTCCACCCTCATCTCTATCACCTTATCCATTCTCTACACTCTGCAAACGATGTTCGACTAACATCCACACTAAGCCAAACCTCCCACTCCCGGATCCAAGACTTCTCCCGAGCTGCACCAATCCCCTGGAATGCTCTGACCCAAGAAACCAGGATGAACCACAACTTATTCAGCTTCAGATGTTCCCTAAAACACAGCTCTTTAGGGTGGCCTATCACACTCCCTAATCAAATTAAATTCAGTCCATCCACAACTTCTCACAACATAACTCTCCATCAAACTCCACCACACCCAAAAGCATCTCAAAGATTGGCTGACTGGTTCAGGCAGCCTTTATCTATCCCCCATATCTTTGAGATAGCTGGATTGTCATTGGAAATGAGCACCTGTACCTTGTCCCCCCACCACCTCATTGTAGATGTAAGCTGTCATGAGCAGGTTTGTTTTTGTATAATTATTGTATTTTCTGGGGTGCTTGGCTGCCATGTGGTTCCACACACTGGTGGTGCTCAAGTTGCGTTTGACCTGCGCTCTGCTCAACTTGGTATGGCAGATGCTATAGATTACAATTTTTTTCTCTGAAGGACTTTCAGAAAAAATGTCTAGACAACGGCTGAACACCCCCTTTCCCTGACTTGGACCACAGTGGGGGTGCTCTTCGGAACAGTTGACCCAGTTCTCACTCTGGGCAAACCACTACCCCTTGGTGCCTGTGTTGGTGCTACATATCCATCTTCCTCTGTGTTGCTGTGCTGGCTATGCATGTCAACGGTACAGGTCAGATCAGTGGACTCATCATGGACCATCTCGTCTTCCATCTCATCCTCCTTCGCAGTTGCGATTGTAGGCTGCTCTGATGGCAACTGTGTCTCATCATCATCAGTCTCCACCTCCTGGAGACAGTAAATCAGGTTCCTCAAAGTGGCTTTCTTCTGGCTGTAGGTTCTCAAATACTCCACTCACACCACCCCCTCTCATCTCTCTTCAATGCTGCACGGTGAGAGGCCAGAGCCAACCAAAGGATACATACAAAACGGATCCTCAGAGTGGCCAAGCTTGGGGTCATATGTCTCCTGTGACTTATGATGGGGGGAGGAAGAAGGACCAGGTTGAGGATTGGATGGTCCAGCCTTCTGTGTATTCACAGTAGACTGTGTGGTCGCGGAAAATTTGTTGCTGCTTGAGAAATGTGAAGAGGCCTTATTGTCTGCCATCCAAGATAGAATCTGCTTTCACTCTTCTGGTTTACACACACGTTTACATTCCAGACTGGGAAATTTGAGGAGGAGGAGGAGGGTAAAGCCCAATGCTACAATGGGCGCATTGTAAACTGCTATGGAATATGTATTCCACTATCTGAGTCTCATTGAGGGAGGCACCGTCCAAATGTATAAGTAAGAGCAGTCCCTCCAAAATGTACGTTACTGGGCCACCTCAGGGCCCTCACTAAACTCAGGTTTCTTGACACCTGCAGGCCCTCTGAAAATTTGAATTTAGTGCTACAGAATGACATGGAGGAGGAGGAGAGTAAAGCCCAATGATTAGGGATGATCGAATACCAAAATATCCGCTTCGACGAATATCCGACGAATAGGTCGCCGCTATTTGAATATTCGCGAATATTCGACACCCAATGTAAGTCGATGGGAAACCCGAATAATTTCATGTTGGACCTAACGGTGACCTGTGGTGACTGAGGAAAAGGCTGAAATGGATGGAAAAAGGCAGAAACAGTATGGGTAAAACCTGTAGAAGGTTGGTAATAATCTGGTATCATGCCTGGTCTCTCTCTGTCTCTCTCTGTCTCCTCATTCACGTTCCCTTTTGTCATGCTTTACACTGCATGTGCTTTTCAAAAAGCATCCAAAACGATGCGTTTTGGATGCATTTTAGATGCATTTTTGACAGTGCAGTCCCACTCGGCTCTGCTACATCCCCCATAGAGCATGGCTGGCTGCCAGACAGAGCTGCGCGATCAGAATAAACTCGGATGAACTTCACTTGACTTCATTGTCATTGCGCGGCTCTGTTTGATTTGTGATCACAGGTGAAGGACTCACCGGTGACCGCAAATCACCTGAGTGACTGAAGTGAGTTGCGCGATCAGCGGTGCCGTCACTCAGGTTACCCACAGCCAGCTCGAGTCCTTTTCCTTAGAGCAGTGGCCGTGGGTAACCTGAGTGACGTCATCGCTGATAGCATCGCGGCTCACTTCAGTTGCTCTGTGGAGCTCACGGTGAGCGGCGGTGTTCTACGGCTTTTCCTGTCATCTTCATGTACCAGACCTAGATGTGTGTCGCCCCCACGACAGCAGCCGGTGCTGCTCGGATCCGAATCCACGGTATGGCTCGAGGGGTTCTCCAGACCCGGGGGTCGCGCAGACACTCCGTATCAAAGGGGGACGTATTTGTACGGGATTTGCCGTAGTCAGTCTGTGACGCCTCCCACGGTTTGTGGTGAAGTATGCATAAGCAAGGATGGTTGACCTTGGGGAGATCAACATCCACCACAGCGGAGACACAATCACGTGTTTCTCAACACAGTGATTCTAGAGCAATGCCCCCTGGGAAATATTCAAAGCAAGAAGGCCTGCGGAGACACCATCACGTTTCTCAACGCTGGCAGGAAACTAGCCCGGTCTTTCACCGGGAAGGAACAACCACGGGAAGGGCAGTCTCCAGTCAAGAAGACCACCTATGCCAAACATGGTATCCATCCACAGACAGCTGTTTCGGGGTATTTGCCCCTCATCAGTGTGGAGTAGGAATCTGGCTAGTGGGAGAATTGCCTAGTAGAAGACTACATAAGCACCACCGCTGCTGCTGCTGTGGGACACCCGGGGTTGATGGGATGGCAGCTGGTTGTTAACCCCTCCGTGGGTAGGGATGGTTGCCCCGTGACCCGATGACTTGGTGCAGGGGCCGGTGATGGCAGGGGCCGACGCGCCTGATCAGACTAGGGAGTCTCAGCTTACTCACGGTTAAAGAAATCAGACAAGTCCAGTGAATAACCAAGGTGCTGGTGGCCAACCGCCGCGGCCAGGTGTACTCTGGTCCCCCACCCGGGCTGGTGGTCTGTGTCACTTTCCTCTGAACTGTGTTGTGATGTGGTGGACTTCCCGGTGTGGAACGTGGGAGTCCACTCCCAGTACTATTGTTGGGAGCCGTGCCCGCTGACGCTGACCCGTGGGCCCTGGCGGAAGCCGTATCCCTCTGTGGGTGGTTGTCTGCTTTTGGGACTTTGGTTGGGACAGGACCTATAACCCTGCCCTCAATTGGTTAATTAGCTAGGCCTTTGGTTCCAGTCCTGGCAGGGTCCGAGTACCCCCTCTGTGCACGGTTTCCGGTCGGGTCTCCGGTGTCAGTACCAGCGGGCTCCTACCCTGCCCCGGTCCACCTCGGATCTGCCGAGCTGTCTTCCCGTCTACTGCTAGACACGGACCACCGTCTGCCACCTAGCCAATGCACCAGGGCTCCAACCCCGGCAACTGTCAATTTAAGCCTCAGACCTTTGGCACAGGCCTTGACTCCACTCCGACTCTACTCTGCACTCGAACTCGACTCCTCTTTACTCAAACTATACTCAAAACTGACTGTCCTGCCCTGGGGGAGGTGACTAGGGTTTCAGGTCGGCTGCTTTAACCCTGTGAGGGATGATGTTATGCAGGGGCCTAATGTGTGTGACTACCTGGTTTTGACAGGGCGTCACAGATGAGTCGTGGGACCTCATGTGGATTACATCGGACCTGGAGGGGTATTTGGGGATTTTAATAAAGTGGTGATAGAGGGTGGTTTTTTTTTTTTTTTTTGGCTTTTATTCCAAATAAAGGATTTTTTGGGTGTATGTGTTTTACTTTCTTTAACTTGTAGGCTAATCATGGGGGTGTTTCAGATACCTGCAATTATTAACCTAGGACTTAGTGGCAGCTATGGGCTGCCATTAACTCCTTATTACCCTGATTGCCACCACACCAGGGCAATTCGGGATGAGCCGGGTAGAGTCCAGAGACTGTCGCATCTAATGGATGCGGCAATTCTGGGCGGCTGCTGGCTGATATTTTTAGGCTGGTGGGCTCCCCATAACGTGGGGCTCCCCATCCTGAGAATACCAGCCTTCAGCTTTACCTTGGCTGGTATCAAAATTTGGGGGAAACTGCACGCTGTTTTTTTTTAATTTATTTATTTTACTACACTACATAGACCCGCTCACCGGCGGCTGTGATTGGTTGCATTCAGACGAGCCCCCACATTGGTTGCAGTGAGACAGTTGTCACTCAATCATAAATAATAGGATAAAGAGTTGCACACTAGTACACTAGTCACAATGTATAGGGGAATAATGAAAAGCAGAACTGCTATGGGAATACTAGACTGAAAAATACAATGGACTATCTGAAAAAAGTGAAAAACATGAAAATGGAATGTGCATAACTGCTATGAATAATAGAAATGAGAGATGTTTAGCCATTGTATTGATCAATGCAAAGGAGCCCCAAAACCAAACGCCAAGGTAATCTCTATTTTTAGGGTCCCTAACCTATGTGTAACCTCACCTGCAGTTAAAAAACTTGCTCTGTATGGGAAGCAAAGGACCAAGCTATATATGTGAAATGAGACATTGATGCCACGGTAAAGCCATATGGCTGGAGGCTGGTATTTTCAGGATGGGTAGCTCCACGTTATGGGGAGCTCCCCAGCCTAACAATATCAGCCAGCAGCCGCCCGGAATTCCCGCATCCATTAGATGCGAAAGTCCCGGGACTTTACCGGCTCATCCCGACTTGCCCTGGTGCGGTGGCAAACGAGGTAATAAGGAGTTAATGGCAGCAGCCCATAGCTGCCACTAAATCCTAGGTTAATCATGGCAGGCGTCTCGCCGAGATGCCTTCCATGATGAACCTGTCAGTTAAAGTAAATAAACACACACATCCAAAAAATTCTTTATTTGGAATGAAAGACAAAAAAACACCCTCTTTCACCACTTTATTAATCCCTCAAAAACACCTCCATGTCCGACGTAATCCACGCAAGGTCCCACGACGCTTCCAGCTCTGCTACATCGGAAGCTGACAGGAGCGGGCAGTAGAACACCGCCGCTCCTGTGAGCTCCATGCAGCAACTGAAGTGAGTTGCGCGATCAGCTGAGCTGTCACTTGTCGAGATTACTCGCTGCCACCGCTCTCACGTGGAGGACTGCAGCTGTGACCACCTGAACACCTGTGAACACTGAAGAGTGAAGAGAGACAACTTTATATTTAATATGGACATACAGCACAGCAGAGATTTGTACTAATAGAAAGATCTTTGTTATTATTATCATGTTGCTTGATAATTGATTCATTTTATATGTGTTCATATCTGCTACTGTTCTCTGCTGCCATGTGCTGCCCATCTCTTTGCCCTATTTAAATATGGTGACTCCGGCTTCCGTCCTGTGCGCGCGCGGCCGTCCGATCTCCCCTCCTCCTTTCTGTCTGGCGACCTACCAGGACTCTGGGTTGCGCGCATGCGCATTTCGGATTCCGGAACGCCGGTCAGTATGGAGGATGGGCATCGGATTACCGTGGCGCGCCAATGTGGGACGGTAAGTGATACTTTTCTGGATATATAGCAGTCACTCACATCATTCCTGCACCTCCCGACGAAGCGACAGCGAAACGCGTCGAGGTGCAGGGTGGTGTGTCTGTACCGGGTCCAGGGGTCATTGTGGTAGGTTACCTTGTCTGCCGGTCCAGCTTGGAATATACTAAGGGAGCTGCATTGATCCCTGATTGCCATGCTCATGATTCAGGCTGTGACAGCATTTCTCCACACATAGGGTTAATACTCTATCCTGTATGCACCTCCCCATACATAAGGATTAAACTTTATTCTGCATATCATGTTTTATTATGAGCTATGACTGCTGAATAGTGGCTGGTGTCACATACTTGCCTAATCTGTTGTAATGAAATTGTTGTATATAATGTTTGTATCACAGAACATTGTATACTCGCAATTGTAATAATTCCTATGTATGGTTATGTCTTATTAAACCCCTGGATCTGATTTTTTTCAGGCACACCTCCCTGGTTGTGATTTTACAGGCACTTCTGCACTTTGTGTGTCCAAATGACGTCCCTTTAAATCTATTGTCAATTGTGTTGTTATATAATGAATTAAATTGCACCTTATGATCATGTAATGGAATTTTCCTGGATTTATTATATTAGTGTGTCAATCATGAATTTTTGAAGGTCTCTCTCTCTCTCTCTCTCTCTGTCTCTGTCTCTGTCTCTGTCTCTGTCTCTGTCTCTGTCTCTGTCTCTCTCTCTCTCTCTCTGTGTCTCTCTCTCTGTCTCTCTCTCTCTGTGTCTCTCTCTCTGTGTCTCTCTCTCTGTGTCTCTCTCTCTGTGTCTCTCTCTCTGTGTCTCTCTCTCTCTGTCTCTCTCTCTGTCTCTCTCTCTCTGTCTCTCTCTCTCTCTCTCTCTCTCTCTCTCTCTCTCTCTCTCTCTCTCTCTCTCTCTCTCTCTCTCTCTCTCTCTCTCTCTCTCTCTCTCTCTCTCTCTCTCTCTCTCTCTCTCTCTCTCTCTCTCTTTTTGTGTCCCTTTTTTTGGTGACCATTCATACATACAGGTTTCTAATAGTATGGACCTATTCATTCATATCTTGTTGTTTTTTGTGACCACGAGTAACCTGAGTGAAAGCACAACTGATTGCGCGGATCACGGCAGTCACTCAGGGGATTTACGATCACAATGAAGTCAGGTGAAGTTCATTCTGATTGCGCGGCACTGTCCCGCAGCCAGCCATGACAGTGATAGTGCGGTCCCACTCGGCTCTGCTGCAAGACTATGGGGATGCTGCAGAGCCGAGTGGGTGCGTTCTGTGAAAAATGTGCGTTCTGGATGCTTTTCCCACTCTGTCTATGGCAGAGAAAGCATCCAGAACGCATGAATTCTCACCAGGAATGTCCGCACTTTGCGTTCTGCAGAATGCGTCTCAGAACGCAGCTTTTTCAGCTGCGTTCTGAGACGCACACGCAGTGACTTTTTCACTGCAGAATTGAACTGCAGAGTGCGTTCTTAGCCTTATGGGTCGCTTTTGCTACTTCATTTCATGTTGAATATTTTTTAGTACCCAAATTATATCTCCCCTCCATTATTATCTCCATTAATTTTACATATCGGCTCATCTCCTTCCCATTCAGGTCCTTATAATATCGGATCCTTTCAGTGTTTTTTATTCTGTTTTCAGAAACTTTCCTGTTCAGGATGGATATGGACAGGGACAAGATGGCGGAGAGGATATTACACCTCACCCTAGAGATCCTCTTCCGGCTTACTGGAGAGGTGAGAGATTCTGATGACGTCACATTACATCATTCTTATCTATGGGAATAACAGATGGACAGAACTGGAGAGGTGAGGACTCTGGAAATGTCTGGAGTGAGATTTATTACTGTGTCTCTCCATAACCAGGATTACACAGTAGTGAAGAAGACCTCTAGTGAGCGCTGTCAGGACCCTGTGTCTGAGGAATGGGGAAGACCCCTGAGCCCAATCACGGGGCCTCCACCTCACCCCCCGATACATGAGGACATCAATGACCAGAAGATCCTAGAACTCACCTACAAGATGATTGAGCTGCTGACTGGAGAGGTGACACTGCTGGGAATGCTGGGACATTATACAGTAACGTTATGAAGGGATCGGGGGTGACGGTATCATTGTATGTGTCAGGTTCCTATAAGGTGTCAGGACGTCACCGTCTATTTCTCCATGGAGGAGTGGGAGTATTTAGGACACAAAGATCTGTACAAGGACGTCATGATGGAGGCTCCCCAGCCCCTCACATCACCAGGTAATAGATAGGACTAAATACACATGGCCTATAATTATCTGTATGTAAGGAATGAATTCAGTCCCTGTATGTGTCTCCTCCAGTTCTATCCAGTAAGAGGACAACACCAGAGAGATGTCCCCGTCCTCTTCTCCCACAGGACTGTAAACAAGAAGCTCCCGATGTTCCTCAGGATGTGTTTCCTCCAGTTCTATCCTGTAAGAGATATCTACTCATGTACTTTCTGCACTAATTTTGTGTTTACATTTTTAGGCTTTCTGCTGTTTTTTTTTTTTTGTTTTTTTTTTCAACTGTATTGTCTTTCCTTCTGTTTGTTTCTAGTGCCTTCTCTATGTTATTATGATGGCAACTCAAAGACCTGCAGAGGGTTCATAAATACCGTTTCCCTGAAAATTAGACATAGTCCAAAAATAACACTTAGCACAATTTTATGGGATTTTTGGAGAATGCTTGAAATATAAGCCCTACTCCATAAATAAACCCTAGTTACAGTCAGGGCCAGCGTTGGGAGGAGTCAAACTGCGCAAATTCTCAAGACCCCACTCTCTTAAAGATCCCATCTGTTGTATTCTGAGGTTGATTGTTTAAGGACCTTTGATGGCTTCAAAGTCATGTGACATGATGTAACCAAAGGTCTCTTAATTGCAGGAGTCTAAAAGAACTGAAGAGAGGACAGGCTGGTTTTTTGAACTGGCATTAGGGAAAAGGGAGAGCAAACTGGGCAATTGCTCAGGGCCCCCTTTCTCCCAGGGGCCCCAGTGTTTATATACCAATTATAGGACTGCTTAAGGACCATTTTGACATCAAGTCATGTGACCAAAGGTTTCAATTGGAGGAGTCTAAAGCTGAAGAGGAGACAGGCTGGTGTGTGTGTGTGTGTTTGTACATGACACTTTTAACCAACTTTGCCAAAATGGGCAGAGCTTGGCCAGAACAAGGGTGTGATGCCACTGCTTCTCTAATTCATAACAAACTGCGATGTTCCCTATGCCAGAAATCTCACTCCAGTCCCTGACGTCATTTTTCAGTGTACATCACCGGTCTTGATGAGTTTGAACCCTAATGTTTATCTGTACAGGCTGCAAGACCCTGCTACCTGCTTTGGTTACAAAGCCTAAGGATAGGCCATCAGCGTTACAGTCCCAGACAAACCAGTTGAATTTTCAGCATCTGTCTTTATTTTATGTTCGTCTTTTGAAAAAAACCTCTTTGAAATTGTCTATGTTGTGGATCAATATTTCAAGGAGATGTTTGCAGGTTTTGCCAAATGTAATGGCAGCGTCAGGATCTGTTGAAATGATAGACTGTGGTACTTTGCATGTTAATTTCTCTGCTGTCTGTGAGCAGCGCAGAGAGACGCAGGCATCAAACCACAGGCTTGGGCAGGCTAGTAAGGGTTATTCTCTGCTGGGCTGCTTGTTAATGTCTGTGATCACATGCTGTAGAGGAGAAAATATTGTTTGCTCCCGTTCTGTATATGGTGGCTGGACTATTTCATTAATGCCAGCTATAGTTTACCTATACTGATCTGGTGAGGTGTTGTGATCCAGACTTATGGGTGTTTTTTGTGCATTATTACTGTGAGCTGTTGTGGTGTTAACCCTTGTTGTCATTTTTGTTGCTGCCTTCCTGCTCCTGCTTTTCTTCTTAGCCTCTCACTGTTTATTTTTGTGAGTTTGCAATGTGTCCCATCTGTCTTAATCTGTGTTGCCATCATAATCCTGCTCCTTCCTTCCCATGGGGATCACAGATTAGACCTAGTCAGGAGACTAGTAATGCACGAGACTCCGGCATCTCCATCTTCAGGGGTAATCCAGAGGTTAGGAATAGCTTAGGGTCCCCTAGCGTGAGGGACAGTATAGGAGCCCCCTGTCCTTGCAGTCAAATTATGATAATCAATCAGATTATTTACTGTAGCACATTCCAGAGAACTGGTGCTAGGAATGGGAAAGCCGAATTAAGAAAGATGTAACTCTTAAGGCCGCTTTACACAAAACGATATCGCTAGCGATCTCGTTAGCGATGTGACACGCCCAGATCATTGCTACGATTTGCCGAGATCGCTCATAGGTCATTTTGTAGCGGTCACACGTACCCATCTCACAAACGATGCTACATCGTTCAGCTAGATATTGTTTGACCAAGGCGGTCATGTGGATGTTGTTCGTCGTTGGCAGGGTGTCAAATGTGGCAATATGTCTGCTGCGTTCCAAACGACGAACAATATTTTGAAACTGAACGTCGTGTCAACGATCAACGATTTTCTCTATTTTTAAGATTGTTCGGAGTCGCACGTAGGTGTCACGCGCAACGACGACGTTAACGATGACGAAAGTGCGTCACGAAAACCGTTACCCCCACGACATATCGAAAGATAAATCGTAGCGTGTATAGGGGCCTTTAGAGCTCGATATTGGACAACAGATTCAGAATAATTTTTTCCCTAGTTTAATTTCTGATGTTATGGTTTAAAAAATAAATGTACTTTCAAGATAATATCATTAAAAATTAATAACTGTGTTTATTTTTAGCAGTTGACTGTATTGGGAGTTCAGATGGATCTCTAATATCTTCAGAATTTATAAAAGATGATGAAAGTATCCCACATGATACATATGAAGAGCATGCTGTTGTCCCAGATATAAATCCAGTCCTTCCTCGGAAAGCTGTATCTGAGTTTTTCAAACAAGCCGAAAATTCCCATTTATCACAGAATTGCAAGCAGAATAAAAGTTACAGAAGGGATGTGGAATATGAAACGGATGAAACGGTTCCTACAAGTGAGAAGCCATTTTCATGTTTAAAATGTGGGAAATGTTTTACCAAGAAATCACATCTTGTTGACCATCAAAGATCTCACACAGGAGAGAAGCCATTTTCATGTTCAGAATGTGGAAAATGTTTTATTCAGATGCAACATCTTGTTAGACATCATAAAATTCACATAGGGGAGAAACCATTTTCATGTTCAGAGTGTGGGAAATGTTTTATTCAGATGTCACATCTTGTTAGACATCAAAGATCTCACACAGGGGTGAAGCGATTTTCATGTTCAGAATGTAAGAAATGTTTTATTGAGAAATCAGATCTTGTTGTGCATCAAAGATCTCACACAGGAGAGAAGCCATTTTCATGTTCAGAATGTGGAAAATGTTTTATTCAGATGCAACATCTTGTTAGACATCATAAAATTCACACAGGGGACAAGCCATTTTCATGTTCAGAATGTGGGAAATGTTATATTCAGAAAGCACATCTTGTTAGGCATCAAAGATCTCATACAGGGGAGAAGCCATTTTCATGTTCAGAATGTGGGCAATGTTTTGCTAGGAAATCAGGTCTTGTTACACATGTGAAGAAGCTGCACAGGGAAGGAACCTTTTTCATGTTGTGAATAATTGAAATGTTTAACTGGTAAATCAAGTCTTGCCGACCATCAGAAAACCAACAGAGCGGAGTAGCCATTCTTGCTTTCAGAATTTGCCAAATGTTTTTAAAGGGCACGTTACATGCTACAATATATCAAACGATATGTCGTCGGGGTCACATCGTAAGTGCCGCACATCCGGCGCCGTTTGACATATCGTAGCGTGTGACAGCTACGAGCGTCTGTTAACGAGCAAAAATACTCACCTTATCGTTGCTCGTTGACACGTCGCTCATTTTCTAAAAATCGCACGTCCTTCTGCGCGCCGGTTGTTCATCGTTCCTGAGGCAGCACACATGGCTCCGTGTGACACCCCAGGAACGCTGAACAGCAGCTTACCTGCGTCCTGCCGGCAAATGCGACCGCACAAGAAATTGATACATGTAAAGCAGGCTTAAGAGTAATCAGATCCTGTTGTCCTATGAGTCACACAGGAGAAGCCATCATGATGTACTATAATTCAAAGGGTTTTTATAAAAAGATTGGTTACAATTGCTCAAGTAAGAATTTGTGAGGAAAAGAACCATTTTATTTATTTTTAAACTTATTGTATTTTTTGGACCATAAGACACACCTAGGTTTTGAAGAAGGAATGTAGGGAAAAAGATTGACACAAAAACTGTGGTCATGACTCACTGTTATGAGGGGGGGGGATCTGCTGCTGACACTGTTACTGGGATAAAATCCCCCAATTCTGTACTGATGTCACCCAACCTGGGCCCCTTATAGGTACTGTTGATGTGTCTCCCATCCTTGTGTATACTGTATATCCATCCTGGTATATATGTTGCCCATCTTTATTTTATCCCATCCTGGTATATATGGTTCTTGTCCTAGTATATACAGTGCCTATAAGTAGTATTCAACCCCCTGCAGATTTAGCAGGTTTACACATTCGGAATTAACTTGGCATTGTGACATTTGGACTGTAGATCAGCCTGGAAGTGTGAAATGCACTGCAGCAAAAAAGAATGTTATTTCTTTTTTTTTTTTTTTTTTTTTTAAATTGTGAAAAGTTTATTCAGAGGGTCATTTATTATTCAACCCCTCAAACCACCAGAATTCTGTTTGGTTCCTGTTGTAGCTGTTCTGTTTTGTCACAAGTCAGCTTATGGGATCAACAGTGAGGTCCTCTGAATTAGGCCTCTTCAGACCTAATCAAGATCGAGTGCTCGGAGAAAAAGACCTGCATCCATGTGGGCATGATCAATTTTTCTGTTTATTTAACCAAAGTACAGTTTATTTATACCATTTACAGATCAATGTGATATTGCAAAAAAAAAGCTTCTAGCTGGACTTCACAAGTTGCTCATATGACCTTTAAGTTTTAGCAAAACAAAAATGTAGAGTCATGCATATGAGATAAGAAGAAGATAAGAAGAACATTTAGAGACAATAATAATCCTTGAGCCTGTCTCTTTTTCCATAGGCTCCATGACTATGAACTACCATCAGATATACTTACTAATAACAATAAAATATCTTTAATGAAGAAATAGAGAAACTATTAACCCTTCTATATCAATTTCCCCCTTTTGTAAATGGTATAACCTTCACTACAGGGTCAGTAGGCGTCCAAACAGGAGCTGCTGGCTCATGGGCCTAGTACCCATGAGGGGTCTTCCTACCACTTCACCCATCCACCCTCAGTGTGGACACCTACTCCCCGTCAGCAGAGGCCATTTGGGGTCCGTAGTAAACTACAGAGGGTTCAATGCTGGGACTCTTAGAACATACATTATTCATTAGTTTAGGTAATGCATATATCAATGTTTTTACAGCTATATAAAGCAGTAGACAGAACAATATTTGCATACAGGTTTGTATAATGCCAGAAACCCAACCTGCTAGGCCCTTAAACCAATTGGCTGGATTCATAAAAGAAAATGTATTTCCCCACCAGGAGTCCTTGTTGGCATCGTGCTCTTTTAACCATTTATCCCTAAGTTCACTTGTTTTCTGTATATCTGCTCTAACCTGGAGGTTGCCTGCAGGGTCAATGTAATGGCAACAGGCAGGACCAATTATTTGACACATTCCGCCGTCTTTTGCTGTCACAAAGTCTAGCACTATAGTATGCTGGTTAGTGACTACAATTAATTGTTTTTGGATAGCATTGGTAGCATTTAGAATCTCAAGAACCCGAAAAATTTGATCATCCAGGTAGTCAGTGGACTCTACTAGCTTGTCCCACATTTGCATTAAGAAAGGGTGTATGAAAATAGCACTAAATACCTTATTTGCTTTTCCCATTTCTACTACATGAGGCCTACCATTTGGCCGGGGTTTATTATCTGCTGCTCATTTATACAAGGTATGAATTGGGACAGCTGCTACATCTACTTTACTATGAGGAACTATGAAAGTGGCAGGTGTAAGTCTGGCAAGTGTGCAGACCCCTCTCATGTCAGGGCTCACCCACTTGTGAGCACGATTCCCACAAACCAAAAACACTCCCTCTGGGAAAATACAAAAGTGAGTTTGACTTTGTACACAATAAAGCAGATTCAGAAGCCCCTTCATGACTTTATGAGCACACCACGTATTATTCATTTGTTTTCCGGTCATACCCGAGATACAGCTACCCCGCTCCCTCCTAAAAGTCCGTCTAATAAATGATGATGTACAGCCCTCAATACCCTTCTGATATACTGTCTCATTGTCCTTGGTTAAGTCATGTGTATGTATATAGAAACAGTTACTGTCTTTTCCACAATTTCCAACACCATTGTATTGAAGACTGAACCATAATCCATCATGGGGAATGGGGCCCGAATGAGGAATCTTAGTCTTTATTTTGGCAATTATGCCCTTGTCTGAATCGTATTCCATCCCCCACGAGTATCCATCGGGCCGTGTGATATTTAGCTGGAACCAGGGTTTAGTGACCCATCCAACTATAGTCAATGTAGCAGATACATCACGAGGTACATCTTCTCCCAAAAATCTAGATTGAGTCCAGGTTTCATTGTGTATACAGTCTGGTACCAATACCTCCTGTGGTTCCAGAGGTAAGGCTAAATAAGGCATAGTCTTTGAAGAAATAGGACTGTGTGTGCAGATCCAACAGTCTTTTGGCTTTTCTCCTTCCATGTCCTCAGTACACAGCAAATGCAATTATAAAGAGACTGTCCCAAATTCCGTGCTATGCAATCAGTTAATGGATGGACAACAGATTATCTTATTACTCTATATTTCAACTCTCATTCAGACATGCATGAAAAAAAAAAACAATACTCACTGGTGATGCCAGAGTTCTTGAACCGTGTGTACAGCCTTATCCAGAATATTTGGGAAATCAGAGAGAGTGAAATAAAGTGTAAGAATAAAGCTTCTCACCTTGCTGCAGCTGAAATTTCACTGTCTCAAGAGTCCCCAAAACTTCTTCCGAATAGGCTGGTTGGCCACGGCTCCACGTTGGGCACCAAAAACTGTTGTAGCTGTTCTGTTTTGTCACAAGTCAGCTTATGGGATCACCAGTGAGGTCCTCTGAATTAGGCCTCTTCAGACCTAATCAAGATCGAGCGCTTGGAGAAAAAGACCTGCATCCATGTGAGCATGATCAATTTTTCTGTTTATTTAACCAAAGTACAGTTTATTTATACCATTTACAAATCAATGTGATATTGCAAAAAAAAACTTCTAGCTGGACTTCACAAGTTGCTCATATGACCTTTAAGTTTTAGCAAAACAAAAATGTAGAGTCATGCATATGAGATAAGAAGAAGATAAGAAGAACATTTAGAGACAATAATAATCCTTGAGCCTGTCTCTTATTCCGTAGGCTCCATGACTATGAACTACCATCAGATATACTTACTAATAACAATAAAATATCTTTAATGAAGGAATAGAGAAACTATTAACCCTTCTATATCAGTTCCCCTAAAGTATTAAGTAGTATTTCAGGCATAAAGAACAATGAGCTTCACATGTTTGGATTAATTATCTCTTTTTCCAGCCTTTTCTGACTAAGTAAGACCCTCCCCAAACTTGTGAACAGCACTCATACTTGGTCAACATGGGAAAGACAAAGGAGCATTCCAAGGCCATCAGAGACAAGATCGTGGAGGGTCACAAGGCTGGCAAGGGGTACAAAACCCTTTCCAAGGAGTTGGGCCTACCTGTCTCCACTGTTGGGAGCATCATCCGGAAGTGGAAGGCTTATGGAACTACTGTTAGGGTATGTGCGCATGTTGCGTACTGCCCAGCACCGTAAAAGGTGCGCTTCAGAGCGCAGCTGAAAAGCTCCATTCTGAAGTGCATGGTGCCGGCGAGAACGTGCGCTCTGCCTGCAGCTCCTGCCATAGACAGAGCAGGAGCTGCCGGCAAAGCGCACGGAAGAAGTGACATGTCACTTCTTTTTGCGCAGCGCTTCGGCAGTAGCCGAAGCGCTGCGCACTAAAACGCCACGTGCGCACGGCCCCTGCACAATCTCCATAGACTGTGAAGGGGACGCAGGACGCATGCAGTTACGCTGCGCTGCAAAGCGCAGCGTAACTGCATGAATTTACGCAACGTGCGCACATAGCCTTAGCCTTCCACGGCCTGGACAGCCTTTGAAAGTTTCCACCCGTGCCGAGGCCAGGCTTGTCCGAAGAGTCAAGGCTAACCCAAGGACAACAAGGAAGGAGCTCCGGGAAGATCTCATGGCAGTGGGGACATTGGTTTCAGTTAATACCATAAGTAACGTACTCCACCGCAATGGTCTCCGTTCTAGACAAGCCCGTAAGGTACCTTTACTTTCAAAGCGTCATGTCAAGGCTCGTCTACAGTTTGCTCATGATCACTTGGAGGACTGAGACAGACTGGTTCAATGTTCTCTGGTCTGATGAGACCAAGATCGAGATCTTTGGTGCCAACCACACACGTGACGTTTGGAGACTGGATGGCACTGCATACGACCCCAAGAATACCATCCCTACAGTCAAGCATGGTGGTGGCAGCATCATGCTGTGGGGCTGTTTCTCAGCCAAGGGGCCTGGCCATCTGGTCCGCATCCATGGGAAGATGGATAGCACGGCCTACCTGGAGATTTTGGCCAAGAACCTCCGCTCCTCCATCAAGGATCTTAAGATGGGTCGTCATTTCATCTTCCAACAAGACAATGACCCAAAGCACACAGCCAAGAAAACCAAGGCCTGGTTCAAGAGGGAAAAAATCAAGGTGTTGCAGTGGCCTAGTCAGTCTCCTGACCTTAACCCCCTCCCCCGCCCTCTTCCTCCTCCTTCATCATATCTCCAGTTTGCAAACCAATTTATGAATTTCTGTACGATATTATCATGCCCTTGTTCCGGCCACACTTTGCCAGGGGCCATGTCCCACTTACTTATCTATCACATACACCTGTCTGTTTGCCGCTTGGAGTGTTCTGGTCCCCATGTTCAGATTGCACATGCATTTGCGTGCACGGGTGCACACGTGCATGCAGATGCATGCTCTCTGTTTATATATGCACATGTTGCTATATATATATTTTGTGCTGCTATTGGGATCTGTGACGAGGGGGACCCAGGGAAGCGTGCCAAGATGGGAAATGGACAGCTTCCGCCGGTCAAGTCCACTGTGCGGTGTAAGGGACCGCTGCTATGGTCAGGAAAGAGTGAGCGGGTTGCTACTAGTGATCGTCTGGAACGTCACAGACGATCTATGTACACCGGTCCACCCTAACCCGTGAGGGTTGTATGGCTCGGGGCTTCTCGTACGGTGTACCTGTTGCACGGGGACGCACAGAGGTGCCTACACACGTGTGCCAGCGGGAGTCACAGGAATATGGCACGGGGGTAGCACAGAGGTGCCCACGCACGTGTGCTTCAGAAACCAAGTGAGTCCGACAGAGACTCGAGGAGCTCACCTGGGACAGGAACACAGCCTGCTAAACGGGATACTGCCGGAGCAGCAAGGCAGGGGCAAGACCTGCAAACTAGGTGCTGCCTGAGCAGCAAGGGCAAAGCCCACAAAAGACAATAATGCCTAAGCAGTGGCGTGGCAGCACGATGCCAGACATCCAAACATAGAAGGACGGTCGCGCACCGCCATGATGGCAGGGGGAGCTTTTAAGGAGGTGTAGCTCCACCCAAGGGCGGGCGCGAGACGGGCGTGACCCAATTAGGGTTCGTGACGTCCTGGCCCAGCCAGTCAGGATTCAGCACATCACCAGCCTCGTCATGGGGCCGTGTGATATCAGTGAGCGAATCAGAAGACGTCACGTGGAGCACATGCTCATCTTCCTGCCTCTGGGTCATAAAGGCGGGATCCCCGGTTTCACAATGTGCAGAGACATGGGAAGTCTTGCTGCTTTCCTGAGCATCTATTCTTTGCACACTGCGCAACCTCCCAGAGCCTCAGTGATGCTGAACAGGAGAGCTCGTGGCAGGCAAGGGATGGGAGACCGCTCCATTCCTTGCAAGGGGAGAACCACTAGGTGTCACCCTTCTGCTGTGTCTCTGAGAAGGCAACTCCTGCAGACTGCGCAGTCTCCCAGACCTTTGGTGCTGCTGAGCAGGAGGGCTCGTGGCCGACAAGGAATGGGGGACCACCTCATTCCTTGCAATAAGAGAGCCACGACGTGTAACAGGGATCTACACACAAAACCAGTCCTTTGCTTATTTTGCCACAGAGACCTACTCATGTGGTGTCTGTATTCATAATTTATCATTATTAAATGTATTTACTCATGGTTGCTTGTGGTTTTTTATTTTTATCATGCTGGTATTGGACATACCTTTATTATTTTTTCTACATGTGCCACTACCTCTTATATGTGATCGCGATTCATTGCCTGGTTTTATTCCCTGTGCTGGTGCCGCCATGTTCTGCTATAGTTGCTATGGACGCTAGCTTCCTGTTACAGCGTCCTGCTGCCTTAACATTTTTGTCCGCTCTGTCCCACCATAGTACTCTACTGCGCATGCGCTAACATGGCGCCGTTCAGCCACACACTCTTTGAGCTCTGGACCTCACAGGTTTGTGCACTTTCCTTAATGACTATGTGTATTTAACATGCCGGTTCTCTGTATACCATTGCACTTGCCCTGAGGAAGCCGCTCAGGCGGCGACACGCGTTGGCCTGTCTGCCCTGGGCATATCTCTGCTTTATTTCATTGCCTGACCTTCATTGCCATCATTGGTCATTTGGGTATTTCATCCTTTAACCAGGTTCTTGTGCAGTCCCTTGTCAGCATTAACCCCTTGACATTTACAGATAGGTCCAGAAATATTTGGACAGTAACACAATTTTCGCGAGTTGGGCTCTGCATGCCACCACATTGGATTTGAAATGAAATTTCTACAACAGAATTCAAGTGCAGATTGTAACGTTTAATTTGAAGGTTTGAACAAAAATATCTGATAGAAATTTTAGGAATTGTACACATTTCTTTACAAACACTCCACATTTTAGGAGGTCAAAAGTAATTGGACAAATAAACCAAACCCAAACAAAATATTTTTATTTTCAATATTTTGTTGCGAATCCTTTGGAGGCAATCACTGCCTTAAGTCTGGAACCCATGGACATCAACAAACGCTGGGTTTCCTCCTTCTTAATGCTTTGCCAGGCCTTTACAGCCGCAGCCTTCAGGTCTTGCTTGTTTGTGGGTCTTTCCGTCTTAAGTCTGGATTTGAGCAAGTGAAATGCATGCTCAATTGGGTTAAGATCTGGCGATTGACTTGGCCATTGCAGAATGTTCCACCTTTTTGCACTCATGAACTCCTGGGTAGCTTTGGCTGTATGCTTGGGGTCATTGTCCATCTGTACTATGAAGCGCCGTCCGATCAACTTTGCGGCATTTGGCTGAATCTGGGCTGAAAGTATATCCCGGTACACTTCAGAATTCATCCGGCTACTCTTGTCTGCTGTTATGTCATCAATAAACACAAGTGACCCAGTGCCATTGAAAGCCATGCATGCCCATGCCATCACGTTGCCTCCACCATGTTTTACAGAGGATGTGGTGTGCCTTGGATCATGTGCCGTTCCCTTTCTTCTCCAAACTTTTTTCTTCCCATCATTCTGGTACAGGTTGATCTTGGTCTCATCTGTCCATAGAATACTTTTCCAGAACTGAGCTGGCTTCATGAGGTGTTTTTCAGCAAATTTAACTCTGGCCTGTCTATTTTTGGAATTGATGAATGGTTTGCATCTAGATGTGAACCCTTTGTATTTACTTTCATGGAGTCTTCTCTTTACTGTTGACTTAGAGACAGATACACCTACTTCACTGAGAGTGTTCTGGACTTCAGTTGATGTTGTGAACGGGTTCCTCTTCACCAAAGAAAGTATGCGGCGATCATCCACCACTGTTGTCATCCGTGGACACCCAGGCCTTTTTGAGTTCCCAAGCTCACCAGTCCATTCCTTTTTTTTCTCAGAATGTACCCGACTGTTGATTTTGCTACTCCAAGCATGTCTGCTATCTCTCTGATGGATTTTTTCTTTTTTTTTCAGCCTCAGGATGTTCTGCTTCACCTCAATTGAGAGTTCCTTAGACCGCATGTTGTCTGGTCACAGCAACAGCTTCCAAATGCAAAACCACACACCTGTAATCAACCCCAGACCTTTTAACTACTTCATTGATTACAGGTTAACGAGGGAGACGCCTTCAGAGTTAATTGCAGCCCTTAGAGTCCTTTGTCCAATTACATTTGGTCCCTTGAAAAAGAGGAGGCTATGCATTACAGAGCTATGATTCTTAAACCCTTTCTCCGATTTGGATGTGAAAACTCTCATATTGCAGCTGGGAGTGTGCACTTTCAGCCCATATTATATATAAAATTGTATTTCTGAACATGTTTTTGTAAACAGCTAAAATAACAAAACTTGTGTCACTGTCCAAATATTTCTGGACCTAACTGTATATGGGTTATACACATTGTGCTTTATCATATAGGTTTAGGGAGTGTATCTAGGTTACTTGTCATGGTATTCCTATTCTGAGATCTCCTATTCAGATTCACTTCTTGCGTACTTATGATTCATGCTTTGTATTATTGTATTTCATTATTTGCGCAACTTGTGCACCTGTGACCCTCCCTCTGTATTACCACATTTACTATCCCTTTCTTGGAACATTGCACATATCTGGCTGATTTATGTTGCTTCTGTTGCTCCTGGTTTTCCAGACCTTACATTGTTGGGCATTCAGCATCATATATTGGCACTTCTTTTTACAGCATTTTTGACTAATCTACTCATGTATGTAATTATTACCGTTATGTGATGCTGTTGTGATTTTTTTGACCAGGGCACTCCTGCCCCTACCTCTGGCTGCTTGTATGTTTTGCACCTTTTTAAATGTTTTTAAGATTGGTATGCAATAAAGGCATTTTTATCTTATACTCTTGGTGTGCATCTGATTCATGTGCGGTTGCTTTTTCTCCCTTGTTGCGTTCACCTACTCCACCGCACCAGATAGCACCCCTTTGTTATTATCCCTTACTCACTCTAGAATGTTAGTGCGCTCCTATAAATCTCTATGCTCAGTCTCCTGACCTTAACCCAATTGAAAACTTGTGGAAGGAGCTCAAGATTAGAGTCCACATGAGACACCCAAAGAACCTAGATAACTTGGAGAAGATTTGCATGGAGGAGTGGGCCAAGATAACTCCAGAGACCTGTGCCAGCCTGATCAGGTCTTATAAAAGACGATTATTAGCTGTAATTGCAAACAAGGGCTATTCCACAAAATATTAAACCTAGGGGTTGAATAATAATTGACCCACACTTTTATGTTGAAAATTTATTAAAATTTAACTGAGCAACATAACTTGTTGGTTTGTAAGATTTATGCATCTGTTAATAAATCCTGCTCTTGTTTGAAGTTTGCAGGCTCTAACTTATTTGCATCTTATCAAACCTGCTAAATCTGCAGGGGGTTGAAGACTACTTGTAGGCACTGTATGTCCCCATTCTTGTATATATAGCCCTCATCTTGGACCCATGCTGGTATATATTTCCCCATCACGCTGCACACATAAGAAAAGAAATGATTATACTCACCATCCCTCTGCACGGTGTACTCTTCTGATGCTGGTAAGTGACTTCACCATGTAAGCGGAGAAGCGCATGACATTACTGCCATGTGCCCTCAGTTACACGCAGACGTAAGTGTTAGAGAATAGTCAGCCATAATATGCTGAGTAGCCATGTTGTATCTAACAGCCATCTTGGGAAGACTTGAGCAAACTAACTTTGCAGCTAATGAGCTGCACTGGCTAGAGTTCTCCCCCCCAGAGAGGAGATAGAGATGACATCAGTGTAATTAGCAAGTAAAAGAAAAGGTCCAAAAAAGTTAAATCGAATAGAAGAATATAATTGTGTCAGTTGATAGATGGTGATATGTCGTCATGAATAGCAGGTGTATTGAATTGATAAAGAAATTAAGTTGTCAATAGAGTTGTCAGTGTGTGAAGAGTTATGTGAAGTAGAGGCGCCTTCAGGGATCAGAAATGTCAGCAATGACGACATGGCTGAACTAGTGAAAAGTATCATCGAGGCCCATAGGAATCCAATATGTTTTTACCGCAATGCTCGTAAATAATGTCATGATGTATCATTATATTCTTTGTTCTCCAATGTATACGCCTTTCTCTGCAGTATCAGCGTTCCTTTGTGTAACATGTATAAGAGCCCCACACGCCTTTCGGGGGTCACTTCTTCATCTGTTGCTAATTCTGCTGTTCTGCCAGACACCTGCGTGTGTCATCCTGCCGCATAACCTGTCTTATCTGCTCTGTTGCTATCTCGGAATAAACTTCAGTCTTTGCTTGGAACAGATTGTCTACAACATCTTCTTAGCTCTCAAGGTCTACGGACATTTTCTTTCAGTTAACTGCCAGAATATTCACTGCTCCCCACAGCCGGGATTATGGGTTAGGGGAGCAGTGAATATTCAATGTCTAATAGTAGACACACGTGATCGCCCAGTCATAGCAGTAAGCGGGCGGCTTAGTAATCATGTGTACCCGATATTAAAGAGAATGAATATTCGCTGCTCCCCATGCTAATAATACCGCCTACTTCTTGGTTGGCGCTGGCTTCATTGCCTAGAGGTGGGCGGGATTATGGTGTGGGGAGCAGTGAATATTTTTAGCTGGCACACTGTTAGCCCTTTTGAGAGCCTTTAGGAACATTTGTGAAAGGTTTTGATGCTGGATTATATTTAGATAATTCACTAATCTCAGGTTTCCCACTGCTTTATTTACTAAAAAGCACAGCCCTAGATTAGAGATAGGAACTCATAAGTATATCACATTGTATATAATTGCATTTCAAAGCTTGTTTTGTTAATAAATGCTTGTAAATATATATTCTTCATGCCTAGCTTTCTCTATTGTCTAGATGTGATGATTTTGCCTCAGAACCTCTGGAGTTGGCGCAGAACTGTAGACATTTCACACCAAAATAGTGAGGGGAGAATTGAATCACACTGCATCCTAGATATGTGGAAGTTGTTAAGACGCTCTGGTCACAAATCATCAAAGCTTTTATGCCAAAAAAAACTCACAAAAGTTTGGAAAGTTGTGCCAAGATTTGGCATTTTCACTCTAAAATTGGCAGAGCTTAGGTGGGACGGGGGCGTGATACCACAGCTCCTTTAAATCATAACGAGCTGTGGTGTTCCCTATGCCAGAAATCTCACTCCAGTGTCTGAAGGGAGTAATATTTCTAGCATGGCACAAGGAGGCACATGCCACTCGTCAAACGCTCCAGATTCATGAGGAGGCATTTACCTCTTCATGAATCAGGAGTGGCCCCCGCATAAATGGGGCTTTTTATGTTATATAACTGATTCCTTTACAAAGGATAATTGTTGTAATAAAAATAACTAAAGGATTTTATCTGTCTGATATCCAAGAGATTACTTTTTGTGGGGCTACCCACACATAGAGATAAACGGACCCGTTGAAGTTCGGGTTTTTCAGTCGGACTTTAAATAAAGTTCAGTTCGGGAACCGGACTTGTCCTGAACCCCATTGGAAGTCACTGATAGGGCAGTTCGGGTCTCCGCCCACATGCATCCAGCCATAAACAGAGTATTTATTACCGGGGGAGGGATGACGGAGTTTTTTCTTGCACACAATACATCCTATAACAATGTTTTTACCTCCCCGTGAAAGCCATTCACACACTGCAAACGGCTCGCACTGGGCCGAGCACTGAGTGTACCCGAGCACACCGATGCTAGATCGAGTGGTTAGGAAACATAAAGCACCAGAACTCTGAACTCTAACACTGATTTTTTTGTATAAAGTCTGTATTTGGTACAAACCTCGAACTTTACTACTCAGGTTCTCTTATCTCTGCCCACAAATCTTTATTACAGTTTAGATTATGGGTGTAGAAGAGACCAGAACTGAAAGGGGCCTATCTCTCGGTGGAGAGGAAGTAAAATTTATGATACCTATGCTGGGGTTTTGTGAATTTAATGGGATTCGTTCACTAAGTGTTTATCCTTAATTAAAAATCAGAATAATATAAAGACAGTGTCACATTAGGTACAGGGAAGTACCAAGTGAATGGCGAAACGGAATCCCAGTGTATAGCAAAGGGGAAGATGGTGACTTCTGACTAAATCTATCGCTGGGCCGTGGGTTCCCTTACAGCCTTATGTAGGTTCCACATCTATGAGCCGAGCCGCATACCTGACCCTAGGCTGACCCTGGTCTGGACCCTAGGTCGGATGAGCTCTTCGTCAACCCCACTAGGCACTAAAGGACACACACGGATAACAAACAAGGGGAACAATATACAACTTATGTCTAGATGACTCAGTAAGAAGTTCAGATGAACTGAAGAAAAGAATGAAGGACCGCACTTCGTCCACTGTGCAGGAATAGGATTTATTTAAACGTGCAGGGTAAAAAGCCGGGGACGCACTGTGAGCTGGCTCCCAAGCAACGGACGACGGCCGTTTCGCCTAATCAGGCTTCCACGGGTCCATGTGTGGAGCTACACCACCGTCCCTTATAAAGGAGAGCTCACAGGTGCGTCGCTAGCCACATAAAAACAATCATGGAGAATGTGATGCAATTTAAATGCATGGAACATACCATGCAACAATATAACATGATAAACATCAACAGTACAAAGTATTTTTGTCCAAAACAAAAAATACATACACATATAAAAATAAAAATAAAACTGAAAGATACAGAGGTATAAATAAAAAGGAGATCTACAAAAACACTGACATATCAACGCGATCATTTAACCCCATAGGACCTTACGCTCCATAATCAATAATAAACCTAGCCTCTACCTGTAACAAAAGTTGCTGAAGGTTGCCCCCCCTTAGGAGGGAGAACAACCCTTTTCAGGCCGGCGAAGCGCAAGACATCAGGGTTACCATCATGGTGTTCGCGGATATGGCTAATCAGCCTGGGAGAGCCTTTTCCTGACGTAACAGAGTTATAATGCTCCCTAAATCTGATATATAGACACCTAATCGTCTTGCCTATGTAAAACCTGCCACACGGGCAGAGAATCACATAGACAACGAATTTTGTCTTGCAAGAGAGAAACTGGCGCACAGAATGGAAATGCGGGCCAACCTGCAAGGATTGGCCCGTGAGGTGTAAGTTACAAAACCTGCAACTACAACATCTGTAATTTCCCGGGGGGCTACATCTATCAAGCCACATCCCGGGACTAGTCAGTCTATTCTTTACCAGTTTATCCCGCAGGTTGCTACATCGCCTGAAAGTTACCAAAGGATTAGCTTTGGTCATTTCACACAAGGTAGGATCCCTCTCCAGGATATGCCAATGCCTACATAAAGTTCTCCGTATGACATGTTCCAATGGTCCAAAACGAAAACTGAAGACAAACCTGTTCAAATCACTAACCCTCTTCACAGAGGGACTTTCAAGATCAGGAGAACAAGCACCAGATCTCACCTTCTCAAAAGCAGAATCAATCAATTTATTCGGATACCCCCTCTGCTGCAGCCTTTCCTTTAACTCACATGACTGCCGGAGAAAAGTCCCCTCAGAACTGTTGGCCCTACGTACCCGTAAAAATTGACCATAGGGTAAAGCCATTTTGGTATGGAGAGGATGCGCGCTCTGAAAATGCAAGAGTGAGTTGGATGCCGTAGGTTTCCTGAACAATTGAGTACCATCCCTGATGGAAACCTCAATATCCAAAAAATTGAGGTAATCGCCACCAAAAGAGGAAGTGAAAGACATATTCATTGTGTTGGAGTTGTTAAGATATGACACAAAGTCCGAGAATAAATCCTCCGTGCCATCCCACACAATGAATATGTCGTCCACATACCTCAAATAGTGGCGAATATATCTCAAAAAGGGATTGGTGTCAGAAAACACGTACTTGCTTTCGAAGGAGCCCAAGAAAATATTGGCCATGGCACATGAGACAGGGGTACCCATAGCGGTACCCCCGCACTGCAAGTACCACCGGTCCAAGAAAGTAAAAGCGTTCTTAGAAAGAACAAAACCCAGGGCCTCCTCCACAAAATTGCAATAACAGGCATCCTTCCCACTCTGCGCCACCATCGCCCTCACGGCTTGGACACCCAAGTCCTGAGGGATACGGGTATACAGGCTCTCCACATCAATTGATGTCAATTGAAAACCCTGCTGCCACGTTATACCCTTCAACAGTGCAAGGAAATCCCCACTATCCCGAACATATGAGGGAATGTGACTGAGCAAAGGTCTCAGTAGCCAATCCAGATAGTGCGATAAAGGCTCCGTTAAGGAGCCAATACCCGCCACTATCGGGCGGCCGGGGGGGTCAATCCTGCACTTGTGAATCTTGGGTATGCAATACCAGCACGGCTTTGTGGGGTAAGGGGGAATTAACTTCTCCACCTGTGCCTGTGTAAGGAAACCCAGGCCTACATACTTGCCCAAAAGCCGCACCAAAGACTTCTTGAAATCATGGATAGGATTACTAGGTAAGGGGGTATAGGTAGCCCTATCAGACAACTGCCTAAGGCATTCCTGCAGTAAGAAGTTCAGTAAAGAGCAGCAACAATCCTACTGATGCGTGCAAGCTACCTGCTTGCATCCAGAGCTTGCGAAGGAACTCTTACCAGCACAAATTCAGGGAAATATGTACTTAAACTCAAGGGGATATACAGATGATTAACAGCAGAAGGGAAGGGGAGCTCTGCTGGGTCCTACAGGGAAAAGGATGAAAACCCAGCAGAGGAGCTACCTAGTACACTGAATACTGACAGCAGCAAAAATAGAAAGTCAGAGACCATTTTGCACAGCCAGATGCTTTGACTTTCTATTGCCGGACACCACAGGACTGTCTGTCACCCGTGACAGACAGGGACTCTGATTCCAATGATGTGTCATTTACTGTGCTGCTTGATGCTTTGATAAAATTACAGTATTATTATTAGGGGATTATCACTAGAGAACTAGTAAACCAGCAGCCATATATCCTCTATCAGCTCTGTATAACCCCACCTCACCCCTGATTGGCAGCTGTCTATGCTTATTGTACACAGCAGCCAATCAGTGATGTGGGTGGGGTTATACACAGAGGAGCATTTTGAGAACTGGTAGATCTTAAGCAGATAAAATTGATTTTTATCAAAACTTCAGCAAGCAGCCAAGTAAGTGACACATCGCTGGAATCAAGGTCTCTGCTTATACAGGTCAGTTGGACACACACTACAGGTAGCTTTGTTCCTCCTAATCTATAAACCACATCCTGAAACCATACGCTATTAAATGTTATATATTTAATCTGAAAAGTAGGAAGTATTTATAAAAATGTACAAAAGATGTTACAAATGGAAACAAAACAATACAGCATATACAATTACATAAAATAAAATAGAAAATTAGGGAACATGGGTCACAGAAATGGCTTCAGATTTCTGGAAGGAAGGACTCCACTTGAACGTACAGTACAGCCCAAAAGTTTGGACACACCTTCTCATTCAAAGAGTTTTCTTTATTTCCATGACTCTGAAAATTGTACATTCACATTGAAGGCATCAAAACTATGATTTAACACATGTGGAATGAAATACTTAAAAAAGTATGAAACAACTGAAAATATGTCTTATATTCTAGGTTCTTCAAAGTAGCCACCTTTTGCTTTGATTACCACTTTGCATACATGTAACAATGTTAAAAAAGGAAGACCCTGATGATGAGGAGAGGGGACACCACCTGCAACTCACCTGAGGCTGTACGCTATGCTCCCTGACGTCTCTATACGGGTCCTTCCTCCCATTGTCATCATGTGACTAGGCCTTCGCTCACCCTGATCTCACCTTGGCTAGTGAGAAGGATGGCAAAAGCAATAGTATCACCACTGCAATAATACAACACAAGGTAAAGGATACAGAGGGAAAATAGACACAAAAAGGAAAAACATGTCAAGCTCTTCCAAAGCAGCTTCACAGCTGCAATAGTCACAACTCCTCAGCTTTTTCCAGAGACAGGTTCCTTCCACTTTTAATAACGACGAGGCATGATCACAAAATAGATGCACCAGAGATTAAGGCTACAAAGGACAGCCAGATTAGAAAAAGTACCTAACCCCTACAGCACTAAAAGAAAGTAAATTCACTCAAATCAAGTTGTAAACTTACGAACAATAAGGTGCTGTGACCTTCTGATCCCAGACTCGCCAGAGGTCTCCCCAGAGCGGGACACTCTCATGACACATTATCCATAAATTCATTCATTTTCAAGTTCATTTTTTCTTGTTCTGTATTGGAGATCTTCTCATATTCTTCTTATTGGTTCTCCTTCCTCCTCTTCATTTTCTGAATTCCAAAATTCTGTGAATGACGTATTAGAATGAACATTTTCTCTTTAAATTCTCAGGATTACAGTCTGAAGATTCCAGATCTGTAGATCTTTGCAGCGTCCGTGTAATAGTTATTGTGAGAGGTTTTCTTTAAAATTTACTTTTGTGAAAGAAGGTGTTTGCCCGACATTGCGCTATGAGCCAAATGTCTATCATGGTGCAGAGAAAGGCGGGAATCGCTCTCCCCCTAGAAGTGGACTCCTGGGACAAACAGGGGACAAATGTGGAGTGGGAAAATGTGTGATCAGTGTTGGACAGAAATAAAATCCATTTTAGTATCGGTTATTACTTATGTTGTGCTCTGATCTGGAGGAACAGGAATTGTGAGCACTTTGGGAATGTCACAGAATGGATTGATAAAGGTATAACTAGATTGTGCCCATTATTTAGAGGAATGATTATACCGTATTTTTCGGACCATAAGACGCATTTTTTTCCCCACAAATGTTGGGGGAAAGTGGGGGGTGCGTCTTATGGTCTGACTATAGGGCTGCGGGAATGTGGGTGCTGCGGTGGAGCGGGTCATCGGGGGCACCAGCAGGCTGCAGCAGCACCTGCAGTGACCACGTGGGCCCGCTCATTACATAGGCACGCCCATCCTCCCGCCCATCATCTCTCAGCGCTGAATCCGGCGCTGACAGGTGGGTAGGATGATGGGCGGGGGTGCGCGCATAATTAACAGCCGGCCGTGATCACCCCTGGCAACTACAGCCAGGAGTGATCATGTGCGGCTGTATTCACTGCCCCCCGTGTATCATCATCAGTACGGGGAGCAGTGAATAAGTACGGCATACTCACCGGCCACTTCCGTGCAGCACGCGATCTCCTCCCGTCTGCCGGTCAGCTGATCTGTGTAGAAAGTGGTGAGCACAGCGATGACGTCATCGCTGTGCGTCCCGCTAGTCACGCAGGTCAGCTGACCGGCAGACTGGAGGAGATCGCGTGCTGCACGGAAGTTGCCGGTGACGGCTCCACACTGATCAGCTGGCCGACATAGACAGGGGGAGGAGCAATGTTGCATGGAGCGAGGAAAGGTGAGTATAAAAGTTTATTGTTTTTTTGTGTGATACAGGATACAGGCCATATAGTAGCATGAGGGTATATAGCAGGATGGGGCCATGTTGCAGGATGGCAGTATATAGCAGCATGGGGCCATATAGCAGGAAGAGGGTATATAGCAGCATGGGGCCATATAGCAGGGTGGCAGTATATAGCAGCATGCGGCCATATAGCAGGATGAGGGTATATAGCAGCATGGGGCCATATAGCAGGAAGAGGGTATATAGCAGCATGGGGCCATATAGCAGGGTGGCAGTATATAGCAGCATGCGGCCATATAGCAGGATGAGGGTATATAGCAGCATGGGGCCATATAGCGGGGTAGCAGTATATAGCAGCATGGGGCCATATAGCAGGATGAGGGTATATAGCAGCATGGGGCCATATATCAGGATATATCAGGGTGGCAGTATATAGCAGCATGGGGCCATATAGCAGGTTGAGGGTATATAGCAGCATGGGGCCATATATCAGGGTGGCAGTATATAGCAGCATGGGGCCATATAGCAGGGTGGCAGTATATAGCAGCATGGGCCATATTGCAGGATGAGGGTATTTAGCAGCATGGGGCCATATAGCAGGGTGGCAGTATATAGCAGCATGGGGCCATATAGCAGGGTGGCAGTATATAGCAGCATGGGGCCATATTGCAGGATGAGGGTATATAGCAGCATGGGGCCATATAGCAGGGTGGCGGTATATAGCAGCATGGGGCCATATAGCAGGGTGGCAGTATATAGCAGCATGGGGCCATATAGCAGGGTGGCAGTATATAGCAGCATGGGGCCATATAGCAGGGTGGCAGTATATAGCAGCATGGGGCCATATAGCAGGGTGGCAGTATATAGCAGCATGGGGCCATATTGCTGGATGAGGGTATATAGCAGCATGGGGCCATATAGCAGGGTGGCGGTATATAGCAGCATGGGGCCATATAGCAGGGTGGCGGTATATAGCAGCATGGGGCCATATAGCAGGGTGGCAGTATATAGCAGCATGGGGCCATATAGCAGGATGGCAGTATATAGCAGGATGGGGGTATACAGTATGAGCAGGATGGGGGTATTTAACAGGATGGGGGTATATATCAGGATGAGGGACATATATACAAGAATGGGGATTATATACAAGGCAGGAGGATCATTACTAGGATGGGGTACCTTAGTAGAGAATTTGGGGATATTACCTCCATAACAGTGTCAGCAGCAGATCCTCGTCCCATAACAGTGTGTCATGGCCACATTTTTTTGTTAAAATTTTTTTTTCCTATTTTCCTCCTCTAAAACCAGGGTGCGTCTTATGGTCCAGTGCGTCTTATAGTCCGAAAAATACGGTAATTAATTAATTTTATTCTTTTAATTCCACAGCGCTTTACATACATTGGCAACACTGTCCCCATTGGGGCTCACAATCTGTATGTCTTTGGAGTGTGGGAGGAAACCGGAGAACCCGGAGGAAACCCACGCAAACACGGGGAGAACATACAAACTCCTTACAGATGTTGGAATGTAATATGTACATTGTGTAACGTTCAGCAGAGATTTGGGTAACAGAAGAATGACTTTCACTATCTGCAATTATTATTTTACTTGATAAAGGATAAAAATAAATGGATTCACTGATAAAGGGGAGAATAGATCAATAGAGAATTAATCAATAGATGTAAGGGGAAGAAAAATTCAGAGTTGTCACAGTTTTATCAATCATTTTGGATATTTGGATGACAACATCCACTTGTTACACACCTGTCCCGTGTCTGGGATCCGCTCCCTTCCCCCGCTCTGCTAAACTTTCTTGTGCTCCACATTGGACTTTGCAAGTAGCCTTTTATATTGTCGGTGCACAGCGACCTGTCTGCAGTCTCCAGAACATCTCCAGACTATCTGTGGCCTCCAGCACCTCAGCTACCAATCTGCCTGTGGCTTCCAGTATGTCTGCACCTGTCTGAGGTCTCCAGAACATCTCCAGACTATCTGTGGCCTCCAGCACCTCAGCTACCAATCTGCCTGTGGCTTCCAGTATGTCTGCACCTGTCTGAGGTCTCCAGAACATCTCCAGACTATCTGTGGCCTCCAGCACCTCAGCTACCAATCTGCCTGTGGCTTCCAGTATGTCTTCACCTGTCTGAGGTCTCCAGGACGTCTGCGGCTTCCAATACCTCAGTTACCTGTCTGCCTGTGGGTGTCAGTACCTCTGCAGCCTGTCTGCAGTCTTCAGGACTTCTGCTGTATGCCTGTGGTAGATTTTGCCTCTGCTGCTCGTCCCTGGTTTTCCAGGATATCTGCTACATGATGTCCGCTGTCTACCTACAGCTTCCATTACGTCTGACAGGAAAATTTCTTATTAATCAAAGAGGTTGAATTGATTTTCTCCAGTTGAAGACTTTATTCCTGTTCAGGGAGAGCCGCCAATAGCTTTGTTAACTTCTAGCCGGTAAGTAGTGAAACTCCGGGAATGTGACAGTAGGATTTTTAGCCTGCAGCTCCTCTATTGAGTACATGCGATGTTCCTCTAGATCAGGGGTGGGGAACCTTTTTACTGCCAGGGGCCATTTGGAATTTTCTACCAACCACACAGCACTGAGGGGGGGTACACAGCACTGGGGGGTACACACAGTACTAGGGGTAGACACAGCATTAGGGGGTACACACTGTACTGGGGGGTACACAGCACTGAGGGGTACACAGTAATAGGGGTATACAGCACTGGGACAGCACTGGGGGGAGCACAGTACTAGGGGTACACAGAGCACTGGGGGTACACAGCACGAGGGAGGTACACACAGTACTAGGGTGTACACAGCACTGTGCGGGGGGGCAGCGATGGGTTGAGTACTCACAGTACTGAGGTGGGGGAGGAGGAGTCACACACACACACAGCACAGCACAGGTCTGGGAGGCCAGTAAATCTGGTGCAGCTCTTCTGTGACTTTATCGCAGCGTGCTGCTTATCCCGCCCACCAGAGCATGCTAGCACAGGAAGGGGTTAAGCCTAGAATGTATGGGAGAAGTCAGGTCCTGGAAGGAGCCTGTACATTCTAGCATTTAGTAGTGAGTCTGTTTAGAATGTACGGGCTGAAGTCAGGATCTGGATGGAGCCCATACATTCTAGCATCTACCCACAGGGTATCAGGCAGTAGGATTTAAAGGGCAGGCAGCCGGGAAAAGCACGGCTGCCGCCAGAGCACTTCATTCCCCAGGAATGTGCCCAGGGGACGCATAAAAAGTTGTCACAAGCCGTATACGGCCCGCGGGCCGGAGGTTCCTCACCCCTACTCTAGATGGATCAATTGTTTGATAGAATTTATACCCTGAGAATGCCAATGTTAGAAGACAGGGTGAGAGTGACCATGTTGGAAATGTGGATTACCAGTGAGTGGGATAAAGAGCAGCATCTGAGGAGAGAGATGAAAATGCCAGTGTAGTTTCTGCCATGCCCTCCATGTAGAAATCAGAAGAGGGTTTGCTCTCACTTCACTGACAGCTCGGTGTATGGGAGGTGTAAGAGAGCGGGGAGAGCCGACCCTGGTGTAAGGCAGCACTCCAAGCCATGCTGGGTGTAGCAAGATGTCCCCCGCAACCAATCCATCACCGCCCGGAGAAGAGATGCTAGATTATAGTGTTTAAAGGGGTTGTCCGACATAACAAAAATTTTTGAGTTTAAGCTAATCTGTGCTGTATTGTCATATAAAACACCCCTAAATTGTTATTTTTTGTTTTCTAACTTTTGTTCCTCTTGAATTATCCCTTTATTCTGTGCAGCTCCTTGTTTACATTCAGCTCCAGCAAACTGACCACTTCCTGTGCTGAACCTCCCAGTCACAGCTGGCACCGCCCGGCCTCAGTGTCCAGCCCCTCCCCAGTGTCCAGCCTCGCCCCCTGCCTGCCCCCTGCACACACAGTCCCTGCCAGTATATTCTGCCCCAGCACTGACCTGTTATCACTACAGCATTACAAATAACAGCCCCATATCAGGCTCTGCACCCCCCACCACATCAGGCTCTGCACCGCATACACACATCAGGCTCTGCACCGCATACACACACATCGGGCTCTGCACCGCATACACACATCGGGCTCTGCACCGCATACACACATCGGGCTCTGCACCGCATACACACATCGGGCTCTGCACCGCATACACACATCGGGCTCTGCACCGCATACACACATTGGGCTCTGCACCGCATACACACATCGGGTTCTGCACCGCATACACACATCAGGCTCTGCACCGCATACACACATCGGGCTCTGCACCGCACGCACACACGGCGCTCTGCACCGCATACACACATCAGGCTTTGCACCGCATACACACATCAGGCTCTGCACCGCATACACATCGGGCTCTGCACTGCACGCACACACGGTGCTCTGCACCGACCCCCCCCCCCCACCCCCATAGGGAACACATGTAGGGAGTACATACTCACCCGTCCTCAGTCCCCGCCGCTCCTGCACGTTCGTCCGCTGTCTGTGCTTTGGCCATATCAGCACAGTAGTGACATCACCGCTGTGCTGAAGAGAGCACAGACAGCCGGGCAGTGATGAGAAGCGCAACGCTCCTTCTCATCAGCGCTTTCAAATGTACCGGCATCTGCGATCTGTGATCTGTGATGCCGGTATATTTGAATGTGTGATCCTGAGCAGGGGCCCGGTGCTGGTGCTGGCGCTGACACCAAGGCAGCCGCCGCCAGGCCCCGCCCCCAGGTCACGGGTCCCACAGAAGTGCAGGGGGAGGTTGTGGGCAGAGTACGGGGTGCGGGGGAATGTGTGGGAGGGTGCAGGGAAGGGGGCGGGGACTCCACGCACAGTACCCGCCCAGCAGGGCGGCGACATGCTGTTTCCACATTTGCATGTCAAATGGCCCTGCCCATGTTGACATGAAATGACCGGAAGCAGCAACATCGCGGCAGGAGCGGTCACATGACCACTCTGAGCCGGGGGAGAGGGGCTGACAGCAGGGCAGGTAAGTGGTCTCTATCTACTTACCTGCCCCAATGTAGCCCAATAGTGTAATAATGAAAAAAACTCAAAATAAGCCGGATAACCCCTTTAACCCCTTCACGACCGCAGGCAGTAAAATTACGTCCTATTTTAACGTGACTTAACGACCAGGGACGTAATTTTACTGCCTAAACTTCATTTGATTGCCGTGGCCATAGCAACGGCTTTCAAATGATGTCCCCTGCTGTTTCTTACAGCAGGGGACCTTTGCTTGACCCCAGGGGGGGTGGCATCGCCACCCCCCATAGGCGATCGATGTGATTGGCTGTTCAAATCGGAACCGCCAATCACATTGATCACGCTGTTTTCGGCAAAAAAAAATGCCAAAAATTGTGTGATCTTGTAAAATCCAGCTAGGACCAGGGCTGCAGCAGCTCCGATCATTGGCTGGAAGCAAGCAGACACCGTGGCCCCCCCCTGCAGCACTGATTGGAGCGATTGTGCGATGACGCGCAATCGCTCCAATCAGTGTGCAGTGGGTCGGTCTGATCTGCCGGTGGCCGCCCTCCCCAGGCCTGTGCTGGTCTGGAGACCCTCCCCCAACATGTCTGCAGCGTGCAGCACTGGCTGGTACTAGTGGTACCACGCCACCGCTGCTGCTGCCGCTGCTGTCACGTCACGGAGCAGGAGCGGGAGCGGTGAGTATTGTGCTCACCTTGCAGCCCCTGCGCGTGCCCCCCTGCGATCTGCCCCCCCCCCCGACATCCCGATCTGCCCCCCCGACATCCCGATCTGCCCCCCGCCATCTCTATTCTGCAGCTCCTCCGGTATCCCTCCTCCCCTGCTCTCTTGCAGCCCCTGCGCGCTCTTGTGATTTGCTCCTGCGCGCTCCCGTAATGGCCCCTGCCCGTGCCCCCCTGCGATCTGCCCCCCGCCATCCCGATCTGCCCCCCTGACATCCCGATCTGCCCCCCCCGACATCCCGATCTGCCCCCCCACATCCCGATCTGTCCTCCGACATCCCGATCTGCCCCCCCAGACATCCCGATCTGCCCCCCCAGACATCCCGATCTGCCCCCAGACATCCCGGTCTGCCCCCAGACATCCCAGTCTGCCCCCCGACATCCCAGTCTGCCCCCCGACATCTCAGTCTGCCCCCCGACATCCCAGTCTGCCCCCCGACACCCCAATCTGCCGGCCTCCCCCGTGATCTCTATTCTGCAGCTCCTCCGGTATCTCCCTCCTCTGCTCTCCCCCTCTGCTCTCCCCCTCCCCCTCTGCTGTCCCCCTCTGCTGTCCCCGTCCCCCTCTGCTGTCCCCGTCTCCCTCTGCTGTCCCCGTCCCCCTCTGCTGTCCCACCGACGTCCTCTTACCTGTCTTCACCGGCCGATCACATCTGCCTCCATCGCTGGGTCCTTCTTCCTGGGTCTTCTGCTGAGCTGTCCAACTTCCTGCCTTCTGGCTGCTGCTGTAAGGCTATGTGCGCACTGGGAAATGGAAATTTCTTGTGAAAATTCCGCATGCTCTCAAAGATTACCGCACACGCGGTAAAAAATCGCGGGAAACCGCACCCAAAAACCGCATGCGGTTTGCCGCGGTTTTACCGCGGTATTGCCGCGGTTTTGCCGCGTGCGGGTTGGGATGTGCTTTATTGCATTCAATGCAATAAAGCACATTGAAAAAAAAAAAAAAAAAGTCATTTAATTCTGAGGTAGTAGATAGACAGAAGAATAGATAGAGGGATAGATAGATAGACAGACAGAGGGATAGATAGATAGATAGATAGACAGACAGAGGGATAGATAGATAGATAGATAGATAGATAGATAGATAGATAGATAGATAGAGGACAGATCGCTGCATTTCCCACGGTCGGCAGTGAGTTCACATTACCGGCCGTGGGAAATGACCGGTAATTACCTCTGCTGTCTGCTGCTTTCATTCAGCGCTGTGTCTGTGACAGTCGCGGCTGGATGTAAGCAGCGCAGGACCTGTGGATTACGCCGGAGCGGTGGATTACGCCGGAGCTTTGTTTGGGGGGGTTAATAAAATGGTGAACGAGGCTTGTTTGTTTTATTTAAAATAAAGGATTTTTCTGTGTGTTTTATTCACTTTACTTACGGGTTGATCATGTCAGCTGTCACATAGACGCTGCCATGATCAAGCCTGGAGTTAATAGCGGTGGTCCCCCACCATCATTAACCCCTTGTATTACCTTGCTGCCACTGCTACACGGCGGTAAGAAGAGCCGGGGACACGCCGGTATTGCCGCATAATGCATGCGACAGTGCCGGGGCAGCTGCGGCTGATATTCTCGGCTGCCGGATGGGGAGTGAGGCAGGGGACATTATCCCTGCCCCTCTCCCTCCCCAGCCTGAGAATACCGGGCCGCCGCTGTGTGCTTACCTCGGCTGGAAGGTAAATATGCAGCGGAGCCCACGTTCTTTGTTTTCTATATTTCCGTTTTCTTTCTATGTGTGTTCTATGTGTCTGTGTCTGTGTCTATGTGTCTGTGATGTCTGTGTGTCTGTGATCTGTGTGTGTGTTTACTCTGCACGGCTTCCTCTTCCTGTAATGACATCACTTCCCTGCAAAACCGCAGACAGGCGATGCACATTACCGGAGGTAAACCGCAAAATACCGCAGGGAATAACGCAGGAAAACGCAGTGAACCGCACAGAATTTGCTGCCTGCGTTATTCCCTGCGGGATTTCATGATTAACATTGGAGTCAATGGAGTGAAATCCCGCAGCGATGTGCGGAAAAGAAGTGACATGCACTTGTTTTTGCTGCGGGATTCCCGCAGCAAAACATGCAGCTGTCAAATTCCGCCCAGTGCGCACAGGATTTTTTTTCTCCATAGGATTTGCTGGTGATTCACTGCAGAGATGTTATGAACATTTTCTGCAGTGAAACATGCAGCAAATCCGCGGAAAATCCGCGGCAAAATCCGGTAAGTGCGCACATAGCCTAAAGCTGTTCCTCCTGCTAATCCTCTGGGTACTGTGAGTATAACTTTTTTTTTTTCCTCTATCCCCTTTCTATTTTTACACCTCATGCGTCCGTGCGTCCCACCGAGCGCTGATCAGGGATGCAGATAACGTATCTGCATCCGTGGTCAGTTTTCGGTGGGACTTTTTTTCCCGTATTCCCGACGCTTTTTGTATTGCATCAGTCCGTGCGTCCCGCCGAGCGCTGATCAGGGATGCACATAACGGATCGGCATCCCTGCTCAATTTTTGGCGTGACAAAAAGCATCGGGGATACGGAAAAAAAAGTCACGCCAAAAATTGAGCAGGGATGCCGATCCGTTATGTGCATCCCTGATCAGCGCTCGGCGGGACGCACGGACTGATGCGATACAAAAAGCGTCGGGGATACGGAAAAAAAAGTATCGCATCTGTCCGTGCGTCCCGCTGAGCGCGGATCAACATCCCTGCTCAATTTTTGGCGTGACTTTTTTTTTTTTTTCCGTATCCCCAGCGCTTTTTGTATCTCATCCGACCGTGCATCCTGCAGCGGCCGATCAGTGCACCGCGTCTGTGCGTTTGAAAAGTCAAATGGCGTTCCTTGTCTTCTGAGCCCCGCCATGCGCCCAAACAATTGATTTCCACCACATGTGAGGTATCTGCGTACTCGGGAAAAATTGCACAATACGTTTTATGGTGCATTTTTTCCTGATACCGTTGTAAAAAGAGAAAAAAAAAAACTACCTTGTTGCTGCAAAAATTTAAAAAAAAAAATTAAAAAAAAAAAAATAATTTTCACGGTTCAACGTTATCAACTTTCAGTGGAGCCCCTGGGGGTACAAGGGGCTCACTAAACATCTAGATACATTCCTTGAGGGGTCTAGTTCCAAAATGGGGTAATTTGTGGGGGAGCTCCACTGTTTAGGCACCATGGGGGGGGGGGTCTAAAAACGTGACATGGCGTCCGCTAATGATTCCAATCAATTTTGCTGTCAAATGGTGCCCTTCTCTTCTGAGCCCCGCCATGCGCCCAACAATTACTTTCCACCACATGTGAGGTATCTGCGTACTCAGGAGAAAATGGACAATACGTTTTATGGTGCATTTTTTCCTGATACCCTTGTGAAAAAAAAAGCTACCTAGTTGAAGCAACAGTTTTGTGGTAAAAAAAAATTTTTTTTCTTTTCACGGCTCAACGTTATAAACTTCTGTGAAGCCCCCAGGTGTTCAAAGTGCTCACCAAACATCTAGAAAAATTATTTGAGGGCTCTAGTTTCCAAAATGGGGTCACTTGTGGGGGAGCTCCATTGTTTAGGCACCTCAGGGGGTCTTCAAACCTGACATGGCGTCCGCTAATGAGTGCAGCTAATTTTGCATTCAAATGGCGCTCCTTGCCTTCCGAGCACTGCCGTGTGTCCAAACATTTGATTTCCACCACATATGAGGTATCTGCGTACTCAGGAGAAAATGGACAATACATTTTATGTTGCATTTTTTCCCGATACCCTTGTGAAAAAAAAGCTACTTAGTTGAAGCAACAGTTTTGTGGTAAAAAATTTTTTTTTTCTTTTCACGGCTCAACGTTATAAACTTCTGTGAAGCCCCCAGGTGTTCAAAGTGCTCATCAAACATCTAGAAAAAATATTTGAGGGCTCTAGTTTCCAAAATGGGGTCACTTGTGGGTGAGCTCCATTGTTTAGGCACCTCAGGGGGTCTTCAAACCCGACATGGCGTCCGCTAATGAGTGCAGCTAATTTTGTGTTCAAAAATTCAAATGGCGCTCCTTGCCTTTCGACCTCTGCCGTGCACCCAAACAATTGATTTTTACCCCATATGGGGTATCAGCGTACTCAGGAGAAAATGCATAATAAATTGTAGGGTGCACTTTCTCTTTTCTCCCTTGTAAAAATGAAAATTTTATGGCTAAAGTAACATTTTTGTGTTAAAAAGTAAAATTTTCATTTTTTCCTTCCACATTGCTTTGGTTCCTGTGACGCACCTAAAGGGTTAATAAACTTCTTGGATGTGGTTTTGAGCAGTGTGAGGGGTGCAGTTTTTAGAATGGGGTCACTTTTGGGTATTTTCTGTCACCTCGGCCTCTCAAAGTCACTTCAAATGTGATGTGGTCCCTAAAAAAATATTTTGTAAATTTTGTTGGAAAAATTAGAAATTGCTGATGAACTTTGACCCCTTCTAACTTCCTAACGGAAAAAACATTTCTTTCGAAAATTGCGCTGGTGTAAACTTGACAAGTGGGAAATGTTATTTAGTAACTATTTTGTGTGACATATCTCTCAGATTTATGGCCATAAATTTTCAAAGTTTGAAAATTGCGAAATTTTCGCACAATTTCCTAAATTTTCGCAAAAAATATCGGCCTAAATTTACCACTGACATGAAGTACAATATGTCACGAAAAAACACTGTCAGAATCGCCAGGATCCGTTGAAGCGTTCCAGAGTTATAACCTGTCAAAGTGACACTGGTCAGACTTGCAAAAAATGGCCCAGTCATTAGGGTGTTTTAGTGGCCGGGGGTGGAGGGGTTAGTATTGGGGAAATTTATCCCTCCCTTTTCCTTCAACTGCTGGAGTAATTTATAAGCTATACGGGGTTTTTACCCTCCCAAATATATGAGCGATATAGGTAGCTGATTCGCTTCTCCTCCTTAGGAGACAAATAGATTGGGAGAGTGTGAAAAAGATAGAGAAGAGGTGGAAATTCTGTCGTGTTAATTAGGTTATCACTACCCAGATATGAGAAACTGAAGATTTTCCATGTAACCAGAGTGGATTCTAAATTGTCGATATACAATTTGATATTAGTATGATATAATCTGGCCGGGGGCCTCATCACATTCACTCCCCGATATTGTAAAGAGCAGGTAGTCCAGTGGCAGGGAGATCTCGATGCCCAGAATGGCCTGGGGGGCTCGTAGCATCATTACCTCTGTTTTATCCCAGTTTATAGTATAACCCGATAACTCACCCATTGCTTCTACGTCTTGTATAAGTGAACCTAGAACTTCTTTAGGGTTGGCTCAATTAGTAAGATGTCTTCTGCGAACGCAGCAATTTTTAACTCCCTAGAGCCAGTCTTGCATGCCCTAAAGGTAGGGGTCTGCAACAGATAACGTAGTAATGAGTCAATGGAGAGGTTAAATAAAAGAAGTGACAAGGGGCGCCCCTGTCTGACTCCTCGGAAGATGTCTACTGGTGGTGTTGTATAACTATGTACTGTCACGCAGGTGATTGCATTTGTGTGTAGGTAGTGATTTTATTGTTGGAATTTTGGGGTGAATCCTCCCCTACCTAAAACCTCATATAAGAGAGGTCATGCTACTTTATCAAAGGCCTTTTCGTCATTCAGACTCATGAGCATTGCAGCCGGTTGCGATGGATCTTGGGCAAGGACAGTAGAGGCGACGGCCAATTGTATGTTTGCCACACTGCTTCGCCCCTGGGTAAAACCCGCCAGGGCCCGGCAGTAGGACCTGTGAGTGGCTTACCAGAATTTTCACTAACATTTTATAATCGTGGTTGAGAAGTGAGATAGGGCGGTAAGACTGTGGCAGTTGTGGGTCTTTTTGTGTCGCCCACCTGTAGCGATCGGCCCAGGGACTTCACTCCACCTTCAGGGACGCCACAGGGTCTCCACTTTGGTAATTCTGGTGACAGGTATGTCAGTTTTATATATGTAGGAGTCGTGACGCCACTCACGGTTTGCGGTCAGGGATATGGGTGACCGCCACTGCAGATTTAACGAGCGTCTGGGGCTGATGGAGTCTGCAGTCTGATGGTGTGGCCTCCTGTGAGTGAGGCTGGCCCCAGGGGCTCGGGTGTGAGGAACAACAGGTCCCAGAATAACTCAGTCTCAGTCCAAGATGTCTTTCAACTGTTCTTTACTCACTTTTAGATGTTTTGTGAGGTACCCGGGCGATGCTGAGATTAAACCAGGTGAAACCAGGTATCCTTCAGGCTGGTCTAAGGGTAACCATTAACTCGCCTTCCTAGCACTTCTTGTTTCGGATAACCCCTGACTTGAAGCACCGTGGGATTCTTCCAGGGAAGTCGCTACTGCCTTTTCTCCCCTTTTTGGCCCGTTTGCCGGCAGCGTGGACCAAGGTAGATGGCTCCAGGCTTGATCACCCTTATGGGCCCCCTCGTTGCTGCTGAGGCTCGGACTCTAGTTGGTTGGTGATGGACTTGTAGTTCCCCTCACCGGCAGGTTTAGCAGATCAATAAATGGACGTCTACTCTAGGGACCTGTTCCCCGTGCGTGCCTAGTCACCATAGGTCCCCGTACTCGACTAACTGACTTCCTCAGCGTCTTTATGACTGACTTGCTGGTAACCGTTCTCCCCTGATAACAGCTACTACACGTGCAGGGTCTGACTCGCGTGTCAGCTCGCGTCCCGCTCTAGGCAACTGCCGCGCTTCACTCCCAGACTGGCTCTCCTCCTACTTTTCCTGACAGCCGCTGCAACCTAGCTTCCAGCCCCTCCCCCTACACCCCTTGCTGAGATGTGGAGGCAAGCCCCCCTCTTGGGTCTGCCCAAGGGTCCCCTCTCAAGGTGTGGGAGATCTGGTTGCTATGTCTGTGCGTACACACCCTATTCCAGCCTTTAGAATTACCTGGAAGCTCTGACCCAGCATGGGTGCAGTACTCAGTGGTGCCTGACCAGGTCAGGGGCGCCACATTTTCATACATCAGCAGATACAGAATCATGAGTACAGAGAACTACAATTACTGATAATATCCAGCTATTAATATGAGATTAAAAAATTCCCTGATCTTCCCACACCTCTGCTAATGTCTCCAGCTTCCAATGACCCCTGACATAACCTCCCCTCATCCAGCACCATGACACCCAGCACAGCAGAGCCCTGCATACACTGAGGAGCTGACCATGTGACCCCTGACTCCTCCCCTCCATGTGACATCATCACAGGTCCTGTAAGCACAGAGCAGCCATATATCTAGTGTGCGGCTCTGCAGGAGGAGGTAGGTGCAGGGTATTATATATCTAGTGTGCGGCTCTGCAGGTGGAGGTAGGTGCAGGGTATTATATATCTAGTGTGCGGCTCTGCAGGTGGAGGTAGGTGCAGGGTATTATATATCTAGTGTGCGGCTCTGCAGGTGGAGGTAGGTGCAGGGTATTATATATCTAGTGTGCGGCTCTGCAGGTGGAGGTAGGTGCAGGGTATTATATATCTAGTGTGCGGCTCTGCAGGTGGAGGTAGGTGCAGGGTATTATATATCTAGTGTGCGGCTCTGCAGGTGGAGGTAGGTGCAGGGTATTATATATCTAGTGTGCGGCTCTGCAGGTGGAGGTAGGTGCAGGGTATTATATATCTAGTGTGCGGCTCTGCAGGTGGAGGTAGGTGCAGGGTATTATATATCTAGTGTGCGGCTCTGCAGGTGGAGGTAGGTGCAGGGTATTATATATCTAGTGTGTGGCTCTGCAGGTGGAGGTAGGTGCAGGGTATTATATATCTAGTGTGCGGCTCTGCAGGTGGAGGTAGGTGCAGGGTATTATATATCTAGTGTGCGGCTCTGCAGGTGGAGGTAGGTGCAGGGTATTATATATCTAGTGTGCGGCTCTGCAGGTGGAGGCAGGTGCAGGGTATTATATATCTAGTGTGCGGCTCTGCAGGTGGAGGTAGGTGCAGGGTATTATATATCTAGTGTGCGGCTCTGCAGGAGGAGGTAGGTGCAGGGTATTATATATCTAGTGTGCGGCTCTGCAGGTGGAGGTAGGTGCAGGTTATTATATATCTAGTGTGCGGCTCTGCAGGTGGAGGTAGGTGCAGGGTATTATATATCTAGTGTGCGGCTCTGCAGGTGGAGGTAGGTGCAGGGTATTATATATCTAGTGTGCGGCTCTGCAGGTGGAGGTAGGTGCAGGGTATTATATATCTAGTGTGCGGCTCTGCAGGTGGAGGTAGGTGCAGGGTATTATATATCTAGTGTGCGGCTCTGCAGGTGGAGGTAGGTGCAGGGTATTATATATCTAGTGTGCGGCTCTGCAGGTGGAGGTAGGTGCAGGGTATTATATATCTAGTGTGCGGCTCTGCAGGTGGAGGTAGGTGCAGGGTATTATATATCTAGTGTGCGGCTCTGCAGGTGGAGGTAGGTGCAGGGTATTATATATCTAGTGTGCGGCTCTGCAGGTGGAGGTAGGTGCAGGGTATTATATATCTAGTGTGCGGCTCTGCAGGTGGAGGTAGGTGCAGGGTATTATATATCTAGTGTGCGGCTCTGCAGGTGGAGGTAGGTGCAGGGTATTATATATCTAGTGTGCGGCTCTGCAGGTGGAGGTAGGTGCAGGGTATTATATATCTAGTGTGCGGCTCTGCAGGTGGAGGTAGGTGCAGGGTATTATATATCTAGTGTGCGGCTCTGCAGGTGGAGGTAGGTGCAGGGTATTATATATCTAGTGTGCGGCTCTGCAGGTGGAGGTAGGTGCAGGGTATTATATATCTAGTGTGCGGCTCTGCAGGTGGAGGTAGGTGCAGGGTCTCTAGTATTTTGGGGTCATCGTTATCATTAACCCCTTCATTTCTCAACTATTTTTAACTTTAACCAGTTCAGGACCAGTTTCCTGTTCTTCCTGACTGCCTCATTTACATTCAGTTTAACCCCTTAAGGACGGAGCCAGTTTTGTACTTCATGACTCGGCCATTTTTTACAATTCTGACCAGTATCACTTTGACAGGTTTGAGAGGTAACGCCAAAAAGTGAACCCCACGGTTTGTTCCCCACTTTCTCATGAGCGCGGTGATTCCCCACATGTGGTCAGAAACCTCTGTTTGGATAAATGGAAGGGCTCAGAATGAAAGGAGCAATATTAGAATTTTGGAAAGCAAATTTGGCTGAAATAGATTGTGGGTCCCATGTAGCATTTGTAGGGCCACTAAGATAACTAAACAGCAGAAACCCCCCCAAGTGACCACATTTTGGATACTTGACCCCTCTAGGAATTTCTCTAGATGTTTGGTGAGCACTTTGATCCCCGGAGGCTTCACAGAATTTTATAACGTTGAGCCGTGAAAATAAAAAAAAATACATTTTTACCACAAAATTGTTACTTTAACCAGATAGCTTTTACAGTGTAACCTTGGTTAACGAGAACAATCCGTACTGAGAGACCTTCCATGATTAATCTGTAAATTACAGTAAATAAACACACACACCCGAAAAAAATCCTTTATTAGAAATAAAAAACACAAACATATACCCTGGTTCACCACTTTAATCAGCCCCAAAAAGCCCTCCATGTCCGGCGTACTCCAGGATGGTCCAGCGTCGCTTCCAGCGCAGCTGCATGGAGGTGACAGGAGCAGCAGAAGACACCTCCGGTCACCTCCACGCAGGTAATGAAGACAGCCGCACGATCAGCTGATCTGTCACTGAGGTTACCCGCTGTCACTGGATCCAGCGGTGGATGCAGCGGTGGCCGCGGGTAACCTCAGTGACAGCTCAGCTGATCGCGCTACTCACCGCTGCTCTTCTCACCTCCACGCAGCAACTGAGGTGAGTATAGCGATCAGCTGAGCTGTCACTGAGGTTACCCGCGGCCACCGCTGCATCCACCGCTGGATCCAGTGACAGCGGGTAACCTCAGTGACAGATCAGCTGATCGTGCGGCTGTCTTCATTACCTGCGTGGAGGTGACCGGAGCGGCGGTGTCTTCTGCAGCTCCGGTCACCTCCATGCAGCAGCGCTGGAGCATCCTGGATTACGCCGGACATGGAGGGCTTTTTGGGGCTGATTAAAGTGGTGAACCAGGGTATATGTTTGTGTTTTTTATTTCTAATAAAGGATTTTTTTCGGGTGTGTGTGTTTATTTACTGTAATTTACAGATTAATCATGGAAGGTGTCTCATAGACGCCTGACATGATTAATCTAGGACTTATTGGCAGCTATGGGCTGCCAATAACTCCTTATTACCCCGATTTGCCAACGCACCAGGGCAAATCGGGAAGAGCCGGGTACAGTCCCAGAACTGTCGCATATAATGTATGCGGCAATTCTGGGCGGCTGTTGGCTGATATTGTTAGGCTGGGGGGCTCCCCATAACGTGGAGCTCCCCATCCTGAGAATACCAGCCTTCAGCCGTATGGCTTTATCTGGCTGGTTTTAAAATTGGGGGGGACCTCACGCCGTTTTTTTTAATTATTTATTTATTTATTTCACTACACAGTATAGACACGCCCACCGGCTGCTGTGATTGGGTGCAGTGTGACACCTGTCACTCAGCGTGGGGGGCGTGTCTCACTGTAACCAATCATAGGCGCCGGTGGGCGGGGTAAGCAGGGAATACGAGATTGTTTAATGGGCGGCCGGCTTTTTCAAAACAGTAAAAGCCGCCGGAGCAGTGTGAATGCCGTGCAGCGCCGCGCCGGGGATCGGTGAGTATGAGAGAGGGGGTAAGAGGGATAGACTGACATGGACAGAGAGAGAGGGACAGAGATAGTGACGGACTGACAGAGATTAGTGAATGACAGACATTGTGAGGCGCTTCAGAACGCAGCTTTTCAGCTCCGCTCTGAAGCAGACCTTTTTTAAGCTGCGGTGCAGAGCGCACACCTGCGCACATAGCATCAGACACCGAAATCGTATGAGGGATGTCACACGTTACAATTGACTAGTTTCGTACTACCAAACGTCCAATGTATGAGGAATAAACGACGTGTATGCGATCACCGTATTTTTGTTCAATATCGATCGCATGTAGGTTTCACACGCAAACACGTCACGAACGATGCCGGATGTGCGTCACTTACAACTTGACCCCGACGACGGATTGAAAGATTTATTGAAGTGTGTAAAGCAGGCTTTACAAATACACACAAACACGCACGCACACACATATTATTCTCACCTTGCCTTCCATTCCATCGCCGGCCTCATGGAACTTGCAGTTTGCCGGTACAGGATGTGTATCGGGTAACCATCGCGACGAGGGAGGAACTTCCACTGCCAGAGCGCTGACGTCAAAGGCAGGAGCCACTTGCCTCTGATTGGCCAGCGCGCTGCCTTTGAGTAGTGGCTGACAGCAGAAGTTCCTCCCTCGTCGCGATGGTTACCCGATACACATCCTGTAGTGGCGAACTACAAGAACCAAGAGGCCGGCAATGCAACGGAAGGTAAGGTGAGCATAATATGTGTGTGTGTGTGTGCATGCGTGTTTGTGTGTATTTGTTTGTGTTTGTGTGGACTGCAAGAGCGGGTTAGATGTACGGAACCGGAAGTGTGCGCGGTGAGTATTTTGCTCGTAAGGCAAAGCTTCCTTGTAAACTGAGTTACAAATTTACAGCAAGCTTTACTCGTTAAGCAATATACTCGCTAACTGGGTTACTTGTTAAGCGAGGTTCCACTGTATTCACAAGGGTAACATGAAAAATGCACCATAACATTTATTGTGCAATGTCTCCTGAGTATGCTGATATCTCACATGTGGTGGAAAACAACTGTTTGGGTGCATGGCAGGGCTCGGAAGGGAAGGAGCGCCATTTGACTGTAAAGTTTGCTGGAATCATTAGCAAACTCCATGTCGCGTTTGGAGCTCCTGAGCTGCCTAAACAGTGGAGCTCGCCATATGTGACCCCATTCTGAAAACTAAACCCCTCCAAGGATTTTATCCATTGGTATATTGAGCATTTTGAACCCACAGGTACTTCACAGAATATGATAACCTTAGCTCATCATATTGAAAAATTTCATTTTTTTAACAAAAATGTTGTTTTAGCACCAAATTTCTCACTTTTTCAAGAGGACACACCAAAAAGTGGACCCCACAGTTTGTTGTACAATTTTTTATGAGCTCAGTGATACCCCACATGTGGCCAAAAAAAAACAGACAAACAGGAGGGTTAGGAACAGAAGTAGCACTACGTGAATTTTGGAAAGGTTGAAATAAATTGCGGGCACCATGTCGCATTTCCAGGGCCCCTAAGGTACCTGTACAGCAGAAACCCCTACAAGTGACCCCATTTTGGACACTTGACCACTCAAGAATTTTATTCAGGGGTATATTGAGCAGGTAGTTCCCAAAATTGTTGCTGCAGTGCCAAATTTCTCACTTTTAGGCTGTTTCCCCACGATACGTTGACACTGCATCTAGGACGCAGTGTCAGCCATTCTGTGCAGATGCCAGTGTTGTCCAAACGAGAACGCAGCTGCCCATGCCCACAATCCGGGTTCAGGCCACTGCGGACTTTATTCTCCCTGCGAAGAACACTCTCATCTCCACAGCATAAACTGACATCTTGCGTCTCAGGAAGCCGCGCCGCTGGTTAGTTTATGCTGCAGAGAAAAGAAGCACAGTGGGCAGGAGATTTCTAAACATCCCACCACTGCGCTTGTACTGCACAACATCACAGTCAAAACACTCTGCATCCAAACCGCTGCAAATCCTGATCGTGGGCACATAGCCTAATAAGCTAGGATGGATGGATGGATGGCTAGATAAATAGATGTCAAACACATATATAATATCCCACCCCCCTGCATATTCTAAGCTGGCACCATTTAGTAACTTTCATGTGGAACTAAATGGTGTTTAACCTTGTATTTAGCCCCCCCAAAAAAAAACAAAAAACCCAGCTAGGGTAAAGCAGACAGCTGCAGACCTCCAGACAAGCACTGGCAGCTTCATCTTGGCTGGTAATCCAAAATGGAGGTGTCTCCATGCTGTTTTTTTTTTAATTACTTATAAATAATTTAAAAAAAAGTGGGATCCCCCCAAATTGGATTACCAGCCAAGGTAAAGTGGACAGCTGTGGTCTGGTATTCTCAGGGTGGAAAAAACCATGGTTATTTGGCCATTCCCAGCCTAAAAATAGCTGGCCGCAGCCGCCCAGAAGTGGCGCATCCGTTAGCTTCGCTAATTCTGGCACTTTGCACAGCTCTTCCCGTTGCCCTGGTGTGGTGGCAAATGGGGTAATAAATAGGGTTGTTGGGGTTAGGGATAATGATGTCATGGCGTCTTTCAGATACCCGACATCACTAATCTAGTCAGTAGTCAAAAAAAAGATTCTCTCACATTCCCTCCTTCATCAATTTATTGAAAAGAAAAGAAAAACCCGGTCCGCCATAATCCATTTTGGAGGTCCTATGCCGACTCTGGACCTTCCAGAATATGGGGGGCACACTCAGAGAACGTATCCCCCATTTTCTGGAAGTTCAAAGCCTCCATGTGAGGAGTGTGGTTGCAGAGATGCTGCACTCACACTCCTCAGGTCCACAGCATGGCAGTATGAGCTGCAGTAAGCTCAGTGTCACTACTAGCAGAGAGCCGCTCTGCACATGTGGCCAGGATCTTCTGAGAAGAAAGAGGAGGGATCGTGGGGGATCGTCACTGCAGGAGGTAACGGGAGACCGGAGAATGACAGGGGGTGACCTGGCAGAACCTGGGGAGAACTTTGATGTCGCATCTAACATGTCAGATGCAACAGAACTCAGAGGAAGAGGATGAGCGCAGCGTGTGCGTCGGCCATTTTAGATGATCGGGTGGGACTGGAGGGGGGGCACTTTGGCCACACCGGGGGACCGAGGGAGGAGATTTATCTCCCATCTGACATGATTTTATTATGCCAGGTGGAAGATAAATAATTTTTTTCGGCCTAAATCGGGATCTTCAGGGTTTGAGCTATCCCTGGTAGCTGAAACCATGGAGATTTTCCAATGCTGGGGGGCGGTATACACTTTATTTCTTGCTGACGTTTTAAAACTGCGGATCAGAATAAGTACCTTTTTCTGCCGCCGTTTTAATCCGTAAGGCTGTCATAAAAGGGTTAAAGATCTGTGAAAATCTTTTTCCTTGTTCAGATATTTAAGTACCGTATTTTTCGGACTATAAGACGCACCGGACCATAAGACGCACCCTGGTTTTAGAGAAGGAAAATAGGAAAATAAAATTTTAAGCAAAAAATGTGGTCATGACACACTGTTATGGGGCGAGGATCTGTTGCTTACACTATTATGGGGGTAATATCCCCAAATTCTCTACTAAGGTACCCCATCCTGGTAATGATCCACCTGCCTTGTGTATATATTTATGTCCCTCATCCTGGTATAGCCCCATCTTGCTATATACTGCATCCTAGTATGTGCTCCCAATCTGCTGTATGCCATCATCCTGCTTATATACCCCCATCATCCTGCTATATGCCATCATCCTGTTCATATACCCCCATCATCCTGCTATATGCCATCATCCTGTTCATATACTCCCATCATCCTGGTATATGGCCCCATTATCCTACTCATATACCCCCATCATCCTGCTATATGCCATCATCCTGTTCATATACTCCCATCATCCTGGTATATGGCCCCATCATCCTGCTCATATACCCCCATCATCCTGCTATATGCCATCATCCTGTTCATATACCTCCATCATCTGCTCATATACCCCCATCCTGCGGAACCACAAAAAAATAAATAAACGTTTATACTCACCTTTCCTTGTTCCACGCAGCGTCGCTCCTCCTGTCTGTGCCGGCAGTGCTGTGTTGAGCCGGCCACGTTCCCTGCAGCACTGCGATGTATTGTCCTCCAGTCTACCGGCGCGGCTGTTAAGACACACGTGCGCACAGCGATGACGTCATCGCTGTGAGCCCCGCTACTCTCCAGTCCACACAGCGCGGCCGTCAGACTGGAGGACATCGCGGTGCTGCAGGGGAACGGTGAGTACATTGATTCACTGCACACCGCGCTGATGATGATGCGCGGGGAGCAGTGCATACAGCCGAGCATGATCACTCCAGGCTGTAGTTGCCAGGGGTGACCACGGCCGGCTGTTAATTATGCGCGCATCCCCACCCATCACCCTGCCCACCTATCAGCCCCGGCTTCAGCACTGAGAGATGGGTGGGAGGATGGGCGTGCATATGTAATGAGCGGGCCCACGTGGTCACGGCAGGTGCTGCTGCTGCCTGCTCGTGCCCCCGATGACCCGCTCCACTACAGTGCCCTCATTCCCCGCAGCCCTACATTCAGACCATTAGACGCACCCCCCACTTTCCCCCAACATTTGGGGGGAAAAAAAGTGCGTCTTATGGTCCGAAAAATACGGTAAATGTTCCATCTTTTCTCACAATTTCCCCGGCTTCATTTTCATGTTGCTGTCGTCGTCTTTATTGTTTTTACTTTCATGATGTTTATGACCACATGTAAATATTTCTTAGCTATTTAGTAACACTTATTATTTTGTATATATGGCTGTTTTTACCTGGTCGGGGCTAATAACGGAGATTTGGATTCACAATGGTATTTTCCTATATGTCACACATTTGGGGGGGGGTCAATTCCATATTTAAGTATTTTTAATTTACTTCTTAGCAGTGACCTCATGGCCTCTGTGTATGGGGGAGAAAGCACAGTCAGCTCTTTCCACCTTGAAAATAAGACCTACCCGGAAAATAAGCCCTAGTAGGATTTTTAGGGCTTTTTTGACTATACTGTTATTAAATTATAAGCCCTACTCTATAAATAAGCCCTAGTTTCCATAGGGAAGTGTCCAAGCATCTAAAAAAGTTAAAGAATACAGCAGGACTCTTCATCAAAAAAAGCAGACACCCCAAAAGAAAGCAGACCGACCCCCCCCCCCCCCAAAAAACTGCACTTACCAGACCCCAAACAATTACAGTTGGCAAGTAGCGATGGTGGATGTGCTCTCACACAGAGATTTGTGCCGCTGTCGGGTCCCTCACCGTTCCAGCTGCATTGCATCGCAGAGCTGTGTATACAGTGACAGAGAAGGCAGAGGCAGTAATAAACCGTCTGTGCCTTATGTAGAGACAGACGGATTTCCTCTCCGTTGCTACATGTTTGTGTATAGATGCACTGTTATGTAATGACATTGTAGAACATCACTGCAGAGTAGGAGTCAGATGGTCCGATATTTAACCCCTTCACCCCCGGCCTATTATTCGGGGGTTTTTATTGTTTTTTTTCTCTCCCCTTCTTCCAATAGCCATAACTTTTTTACTTTTAAGTCAATTTTGCAATATAAGGGCAAGTTGTACATTTAAATGAAACCATGAGTTTTACCATATAGTGTACTGGGAAACGGCAAAAAAATTCCAAATGCAGAAAAATTGCAAAAAAAGTGCGATTGCACAATTGTTTTTGAGATGTTTTATTCTCTATGTTCACTATATAGTAAAACTGATGGGTCGCTGTGATGCCTGAGGTCGGTACATGTTCGTAGACATCAAACATGAATAGGTTTACTTTTCTCTAAGGGGTTAAAAAAATCAGAAGTTTGTCCAAAAAAGTGGCGTACATTTTGCGCCATTTTCCGTAACCCGTAGCGTTCACATGATCTATGGCTCAGTGGCGGCTTATTTTTTGTGTCTCAAACTCAAGTTTTTAATGGTACCGTTTTTGCGCAGATACTACAGTTTGATCCCTGTTATCGCATTTTGAGCAAAATTTACTGCGACCAAAAAACGTAATTTTGTCGTTTAGCATTTTTTTGCCGCTATGTCGTTTAGCAATCAGATTAATTGTTTTTATATTTTGATAGATCAGGTATTTTTGAACGTGGCGATACCAAATGTGTGTATATATATATATATTTTTAACCCTTTCATTGTCAATGGGGTGAAAGGAGCGTGATTTGAACTTATAGGTTTTTTTTGTTTTTTTTTTAATTTTTGGAAACTTTTTTTACTTTTTTTTATTTTACTAGTTTCCCTAGGGGGCTATAAGGATCAGCAGTCTGATCGCTCATTCATTTATCCAGATCAGAGCAGCACTGGTCAGATCAGGAAAAATACTCATCTCCTGTAACCTGCAGTACTTGGCTGCTTGTTACAGGACCTAAGTCATGTGGGCTACAGGAGTCATTATATGTACCACCATGACAACCATCGGATACACGTGATCATGTCACGTGACTTCCGGTGGAGGCTTATGAGTAAAGTTTTATGGCAATTGCGATTATACTGGCACTGTCATATTTTGACAGCGCAATTTAAGGGGTTAACAGGCACGGGCAGATCGCGGATCTGCTCGTACCTGCTAGGCACACATCTCAGCTGTACAAATCAGCTGAGGTGTGCGCCTATCTCCGCCGGCTGCCGGCAGCAGCGAGAGGGAATAAACACTATGACCGCTAGGACATAATTTTACTGCAGTCGTTAAGGGGTTAAAGTCTACGAGCTCCGAAACCAGTTTAGAATATCTAAACTTTTTAATTTACATAATTTTTCTAGTTTAGGAGTGAAATATAATGTGGGCACATTTTGTAATTGGGATAATTTTCACTATTTTGCTGCCTTCATACAAGAAATGGGTGGTAAATTGTGCGCCAGCGAGTGCACAGATCCGTACGCCATGTGTGGCCCCTCTTCTTCCGTTAGAGACAAGAATACATCGAATCCTAATTCCATTGCCCTGTTCTTAACCGAAAAACTGGGAAATGTTTTGACTTTGCTCTTTTGTATTTTCCTCCTCTTATTCCGGGAGCAATTACCTTTTTGTTTTTTCCGTTCACATTGCCATATGAAGGATTGTGTTTTTTTATAAAAATGATGTGCTACTTTTATCGGTCGGTTTTACTACTTATATAGCACATTTCATGTTGAATTTTTTTCCTATCCAAATTATATCTCACCTTCATTATTATCTACATTAATTTTACATATCATCACTCTCCCCATTCAGGTCCCTACAATATCGGATCCTCTCAGTGGAGATCTTCTATAGAAGAGAATTCTCCTGATTGCCCCATCAAGGATGGATATGGACAGGGACAAGATGGCGGAGAGGATATTACACCTCACCCTAGAGATCCTCTTCCGGCTTACTGGAGAGGTGAGAGATTCTGATGACGTCACATTACATCATTCTTATCTATGGGAATAACAGATGGACAGAACTGGAGAGGTGAGGACTCTGGAAATGTCTGGAGTGAGATTTATTACTGTGTCTCTCCATAACCAGGATTACACAGTAGTGAAGAAGACCTCTAGTGAGCGCTGTCAGGCCCCTGTGTCTGAGGGATGGGGAAGACCCCTGAGCCCAATCACGGGGCCTCCACCTCAGCCTCCGATACATGAGGACATCAATGACCAGAAGATCCTGGAACTCACCTACAAGATGATTGAGCTGCTGACTGGAGAGGTGACACTGCTGGGAATGCTGGGACATTATACAGTAACGCTATGAAGGGATCGGGGGTGACGGTATCATTGTATGTGTCAGGTTCCTATAAGGTGTCAGGACGTCACCGTCTATTTCTCCATGGAGGAGTGGGAGTATTTAGAAGGACACAAAGATCTGTACAAGGACGTCATGATGGAGGATCCCCAGCCCCTCACATCACCAGGTAATAGACAGGACTAAATACACACGGCCTATAATTATCTGTATGTAAGGAATGAATTCAGTCCCTGTATGTGTCTCCTCCAGGTCTATCCAGTAAGAGGACAACACCAGAGAGATGTCCCCGTCCTCTTCTCCCACAGGACTGTAAACAAGAAGACCCCGATGCTCCTCAGGATCATCAGGTAGATGGAGAGAAGGGGCCATGAAATCCCCCTATGATGTGTAGACGGCTGTGGAGGTCTTGTGCTCAGTCTTGTTTTATCCGCCAGTATTATATGTGTTATACTTGTGTAATGAGAGCGGTGGAGATGGCAGGATTAGAGCTGATCATAGATGGGACTTCTCCATCTGTCTGTGACTTTTACAATATTTGTTTCAGGGTGAAGATCTGCCCCATATTAATACTACAGAGACATATGTGAGGGGTGATGAGCGGAGTAAAGAGGAGATTCCTACAGATAACCACCCAGGTGAGTAGTGACCACTAAATGCAGAGAAGTCACAGATTCTTCTCAGTCTCCGGCTTTGGCTGCTTTATCAGGGTTGTAGTCCGGCCATAGGAAATGGTCACCATTCTGCTGCTAGACCACCACATGCTCTTCCACCCAAAACTGTCCCCATCAGGGTCGAACTGGGGTGTCTGGGGCCCACCAGGGGCTTGACTCCAGGGGCCCTCCCTACAGCTAAATATAAACACCCCATTATTATGTTGTTTTGACTGTATACACAGGCGGCTCCTGCACATCTATATTGTGCACCATAACTGGGATGTACAATTATAGTAGTTTGCAGTAATGGGGTCTTTGGTGAAATCAAGTTATCACCGATCCACAGGTTCGGTTGGTGATAACTTATTGATCGGTGGACAGACCAGTGGAAACCGCACCGATCGGAAGATTGGGAACTTTTTGCAGCAGCAGGTGGGTTGTGTGACTGCAGCTCCATTCATCCTCTGTGGAGCAGCCAGATAAAAACAAGCACAGTGCTCACAACCACTGAGGAATGAATGGGTGAGTGGTTGAGTCGGACACGAGCTCCAGTGTAATGGGGGATAAAAGTTGCACGATTGGTGCAGGTCCCAGCAATCGGACCCCACTGATGAATAAGTTATCACTTATCCTTAGGCCACGTTCAGTATTTGGTCAGTATCTTACATCAGTATTTGTAGCCAAATTTAGGAGTGGGTGATAAATACAGAAGTTGTGCCCATGTTTCTAGTCTACTTTTCCTCTGATTTTACCGCTCCTGGTTTTGGCTTCCAATACGGAGGTAAAAAACTCACTGAATAGTGTGTGCACGTGGCCTTAGTAAAGGTGATTACTTGTTTTCATTGGAGAATCTCTGTAAGTGCATATTTACTGCAGTGTAATAGTCACAGGACAGGGAGGGGTTAAATGTTGAAGTATTTAATTTCTACTGGAAATAATCTCCTCCTTATACAGAGAAAAAGTGACCTCCATACACAACACAATCCACTATACCAAGACCAATAATATCACATACAAGGGAGAAATACCGTCACACCATGACCAGACCACATATTACCACCAAACAGTGACCAAATACAGCCACATACAAGGGAGAAATACCACCACGCTGTGGCCAGACAACATATTACCACCAGTGACCAAATACAGCCACATACAAAAGAGAAATACCACCACACCGTGACCAGACCACATATTACCACCAAACCGTGACCAAATAAAGCCACATACAAGGGAGAAATACCACCACCACACCGTGACCAGACCACATATTACCACCAAACAGTGACCAAATATAGCCACATACAAGGGAGAAATACCACCACCACACCATGACCAGACCACAAAGTGACCGAATAATACCACATACAATGGAGAAATACCGTGACACTATGACCAGATAACATACTACCAACACATAGTGATCAAAAGCAACCACATACCAGAGAGTAATGCCACCACATCATAATTAGACCACATGGTAACCGAATATCACTACATACAAGGGAGAAATACTGCAACACTATAACCACACCACATAAGGACCGACTATAACTACATACAAGAAAGTAATACCGCCACACCATAATCAGACCACATAGTGACCGAATACAACCACATACAAGGGAGAAATACCGTGACACTATTACCACATCACATAATGACCAAAAAATACCACACACAAGACAAATATCAGTACATGACCAGACGACTTATTACTAGCACAAGGACATATAATACTACAATAATGATCATGAATTAAAACTACAATGCTAATAACACTAATATTATCATCAGTGCTATTATACACAGGAGCTCTGTATATAGTGTATAGGTAATACAGTGATCACCAGTGACATTATATACAGGAGCTCTGTATACAGTGTACAGTATAGTGTGTGTGTACATGTAACACACTGACTTACCTGTGACGTCTCTAGTTGAAGTAATTCATCTTCGCTTTTTCTCTTCATCCGGCGCTGACCGTCATCACTTCTTCCTGCCATGACGCGACTCTGCAGAAAATAACAGTCACCTATAGCCGATCACTCCCAGAGCACATTCCTCACTATTTCCCCAATTTCTACCCCACGTCAGACTCTTGTTCCCCCATTGGAGACAGTATCCTCAAAATTAACTTATATTTCATCAGTAATAATGTCCCCTAATTTGCCCCTACAGTAATTATGCCCCAAGTGCCACCATAAACCAGTCATGTATGTCCCTCATTCTGGCCCCATATAGTAATTATGTCCCTCATCCTGGCCCCTTTTATTTAATAATGTCTGGGGAAACAAGTGGAATGAGAAGGGGTTCTTAATTGCTTCCTGCACAAAATATCCCCACACACTGCTCCTCTCCAAAATAACCCCACAAAGTGCCCCTTTCCAAAATGTCCCCCCAAAATTTGCCCTTTCTATAATATTTCCCCCCAACTACATACCTGTATAAATTCCCCCCCCTCCTCATTATACTATGCTGCCTTCCACAATCTTTGATGCCTCATAATGCCCACATTGCCCTATAATGTCCCAATTTCTTTCATAAAGTCCCCCACTGACCTATAATGCCCCAATTTGCATCATAATGGCACCCACTGCCCTATAATGTCCCCCACTGCCTTATAATGTCCCCCACTGCCCAATTATGTCCCCTACTTCCTTATAATGTCCCCACTGCCCTATTATGTTCCTCACTGCCCTATAGTGTCCCCCACTGCCTTATAATGTCCCCCACTTCCCTATAATGTCCCCCACTTCCCTATAATGTCTCCACTGCCTTATAATGTCCCCAGTGCCCCATAATATCCCCCACTGCATTATAATGTCCCCCACTGCATTATAATGTCCCTCACTGCATTATAATGTCCCCCACTGCCCTATAATGTCCCCCACTGCATTATAATGTCTACCACTGCCCTATAATGTCCCCCACTGACCCATAATATGCTCCAAAAAGTCCCCCACCGCTTCTTAATGCCCCTTGTAAAATAACACTGCTTCTCCCCCACCTGCAGCCCCTCATGTACATCTTTGGCTCCTCTGGAGCGCTTACCTGTGCCTGCGCGTCCTCCTCTTCATCCCTGCAGCTGCGGCCCCGGTGATGATGTCATGTCGGTGCAGGAGTGAGGCGCGCTCCTATGCCTCAGTCCTGTGGCGTCCTCCTCCTCTGCAGCCCCGGCCCCAGTGATGACGTCGTGGTGCGGGGCTGAGCAGCGCTGCTCTGCCTCCTGTACAAATGTACGCGCATACATTTGTATACCGGTGCTATCTCCAAGTCCTGCACACCTCATCTGTGCAGGCCTGGGGACTCCCGCAGTCCACCGCTAGGACCTTTTGTGAGTCAGGTGATTAGCAGGGTACAGATAAAAAAAAGGATCTCACCGGTATTTCTTTTTCCTGGTGATGATGGGATCACAGAGGGGGAGCTATTAAGAGCTTAGCTACCACCAACCCCTCAGAAACAGATCCGCTGCAGGCGTGCTCCAGTTCTCCCTACGCGTTTCGTCATTTCCAAAAAATCAGGGGAGCCTAACTGGACTGTGGAGCCAAAAGTGAATAGCCTCTTATGTAGAGGTGGACGCCTAACCAGAATGAGGTGAATCAGAGGTTTAAATAGAGGCGGGGAACACAAAAGTGCTCTCATTGGTTGTCAGAAGTCATGTGACCGCATGGGGTACGAAGTGTGTACTGCGCATGCGCCAATTCTAGAAGTGTAATGCACCAAAAAAAATTAATGACAGGATGAAAACATCATCCTGATGCAGCGTTGAAGTAGAAACAAAACGCTGCATTTAGAAAAAAAGAGGCACCGTTTATTCAACAGATTGAACTGTCTGAGCGCGCGTGCGCACCCGGCCGGACGGACCGATAATGACAGCGCATGCGCGCCCGATTGTATACATAGCAACGGGAGCCAGGACCACAGCCGCACGTGGAGCGATCACATGGATAAACAGTGAATCCTGCTCGCGGTGCTGCAACACTGACAAGAGAGGGGTAAGCTCAGAGCACAGAGCATGTATGCCCCACTCGTCTAACACCGTACATGAGGGGCATAAGCATAACAACCCAGACATCCTATAATGATAGTGCAGTTACAAGATGACATCATATGCTTAATGGGGTGCTGTAAGGGCATGGGGGTCACATGAATAGAGGAACCCCCCTGATAGAGTGGCTCAATAAGCAAAAATTATGTCAGAAACAGGTGAAAATCACACCTGCTGACAGTTGCCTATGGCCTTTCTTAGTCCAAATCAAAATTGGAACAAAATAGTGGCTCAAGGATATTTTGGCAAGAAATATTGGGACAGAAAGGGGCAAAGGGGGTGGGACATTCCTGAAAGGGACATGATTGATGTAAATGTAATAGGGATTGGTATAGAGATAATTGATGACATCAGAGGAGATCATAAAGGATGATGGATCTGAACATTAGGGACGGGAGGAGGGGGGGAGGCCCTATTAAACAAACTAACAATGGACCCTAGGACAACCCTACCTGACAACGGAGTTAACACATCCTAAAGTAAACCATGCCCCCGTTCCTCGATGGCTCTCCCTAATGTAGCTGACACTGTCCCTAAATCAAAGGAAACAACTTCCAATTTTGATTTGGACTAAGAAAGGCCATAGGCAACTATCTGTCAGCAGGTGTGATTTTCACTTGTTTCTGACATAGAGTGGCTCAATAAGCAAAAATTATGTCAGATAATTGGAAGTTGTTTCGCTCAGACAGTTCAATCTGTTGAATAAACGGTGCCTCTTTTTTCTAAATGCAGCGTTTTGTTTCTACTTCAACGCTGCATCAGGATGATGTTTTCATCCTGTCATTAATTTTTTTTGGTGCATTACACTTCTAGAATTGGCGCATGCGCAGTACACACTTCGTACCACATGCGGTCACATGACTTCTGACAACCAATGAGAGCACTTTTGTGTTCCCCGCCTCTATTTAAACCTCTGATTCACCTCATTCTGGTTAGGCGTCCACCTCTACATAAGAGGCTATTCACTTTTGGCTCCACAGTCCAGTTAGGCTCCCCTGATGAGTTGGAAATGACGAAACGCGTAGGGGGAACTGGAGCACGCCTGCAGCAGATCTGTTTTTGAGGGGTTGGTGGTAGCTAAGCTCTTAATAGCTCCCCCTCTGTGATCCCATCATCACCAGGAAGAAGAAATACCGGTGAGATCAATCCTTTTTATTGCCTTTCCATTGAAGGTTTATTCAGCCTTTGCAAATATATTTTTGTTCAACAGGCTGTAGTGATTATCTGGTTTAGGGTTGCCCATAGCTGCTGTTCTATACAGCTTTCCTTTACCGCATTATCACCATTATGTGTTTGTTGTTTGTGTTCACCCCCTGTTTTTAATAGGATTATTAAAAGTTATTTTTTATCTGTACCCTGCTAATCACCTAATACCTTGGGTATCTGCTCTCGCTATTAATCAATTCTAATTATTGGGTATGGCAGGATTTCTTGCGACTGGTCTGGACACTGAGAGGTGGACTACCGAGGCAAGGGACGTGTTTTCTGATAGGGTGTTTGTCCAACCCAAATATACTCCCACATTTAACGGAGCCTTTAAAGAACTTACCCGCATTTATAAAAATCAAATTACATCTTGGTGGGAGGTTCAAAGCCTTGAAAATTATATCAGGGCAGAAATCGTCCCTCGTTATTTGCGTATTTATCTTTCTCCAGGGGTCCGCTATAAAAGTGCGGCATTCTTGGAAAATTGGGAAAGAGAGGCGACTGCTAGCTCCCTGCGCTTGATGAAAATCCTCTTAGAGGAAGAAAAACAGACCCTGGTTTCCCTCACTAATAGCCTGAAAGAACAAATAGAGATCACCAAAAAGTTCTCTGGTGAGCCAGAATTCAATTCCAAAGAGGCGTTGTTGCAAAATCAAATCGAACGCTTCCAATACCATCCCAAAGAAAGGAAGCATAGATATTTTGTGAGGGATACACAGGATTTTAAGGATAAAAAGGTTTATTGTTTTTCTTCCACCTCCATTCCCCAACCAAATTGTGAATTTGACCTCTCCACCACTGACACTGATATCTCAGACAGTGAGTCACGTAAAATCAGAAAGGGCAAACAGAGGGGTAGAGGACGGGGGAGAGGACGTGCCACTGAGAATTTCAATAACCCTCGTTTTTTAGACCAGGGCTGCTCACTGAGGAACAGGTCAGTTCCCCAGCAAACACACAACTAGACGGAGAATCACAGATTATAAAGCTCTCATCTCGACCACTCACGTCTATTGAAATGTGTGTACTCAGTAGGGGTCTCTCCTTCGTTCCCACCTCTGACCTAGACGTTTTTGATGGAGTTAAAGATCTCCATATTTTTGCTAGAAAGCTTAGGTGGCACAAATTCCATCAGCAGGAACAGAAACGTCTGAGTCATGATTTAGGTGTCTCTGATGACCTACTGCCGGACATTAGTTTTTTATATCATCTGTCAGATGAGGATCCCAATTTGGTAGGAGAAGGTCCATTCACCTCCCTTAGAAACAAAAGCACGCGTCTGCCACCGATCCAGGGAGATGTTTCTGCTATTGACATTTTTGTTGCACTAGTTACCAGGGATCTGGAAAATCTAGGACAGAGTAAGTCGCACAAACATAATCTTTCCAAAGAAGAAATGCAGGCCCTACAATCATTGGCACAAGATTCAAGCATTGTTGTTAAGCGTTCTGACAAGGGGGGTAATAGTGTTACTCAATAGAGAACACTGTTGCCAATTATGTCTGGACATCCTGCAGGTTAGTTCTAACTACAGCAGGTTGGCGTCTAACCCCTTGTCGGAATTTAAGGGTGAATTGAAATCTATCTTGACTACAGGTCTTAACAGCAAACTTATTGATAAAACTGAATATGATTTCCTACTATCCCTTCACCCCACCTTGGCTACCTTCTATTGCCTCCCTAAGATTCACAAAGGGCTGAAGCCCTTGAAAGGAAGACCGATAATGTCGGGGGTTGGGAGTCTGAGTCAGAACTTAGGAATTTATATTGATGAAGTCCTTCAACCCTTTGTTCTGGCTCTGAACTCCTACACCCGGGACTCTATGGATTTTTTAAGGAAGTTGGAGGGTATATCCCTTGATGAAGACATGCTCATGGGGAGTATTGATGTGGAAGCACTATCCTCCTCCATTTCACATAAGGATGGTCTTGAGGCAACCAACTACTTCCTTAAAGGAAGGGGGTGTCAGTTTAGGAATCACAGCGATTGGGTTTTGCAACTTCTTGATTTTTGTTTAACAAAGAACTTCTTTCTCTTTGGCTCTTTTTACCACCAGCTCAGGGGCACAGCCATGGGTAGCCCATGTGCATCTTCTTATGCCAACTTGCTCCTGGGCTGGTGGGAGGAGACTATGGTTTTTTGTGACAATTCCAAATTTGAAGTGGATAGGGTGGTCTTTTGGACCAGATTTATTGATGATGTTTTCGTGATCTGGAGAGGGGACCAGAACAGCTTCACCAACTTTGTGAATTCATTGAATGACAATTCCCTTGGACTTAGGTTCACGTCCCAATGTAGGCGACAGGAATTGTCATTCCTTGACATTTTGGTAAATAGAAATAGCAATGGTACCCTGTCAACCAAGACATTTAGGAAACCGACTGCGACGAACGCACTTCTCAGGTGGGACAGCAGCCACCCCAGGTCTCTGATAAGCGGTATTCCAAAGGGTCAATATTATGGATCAAACGTAACTGCTCTGATCCTATTGACTTTAATGTCCAAGCCAGAGACCTGAGAAATCGGTTTAAAGACAGAGGTTACCCCGATGGTGTCCTTAAAAAAGCTTTCAGGTAAGCGAATGCAAGAGATAGATCGAGTCTCCTTATTCCTTCACGGTCTAAACTGGAAGAACCATCTACTCGTTTTATCACAACCTTCTCCAATAGTTCACCAGCTATTAGATCAATACTTACCAAACATTGGCCGGTGCTACAGATGGATGATGACATCAGCAACACAATCGTCCCCCGTCCCCTGTGTACCTTCAGGAAAGGTAGATCGATTGGTGATCGATTGGTGCACAGCCATTTTGTTACTCCCCCTCTCTCCACTTGGATCCCCTCTAGCCCTAAGGGCTGTTTTAGATGCTCAGGGTGTGTTGCCTGTCCCTGCATCTTGACTGGTTAAACCTTTTACAGTTCTGTCACGGGACGACATTATGACATACGTTCTTTCATAAATTGTCGCTCCAAAGGCGTTATTTACCAAGCAAGATGCCAATGCAATTTGTAATACATTGGAAAGACCATCAGAGAGATGAGGAGAAGGGTAGGCGAACATCTCAGAGATATAGCCAACAAGAGGGCTACACCCTTGGCAACACATATGAATACCATACATCATGGCGACGTCTCCGGTCTCAGCTTCATGGGGATAGACCTCGTGAAGCGCCCTGTACGTGGAGGCAACTGGGACCGGAGGGTGTTGCAAAAGGAGAGTAGGTGGATCTTCACACTTAAGACACAGGCCCCATTAGGTCTCAATGAGACCTTAACCTATGGTTGTTTCCTTTGATTTAGGGACAGTGTCAGCTACATTAGGGAGAGCCATCGAGGAACGGGGGCATCGTTTACTTTAGGATGTGTTAACTCCGTTGTCACGTAGGGTTGTCCTAGGGCCCATTGTTAGTTTGTTTAATAGGGCCTCCCCCCCTTCCTCCCGTCCCTAATGTTCAGATCCATCATCCTTTATGATCTCCTCTGATGTCATCAATTATCTCTATACCAATCCCTATTACATTTACATCAATCATGTCCCTTTCAGGAATGTCCCACCCCCTTTGCCCCTTTCTGTCCCAATATTTCTTGCCAAAATATCCTTGAGCCACTATTTTGTTCCAATTTTGATTTGGACTAAGAAAGGCCATAGGCAACTGTCAGCAGGTGTGATTTTCACCTGTTTCTGACATAATTTTTGCTTATTGAGCCACTCTGTCAGGGGGGTTCCTCTATTCATGTGACCCCCATGCCCTTACAGCACCCCATTAAGCATATGATGTCATCTTGTAACTGCACTATCATTATAGGATGTCTGTGTTATTATGCTTATGCACCTCATGTACGGTGTTAGACGAGTGGGGCATACATGCTCTGTGCTTACCCCTCTCTTGTCAGTGTTGCAGCACCGCGAGCAGGATTCACTGTTTATCCATGTGATCGCTCCACGTGCGGCTGTGGTCCTGGCTCCCGTTGCTATGTATACAATCGGGCGCGCATGCGCTGTCATTATCGGTCCGTCCGGCCGGGTGCGCACGCGCGCTCAGACAGTTCAATCTGTTGAATAAACGGTGCCTCTTTTTTTCTAAATGCAGCGTTTTGTTTCTACTTCAACGCTGCATCAGGATGATGTTTTCATCCTGTCATTAATTTTTTTTGGTGCATTACACTTCTAGAATTGGCGCATGCGCAGTACACACTTCGTACCCCATGCGGTCACATGACTTCTGACAACCAATGAGAGCACTTTTGTGTTCCCCGCCTCTATTTAAACCTCTGATTCACCTCATTCTGGTTAGGCGTCCACCTCTACATAAGAGGCTATTCACTTTTGGCTCCACAGTCCAGTTAGGCTCCCCTGGTGAGTTGGAAATGACGAAACGCGTAGGGAGAACTGGAGCACGCCTGCAGCGGATCTGTTTCTGAGGGGTTGGTGGTAGCTAAGCTCTTAATAGCTCCCCCTCTGTGATCCCATCATCACCAGGAAAAAGAAATATCGGTGAGATCAATCCTTTTTATTGCCTTTCCATTGAAGGTTTATTCAGCCTTTGCAAATATACTTTTGTTCAACAGGCTGTAGTGATTATCTGGTTTAGGGTTGCCCATAGCTGCTGTTCTATACAGCTTTCCTTTACCGCATTATCACCATTATGTGTTTGTTGTTTGTGTTCACCCCCTGTTTTTAATAGGATTATTAAAAGTTATTTTTTATCTGTACCCTGCTAATCACCTAATACCTTGGGTATCTGCTCTCGCTATTAATCAGACCTTTTGTGAGTCACATGACACATGTGATGTCACTAAAGGTCCTGCAACTGCGGAAACTTCAGTGATCGTACAGAACTTGTACGATCACTGAAGTTTACGATTGAAAGGCTGGGGGCCTGTGATGCCCTGTGGCCTGGGAGCTGCCTGAGGGCACCATACTGAGAGGGGCAGCTGCACTACAGGCCCCCAGCAGCAGGACAGCTGGGATGGTGGAGGCGGCTGGAACACTGTCTGGGGACCCCTGGCCTGGGGCTGGCCCCAGGCAGAACACTGGTGAGGTAAAGAGCCCCCCCGCACACACCCCCGGGCCCCGCGCCCCCCCCCCCCCGGGGCCCCTGCTCGCCCCCCGCCTTCTATACTCACATGCTGCTGCTCCTGCAGCCTGGCCTGGGGGCGACGCCGGGTCCGTCCTCCGCAGCGCGATGCTGCCTGCACTTAGGCAGGAAGGAAGCAGTCATCGCTCTGTGACTGCCTCCTCCTGCAGTATCGCTGCGCAGAGGAGTCAGAGCGGCACTGACAGTGACAGCAGGCAGAGCAGGGAGATCGCTCTCCCTGCTTGCCGCTGCAGAGAGAATGGGAATGTCACTAATCATATCAGCAATGTGCCAATATGATTAGTGAAATTACCGGCCGGGGGGCCTCTCACACATATCCATAGGGGCCCAGGGTGGGTGGGGGGGCGTGGCCATCAATAGCAGGGGCCCACCGGGGGTTCTCCCGACCTCCTAGTGGGCCAGTCCGACCCTGGTCCCAATTATTTTGGGCATTGGACGCGCTTCTGTTGGAGTGAGATCTGTGTCAGCCAGACTGGTATAGTATGGTATGGTATAGGATCCACCATATCCCCAGAAATTAGAAGATGTTGACCCTTAGCTGCCCAGATCTCTAATCTGCAAAGCCAAATGACAGCGTACGTAGAATGTGCAGACAACTTAGAAAATCATGGGAAGAAAAATCTAATCTGTATGGTGGACCCCTAAGAGAAAGCGGAGGGTAATGATGCTGGTGACCTCCTAGATTCTTAGTTTGGTGCCGTGTTCTCCAAGTGAATGAAGATTGATTGCTCTCAGTGGGAGAAACAGAATAATAATCTTGTAGGTGATGAAGAGACCTCAGTAGTCTGGAAAGCTTGCTTTGTAACATCATTTATTTTATCTTTATTCGCCATTAATAAGTATCATAACTACAAGATTCTTATTGTTTCTCCCACTGAGAGCAATGAATCCATCTTCCTAGGATCTCGGCATCTTATTGATGGATCTTCCTTCTCTCCCTTCTGATGAATGTGCTGATAGGGGCGTTTATATCCAAAGTTCAGCACAGGGTAACTGTAACATATGAGGGAGGTTAGGATTATCCCACAGTGGGTACATGGAGGCCGGGCAACCCATCCACAGGATTTCCACAATGTAATTAGAGAAAAAAGGAAAGTAATAACACATAAAGTTCTGATATTTTTACCTTCAAGAGCCTGAAAGATATTTTCTCAGTCTAGAATGCTACAAATGTCCATTATATAAGAACTTGTACTGGAGCCGTCCATTGTGGAGTCCGAGAGGCAGAAAGTAAATGTCTAATATTTCTTCAGGAAACTCATCTGACAGAAGATATTGGCCCCTACAATAGTTTGGATTGCCGAGAGCCCCCGAGCCACATACTGTAATTACTCCAGATGTCACCTCTAGTTACTAAATCACTGACGGTGAAGGCTGTCGGGTGGAGGGCGGTCATTTTAGTAGATGTGTTCTTGTCTACAGTCACATTTTTTCTCTATAGTAGTTAGAAACAAAGCCGAGGGACGGAACGATTGCGGTCGCAGGTGTTTAGGCGGCCCAGGGATCTCAGCCAATAGCAGCGGCCACACAACCGCTGTGGGGCCCAGTGCAAAAGCTGGTATCGGGCCCTCCGCCGAGAATAGCACTTTCAATTGTATTGGCATCACAGATGGCATTCTCCCACTGTGTCTGAGCTCTGATGTGTCAGCACACTAGAGCGCAATGACGTCAATACTGCACACTGTGCTGAGATGTGCAGAGTGGCAGAAGATTGGAAACATGCTGAGGAGACCACAGTAGCGGGGGAACAAGGAGAAGTGAATATGTATTTAATCACAGTGACCAGAGGACTATGGGGGTGCATTAAACAAGATCGAGGTTGTATGCTACTATATGGTGGCGCCTAATACAATATGGGGGCTACATAACACTATATGGAGGAATATGGGGTGCATTATAATATATGGAGGACTAAGGGGTGCATTATACTATATGGAGGCCTATGGGGAGTGTATTATATGATATGAAGGACTAAGGGGAGTGTATTGTATGTGGAGAACTATGGGGTGCATATTATCTATCTATATATATAATTGCCTTATTCTGTCTGTCTGTCTGTCTTGCTCCAAAATTGTGTCCTTACGGTGACACAAAGCTGATTGGCCGCTGGGCTCGCCATGGCCCCGCCCCCCCCACACGGATTGGCCGGCCGCTCGCCAAGGCTCCGCCCCCCACACGGATTGGCCTCTCGCCCCGGCACCCTGCACGCATTGGCAACTCGGCCACGCCCCGCCCGCCTCACGCAATGCACGCTCGCTCTGGCCCCGCCCCCCGCACGCATTCCTCGAACCGACACGGAGCCACGACTCCCAGGTGAGTACTGTACCCCCGGGAGCCCACATCAGCGTACGCCGCCAACCCAGCCGACACGTACCCTCGCATTGCTGGGGTTCCGCCGTATGCTGGTGTGGGCTCCCGTGCGAGCGGGGGACGGGATACGCTGGTAACCATGGTAGCATAGTTACCAGCGCATCAAGGTCCTGCAGCGGCGGAACATACACACGCACACACATAACAACACACACACACACACCCACACATCAGATCACACTCACTCTCACACACACATCACATCGCATCCACACACTCACAACATCCTGGGATATCGCTTGCTTCTCGGCGGCGATCCTGTGGAGTGACCTTCCAGGACCTGCCGGAGGATCACATGGCCAGAAGCATGTGGTATCTCCGGATGTTGTGAGTGTGAGCGCGTATGTGCGATTATCGTCAGTGTGTTTGTGAGTGTATGCGATCGGATGTGTGTGAGTGTGTTCTGATGTGTGAGTGTGTGTGTGTGAGTGTATGCGATCGGATCTGTGAGTGTCGGCAGAGGAGCACGGCGTGCTGGGGGAGGCTGGGAGGAGAGAGGCTGATGCTGGGGTAGGCTGATGCTGGGGGAGGCTGATGCTGAGGGAGGCTGGGAGGGTGTAGGCTGATGCTGGGGTAGGCTGATGCTGGGGTAGGCTGATGCTGGGGGAGACTGGGAGGGTGTAGGCTGATGCTGGGGGGAGGCTGAGAGGAGAGAGGCTGATGCTGGGGGAGGCTGGGAGGGGGAGGCTGATGCTGGGGGAGGCTGGGAGGGGGAGGCTGATGCTGGGGAAGGCTGGGAGGAGAGAGGCTGATGCTGGAGGATGCTGGGAGGAGAGAGGTTGATGCTGGGGGAGGCTGGGAGGAGAGAGGCTGATGCTGGGGGAGGCTGGGAGGCGAGAGGCTGATGCTGGGGGAGGCTGGGAGGGGGAGGCTGATGCTGGGGGAGGCTGGGAGGGGGAGGCTGATGCTGGGGGAGGCTGGGAGGAGGGAGGTTGAGAGGGGGGAGGCTGAGAGAAGAGAGGCTGATGCTGGGGGAGGCTGAGGCTGGGAGGAGAGGGGCTGATGCTGGGGACAGAGAGGCTGATGCTGGGAGGAGAGAGGCTGATGCTGGGAGGAGAGAGGCTGATGCTGGGGGCAGAGAGGCTGATGCTGGTGCAGCATGGGGGATGGAGCACGATGGGGGGTGCGCAGCATGGGGGATGGAGCACGTTTGGGAGTGCGCAGCATGGGGGATGGAGCACGTTTGGGAGTGCGCAGCATGGCGGATGGAGCACGTTTGGGAGTGCGCAGCATGGCGGATGGAGCACGTTTGGGAGTGCGCAGCATGGCGGATGGAGCACGTTTGGGAGTGCGCAGCATGGCGGATGGAGCACGTTTGGGAGTGCGCAGCATGGCGGATGGAGCACGTTTGGGAGTGCGCAGCATGGCGGATGGAGCACGTTTGGGAGTGCGCAGCATGGCGGATGGACCTAGTTTGGGAGTGCGCAGCATGGCGGATGGAGCACGTTTGGGAGTGCGCAGCATGGCGGATGGAGCACGATGGGGGTTGCGCAGCATGTGGGATGGAGCACGATGGGAGGTGCACACCTCCCCCCAACACACACACACACACACAACACACCACACACACACTGGGAACCACAAACACCGCCCTACACAGACACTCACACACACAGACAACGCTGCACACACACAACACCCAACACACAAACACACATACATAAATATACGCACATACCACGCAACACACACACATTGCACAAAACATACCTCCCCCCAAAACACACCACACCCACACAAACCGCGCAACACACACACACACACAACGCTACAGACACACAGCGCTCCACAAACAACGCAACACACGCAACACACATACAACACCGCTCTCACCCCCCGCCACACCCAGACAACACCCAGAACATGTACAGCGCCCCACGCCCTACACAAACACTTGGTAACTACAGACAACAACATATATATATATATATATATATATATATATATATATATATATATATATATATATATATATATATATATATATATATATATATATATAAATATAAATAACAAAAATCATACATTAACTACACAATACGTAAATTCTAGAATACCCGATGCGTAGAATCGCGCCACCTTCTAGTAATATATAAAGGACTATGAGATGCATTATAATATCAGATATTTTGTCGGGATATCAGAGTATGGGAAAGATTGGCGCTGAGGGAAAGAGCCAAGTGTCAGCGTAATTACCCTGTACCCCGAGGGGACGGGGAACTCGGTCCGAATTTTGCATCGGGGCCCATCGAACTCAAGTTACACAACTGCCAAAGCCGCTCTTATTTCATTGCTTTCCACTGCAGCCAGTTTTCTGCTCCTATCCAGGCCCCATTTCTCCAATCTGACATCTGTCACTTTACATGATAACACCTTTGTAATGCTGAATCTGATCCCAGTGTCTGAGATTTATTTTCTGTGGCATATTCTACTTTATCTTAGCTGTAATGTTAGGTTGATTTGTTTTCCATTTATTTAAACAAAAACTGAAATTCAACAAAAATGTAAAAGAATTAGAAGTGACCCAAACATTGCATTTGTTTGCAAATAGTGATACCACAACATATAGTAAGTAAATAGTGTCGCGGGTGGTGGGTGCGCTGCTCGACTGCGCTTGCTGCTCGGGTCCGTCTGCTGCTGCTGCTCGGTGGCTCGAGCGGTGGGCCGGATCCGGGGACTCGAGCGGAGCTCCTTGTCCGTGAGTAAAAGGGGGTAGTTTGGTTTGGGGATTTGGTTCGTGACGCCACCCACGGTTTGTGGTGAAGGTGGGCACCACCGCTGCTGGTGACGGGGATCCCGGGAGCGTTGTTAGGGAGCAGCTGGGATGTTTTCCCCCTCCGTGGGTAGGGGTTGGTGGTCTCTGGGTCCGGTGATGAGACAGGAAAGCGGGGCTGGCGAGGTGCAGGGTCGCTTGGACAGCGCGGCGCGGTGCCGGAGGGCACTGGTGTACTCACTCAGTAACGGATGCATACACAGTCACTGATAAACCAAACGGCTGGATGGACGGGTCCCGCAGCCGGCTGCTGTTGCTCTCCCCGGACAGTTGGTGATGGCTCTCTTTCCATGCACCTGTCGGTATGTTCAGCTCTGATGGCTTCGCACCAGTAGCCCGCTCCCCAGCGTATAGGTGCCGGAGGAGCCCTTTTGCCCGCAGGCTCTGGCCCTGGGAACTCTAGCTGTGGCGGTAGCTGTATTTCCCTTGTCTGTTTGGACGGTTGCCTTCAATCGGGTCTTGGCTGCTAGGAAACCACTGGGGTTCCGGTCACTGACGGATTTGACCTTTAACGGCGGCTCCAAGCCTGGTCGGGGTCCGCAGGCCCTGCCTGTGTGTGCTGGCTTCACTTCGCTCCCCGGTTCGGTACCGGCGGGCCACCGCCCGACCCTGGTCCTACGGTTCCGCGTCGATCGGCCTTTCCTGCAGACGGCCACCACCTCTGCCAACCTTGCTCTATGTGCCCGGGCCACACACCCGGACACTGTCAGATTGCTCCTCCGCTACCACTTCACTCCTCCACTTCCCTAACTGATCTGATCCTTTTCCCGCCTCCAGGACTGTGAACTCCTCAGTGGGTGGGGCCAACCGCCTGGCTCCACCCCACCTGGTATGGACATCAGCCCCTGGAGGGAGGCAACAAGGATTTGTGTGTGGTTGATGTGCCTGCCTCGGGGTGTGCGGGGTGTGTGTGTGTAGTACCTGTGACGACCTGGCCAGTCCAGGGCACCACATTCCCCCTTGGTTAAATGCAGACCGTCCGTGGGCTGCCCGTCCATCACCGGTTTTATTTTGCAACTGTAAAAAGATAAAACATTTTTAAAACATAAGCGGGTTTACAAATCTTCCCTTAACGGGAGGTACGGTACTTTAACGTTACTAACGGTACATATATTTCAAACACTTTTATTAATAACGGTCGGCTTCCGCTCTCCCACCCAAACAACCTGGCCCTGATGCTGCCCCTAAGAAAATGGGCAACACCCCTTGACCCCAGTCCAGATCCAGACTGCCCGAGCGGGAACGGGTACAGTGCTTCACACCCGACGGCCTTTTCAGGGGACCCCACGTCCATGGGGGGCCCCTGACTCCCCGGAGGATCGCCACCGGTTACGGTAGTGGCGGGCCTGGGCCATCCCTTCCCTCCAGGCCCATCCTCCAAATCAGCCTCTCCGGAGGCGGTAACGGAAACATGCCAACTATTTACATTTCCACTAGTTTGTGGGTGCCCTGCCAGTTCTCAGGCATGTCCATAAGCAGTTTCTTATGCACGGTGTAAGGGGTCCCTACGGGGACAACTTGCCGGCAACGGCCGGTTCAATCACGGTCGACAATCAGGTAAACATCTCGGTTGATTACTTTCATTCATTTGTAACGGTGCTGATGGTCCCAAAGGGGACAACAGTGCAACGGAGGGACCGCTGACCTACTTCAGATCCACACCGCAGGCCGGAGGAGGGGGCTGGGCTGGTGTTTGGGCCTCCTGGCTTCCTCTCAATTTGGCATCCAGGGCAAACCAGCCCCTCTCTCCACAGTGCCGAGTGTAGGTAACTAAGTCACCCGGGAGCAGATTGCGCCAAGGGTGGTCCTCTGGCAGGTGTGCATTAACGTCCCGACGGGCCACAAAAACTTCAGCCTCCAGGCCCGGCTCGAAGATGAATCCGTACCCCCGACGGACATCGAACCTTCTCACTTGCCCCTCGTGGATCGGGCCCCGTATCCGGAAGGTGGCTCTGCGGAGGCTCTCCTTCTCTTGGATGGTGCGGGCTATCAGCTCAGCCCTCCGTTTTTCCCTCTCCGCAATTTCTCGGCCCAGCGGGGTCGGTTCCCTGTCCCAGTAAGGGGCTACTGCTTGCCCCTGCGCACGGGTCGGGCCCCGCAGGATTTCCACCACACTGCCCACCACTGGCGCCCTCTGTGGAAGATCCCGCGGTGTGATGGCCTGGGGTGCTGCCTCACAGCAACGACCCGGCGCAGCCTCAGCCGAGGCATGGGGGATGGGTACAGGGGTCCTCTCCCGCTTGACCTCCGCCTCCTACTGCACGGGACGGACTGCCGGAGCCGGTACGGGACTAGGCACAGTCACTGCAAGTGCCACCGGTACATCTCCGCTGACGGGCAATGTCTTCGGCAGCTTCCAGGGAAGCGGTTGTGGGCGGCTATGGGCTTCACCTGGAGGTCGGTCCGCTTGGGCGGACGGGCAGGGTTCCGCTACCGGTTGTGCGGGTAGAGGGCCTAGTAGCGGGGCGGTAGCGACTAACACGGGTAGCGGGGGAGGCAGCAGGGTGAGCGGGCGCAGGCCGGGCCCCTCAGCCGCAGCGGCCGATCCCTTGGGAATACAGGGGCGTGGGTCGCTTACCCGCTCCTCCAAATCTCCCTCCACCTCACGTCTTCGTATAGCCGCCACCACGTCCGCCATGTCGGCCTCCCACTCCTCCAGGAGGAGCTGCATTCGGACCTGCAGGCAGCTGCTCAGCTGAACAGTCCGGACTCCCACCCATGCTGCGGTACCAGGCGCGGGCGCGGGGACTGTGGTGTTACCGGACGGACTGTGCATCTTGGCAGCGGTATCTTCCAGGAACCAAATATGGCCGCAGAGTCCTGGCGTCCCTGCTTTTATAGCCGCGGCCCTTGGTCTTTTCTCAGCACCTCCTCTTCAGGGGCGGAGCTTCGGCTTTCGCGCCTCCACTGCTCGGGAAGACGCTCGAGCGGGAAAAACTTCGCGCCCAAGATGGCGGATTCTGAAATTTTTCGGCCGGACACCTCCGGCGGGGTTACAAGGCGCACTTCTACCAGCTGGTAGAACGGTAAGAATCCTGTTCGTGACGCCAAGTTGTCGCGGGCACTGGGTGCGCTGCTCGACTGCGCTTGCTGCTCGGGTCCGACTGCTGCTGCTGCTCGGTGGCTCAAGCGGTGGGCCGGAACCGGGGACTCGAGCGGCGCTCCTTGCCCGTGAGTGAAAGGGGGTAGTTTGGTTTGGGGATTTAGTTCGTGACGCCACCCACGGTTTGTGGTGAAGGTGGGCACCACCGCTGCTGGTGACGGGGATCCTGGGAGCGTTGTTAGGGAGCAGCTGGGATGTTTTCCCCCTCCGTGGGTAGGGGTTGGTGGTCCCGGTGGGGAGACAGGAAAGCGGGGCTGGCGAGGTGCAGGGTCGCCGGGACAGCGCGGCTCGGTGCCGGAGGGCACTGGTGTACTCACTCAGTAACGGATGCATACACAGTCTCTGGTAAACCAAACGGCTGGGTGGACGGGTCCCGCAGCCGGCTGCTGTTGCTCTCCCCGGACAGTTGGTGACGGCTGTCTTTCCCTGCACCTGTCGGTATGTTCGGCTCCGATGGCTTCCCACCGGTAGCCCGCTCCCCAGCGTATAGGTGCCAGAGGAGCCCTTTTGCCCGCAGGCTCTGGCCCTGGGAACTCTAGCTGTGGCGGTAGCTGTATTTCCCTTGTCTGTTTGGACGGTTGCCTTCAATCCGGTCTTGGCTGCTAGGAAACCCCTGGGGTTCCGGTCACTGACGGATTTGACCTTTAACGGCGGCTCCAAGCCTGGTCGGGGTCCGCAGGCCCTGCCTGTGTGTGCTGGCTTCACTTCGCTCCCCGGTTCGGTACCGGCGGGCCACCGCCCGACCCCGGTCCTACGGTTCCGCATCGATCGGCCTCTCCTGCAGACGCCCACCACTGTCTGCCAACCTTGCTCTATGTGCCCGGGCCACACACCCGGACATGGTCAGATTGCTCCTCCGCTACCACTTCACTCCTCCACTTCCCTAACTGATCTGATCCTTTTCCCGCCTCCAGGACTGTGAACTCCTCAGTGGGTGGGGCCAACCGCCTGGCTGCACCCCACCTGGTGTGGACATCAGCCCCTGGAGGGAGGCAACAAGCATTTGTGTGTGGCTGATGTGCCTGCCTTGGGGTGTTAGGTGTGTGTGTGTAGTACCTGTGACGACCTGGCCAGTCCAGGGCGGCACAATAGCATTTACCATATTCTTCTTTAGTGTAAATGCATATTTTGACCCTACAGGCAGTCTCTGGAAATTAGCATGGAGTAGATGTTGTAGAGTGAACATTGCAAATCTGCCATTTTAGTGCCCAACACCTAGTGGCCATCTTGTGCTCCACGAGACACGCAAACCGTAAATGTTTATGTGGGTTCTTCCCTGTGGCAATGATAAACGTGGTTAGTGACAGTGTCTGGGTACACGGCAAAGCTGAGAAGCATCGAGGACATTTGGCTCTGGGATTTTGATGGATTGGATTATGAAGCCATATCTCTTTGTTATTAAGAGTCTTTCAGCTACAACCATTGTGGAAACCCTCCATTTTTCCACTCACAGAGAAGTAGTTTGGTATAATTTTATTTTACAAAATATTATTTGATGGTTATTATTCCAATATATGGGAGGCAAAATGAACATCCTGATCTACTGGTTCCTGCTCTGGGGTCTGTTAGATTGTAAACGGTTTTTGTTGGAGTAAATAATTACAATTTGTATACCTTGTAATTTCTTTAGCTATGTTATGCTCGCGTTTGAAAGCATGAGTGGACCTACTGGGCCGCAGCACTGGCTCAACCAGGAGGGGCGTAACTAAGTGACTACCTCATCTTCACTAGAGCCTCTGATGGTGAGGATAGGTTTTTGCTGGGCGGAAGGCTTGCAAGCAGGTGTCCACTGACTGCAAGAAGATCAAGATCTAGTCTTGTTGTTCCCATTGATGGACAATCTCTTCCTCAATACCCGTGAGGTAAGGAGTTCTGGAGTCAGTGGGATCCATGGCCTGGGCAAACTGTTATGCTTGCTGGTGCGAACGGGAGTAGGCCCACTGGGCCGCAGCACTGTCTCAACCAGGAGGGGCATGACTCAGCGGCTACCTTGGCTTCATTAGAGCCTTTGATGGTGAGGATAGGCTTGTGCTGGAAGGTAGATGCCAGGTTTTACTCCAGGCAATCCCGGTACTGCAACAGCTGGCCTCGGGGGTTGGGGATGAGATACTGACAGTCAATGCTGCTCCAGCAGGCACAGCTGGTATAGATGAATGTAGTAGGTACGGTATGCATAGCTTATATAGATAGATGCAGCAGGGTTGCCAGGCACAGCGAGTACTAGGATACAGACACGTGTTCACTCACTTAGCATAAGACTCTGCAAACGGAATAGGACTTGACAACTAGCAATATGTCTCTGAGGATAGAACACGTTGCCCAAGTACCTCTGACGTGCCCACCTGGGCCGTGGGTGACTCGTCACCAGGCTGCGGTTCTGCTGCTGATCAGGCAACGCGGTGGCGAGGCCCGGTTCTGTGACCCCTACGGTGTTGTTTAGTAAAGATATACGGGATGATGGTTGATTTGTGACGTCACCTGTGGTATGCGGCAATATAGGTGCCGCCGCTTCGGGATTGGGGAACCTCTGGGGCATATGGTGACGCAGCTTGGATGGTGTAGCTCTCCACAGGTAGAGTTGGGCCCCAGGGCAGAGGGGGGTGGTAGTAGTAGTCTATTATGGCGGGTGCAGGTGAATAATGGAGTGACTCAGGGGTGCAGTCAATAGGTGTTTACTCACTGTAGCCTCCCGGATAGTTTGGAGGTTGTGTCCGGTGCACCTTTCTTTATGTATTCTTTCTCTGGCCAACTTCTGCACTGGCTTCTCCCTCCTGCCATGCGCACTCTCTCACTGAACCCTGTTCCAGTGCTCGTGAACCCTGTCGGGCGGCGTGAAGCGCTATCTCTTTGGTCCTTTTTGGGTCACCTTCCAGCAAATTTGTGTGCGGTGGTAGCTTTGGTGCTTGACGTCACCTCAGTCACTGGTTTTACTAAGGAGCCCGTGGGTTTAATCTCCGCTAGCCTAGGAACCAGTTCCTGATTTGCGACCATGTCCCTCCACTTGATTATGTGTAGAACAAGGCCACGGGGTAGTGTAGTAATTCTCGTGGTCTCTGGGACCTTTCTGTTTGAGCCCGGGCCGAGCGGTACCAGCTCTAGACCATGGGTCTTAGCTCCTTCACTGCTCCTCACCTGACTTGATCTCTAGACTGTTCTAACTTCCTCCACACGACACCTCTGTTCCCACTCAGCTGACTCCACCCCCCGGTCTGGTTCAGGTATAATCACGCCCTCACCATGTTTGGTGATGTGTTGCTAAGTGAGTGTGCTGTGCTTTTGCATGAACCGGCATTGACCTCCTCCTTACCCAGGATGGGATACCACACCTCTGGCTGAGGTGCAGTACCTCTGTGGTGACTTAAGCCTCAGGGGCGCCACACCTCCCCTAAGGGGAGGATGCCTTACATACTTAGTGCCTCTCAGCTATAGGCTAGGAGGCACTTCCAGGTTGGGGCACACTGGCCCTTTAATAATAGGTGTGCCAATGCCCTAAGCATCCTCACAGGAGACTTGCATGGCATGTGCAGGCCCTGGGAAACGGTGGCAGGGACCGGGGAAATTGAAGCCAATGCTTGGCGACAAGGAGAGTAAGTGTGCTAGCGTCTCCGCCGGGGAAAGCGGACAGAACCATGCAGGAACACCGGTAACAGCCTTACAGTGCACCGCCTTGTGTCCCCCCCCCCATTTTCCAGGCCTGAAAGGAATTTTTTTTCAGCAGAAGATGGGAATTACTGTTCTCCACCAAACCCCATTCAGTCAACCAAAAAGAAAGTTTTACCTTTCACTTTTTTCATGGCAAGGATGCCTTTTGCCTCAAAGACACCTTTCACACTTACCGGTGAAGGCAGGGTACCAGGATTTCTGAAGTAGAGGCTCAGGACGACAGGCTTGAGGAAGAACACATGAAAGGAGTTGGGATTCCGCAAGGAGGCTAAAAGCTTCAGTTTATAGAACACAGTGTTGATCTTTTGAAGCACCTAGAAGGGACCAATAAACCGGGGACCCAACTTGAAAGAAGGCATTTTGAAACCGACATATCTAGAAGAGAGCCACACCTTGACTCTAGGACAGAACGAAGGAGGATCATACATCTCTTTTCTGCATGGCTTTTCATTCTATTGGAGGACTGCTCCAGGGAGGCCTTGGTCTTCACCTAGACTTTGGAGAACCCCTTGACAAGAACATCGGAGGCAGGATTGCCGGAGGTGATAACCACAGGGAGAGTGTTCTTGGGCTGCTGTCCATATACGATGAGGAATGGAGAGTTACTGGATGACTGACATGATTATTATAGGAGCACTCCGCCCATGGTAGAAGCTTGACCCAATCGCTGTGGTGTTCGTTAACAAAGTACCACAGGAAATTTGTCAGAACTGAGATGTGACTTGCACACCTCTATCATCTGGCGCCGTTAGCGACATCGCAGCGTGTGACACCAAGGAGCGATGATCAACGAGCGCAAAAACGTGAAAAATCGTTGCTCGTTAACACGTCGCTCCTTTTCCAAATATCATTGCTGCTGCAGGTACGATGTTGTTCGTCGTTCCTGCGGCAGCACACATCGCTATGTTTGACACCGCAGGAACGACGAACGTCTCCTTACCTGCGTCCACCGGCAATGAGGAAGGAAGGAGGTGGTCGGCATGTTCCGGCCGCTCATCTCCGCCCCTCCTCTATTATTGGACGGCTGCCGTGTGACGTCGCTGTGACGCCACACGAACTGCCCCCTTAGAAAGGAGACGGATCGCCGGCCAGAGCAACGTCACAGGGAAGGTAAGTCCGTGTGACGGGTGTTAGCGATGTTGTGCGCCACGGGCAGCGATTTGCCCGTGACGCACAACCGACGGGGGCGGGTACGCTCGCTAGCGATATCGGTACCGATATTGCAGCGTGTAAAGTACCCTTTAGGCCATGCAAGCAGATGTGCTCGGTGAACACAGAAGCAGAAGGAAGACCGGACAATGGCGTGAAGTAGGCTATTTTAGAGAACCTGTCTACTGCCGAGTTTCCCCAAAAATAAGACCTAACAGGAGTTTTCAGGGATGCTTAAATATAATAATAATAATAATAATTTTATTCATTTATATAGCGCTATTAATTCCACAGCGCTTTACATACATTTACATACATAAATATAAGACATCTCCCGAAAATAAGACCTAGCCATGGCCAATAATGATGTGTCATGCAGCGGTAAAAAAGTTAAAGACACTGCAGGACACTTTATTATAGACCTCGGGCACCCCCAAAGGACAGAAGATAGAAGACCCCGCGATAATACTCACCAGACGCCGACTGGGAGCAGGTGAGCGCATCAAGATCCCACAGCAGAACACACACACATCAGATCTCACACACACACACACACACACTACAGATCACATCCACAACTCAACACATAAAGCGATATCGCTTGCTTCTCGGCGGCGTAAGCACCAGCAGCGCTGTGCAGGGAGCTTCCAGGACCTGCCGGAGGATCACATGGCTGGAAGCATGTGGTATCTCCGGATGTTGTGAGTGTGTGCGCGCGATTGTACCGGTATGTGCGATTTTGTGAGTGTATGCGATCGGATGTGTGACTGAGTGATCTGACGTGTAACTGTGTTCTGATGTGTGTGTGTCATCCAGATGCAGTTGAGCACAGCTGCTGGGAGATCACAGGGAGGAATGATGTGGCATGTGATGTGAGTGTATGTGTGTGTGAAATCTGATGTATGCGAGTGTCAGCCAGATGTAGGGGAGCACAGCTGCTGGGAGATCACAGGGAGGAATGATGTGGAATATGATGTGTGTGTCTCTGTATGAGTGTGTGTGATTGTGATATGATCTATGCGAGTGTCAGCCAGATGTAGGGGAGGATGGTGTGCAGCACACCTGCTGGGAGATCACAGGGAGATCTGGGAGCCACACAGACGCCCGGGGCTGGTAAGTATGACGATCCTGGGAAGGGGGGGGTCCTGCTTTTTGTGGGGGTAAACTTACCCCCAACCATGTCTCCTTGAGAATAAGACACCCCCTGAAAATAAGACCTAGTGCTTTTTTCAGGGCAAAAAAATATAAGACAGTGTGTCTTATTTTCTGGAAAACGGTACTACCTAGATGATGGATCAACCAGAAGACACCGGCAGGTCAGTGATGATGCCAATAGATATGTGTTGCAAAGACGTAGAGGTAGTTGTCGCCCAGCCGGAAGCTTTTTAGGGGTCTTATTACACGCACACAAGGGACAGGCTAAAGCTGGGTTCACACATAGCGACAGCGACAACGACGTCGCTGTTACGTCACCATTTTCTGTGACGCAACAGCGACCTAGTAAGTCGCTGTTATGATCGCTGCTTAGCTGTCAAACACAGCAGACGCAGCAGCGATCCTAACGACATGCGTCGCTGGTGAAGCCATGCTGCACTTGGTAACTAAGGTAAGTATCGGGTAACCATTACCCGATATTTACCTTGGTTACCAGCGCACACGCTTAGCGCTGGCTCCCTGCTCTCCTAGCCAGGGTACACATCGGGTTAATTACCCGATGTGTACTCCGGCTCCGGCTGCGTGTGCAGGGAGCCAGCGCTAAGCGGTGTGCTCTCACACTGCCAGTGCCGACTCCCTGCTCACATAGCTGGAGGCGGATGGCAGACCCAGAAGATTTGAGGGCATCACTGGTCATCGGGCATGATGGACTGAAATGAGACATTTTTCTGAACAGGGCTGACTATCCATCTGAGCACATCTCCGGATCGCCAGTCCAAAACAGACTCGTTAATCTGAAGCCATGCCAGAGCCAGTAGTATTGGGTGCGACGGTCCTGCAAATTTATAGAAGGCGATCTTGCTTGAGTGCAGCATTTCCACCCAGAGTTCAACTTGTTCAGTGATGAACAGGTTAGTCTCCTACAGACGTTTTACATCCTTGGATGAAACTGCTATAGGAGCTTGAAGTCATTCAATTGGAATCTGTTACTGATCCACAATGGGCTGTTGTATGAAGTTTCCGGCAGAACTAGAGTCCAGATAGGCCAACTCAGTGAATCGGTGTTGCCACAGGATACGGACACAGATATGGATAAATACAGAGAGGACTTGCTTTCCTCTAGGATAGCCTCTTCTACGTACCCTAGGCTTGGAAGTTTCCTGGCTTCAAAGGACATAAACGTATGTGACTGTGTTGTGATGGTTCACTGGATGAGGCTTTGCCAGGTTCACGTGATCTACCTTCATGCGCTTAGAGAAAGCAGCAGGAACTGCAGTTCTTAGAACCTGAGATAAATGCAGACAGCCAGAGATACCAAGTCGTCCAGGGAATATGGTATATTATGGCCCGCCAGTTCGTCTTTGTTTCTGCAGGACAGAACCTCTCAGAATGAAGCCACCAGTGCCTCATTATTCCAGCCTAGTTTGGAAGTGCGGAAATGAATGGCATAGTGGCCTATGGTGAAAATTTCGTGGCAGTCTATGGAGTGCAGATTCTACCCGGTTCTTCGATTATCTTGCAGAATGCCCCCTGAAAGATTTGTACATCCAATACGACAGGCTGAATTCTCTACTATAATTAATTGATCTAAGCAAGGGGCTCACCGTTCATATCTGACATCATAAAGGCTACTTTGGACCTGTCCAAAATTAATAAAAGTTCAAAGTGCATGGAGCACTGATTTTATGAATCTTTCTTCATTGCTTGGGGTCACCGTTAGACCACAGAGGAGCATAGATGAGGACCAAAGCTTGGAGCTGGATATGGTGTCGGGGTGGCAGCTACAACTGGGACAAGATCGAGTGGAGGCATTGGGGTGAAGGCTTTCAAGCAGGTGTCCACTGACTGCAAATAGTTCAGGATCCAGTCTTGTTCCCATTGACGGACACTCTTGCTGCAAGATGAAACGTTCTGGAGCCAGTGGGATCCGTAGCCTGGGCAAACTGTTATGCTTGTGGGCGCGAACGGGAGTGGGCCCTCTGGGCCGCAGCACCATCTCAACCAGGAGGAGCATAACTAAGCAGATATCTCAGCTTCATTAGAGCTTTTGATGGTGAGGATAGGCTTGTGCTGGAAGGTAGATGCCAAGGGCTATTCCAGGGAGCCCTGTCACTGCAACAGCTGACCCCTGTGGTCCTGGATTGGCTAATAACAGTCACTGATGTGGTTGGGTGCGTAAGCAGGTGCAGTGGATACAGCTGATACGACAGGTGCAGCAAATATGGTAGACACAGCTGATATAGATAGATAAATGCAGCAGGTTTCCCGGGCATTGTGGATACCAGGATAGAGACACATGTTCGCACACACAGAACATAAGACTCAGCAAATGGAACAGAAACTGAGAGCTAGCAACACTTCTCTAAGGATTGGCCATGTTGCCTAGGCACTTCCCATAGGGAGGATACATTAAATACCTAGTGCCTCTTAGCCATAAGTTGAGAGGCACTTCCTGGTTAGGGTACGCTGGACCTTTAAGAATAGGTGCACGGATGCCTTAAGCACACTCAAAGGAGATCTGCATGGCATGCGCAGGTCCTGGGAGACAGCAGCAGGGATAGAGGCCAGGGAAGACATTGTTGGGCGGCCGGGAAGGTAAGTATGCAGTGATGTCTGTAACGTTTCAAGCTATCTTATAAATGATATCCTTAAATTTGTATATATTATTAAAAATATTTTTTATTCTTGGCAGATGAATCTACCAGGAGATTAGAAGAACAACTGACATCTTCAATTTTTAAATCATATGACTTTGATATCGCACAAGATATAACTGAAGTGAATGCCTCTATTCCAGATACAGCATCATCTCTTCACAGCAAAGATCTATCATCTAATTATTTTAAAAAAGTCCAATCTTCTAATTTATCACAGACTATTAAGAAAAATAAAAGTCACAAAAGAGGCATTAAAAATCAAAGTGCTCTCACAGCAGAGAAGCCGTTCTCAACTTCAGGATATGGAAAAATCCATAAAATTCACACTGGGGAAAAAATACTTTCTTCAGAGTCTGTTATGTTCCAAAGAACTGACACAGGGGATAAGCCATATTCATGTTCTGAATGTGGAAAATGTTTTAACCAAAAATCACCTCTTGTTATACACCAGAGAATTCACACAGGGGAGAAGCCTTTTACATGTTCAGAATGTGGGATATCTTTTGCATGTAAATCACATCTTGTTACACATCAGAGAATTCACACAGGGGAGAAGCCATATTCATGTTCTGAATGTGGAAAATGTTATAAACAAAAATCACATCTTGTTACACATCGGAGAACTCACACAGGGGAGAAGCCTTTTTCATGTTCAGAATGTGGGATATGTTTTTCACGTAAATTAGCTTGTGTTGCACATCAGATAATTCACACAGGAGAAAAGCCATATTCATGTTCTGAATGTGGAAAATGTTTTAACAAAAAATCACATCTTGTTATACACCAGAGAATTCACACAGGGGAGAAGCCTTTTACATGTTCAGAATGTGGGAAATGTTTTGCAGATGAATCAAATTTTGCTAAACACAAAAGAATTCACACAGGAGAGAAAATATTTTCTTCAGAGTCTATGTTCCAGAGAAATCACACAGGGGAGAAGCCATATTCATGTTTTGAATGTGGAAAATATTTTAACCAAAAATCACATCTTGTTACTCACCAGAGAACTCACACAGAGGAGAAACCCTTGTGCTCAGAATGAGGGTAATGTTTTACACACAAATGGCATCATTTTAAACATCACAAAATTCACAAAGGTTGAAGCTATTATCATACCTAGAAGGTGAGAAATGTTTTACTTGAAAATTATAGTTTGTTGATAACTAATTATCCAATGTTGTCCTAAATGACTGATGATGATAAATATAAGCCACCTGTTTGTAATCAAGTCTCCGTATAAATGCACCTGCTCTGTGATAGTCTCAGTGTTCTGTTTAAAGCGCAGAGAGTATCATGAACACCAAAGAACACAACAGGTAGGTCCGTGATACTGTTGTGAAGAAGTTTAAAGCCGGATTTGGTTACAAAAAGATTTACAAAACCATAAACATCCCAAGGAGCACTGTGCAACCGATCATATTGAAATGGAAGGAGTATCATACCACTGCAAGTCTACCAAGACCTGGCCGTCCATTCAAGCTTTCATCTCAAACAAGGAGAAGACTGATCAGAGATGCAGCCAAGAGGCCCATAATCACTCGATGAACTGCAGAGATCTAGAGCTAAGGTGGGAGAGTCTGTCCATAGGATAACAATCAGTCGTACACTGCACAAATTTGGCCTTTATGGAAGAGTGGCAAAGCTTATTTCTCAAAGATATCCATAAAAAGTGTCATTTAAAATTTGCCACAAGGTACCTGGGAGACACATCAAACATGTGGAAGAAGGTGCTCTGGTCAGATGAAACCAAAATTGAACTATTGGGGAACAATTACAAACGATATGTTTGGCATAAAAGCAACACAACTCATCACCCTGAACACCCCATCCCCACTGTCAAACATGGTGGTGGCTAGAGTTGAGCGAGGTTCGAGGTTCGTCAATTTCATGTTCGAGTGATTTTGGGGGTGCTCGAGATCAAATGCGAACGCAAGCTTTATGCTAAAAGCTCGATAGCTCGAGTTACGTTCGAGAACGGTTCGATCAGCAAAAAGCCTAGCTATTTACTAGCTGGCTTTTCACTGTAATCGTGTGAGTCACTCTGTGATTCACACTATTATCTAATTTCAGCGTATAGTGTGCGGGGGCGGCGCGTTTAGATCAGTGCTGCTGGGATAATGGTGATCGCCATTTTTTAATTTTTTTTTTACTAAGTGCGCGTGCAGTGGGGCGGGCCAGCATGTCAGCCAATCCCAGGCACACACACAGCTAAGTGGCCTTTTTTGCCAGACAAGCAAGGGTATGTGTCATAGGCTGTCCATGTCACATGTCCTTGCATTATAAATACGGCCATTTACCCTCACGGCGCCATTATCTGCTTTCTGCGTGTAGGTGACAGTCACCGCTCACGCAGCTCCTGGCGCCGCTTCGGCTCTGTACGCTATACACACAGTGCTCTACAGATTAGGCCTGAAATAAACTTCTGTCCCTAATCAGGGCAAATTTTCTCGGGCTCAGAGCCATAGGTAACAGTCAGGTCCATGGAAACGCTGTATACAGCTTCAGATAACAGCGTCTGTGTACCTAAGCTCAGGGAATTCCTTGCTGCATTTCACCATTAGGAGGGACAGAAAGTGAGGCTTCCTTTCATGTCCACTGACCCAGAGAACCCAGCCACTGTACCCACCTGCCCACTTTTGCCACGCTATTTTTATAGCAAATAGTGCTGACTATAAGTGGCATCCAAACAGTGGCTGCTATACTAATTTTGTGTCCCACCGATGCCAAGCATTTTCCAGCACCTCTGCATTAAACCCTCATGCACATTTTGCTACGCTATTTTTATAGCAAACAGTGCTGAATAGAAGTGGCATCCAAACAGGGGCTGCTATACTAATTTTGTGTGCCACTGGTGCCAAGCATTTTCCAGCACCTCTGCATTAAACACTCATGCACATTTTGCTACGCTATTTTTATAGCAAACAGTGCTGCCAGTTTTAGGGCTATAGTTGCATTGTCAGGGATAGTCAGTGTTGGTTCTTCAGCTGTCAATAAAGTTAGACCACCTCTGCAATCTACACCACCTCTCAATTTTAGCTACCACATTTTAAGTGACTAATCTTGTCGCTAACAAAATGAGTGGCAAAAGGACAGATGCTGGTGGAAAGGGGAACAGGCGTGTTGTAAAAGGAAAAAAAGTTTGTGTCCGTGGGGAAGGTGGCAAAGCTACATTAAAATCTGCTGAACATAAGCCATCTTCCAGCAAAAGTAAGATGTCTACTACATTCCGTGGACAATCCGATGTGCTCCCTTTTTTACGGACCGAAACAATTGTAAGAAAGGTAGATGATGCACAAAGAAAGAACATGCTTGAATGGATCTCAAGTGCTCCAACAAGTGCCCTCTCCTCCACCTCAACTACCACATAAAAAAACAAACAGTCCTCTGAGTTGTCATCTCAATCACAATTGCTTTCTCCCAGCTCTGAAGTCTCCACCCGCCCTGCACAGTATGGTGTACCAGAGATGGCTGAGTCTTCAGAGCTGTTCAGTCACACTATAGGGTGGGAATCAGAGGTCTGCTCCCAAGGTACAGTGAGTACAGACCAGGAAATGGTCTGCAGTGATGCCTAGAACCTTTGTGACTCAGATTCAGGCCCTGATGACCAAGTTTCTGAGCATAATGTAGACCCTCATTCCCAAACTGTAACACCTGTTGGTGGAGACAATGAGGAACATACTGATGACGATGAGACGCAGATACCAGATTGGGATGACAACTTAAATATTCGGTCAGGGGAGGAAGAGGCTAGGTCTGAGGGCGAGGGTAGTGCAAACACAACGCTTGATGATGAAGTTCTAGATCCCATTTACTGTCAACCCACAGTCAGGCACTTGAGGAGGTCAACAGAGGCGGTGGAGGAGGATGCAACTGACGACGAAGTTACCTTGGGCCTTCCTGGATAGAGTCGGAGTACTGGTAGCACGTCTACAACTGCATCCTTAGCCACCACTCTGCCTCTGAGCACAAGTCGGGGTGGCTCTGCAGGTCGCATGTCCTCTAAGCCTTGCCTAGCCTGGTCCTTTTTTGACCTTGCAAAGGATCTCCCAAATCATGTGATCTGTAAAATTTGTCGGGAATCTATAAGTAGAGGCAAAAATCTCACCAGTTTGACAACTTCTTCCATGAATCGTCACATGAATACCAAGCATAATTCCCAGTGGGAAGCTCACTGTGCTGCAATGCGGCCTAGCGTAGCGGGCCAACCACCGCCTGCCCCTTCCAGTGTATCCGCCCGCTCTTCATCTTTTATTACTGTGGGGACAGCTGTCACACCTGGTTTTCCACGCACACCTTCCACCACTGTAACCGCAACAGGCAGTTTGCTTGTTAGGTCGTCAGTTGGTTTGGAAGGGGAAACAAGTGCGGGTGTACAGCTCTCTCAGACATCGATAGCACCAACGTTGGATGAAGGCAACATCATGTCTACGCCTGCACTTTCCTCACAAACCTGCATTTTTCCAGGGACACCCTACTCACCACAGTCTACACACAGCAGCCATATCTCTGTCCCTCAGATGTGGACAAATAAAAGGCCATTTCCTCCGACCCATGACTAAGAGGTTGACTTTATCCCTCTGTAAGCTCTTGGCTACCGAAATGCTGCCTTTCCGCCTGGTGGACACAGAGGATTTTCGAGACCTTATGTCCGTCGCAGTGCCCCAGTACCAGATGCCCAGTCGCCACTACTTCTCCAAGAAAGGTGTGCCTGCGCTACACCAGCATGTCGCACACAACATCGCCACTTCCTTGATAAACTCTGTGTGTGACAGGGTGCATTTCACCACCGATACTTGGACCAGTAAGCATGGACAGGGGCGTTATATGTCACTGACTGGGCACTGGGTAACTATGGTGATAGATGGAGAAGGGTCTGCTGAACAAGTCTTGCTGTCCTCACGACTTGTGCGTCAATCCTCTGTATGTATAAGTTCCTCCAACGCTTCTACCTCCTCTACCTCGTCTGGGTCCTCCACCTCCGCCCCAAGTCTGCCTGGTAAGGCCACCAGCGTTGTAACTGTGCACAAGGAATCACGCACACCTCCTTACTATGCTGGCAGCAGAGCGCAACGACATCAGGCGGTCTTTAGCTTGAAATGTCTTGGAAATAAGAGTCACACCGGCTGAGTTGTGGGCAGCTCTGCTGTCAGAGTTTCATAAATGGTTGTCTCCACTCAACCTACAGCCAGGTAAGGCCATTTGTGACAATGCTGCAAACCTGGGTGAGGCCCTTTGCCTGGGCAAGGTGACACACGTGCCTTGTATGGCTCACATGTTAAACCTTGTTGTCCAGCAATTTTTAACACACTATCCCGGCCTAGATGGCCTTCTGCACAAGGTACGAAAACTGTCTGCTCACTTCCGCCGTTCAAGCGCTGCAGCTGAGCGACTTGCATCGCTCCAGAAGTCTTTCGGCCTGCCGGTTCATCGCCTGAAATGCGATGTGCCGACACGCTGGAATTCGACTCTCCACATGTTACAGCGACTGTGGCAGCACCGCCGAGCACTGGTGCAATACGTCATGACGTATAGCCTGGGCCAACGAGATGCAGAGGTGGGGCAGATCACCCTGATGGAGTAGTCTCAGATCAAGGACCTATGCACCCTTCTGCACAGTTTCAACAGGGCGACGAATATGTTTAGCGCTGACAATGCCATTATCAGCATGACAATTCCAGTCATTTTCATGCTGGAGCACACGCTAAACACTATTCGGAGTCAGGGGGTGGTTCAACAGGAAGGGGAGGAAGTACATGAGGATTCATATGCGCAAGGGATAACAACATCACCAAGGTCCAGATGTTCATCATCACCAAGGTGGCAGGCATGGGACGGTGGGGGAGAGGGATTAACAAGGGTGCATGGTAGCAGGCAAAATGTTGAGGAAGGTGCAGGAGAACATGAAGAAATGGAGGACGAACTGTCCATGGACATGGAAGACTCAGCAGATGAGGGAGACCTTGGTCACATTTCAGTTGAAAGAGGTTGGGGGGAGATGCCAGAGGAAGAAAGAACGTTTAGCAACTCTATGTCACAAACACAGCAAGGACTTGGTCCGCATGGATGCGCAAGACACATGAGCGCCTTCTTGCTGCACTACCTACAATATGACCCTCGGATTGTCAAAATTAGAAGTGATGATGACTACTGGGTTGCCACACTATTAGATCCCCGGTACAAGTCCAAATTTTATGAAATAATTCCAGCCATAGAAAGGAACGCTCGTATGCAGGAGTATCAGCAGAAGCTGTTACTCGATCTTAGCTCAGCTTTTCCACCAAACACCCGTGCAGGTGCAGGGAGTGTTTCTCCCAGTTGTAACTTGACAAACATGGGACGTTCTCGTCATCAACAGTCAAACCGTACCAGAAGCACCGTATCTGTTGCTGGTAACAGCAATTTTATAGAATCGTTTCATAATTTTTTTTAGACCATCCTTTGCAAGGCCAACAGAGACAAGCAGTCTGACACATAGTCAACGGCTGCAGAGGATGATACAGGAGTATCTCCAAATGAACATCGATGCCATGACTTTGCAACTGGAGCCTTGCTCATTTTGGGCATCAAATCTTGAAAAATGGCCTGAGCTCTCCACTTACGCCTTGGAGATCTTGTTGTGTCCAGCTGCCAGCGTTGTCTCTGAACGTGTCTTCAGTGCTGCTGGGTGTGTGCTGACAGATAAGCGCACGCGTCTGTCCAGTGACAATGTGGACAGACTAACGTTCATCAAAATGAACAAGTCATGGATCCGCAAGGACTTTACTACCCCTGTGTCATCCTGGGGAGAGTAAATGCTTGTGGATTTGGAATGTGCTTGATGCAAATGTACCTGTCAAGTTTGCAACTGGGGCACAAGTGCTGCCACTGAAGTGATGTCTGTGGCCCAATTTTTGGAAAAAAGGGAGACTCCGCTTGGAGTAACCCTTGCTTGCTGTATTTTTAAAAATGAGCCAAGATGAACAAGTCATGGTTCAGCAAAGACTTTGCTACCTACCCCGGTGTCATCCTGGGGACGGTTAAGGATGGCGTATTTTTGAATGTGCTTGATGCAAATGTACCTGTCAAGTTTGCAACTGGGGCACAAGTGCTGCCACTGAAGGGTTGTCTGTGTGGCCCAATTTTTGGAAAAAAGGGAGACTCTGCTTGGAGTAACCCTTGCGTTGTTTTTAAAAAGGCTCCAAGATGAACAGATCTGGGATCAGCAAAGACTTTTCTAGACCTTTCCTGGTGTAATCCGGGCGACAGCTAAGGCTGGCGTATTTTGGAATGTGCTTGATGCAAATCAAAACATCCTGTTTGCAACTGGGGCACAAGTGCTGCCACTGAAGTGGTGTCTGTGGCCCAATTTTTGGAAAAAAGGGAGACTCCGCTTGGAGTAACCCTTGCTGTGCTTTTAAAAATGAGCCAAGATGAACAGATCTGGGATCAGCAAAGACTTTGCTAGACCTTCCCCAGTGTCATCCGGGCGACAGCTAAGGTTGGCGTATTTTGGAATGTGCTTGATGCAAATCAAAACAACCTTTTTGCAACTGGGGCACAAGTGCTGCCACTGAAGTGGTGTCTGTGGGGCCCAATTTTTGGAAAAAAGGGAGAGTCTGCTTGGAGTCCCCTTGCTGTATTTTATATGATTTTAGAAGGGCATGCCATGTCTATATCTGTGTCTCCTCCGCTTTTTCCTCATCCAGCTGTTTAGTTTTCGTATGAGTATTTGTCCTTGTCACTTTCCCATGTGTTTGTGTTGTCTTGGGAGTTGTTTGGCACCTTTTGGACAACTTTGAGGGTGTTTTCCAGGTGTTTTTATGTGTTTGTGATTGCCTCCCATTGTTTCCTATGGGGTTCGAGAGTTTGATGAACGGTTCGACGAATGGCTCGTCGAATGGGGCACCGTTCGACGAACCGATCTCGAACTCCAGGGGGGTGGCTCATCTCTAGTGGTGGCAGCATCATGGTTTGGGCCTGCTTTTCTTCAGCAGGGACAGGGAAGATGGTTAAAATTGATGGGAAGATGGATGGAGCCAAATACAGGAATATTCTTGAAGAAAACCTCCTGGAGTCTGCAAAAGACCTGAGACTGGGATGGAGATTTGTCTTCCAACAAGACAATGATCCCAAACATAAAGCAAAATCTACAATGGAATGGTTCACAAATAAACGTATCCAGGTGTTAGAATGGCCAAGTCACAGTCCAGACCTGAATCCAATCGAGAATCTGTGGAAAGAGCTGAAAACTGCTGTTCACAAACGCTCTCCATCTAACCTCACTCAGTTCCAGCTGTTTACAAAGGAAGAATGGGCAAGAATTTCAGTCTCTTGATGTGCAAAACTGATAGACACATACCCCAAGCGACTTGTGCTGTAATCACAGCAAAAGGTGGCGCTATAAAGTATTAACTTAAAAGGGACGAATAATATTGCACGCCCCAATTTTCCGTTATTTATTTTTTAAAAAAGTTTAAAATAAGCAATAAATTTCGTTCAACTTCACAATTGTGTCCCACTTGTTGATTCTTCACCATAACATTAAAATGTTTATCTTTTATGTTTGAAGCCTGAAATATGAGTTACCCACAGTAATTATGTAAGTTATAAAAGTAAACCTATAGATGTTTGGTGTCTACGAACTCGCACTGACCTGAGGCATCACACCCACACATCAGTTTTAAAATATAGTGAACACAGTGAATAAAATATCTCAAAAACAATAGTGCTATCGCACTTTTTTTGCAATTTTTCTGCATTTGGAATTTGTTTGCCGTTTTCCAGTACACTATATGGTAAAATGGATGGTTTCATTTAAAAGTACAGCTCGTTCCGCAAAAAATGAGCCCTCACATGACCATATTGACTGACAAATAAAAAAGTTACGTCTCTCAGAAAAAGAATGGCGAAAAAAAAAAAACGGAAAGCTAAAAATCGTCCGGTCGTGAAGGGGTTAATTAGGGGCCTTTATTGCTGCACATGCTGTTTATTCTGTTTCCTCTTTGAAATTGCAACATGTAAGTTGACAATGTTTTATTGTTGTATTTTGGACCACTAATTAAAAATCCTGAGGATATAATTTTGGTGCATTTCCATTTATTTCTGAAGATATTGTACAGTCTATAAAAAAAATGAAAAGGTGCCAATAATGGTGAGCTACACTGTATATGGTAAATAGTGATGGGTGATTCCCCCGATGATCGGGGAGCCTCGCCCGATCATTTTGTAAAGATCGGGATCGCGATAACACGGTCTTGCGTCCGATCACTGATCTTTGACTACAGTCATGTGATGGGGGGCTGTAAAATAAAGAATATAGTTAATAATAAACATTGTCATTATACCTACAGGTCCCACGACGCGTTCCACAGACTTTGTCTCCCGTCTGTTTCTGCTTCAGAGTCCAATCATTGCTGCGCCCTCCCGGTAACCATTGCTGACTAAAATGACCTTCCGTGACGTCATAATCATGTGACTAGACAAGTGTGAATGTTGTATTACCTCATTGGCTACAGAATGGTCACATGGTTTTGACGTCTTCAAAGATCCTGTTACCTGAACTTGGATTTTCACTGTACGAGTGTCACATCATGGCGCACAATCTCCCGACAGGAACGGGTCAGCTGCATGTGTCTCCATGCAGCTGATGCGCTCCTGTCCGGAGATTGTCAGGCCTTCTGGGGCGATGCAATGCGACTGCCTGAGTCATACCTTCACTGTCAGCCTGCTTGATATAGCAGAGCTGACATGGCGGTCTCTTCTTCTCACTGTGTATAGACCAGTCATGGCGAACCTTTTACAGGCCGAGTGCCCAAACTGTAGCCCTAAACCCAATTTTTTTTCCGAAGTGCCAATCAATCCTATTACTGTTGTAAATAATTGATTTTAACCTTACCTTTGCAGTCTTCTCCTCAGTAGGGGGCATCACGCTCATGCATGCTTACCACACATTGACGCTGAGCCCTTTCCAGACACAGCAGTTGGATTGATCTTTCTGGAAAAAATTGCAGCATATTAGACAGAGATTTTAGCATGGAATGCAATCAGATGTCACCCTGTAATCCACATCTACATTTCAAAGTCTGAACATCCTGAAATCCCATAAAGACGTACGAGTTGCTCCCCTCCCCCTTCATTGTGTAGTTATGTCCCCCTTCCTGGCCACTTCCTGGTAAACCTGTCCCCCATCCTTACATATATTTCCTACATTCTGGTATATTTGTTCCCATCATGGCCCCATCCCAATAAATATACCTCATCCTGGTAAATGTCCTCCATCCTGGTAAATGTACCCCATTCTGGCATGTTCCCCCATGCTGGTAAATGTACCCCATCCTGACATATTGCCCATCCTTGTAAATGTTCCCCCATCCCGGCATGTATCCTATTCCTGGTAAATGTTCCCAATCCTGGTTAATGTACCCCCATCCAGGTAAATGTACCCCTTCCTAGAATGTACCCCATCCTGGTAAATGTCCGCCTTTCTGGCATGTTCCCCTTCATGGTAAATATTCCCCATCTTAACATGTTCCCCATCCTGGTAAATGTTCCCCTTCCTGGTATATGTACCCTATCCTGGCATGTTTTCCCCATCCTGGAATGCATGTTTTCCCCATCCTGGCATGCATGTTTCCTCCATCCTGGCATGTATGTTTTCCCCATCCTGGCATGTATGTTTTCCCCATCCTGCCATACATGTTTCCCCATCCTGACATGCATGTTTCCCCATCCTGGCATGCATTGTTCCCCATCCTGGCATGTTTGTTTACCCATGCTGGCATGTATGCTTCCTCCATCCTGGCATGTATGTTTTCCCCATCCTGGCATGCATATTTCCCCCATCCTGGCATGTATGTTTTCCCCATCCTGGCATGTATGTTTTCCCCATCCTGGCATGCATGTTTCCCCCATCCTGGCATGTATGTTTTCCCCATCCTGCCATGCATGTTTTTTCCATCCTGGCATGCATTGTTCCCCATCCTGGCATGCATGTTTTCCCCTTCCTGGCATGCATGTTTTACCCATCTTGGCATGCATGTTTCCCCCATCCTGGCATGTATGTTTTCCCCATCCTGCCATGCATGTTTTCCCCATCCTGGCATGCATGTTTTCCCCATGCTGGAAAGCATGTTCTCCCCATCCTGGCATGCATGTTTCCCCCATCCTGGCATGCATGTTTTCCCTATCCTGGCATGCATGTTCTCCCCATGCTGCCATGCATGTTCTCCTCCATCCTGGCATGCATGTTTCCCCCCCATCCTGGCATGCATTTTCCCCCCCCATGCTAGCTTGCATGTTTCCCCCCCCTGCTGGCATGCATGTTTCCCCACCATGCTAGCATGCATGTTTTCCCCCCATCCTGGCATGCGTGTTTCCCCCCCATGCTGGCATGTGTGTTTTCCCCCACATGCTGGCATGTGTGTTCTCCCCCCATGCTGGCATGTATGTTCTCCCCCTCATGCTGACATGTATGTTCTCCCCCCCATGCTGGCATGTATGTTCTCCCCCCCATGCTGGCATATATGTTCTCCCCCCACGCTGTCAAGTATGTTCTCCCCCCACACTGGCATGTATGTGTGTGTCCCCCCCTACACTGGCATGTATGCCCCCCCACGCTGCCATGTATGTCCCCCCCACGCTGGCATGTATGTCGTGTACCCCCACGCTGGCATGTAGGTTCTCCCCCCCACGCTGGCATGTATGTTCTCCCCCCCACACTGGCATGTATGTTTTCCCCCCCATGCTGGCATGTATGTCCCCCCCATGCTGGCATGTATGTTCTCCCCCCCATGCTGGCCTGTATGTTCCCCCAATGCTGGCACTGGCCCCCCCATCCCCACGTTGGCACAGCCGCACACAAGTTATAAAGAAAAAAAAAACAAAAACACACAACTCACCTTCCAGCACCTGCTCCACTGCTGCGCGCTGCTGGGTCCTCAGTTCCCGCTCGGCCAGAAGACCTCATTATGCCGGCGCTGCTTACTGACGCTCCTCCGTCTCCTAGGCAAAAGACCATCGGCCTTATAGAGGAGGAGTGTCAGAGCGAGGAGAAATATCCCTTTGCTCCAACACAACTTTGAACTGCCGGCGCGATCACACCAGCAGTTCAAAGCGGCAGGATGAGGACACAGCGTGCGTGCCAGCAAAAAGGGTTCTGCGTGCCCCGGCTGGCACGCGTGCCATAGGTTTGCCATCACTGGTATAGACTGTGTCTGTACAGAGTGATGAAGCAGAGTTGACAATCCTTTACCTTTTGGATTATGTCGGACTAAGTATTTTTTTTTTTAATAACTATGGTTTTTTTGTTTTATTTTTAATGAAAAAAAATTCAGTGTTGCTTTTTTTATTTTTTACTGTTTACTAGAAATTCATGGTGGCCATGTCCAATTTGGCGTGACACCATGAATTTCGGGTTTAGTACCAGCTGAGAATACAAAGCTGGTATTAACGTTTTCATTACCCAGCGTGCCATCGCCATCAGGGCTGCTGGGCGAGCCAGGTAAAGCGCCGGGAAATGGCGCTAAGAAACAATGTGCCATTTCCAGGGGCGGCTGCGGGCTGACGAGAATCCCAGCCCCCAGCTGCCTGGCTTTACCTGACTGGTGATCAAACTACAACGGGAGCCCACACATTTTATTTTTTAATAATTTTTTGAAGTAATTTAAAAAAAAAAATTAATGGGCTCCTCTGTATTTTGATTGCCAGCTACGGTAAAGCCAGGCATATGACTTTTGTGAATACGTTTTCCAGTTTGGGGCTCCCTCTTGTGGTCAGTGCTGGCGGTGCAGTTGATGTGTGGAATGAAATCCACACACCTGTGGAGGACTGTCAATCAGGGTCAGATTTGGCTATTTAACTGAGTAGTTTTCTCTTGTTACTTGCCGGTGGTCAATGTCTCCTGTGTGTTAAGGACATTCTGTAACCAGCTCTGCTCACTACCAGAACTCCTCTCAGATAAGTGGTCTTTGTACCTCTGCTGTTTGTTTTCCACTTACTTGTTGTTTTTTTCTGCTTTAATACTATAGCTTGATTCCTATTTTGTCTGTGTGGAGTTTGTGGTGGAATGGGATCATTCCCTGCTGGGAGTGTCTGTATACTTAGCACTATGATTCTGCAAGGTATTGTGTTTGACATGCTTGGTATTAATTCAGTCCTTCATCTGTATTAGTGTTTTTGGATCCCAGTAACATCAGAGTGCTGATACATTAGGGGAGAGGTTGTGTGACCTCCAGGATTTTTCCATATCAGAAGTGCTGGTATATATTAGGGTTTTTTTATGGCTACAGACAGTTGCTCTTTCCTATCCTTTCCTATAAATATAGTTTGGGCCTCACCTTTGCTGAAATCTGTTTTTTCTGGCTTTGTATTGTGTTTTTCTATATCATCATAGGCTTTACACGTGGGGGGGCTATCTATCTATCTTTGGGGACTGCTCTGAGGCAAATTAGCTTTCTTATATCTCTATCTGTGAGATTATTTAGTTCTCCGGCTTTGTCGAGGCGTCTAGGTCATCGTAGGCACGCCCCAGGGCTACTTCTAGTTGTGTGTCAGGATTAAGTCTGCAGTCCGTTAAGTTTCCAGCCACTCTGTTACCTTTTTGGGATTCCGCATTTTTTGATCCTCCTCGGTCCCTGAATCATAACATATGAGATTGGCAACCCGTAGCCGTCTGCTTTATCTGCACTGAGAATCAAAAATACTGCGGAGCGCTACGTCATTTTTTTTTTTAAATTATTTCTTTTTCTACAACTTTACATACTTTATATTGTGTAAGTTTTTATATATATATATTATACATATAATGTCAGCTCTGGTAAAAATTAAGAGACCACTTCACACTTTTCAGTTTTTCTTATTTTATGATTGTATGATCTGCCTCCAGGTTAGTAGGTGGGCCCACCTGCGTAAGATTACATGGCTGTCTCCTCCTCAAACAGACAATCACAGACGCCCATTCTCTGTGTCGGGTCTGTGATTGCCCGACATCACAGTACTGTAAAAATAAATCATTAAGAAAATGACATAGCTCTCCGCAGTTGTGGTGGTCTGGACAAGCCAGGACGTCACAGGTACTGCAACAACACACCCCAAACCCCGGTTAGGCACATCAGTCACACACACAAATCCTTGTTGCCTCCCTCCAGGGGCTGATGTCCACACCAGGTGGGGTGGAGCCAGGCGGTTGGCCCCACCCACTGAGGCGTTCACAGTCCTGGACGCGGGAAAAGACAGAGTGGAGTTAGGGAGAGTGAAGTGAAAGGAGTAAAGTGGTAGTTGAGGAGCAGACTGACCGTGTCCGGGTACGTGGCCCGGGCACATACAGCAAGGTTGGCAGACGGTGGTGACCGTCTGCAGGAGAGGCCGATTGACGCATAACCGTGAGGACCGGGGACGGGCGGTGGCAGCACCACTCAGCAGGGCCTACGGACCCCGACCAGGCTTGGAGTCGCCGTTAAACCAGTCAAATCCGTCAGCGACGGGAACCTCCGGGGTTTCCCAGCAGCAAAGACCCAACTGAAGGCAACCGCTCAACCGTGAAGGGAAATACAGTTACCGCCACAGCTAAAGTTCCCTGGGCCAGAGCCTGCGGGCAAAAAGGGTCTCCTCTGGCAAACACACCGCTGGGGAGCGAGCTACCTGCGGGAAGCCATCGGGGCCGAAAACCATCACAGGTGCAGGGAGAGACAGTCACCGCCAACCTTCCGGGAGTTACCACCGCAGCCGCCTGCGGGACCCGTCCATCCAGTCGTTTGTTTTACCAGAGACTCCGGTACGTTATTGGCTGAGTGAGTACTACTGTGCCGCCTGGCACTGCGCTGCCCCCGCGACCCTGCACCTCGCCAAACCCCGTCATCCACCTTCCAGTCACCATCACCGGTCCCCGGGACCACCAAAACCCCCCTACCCACGTAGGGAAGAGAAACATCTTGGCTGCTCCCTGTCATCGCTCCCGGGATCCCCGTCCAGAGCAGCGGTGGTGTCCCAACCTCACCACAACCGTGGGTGGCGTCACGGACTGACTTCCCAAACCCCAAAAACTATTCCCCTTTCACTCACGGGCGAGGAGCGCCGCTCGAGTCCCCGGATATGGCCCACCGCTCGAGCCACCGAGCAGCAGCAGCAGCAGCCGGACCCGAGTCGCGAGCACGGTCGAGCAGCGCATCCCCCGCCCGCGACACAGTATTTTTGATTCTCAGTGCAGATAAAGCAGACGGCTTCGGGCTGCCAATCCCATCTACCTGGCTTTACCTTGGCTGGCAATCAAAATACATTGAAGTCCATAAATTTTTTTTTAATTATTTAAAAGTGGCCCTGGTGCCAGGTAGCACGCTGTGTAATAAAGGTGTTAATACCAGCTTTGTATTCTCAGATGGTACTAAGCCCGAAATTCATGGTGTCACGCCACCATGAATTTCTAGTAAACAGTAAAAAAAACAAAACACAAAACTGTTTTTTAATAGAAATAAAACAAAAAAAAAGGTTTAGAGACTCCATCTTTATTATAAAAAAAAAAATCCTTAGTCCGACGTAATCCACAGGGACAGGTATGTAAGCTTCATCACTCTGTACAGACAGTCTATACACAATGAGAAGCAGAGAGCAATGTCAGCTCTGCTACATCAAGCAGGCTGACAGTGTGGGTATGACTTGTGCAGTCTCACATTGCATCACCCCGCACCTGATAATCCCCAGATAGGAGCGCATTAGTTGCATGGAAACACATGCAGCTAACCCATTCCTGTCGGAAGATTGTGCGTCGTGATGCGACACTCACACAGTGACAATCTAAGTTCAGGTAACAGGACCTTTGATGATGTAGTAACCATGTGACCAGTCTGTGGCCAATGAGGTAATACAACATTCACACCTGACTGGTCACATGGTTATGATGTCACGGAAAGGTCTTTTAGTCACTGGTGGTTACCGGGAGGGCACAGCAATGATTGGACGCGGATGCATAAGCGGTCGGGGACGTGTAAGTATGATCATAATGTTTTTTAATAATGTTCTTTTTTTTTCTTTAACAGCCCCTGGACCCGATCTGTAACACGAGCTTCCCAGGAAAGCTCATGATCAGGATCATGTACACGATCACTATGTGATCGGTATGATCCCCAATCTTTACAGATCAGGATCGCCCATCACTAATGGCAAACTGAACAAGAAAACACAACACAGACAAAGTAAAGGCAAAAAAGTAAAGAAGAAAGGGAAATCACATTAGAAGTGTTAGGTTGACCAAACGGTCACAACTTTTGCCAGTGATGACCTAATGCAGAGGGAGTCCCGGTAACCCCCCCTGCTTCCTCAGCTCTAGCGAGATACAGGCACGCGCTGATATCTACACAGAAGCAAGAGATGTGCGCTCCAAGAAGAACTGTATTGATTTGTTTTGATACACAGGGTTATACAAAAACCAATTAGGGCGTAACTATGTAACATGCATATTCATTAGTCTACATTCATCATAGGCGTGGATTACATGTTCCCAGCAAGAGAAATTAACATGATGACTTTTATTCCCAAGACAATCTGTTACCCATAACAAGGTGTTTTTCTCTCTCTTCTAAGTCAAAACATTCCAAGTCCTTGAAACTGTCTCATAGTCTTTTACGTAAACAAGTCTGGTTGCGCTCTTTGCAAAGGAGAATGAAAGTCCATGATTTTTCTAACCAGTGTAAAAGTTAACTCTTTCCTCACAATGCCCCCTTTTGGCGTGAGTGATGGACGGGGGCCCATCGAGAAGCTGTGTAGCAGGCTAGCCACTAGATACTATCCGAGCCGCGGGTTGCTCGGGGAGTGTCGTCCACATCCGTCCTCCAGAAAACTGCCTGCAAGCCTCCCGACAAGAGTCGCATCATAAAACTCCAAGGTGATTTCTAGAGGAAAGAGTAGAGAAGAAAAAAGCATATTAGTGATTTCATAGGGGTGCTGAATAATCATTGCATTTGCATTTCCTCAAGCAGCGGGAAAACAAAGCCATTAGCAACTTAAACACTACATAAGCAACTAATAAACAAAGTAACACTTGGAATACTGATTGCAGTATCCCCATGAACCATCCTCCTATTCCCTTAAACCAGTTTGCAGGTTTGAACATTGAAAAGGTATTGCTCCACCAAGCATCTGAGCTTCTGAGTACCTCCTCATCATGTTTTTTCCTCAGCTTTTGTATCTCAGTTAAACTGGCTTGCGATTTTAAGGTTCCTTTTGTATCTATGTAGTGACAACAGCTGGGGCCTATTATTTTGCACATCCCCCTTGGGCCGCAGTGAGGTAATCCAGTACCAAAGTATGTTGGTTGGTTACAATGATAAATTGTTTCTGCATGGCAATAGTACTATTTACTGCTTGGAGAACCTCAAAAATGTGATCATCAAGATAGTCGGTGCTGTCCACCAACTTATCATACATCTGCATTATCATGGGATAGAGAAAAAGAGAACTGAAAAATGTGTTGACATGGGTCATTTGAATCACATGGGGTCGGCCAGTAGGCCTGTCTTTGTTGTCTGCCGCTCTCTTTACCAGTAGGTGGAGAGGCATTTTCCCTGCCGGTATATCAGTGGTATTGATAATGAAGGTGGCAGGGGTCAAACGGGCCAAGGTGCAGGTGCCATTTACTCCTACTGGTAGCCATTTGTAGGCATTGTAACTACAAACCCAGTAGGTTTGCGGTGGGAGATCCCAGATGGCAGAACATTGTAATATGAGTCTATGAACTATATCTATAAAGGCCGATATCTTTCTGAGCATACACCATCCGGGAAGTTGGCCTAGGGGACTACAATACCCTGCGGACGGTTCATCACAGGTTTCTCGGCCAGGCACATATGGGTCAGAATCATTGCACCATAAATTTCCGGGTTGGGAGTAACAAGTATCATTTGTGCCTTCTGGAAACAATGAATTGTATACCCACCCATGGTCATGCAAATGTCTCTCTAACAGCAAGAGTTTAAATGCATCTGTACTGTCAGAGGTTCGCCCAAAACTTATTTTGATTCCTTCTGAAGGAATCTTGCCCATAGTAGGTGTTTTTGTGCTTCCTTCAAAGGCTAAATATTGCTGGGTTCCGGGAAGGCCAGTAGTAAGGTTGCCTTGCCACCAGGGGAAATCTACCCACCCTACTATTGGTATGGGCACACTAGTGTTCCACAGTTTTTGATACTTGGTGTCATTGACTGATAGTCTATTGTAACAGCCTCCCCATTGAAACACTTTGTTTTTTGGGACTGGTATGGCTAAGTATGGCATAGAAGAGGCTGTCACAGGTGCGTGTGTACATATCCAGCAGTCTGTGATTTCAAGTTTTTCAGCTAACACTTCATGATGGGTCTCAAATGAATTTTGCCGTGGTGTAGAAGGCCACAAAAAGGGAGTACACATAGAAATACTTATCAGCAGTATTAGGCCTTCTTGCAGTGGCTGGCATGGACCCATGTCGATCTCCCCTCAAGTTTGACGGAGGTTGGAGTGGTCAGCTGGACAGTCAAAGGCCCTTCGAATCGTGGCTCAAGGGTCTTTCTCACGTGCTTCTTTAGGTAGACCCGGTCACCAGGCTTTAGAGAGTGGGTTCCTGGAACGGCATCAGGATCAGGTAGAGAAGAGTAGACCCTTTGGTGGGTTTCAGTTAGTCTCTTCTGCAGGGAAACAACATAAGACGTTAGGCTATCACATTGCAGGTGTAACTCCTGCGGGAAGTAGCATCCTAATCTGGGTGCACTACCAAAGAGTATTTCAAAGGGTGAGAGCCTGTACTTTCCCTGTGGGGTAGTCCTTATAGAGTAAAGAGCTATGGGGAGACATTCTGTCCATGGTCTACCAGTCTCCTCCACTGCCTTGGCTAATTTGAGCTTTAGCGTTCCATTTAACCTTTCCACTTTCCCTGATGACTGTGGGTGGTAAGGCGTGTGTAAGGCTGACTGAATGCCTAACAGGGCACAGGTGTTCTGGAAAACCTGTCCAGTGAAATGAGTACCTCGGTCTGACTCTATGACTTCAGGGAGTCCAAACCGAGGCACCAGCTCACAGGCCAATTTTTTTGCTGTAATTCGGGCCGTGGCTGAGCTGACAGGGTAGGCCTCTGGCCATCCTGAGAAGAGGTCTACACAGACAAGTACAAACTCGTAGATGCCATGTTTTGGCAACTGTATATAGTCTATTTGTACTCTTTAAAATGGGGCAAACATCTTTGGCATGTGTCTTTGCGGGGTTTTTGTTAGCTGGCCTGGATTATGCTGTTGACAGATGTGACCAGCTTTTATTCTCTGGGAGGCGTATTGTCTGAAGCCGGGGGCTACCCAATAAGGCTGCATCTGGTTCATGATTGAGTTTGTGCTACTGTGTGTGGGGTAGTGGAGTACTTGGAAAATGGCAGGGAACCAACTGCGTGGCAGGACGGAAAGTCCGTTTAGGCGCCAAATCCCCTCCACCTTTTCTGCCCCCTTGGCCTGCCATCCGGCCTTTTCTTCCTCAGAGTCGTTTTCTTGTGTCTCAAAGAGGTTCTGCATTTCTTCCTCCGTCGTTGACACTGTTTCCGTCTCCTTCAAAGGGAGTAAGGCTGCTTGTTTTGCTGTTTGATCAGCCAAGCAATTTCCCCTTGCCTCGGGTGTTTGAGCCTTGGTGTGGGCAGCAACCTTTATGATTGCTAGCTGCTTTGGTATCAAGGCTACTTCCATTAGTTTCTTCACTGAGGCTCCATGCCTGATGGGATTTCCTGTTGCTGCGAGGAATCCTCTAGTCTGCCAGATAGTGCCAAAATCGTGCACAATGCCGTATGCATAGGCTGAGTCCGTGTAGATGTTCGCTGTTCGTTCTTCCAGAAACTCAATTGCCCAGATGAGAGCAAGAAGTTCTGCTTCTTGAGCAGATATACGTGGAGGTAGCGGTTGTTTGGCTAAGACTGCATATAGAGTCACTACTGCAAATCCGGTGTGGAACTTGCCTGCTTCATCAGCGTATCTGCTACCATCCACAAAAAGTTCAAAGTCTGGATTTGTAAGCGGTGTTGCCTGAATATTGTGCAGGGGCTTTGCCTCATGTTCAATGAGTTCCTGACAATCATGATCAAATGGTGCGCTGGTACGTTTGTCTCTCTCTTCTGTCCTCTCTTCTGTCCCCCCTTCTAAACTTGTGAAGATCAGCAGATCAGCAAGGTTTAGACTTGTAACTCGAGCAAATGAGATGTTTGGGGGTAGCAACAGCGTGCACTGAAGTCTGACTTGTTTTGCCATGGAGAGGTGTTTCAGCTGCACTTGATTGAGAACAGCATAGATGTCATGGCTGGTAAGGATGGTAGTCGGGAAATCGAGTGAGATTTCAGATGCTTTCTGCAGTATGTTTGAAACTGCTGTAACAGCACCGACACAGGTTGGTGCTGCTTTGGTGACGTTGTCAAGTTGAGAGGAGTAGTACCTGATTATGTGATGTTTGTCCGTCTTCTGGGTGAGTACTCCTACGGCAAATCCTTGAAGCTCTGCTACGAACAGATTATAGATGAGATCATAGTTTGGTAGTGCCAGAGCAGGTGCATCAATCACTAGTTCCTTGAGCTTTTGAAAGCGGTTGCATGAGTAGCGATGCATTAGGAATCCACTGTCTGCAGAATATTAGTCCTAAAAATCCTCTGAGCTGCTTGAGATTCCTAGGAATGCTTGCGTTCCTGATAACTTCTTGTCTGTCCGGGCTGAGGTGTTTTAGTCCCGCAGAAAGGCAATGACCCAGGAAAGTGACCCTTGTTTTGCAGAATGGTAATTTATCACTGCTTGCCTTGCAGCCTACTTCTGCCAGAAAGGTAAGAAGACTTATTGAAGCCGTTTTCCATTTTTCTTCACTGGGGCAGCACAGTAGTAAATCATCCATGTACTGAAGAAGGACACAGTGTTCAGGGGGCTCCCAGCTTTCAAGAACACTGCTCATAGCTTGAGTATATAGCGTAGGGGAATGCTGCATACCTTGGGGCAGGCGTGTCCATGTATATTGATTTTGCTTGTGCGTGAATGCAAAGAAATCTTGGCATGCTGGGTGCAGTGATACTGAGAAAAAAGCATTAGCAAGGTCTATGACTGTGCAATGGGTGGATGTAGCCGGCACCTGTGTGAGCAGTGTATGTGGATTTGGTACAACAGGGGTGAGGGGCTCCAGTATTGAGTTCACTGCCCTCAGATCGTGTACCATCCGGTACGTAACTGGGTCACCTTTGTTTACTTGTGTCTTCTTAACAGGAAACAGCGGAGTGTTGTAAGGAGACTTAGTAATTCTGAGGGCTCCCGACTTCAACAGTTTTTTTATTTGGTAATCCAGGGCAGCTTCCTGTTGAGCATTGAGAGGATATTGTCTCAGCTGCGGTGGTGTAATTCCAAGCTTGACTGAAACTTTTACGGGGGGCACGGGAAGTGTGCCGAGGTCAGTTTTTGATGTGGACCAGAGTTTTGCAGGAACTTGTAAAAGTATTGGATCCGTGTTTACTTCACGTGTAACATCAGATTTTGGTTGATCTTCAATCATCTAGAGGGTGCACAGGACTTCTTCTGGGATATCTTCTGGAATTTGCAGGATAGCAGATCCATCTTCATTGTAGACAATTTGAGCTTGCAGTCTTGATAGTAGATCTGCTCCCACTAGGGCATCTCCACCCAGGGGACACACTAAGAATTTAGACACTAAAGGTGGTGTCACACACAGCGACAACGACGTTGCTGCTACGTCACCATTTTCTGTGACGTTGCAGCGACGTCCCGTCGCTGTCGCTGTGTGTGACATCCAGCAACGAGCTGACCCCTGCTGTGAGGTCGCCGCTCGTTGCTGAATGTCCAGCTTCATTTTTTGGTTGTCGCTCTCCCGCTGTGACGCACAGATCGCTGTGTGTGACAGTGAGAGAGCGACGAAATGAAGCGAGCAGGGAGCAGGAGCCGGCATCTGGCAGCTGCGGTAAGCTGTAACCAAGGTAAACATCGGGTAACCAAGGTGGTTACCCGATATTTACCTTCGTTACCAGCCTCCGCCGCTCTCACGCTGCCAGCGCCGGCTCCTGCTCTCTGCACATGTAGCTGCAGTACACATTGTGTAATTAACCCGATGTGTACTGTAGCTAGGAGAGCAAGGAGCCAGCACTAAGCAGTGTGCGTGGCTCCCTGTTCTCTGCACATGTAGCTGCAGTACACATCGTGTAATTAACCCGATGTGTACTGTAGCTAGGAGAGCAGGGAGCCAGCGCTCAGTGTGCGCGGCTCCCTGCTCTCTGCACATGTTGCAGCACAGCGACGCGTGTCATTATGATCGCTGCTTCGGCTGCTGTGTTTGACAGCTAAGCAGCGATCATAACAGCGACTTACAAGGTCGCTGCTACGTCACAGAAAATGGTGACGTAACAGCGACGTCGTTGTCGCTGTCGTTTAGTGTGACCCCAGCTTTACATGTGTGGTCCCAGTTTCACCTTCAGTGGATGTATTATTGGGATTATCTGGGCTTGTCCATCAAATCCGTATACTACAATAGCTTCAGATGAGATGGATCCTTCAGGCACTAGGTTCCTGGGGAGTACGGAGCGTGAGGCTCCTGAGTCCACCAAAGCTCTTATTTCCTTGTTGCCAATGTGAAGGGGGACGTGTATAAATGGACCTCTGGCATCCCTATCCCGTGCTGCCGCAAGTCAGGCAGTCTTCTCCTCCAGATTCTCGGGTTGGTTTTGAGTGTCCCTCTTCTTCTTTCTACAGTCTCTGATCACATGTCCTCTGATTCCACAATAGTAGCAGGTCGGTGCCTTCCTTCTTGTACTGGCTGGCCGTCCACTGCTGCTATGACAACTTTCTTGTTGCTCCTTTTATCCTTTGCATCGGTTTCCAAGCCACTTGCTTTGCTGACTAGAAGATCTATGTCTTCCATGTTTCTCCATTCTGGGCAGCACGCTTTCAATCTTTCTGCCAGAGGTGCATGTATTCCATCCATGAAGGATCTTACCATCAGGCGACGTATTGCGGCTGCTTGTATGTCCAGCCCTTCATCTGCGAATGACTGCATCAATCTGTAGTAAAATGAGCTGACATTCTCCACCGGACCTTGATGCACTGGTCCCATTGTGCCCTTAGTTCTTTGCTCCTGGGCGCAGAAGAGATTGAGTCTTATCATGAAGTCTTGGCCCAATTCCACATTACGGGTATCGTCCGGAACATGTCCTGTCAGGTGGGTAGTGAGTTTGGCATACAGTTCGGGAGACATTTTAACTCTACACAAACCTTCCATGTCCAACCAAGTGCTTCTGTAGGAGACCTGTATTTGGTTCAGGTAACGTGAAAAACTGACTGGGTTTCTAGTCGGGTCTGGAGCATTTTGCAGGAAAGCCATCTGCTCGGCTGGAGTCCAGAGTACGTAGTCATCATATGTACAAGGAACTGCATCTCTGGGAGCATCTGGGTTTTGTGGATTAACAGGTGGTCTTATCAGGACTCTTCTTTCCACTACGGGATAAAGAGGCACTGGTGCTGTAGCTTGTAGCTTGTGCTGTGGGGCTCCACAGGCTAGGCATATTTCACTCCAGTCCGGATTTTGTTGGCCACAGTTTGTGCAGGTCCATTCCGGGGATCCTGCTATTTTTGGAGTTGTTCCAGGAGTAGCTGACAGGTACGGAGGAGGATGCTGATCCTTATTATCCTTCTTCCCAGCTTCTTCCCATGTGTCTGATTCTTCATGGTATATCCAACCTTGATCGTGGGCTGTTTTTGCCATGTCAGAAAGAGTTCTGACCAGTTTAGTCCATGATTTATCTGCTATCATTCCTGCTCTAGTAGCTCTTATTGTGTCCCATTTGTTGGGGTCCAATTGATCCTTCCCCTTCAATCCAAATGTCTTAAAAACTTCCTTGGCCTGACTGGCTGTTCTTTTGCCATGATAACACGTAATGAGATGTTGCAGGGTGCATCCAGCTCTTCTGTCTTTTGATATTCCTTGCCCCATTCTTCGTCTATCTTCTTCAGCTTTTAGACCCTTGAACGTCCTTTGGACTAAACCTACCTATCCTGGAAGTACTCAGAGACTAACTCCTTTTGTATTCCTACCTAAGGTGAGGTCTAGAACCACCTTTCCTGGAAGTACCCAAAGACTGACTCTTAATCTGTATTCCTACTGAAAGGTGGTGTCCTAACTGTTCAGAGGGGGCTGAGTTTGTTGAATGGCGCTGGGTTACCGTTCTTGTACCAAAGGTACACTCTATATCCGATGGCAATGGCAAACAGGGCTATTCCCACTAACACTAGGGCAGTGAATATCACATCCATTGGACAGAGCAGGTACACTATTCCCTTTCAACACTCACTGATGTATGGAATCTATAGTGACCAACAAAGACAACAGCACGCGACACATGGAGAGGCAGAGAAACACAGATAAACAAACAAACAAGGCACAGAAAACATCTGCTGGCAAGGCTCTCTCAGAGTTCAGTAGAAATCCGCCAATAACCCAGTATCTGCTCACAGTGTACTTCTTGCGCATTGAGGAGGGAATTGAACAGAGATGGGGAGCATAAAGAGAAGAATAAGGTTCAACTCTTACCTGGCCAGGTGTTTCTGGTCCCCACGTCTGGTCACCTCCTCCTCCGCTTGGCAAGACAGTTCACTGCGTCCTGGGATTAACACGGGTCCCTGCTTTTCGGGCGCCAGATAATGTTAGGTTGACCTAACGGTCACAGTGTGACGACATGGACTCTCATGGGTTAAAGTTTCTTAAAATTCAGCCAGACAGGATGATAGATTGTTTATAGACGGGGGATAAGTCCCTCATTGTTTTTACAAGACTCTTGTGGACTCATGTAATTGTGTTGGCCACTGAAAGCCAGACGTATTGTTTCTCCAGACTTTTCCAGTAATCATTGTAATGTAGTTGTGCATTGCTAATGTAATTACCTTTAGTAGCCATTGTCTAGTCGGTGACTTCCAGACTACATGTATACCCTCAGTCTTTCTGTAGACATCATTTGGATGAACATTGTCCATGAGATTCATCCAATGGGAGAGGCGATCTTGTCCAACCAATCGATGAGGACGCAGTGTATTCAAGTGGAAGGCTGTGGCTATAAAAGGGATTTCTTTAAGCCACCAGGTGGTTGTTGATGGATGCTGATGGATCCAGTCTAAGCTCTAAGGAGCTGACTAGAGGATCAGGATATCTTATGGCTTCAATCTAGGGACTCCAGTTCTGGTTGGAGACCATATCCACAGCCTAGGGATTTCGACTCCGGCTGCCAGGATTGTAACATCATACCAGGACTACCTAAGGAGGACACTCAGGTTGGGACAGTTCAGTCACCTGTTACAGACTTTGCAGACCTCAGACAGCTTCCTAAATCTGGCATTATTCCTTTCTCGGTGGGTGCCCGCCAAAAGCGGGGTGCTGCTGGATTGAAGTAAACAGCCCTGGAACCTCTGAGGCATGGACATTCTAAATCCCTGGTGAGCCAGCGGAAGGGTGAGACTCTGTTGCCTGTTACATTTGTGTGTTTTGCTGGTTATGTGTTATGTGCCGTTAATTGTTTGGGGATCCAATAAAGTCTAATATTGTGATTCCCTCACCCTGTGTTGTCTGAGTAGGGTTACGCCCACGGTTAAGGAGGCCGGCGTTCAGTTGGGATGAGCCCTGAGCCACGCTGTCTTTCTAAAGGCGGTTGGTTCAGCGGACAAGAGCACCCACTGAGCCCCGTGTCTCCACAATTGGTGGCAGCGGTGGGATACTACTCAGTCTGGTTTACCCAGGGGAGCTGCAGAGGACTGGTGTTTTTGGACACCGTCCAGGGCTCAACAACCAGGGAGGCACATAAGCATGCCTAGCAGGCCATAGGGGAGGCATTCAGGTTTCGGACGCTGCCATGTCCAACCCCACCAGCTCAGCCATGGGACAAGGACAAGAGAGGAGTTACGACCACTGCAGTAAATGGATGCTACAGGATCTGTGCCAGAGGCGAAAGATTATCTACTGAAACGCTGAGACTCGGTCGGACTTGATCCAGAAATTAGTCCGTTGGGATGCCCAGAATGATGCAGAGGACGATGAGGATCCCGCCGATATTGACCCAGAGGATTTAAACTATGTGCCGCATCATGGATCTAGTGACAATCGGGAATCAACTTTGTCCAAAATGGCCCAAGCCACAGCGTTGTTGGATGCATTGGGGCCTAGATCCTCAAGAGAAGAGAGGGCTTGGGTTCTGGAATATGTTTATGGGATTCCAGCTGCCATACTGCTAGCACCAGCCGCTCGAGAAGGATGGTCCCACTACCCAGCAGAAGCTGCACCAAAACAAACAGGCCGCATGCTTGGAGCCCGTCTGCCACTCCAACCAGTCAACATATGCCGAGATGAACCAACGAGACCTGAGGAATGCTACTCCCAAGAAACACCAATAGCTGAGGAAGTGGTTTATCCAGTCCACACCCTACGGCAGGTCGGACACCGTACACCAGCCAACCTCCATCCCCACATCCAGACGGTCAAGGTCGGTGATATACAGGCTCAGGGACTTCGAGACATTGGATCTTCCATCACTCTGGTAATCCCAGTTATTGTTTCCCCAGAAGACCATTTACCAGATTCCCAATTATCCATCTCCCTGGCTGAGGGCCAGCGCTCGGACATCCCTCTGGCATGTGTGCAGTTGGACCTAAGGACCGACCAGGGAGACGTCGAGGTGGAGCTTGTGAACAGCCTCCCCACACCTGGTATTTTGGGGACTAACCAGGAAGCGATCGATGTGGGACTTGTGAACAGTCTCCCCATACCTATCATTGTGGAAACTGACCAGAGCAAGGCTGATGTGGAGCTTATGGACACCGTCCCCACACCAGTTATTTTGGGAAATGACCAGGAAGAGGTTGATGTGAGACTTGTGAACAGCCTCCCTATACCTGTCATTGTGGAGACTGACCAGAGCAAGGATGATGTGGAGCTTATGAACAGCATCCCCACCCCTGTTATTTTGGGGTCTAACCAGGAAGAGGTCCATATGGAGTTTATGGACAGCCTCCCCACACCTGTTGTTTCGGGGACTAGCCAGGAGGAAGTTGAAGTGGGGTTCATAGAAAGCACCACCAAGACTGTTGTTTCGGATACCACCCAGAGGGAAGTGAAAGTGGGGCTTTTGGATTACCTGCTCACACCAGTCATTTTGGAGAATGACCTAGGACAAGGACTATCCAGCCAGTTTGTTACCGCCATCACCCGCAGCCAAGCCAAACACCATCCTTGTGTAGATGTTTCTACCAACCCATCCGAGGGGAACCCTCCTCCTCAATCTTCAGCCTCCTCCTCAGATGCAACGAATGTGAGTAAGCCTAACCACACTGTGACTATTGACTGGGGAAAGATTGATAGTAAGAAATGTATGCAAGCCCAACTCATGGACCCCACCTTAGTGCTTGTCCGCAATATGGCTGCTCAACTTGGGGGAGGTAATCAGGGGGAGGTGTATAAATGCGAGCCTCCGTTGCTGACCTCACCATTAAAAAGGACAATGCCGTCAAGAGGAGAAGGATGATCAGAAGCCTATCATGTCTGGCTAATATTAAGAAGGGGGAGGAATGTGACAACATCGACTCTCATGGGTTAAAGTTTCTTAAAATTCAGCCAGACAGGATGATAGATTGTTTATAGACGGGGGATAAGTCCCTCATTGTTTTTACAAGACTCTTGTGGACTCATGTAATTGTGTTGGCCACTGAAAGCCAGACGTATTGTTTCTCCAGACTTTTCCAGTAATCATTGTAATGTAGTTGTGTATTGCTAATGTAATTACCTTAGTAGCCATTGTCTAGTCGGTGACTTCCAGACTACATGTATACCCTCAGTCTTTCTGTAGACATCATTTGGATGAACATTGTCCATGCAGCTTGAGATTCATCCAATGGGAGAGGCGATCTTGTCCAACCAATCGATGAGGACGCAGTGTATTCAAGTGGAAGGCTGTGGCTATAAAAGGGATTTCTTTAAGCCACCAGGTGGTTGTTGATGGATGCTGATGGATCCAGTCTAAGCTCTAAGGAGCTGACTAGAGGATCAGGATATCTTATAGCTTCAATCTAGGGACTCCGGTTCCGGTTGGAGACCATATCCACAGCCTAGGGATTTCGACTCCGGCTGCCAGGATTGTTATGATCCGGAACCATGGAAGATCACCACAAATCATTGGCAAAAAGGTGACAAGAGCCTTGGCAACTAATCTGGCCGCCATCCCCTTACTAACCAACACAACTAGAAGTAGCCGAGGGGTGAACTAACATCCTGTGCACCGCGAACCCAGCCGGAGAACTAACTATCCTAAAGGTAGGAAAGATGAATAACTCTCTGCCTCAGAAAATAGACAAGAATAGCAAGCCCCCCACATTCAAAGACTGCGGTGATATAGGAAAAACACAATACACAGGTAGATGACAGGATTAGCAAAAGGTGAGGCCCCCACTGACTAAAATAGGAAAGGACAGGAAAGGGACTGATGGTAGCCAGAGAAAAACCCTGCAAAATACCAACTTCCTGATAGTACAAAAAGGCCCTCAGATCGCTCGATCTGAACTCCGTCCTATACCAGGTGCCCTTGTCATACCAATGAACAGAAAACAAGAATTATAACAAATTCAACAAGCCATAAACACATGGACCCAAAGGAGCTAAACTCCACACAGAACTGCAGGGAGTTCCTCAACAATCCACTGAGGGGGAAAATCCCTGGAAGGAAATAAACTGAAACCAACCACAACAAATGACAAACCCAGATAAGCAAAAGAACCAGGCAATAAATAAAGAGCAAGAACTTATCTGGAGTGGATGAAATGTAGAGCAGGATTAAGCAGGCTGGAGGTACAAAGAACAACTGACATCCGGCAACAGCCTGCAATCAGACCAGGACTTAAATAAGCAGAGAGTTAGGAAAGGAAACACCCACTGCACAACCCACCTGGTCTCTGTCCAAACCCTTCCTGGCCACCAGAGGGAGCCTCCCAGTAGCCAAGCCATAACTAGCATTCACAACACAGGATTGTAACATCATACCAGGACTACCTAAGGAGGACACTCAGGTTGGGACAGTTCAGTCACCTGTTACAGACTTTGCAGACCTCAGACAGCTTCCTAAATCTGGCATTATTCCTTTCTCGGTGGGTGCCCGCCAAAAGCGGGGTGCTGCTGGATTGGAGTAAATAGCCCTGGAACCTCTGAGGTATGGACATTCTAAATCCCTGGTGAGCCAGCGGAAGGGTGAGACTCTGTTGCCTGTTACATTTGTGTGTTTTGCTGGTTGTGTGTTATGTGCCGTTAATTGTTTGGGGATCCAATAAAGTCTAATATTGTGATTCCCTCATCCTGTGTTGTCTGAGTAGTGTTACGCCCACGGTTAAGGAGGCCGGCGTTCAGTTGGGATGAGCCCTGAGCCACGCTGTCTTTCTAAAGGCGGTTGGCTCAGCGAACAAGAGCACCCACTGAGCCCCGTGTCTCCACACACAGCTGTTGCCAGCGATGTCCGAATGCAGAGAGGGTACCGGTGCCCACCCCCCTCTACTATTCTGTCTCAATGAAAACAAGCAGACGCTGTTATACACATAAGACTGGAGATGTGTGGCTCCGAATAGAAAGTGTATTATTTTGTTTACATTACAAGGTTATACAAAGTTGATTAGGGCGTAACTATGCAACATACATATTCATTAATCTACATTCATTAAGGCGTGGGTTATATATTCCCAGCAAGAGAAATTAACATAATGAGTTATACTCCCATAACAATCTATAACGTTCTTCTTCTTCCATAACAAGATGTTTTTTAGTCGTCTCTAAGTCAAAACATTCTGCGTCCTTGAGGTTTGTCTCATAGTTTATTACGTAAATAAGTCTGGTTTGGTCTTGCAAGGAAGAATGAATTTCTATTATTTTTCTAAGTCAGTGAAAAAAGTTAACTCTTTCCTCACAAGAACAACAAGAAAATATTTAAACTTTTTTATTTACATAATTCTTCAAGTTTAGGAGTGAAATATACTGTAACGTGGGCACATTTTGTAATTGGGTTAACTTTCACTATTTTGCTCCATTCATACAAGAAATGGGTGGTAAATTTTGTGCGTCAGCGAGTGCACAGATCCGTACGCCATGTGTGGGCCCCTCTTCTTCCGTTAGAAACAAGAATACATCGAATCCTAATTCCAATGCCCTGTTAATCGAAAAACTGGGAAATTATTTGTTTTTGCACTTTCTTATTTTCCTACTTTTATTCCGGGAGCAATTACGTTTATTTTTCCGCTCACATTTCCGTATGAAGAATTTTTTTTTTATCATAAAGATAATGTGCTACTTTTAAGGTGGTGTCACACATAGCGACGCAGCAGCGATCACGACCAGCGATCTGACCTTATCAGGATCGCTGCTGCGTCGTTACATGGTCGCTGGTGAGCTGTCAAACAGGCAGATCTCACCAGCGACCAGTGACCAGCCCCCAGCCAGCAGAGACGCGTGCAAGTGTAACTAGTAAATATCGGGTAACCAAGGAAAGCACTTCTCTTGGTTACCCGATATTTACCTTAGTTACTAGCGTCCGCCGCTCTCACGCTGCCAGTGCCGGCTCCCTGTTCCCTGCACTCCTAGCCAGAATACACATCGGGTTACATACCCGATGTGTACTCCAGCTACGTGTTACAGTTTACCACAGGCTGCCAGAAGCCGGCTCCCTGCTCGCTTCAGTTCGTCGCTCTCTCGCTGTCACACACAGCGATGTGTGCTTCACAGCGGGAGAGCAATGTCCAAAAAATGAAGCAGGACATTCAGCAACGACCAGCGACCTCACAGCAGGGGCAAGGTCGTTGCTGGATGTCACACTCAGCGACGGAACGTCGCTGCTACGTCACAGAAAATGGTGACTTAGCAGTGACGTTGTCGTCGTCGCTATGTGTGACACCACCTTTACAGTTGTACTATTTACAAGGAACATTTCATGAAATTTTTTTTACTACCCAAATGATATCTCACCTCCTTTATCTCCATTAATTTTCCATATGGGCTCATCTCCTTCCCATTCAGGTCCTTATTGGATCCTCTCAGTGATTTTATTCTGTTTCAGAAAATTTTTTAACAAGGATGGATATGGACAGGGACAAGATGGCGGAGAGGATATTACACCTCACCCTAGAGATCCTCTTCCGGCTTACTGGAGAGGTGAGAGATTCTGATGACGTCACATTACATCATTGTTATCTATGGGAATAACAGATGGACAGAACTGGAGAGTGAGGACTCTGGAAATGTCTGGAGTGAGATTTATTACTGTGTCTCTCCATAACCAGGATTACACAGTAGTGAAGAAGACCTCTAGTGAGCGCTGTCAGGCCCCTGTGTCTGAGGGATGGGGAAGACCCCTGAGCCCAATCACGGGCCCTCCACCTCACCCCCCGATACATGAGGACATCAATGACCAGAAGATCTTAGAACTCACCTACAAGATGATTGAGCTGCTGACTGGAGAGGTGACACTGCTGGGAATGCTGGGACATTATACAGTAACGCTATGAAGGGATCGGGGGGTGACGGTATCATTGTATATAGATAATATAGAGACTATAGCACACTTATAGAAAAATGGAGAAAGTTCTTAGTGGTTTTTCAATGCATTTTAATGGTGCCAATACAGAAAAAGTTCCAAAGTATCAGTCCTAACATTTCGACCTGTGATAGGTCTTCCTCAAAAGATTTTATCTGTGTGTATATAAAAAAAAATCAACAATAAGTGTACAAACAATAATGTGTCAATACAAAAACATGCAAGTCATATATGTACAGAAACGACATATCAATACATCACCAAGTATGTAGTTTAAAGCATCTTAAATATTTCCACCATATCATATAAAACAAGCATAGTTCAAAACAAGATCACACATATATGAAATAAACATAGTAGCAAAAAAAAATATAATAAGGGAGAAAAGGAAAGAAAGGAAAAAGGCATCAAGCACATACCTAATAGAACAACCTTAAGTTGTAAATTGACATGGACAAATGTGTCTGATTATGAATCAAACGTCTATAATCATGGAACCTAACGGAAATTAGTTTTTTGATGTTTTCAAGGTTGTGAGCCGAGCTGCGTGCGTCAGAGTCTTATATAGACTCTGTGCCTCATCCAAGATGGAGGACACCAGAGCCAATCCGCTGCCTGAACGACAGCAATGACGTTACGCTGGCCTATCACCGAGGAAAGCGTCACAAGCACATGACCAGCGACCCATCGGCTTAGAAGATGTCAGAGACATGTGACCTCGTGTCAGCGATGATGTCACCCGCACATGTGCAATGGCTCCAAGATAGGACTTAGTCTCCAGCGCTCGCACATGTGCAGTAGCAAGAAATCCGAACATAGTCTCCAGTGCCACAGCAAAGGAGAAGGAGACACGCAGATACCCAGAAACGGGAACCGTAACAGTACCTCCCCCTCAAGGGCCCCCCTTGCAGCAGCGCAGGTAATCGGCAACTAAGTCAGGAGCATGGACAGCCTCCTCAGGCTCCCAACAGCGATGTTCCGGACCATAGCCCTCCCAATCTATCAAGAAGAACCTGCGCCCTCGAACCATCTTAGAACCAACTATGGCTCGTACCTCATAGCTAGAGCGAGAGGAATCAGAGGAAGGAGAGTGCACTTCACGAGCGTGAGGTAAAATAGCCGACTTTAACAGTGAAACATGGAATTTGTCATGGATCCTAAGATGGACGGGTATCTTCAATTGGTAGACTACAGGATTTACCTGTCGAAGGACCTCAAAGGACCCAGGAAGCGAGGAACAAATTTGACAGAGCTCACTCTAAGTTTCACGTGTTTTGCAGAGAGCCATACAAAGTCCCCAGGAGAAAAGACAGGAGCCGGGCGATGAAACCGATCGGACACCGTCTTCATACGATCCTTAGCTGCTTGGATCGACTCTTGAGTCCGATCCCAGACCTCTCTGGCATTAGTTGCCCAGTCGGCCACAAGAGGAGGAGGTGCAGCAGCGGGAAACGGTACTGGTACCCTAGGGTGTTGCCCATTATTGAGTACGAACGGTGTCTGCCCAGTGGCCTCAGCCAGAGAATTGTTAAGGGCAAATTCTGCCCAGGGTAGGAGGAAGGACCAGTTATCGTGGTTCTCAGCAACAAAGTGTCGAAGGTATATAATCATGGATTGATTGGTACGCTCAACCAAACCATTGGTCTCCGGATGGTATGCCACTGGCCTATCACCGAGCAAAGCGTCACAAGCACATGACCAGCGACCAATCGGTTTAGAAGATGTCAGAGACATGTGACCTCGTGTCAGCGATGATGTCATCCGCACATGTGCAATGGGTCCAAGATAGGACTTAGGGGTACTTTGCATGCTGCAACATCGCAAGCCGATGCTGCGATGCCGAGCGCGATAGTCCTCGCCCCCGTCGCAGATGCGATATCATGGTGATAGCTGGCGTAGCGAACATTATCGCTACGGCAGCTTCACATGCACTCACCTGTCTTGCGACGTCGCTCTGGCCGCCGATTCGCCTCCTTATTAAGAGGGTGGGTCATGCAGCGTCATAGCAACGTCACACGGCAGGCGGCCAATAGGAGCGGAGGGGCGGAGATGAGTAGGATGTAAACATCCCGCCCACCTCCTTCCTTCCGCATAGCTGGCGTGAGCCGTGGTGACGCAGGTAGGAGATGTTCCTCGCTCCTGTGGCTTCACACACAGCAATGTGTGCTGCCGCAGGAACGAGGAACAACATCGTAGCATCGGTCATTTCCAAATTATGGAAATGACCGACGCTATACCGATGATACGATTACGACGCTTTTGCACTCGTTAATCTATCAAAAAGGCTTTACACACTACGATATCGCCTGCGACGCCGGATGTGCGTCACTTTCAATTTTACCCCACCGACATCACACCTGCGATATCGTAGTGTGCAAAGCCCGCCTTAGTCTCCAGCGCTCGCACATGTGCAGTAGCAAGAAATCCGAACATAGTCTCCAGTGCCACAGCAAAGGGGAAGGAGACACGCAGATACCCAGAAACGGGAACCGTAACAAGAGTCATGTAAAGAGAGCAGCCAGCCAATGTCACAATCAAGAAGCATATCAATTACCAGTTATTTTCCCAGCTACTGATACATGTATAAAATCAACAAACTTGCTGTAATTTCAAAACAGATACTTATACGTATAATCAGACATACAGAAATTATAATGATGTTCAAGATGCTAAAACTAAAGGTCCAGTCACACTAAGCAACTTACCAGCGATCCCAACAACGATAGGGATCGCTGGTAAGTTGCTAGGAGGTTGCTGGTGAGCTGTCACACTGCGACGCTCCAGCGATCCCACCAGCAACCTGACCTGGCAGGGATCGCTGGAGCGTGGCTACACGAGTTGCTGGTGAGCTCACCAGCAACCAGTGACCAGCCCCCAGTCTCCTAGTTACAGCACACATCAGGTTAATTAACCCGATGTGTGCTGCAGCTAAATGTGCACAGAGCAGGGAGCAGCGCACACTGAGCGCTGGCTCCTTGCTCTCCTAGTTACAGCACACATCGGGTTAATTGCCTGATGTGTGCTGCAGCTATCTGTGCACAGAGCAGGAGCCGGCACTGACAGTGAGAGCGGAGGAGGCTGGTATCAAAGGTAAATATCGGGTAACCAAGGACAGGGCTTCTTGGTTACCCGATGTTTACATTAGTTACCAGCCTCCGCAGAAGCCGGCTCCTGCTCACTGCACATTAGTTGTTGCTGTCTCGCTGTCACACACAGCGATCTGTGCTTCACAGCGGGACAGCAACAACTAAAAAATGGCCCAGGACATTCAGCAACAACCAACGACCTCACAGCAGGGGCCAGGTTGTTGCTGGATGTCACACACAGCAACATCGCTAGCAACGTCACAAAAGTTGTTCGTTACCAGCGATGTTGCTAGCGATGTTGCTTAGTGTGACACATTCCTAAGAATGGTAATCCCTAAGGTAGAGATTACCGCATGTAAAGTGGGGAAGAACAAGCAAGACAGTTTCTCTACCTCTTGGTTAAACTTGCAATTAGAACTCATCAAGATTATGATATTCCGTATTATCGGTATTTATGTGATTAGAAGCAAGTATCAAGAGCATAAAGTGTGTAAGGGTATAAGAGAAAGATAAGGCATAGAATAGGTAGTAAGAAGAAAGTAGGAAGGAGGGAGGAGGGAGGGGGGGTGGGAAGAAGATACCTCTGAGATCTACTTTATTAAAACAGTTTGTGAAAGTCTGGTGAATCCCTAAACATTATCCATTCGTTCCAGGTCTTATAAAATTTGTCTCTAGTGTCGGCGGTGAGCTTCTCCATCCTACAAATAGTTGCCATCTCCATGTACCACTCAGAAATAGGAAGAGTTGTGGGAGTTTTCCAGTATCTGGTAATGATGGAGCGCGCCGCCGCCAGGCAGAAACGTAGAATGTCTCGCTTGTGGTATGTAATTGAGTGAGGCAGGACGGAGAGGAGAGTTATTTTGGGACAGTTCTCTACTGTTTTCCCAGTCATGAGCTGGTAATTCGTGAGCACTTTCTGCCAGAACTGCTGTATTCCGTCACACTCCCACCAAATGTGCGTCATTGTACCAACCTCCCGTTCACATCTCCAACACAACGCCGACACCGAAGGGAATATTGAATGAAGCTTAGATGAAAATTGGTACCATCTCGTTAAAATTTTAAAATTTTTCTCCTGTGCGGAGCATGTAGCTGACAATTTAAGTGTAAATAAAAAGCATTTTTCCCATTCAGCCGATGAGATATGTTGTTTCAACTCACTTTCCCAAGCCAACTGGTAGCCTCGTTTGCCCGAGGTCCCAACTCCATTAAGAATGCTGTACAGTTGGGAAACCGGGTGTTCAGGCTGGTTCTCTCTCACAAACAATTCTTCAAAGGCATTACAGGTGTCTTGAACTCGGCCATTGGACCCCTGCGCGGAGATAAGGGCCTGCAGCTGGAAAAACTCCAACCATTTCACTTCCCTGCCCGGGTGCTGAGCTTGGAGTAATTGAAAGGTAGGTAACTTACCATCGATCAGAATGTTCCACAATCGGATGTCCTCCTCTGCCCTCCAGCCGAAAAAGCCTCTTTGTTTATATCCTGGGCGGAACGATGGTGTGGAGAATAAAGGTGTAAGGGGACCGATGTGTTGTGAAGGAGATATCTTATTGGATATTGTGTGCCAAACCCTAAAGGGTACTTTACACACTGCAACATCGCTAGCGATCTCATTAGCGATGTGAAATTCTAGATCGCAAGTGCGCTCTTTCGGGATCGCACATAGGTCATTTAACGCATGTGCGATCCAGAAAGATCGCACTTGCGATCTAGAATTTCACATCGCTAATGAGATCGCTAGCGATGTCGCAGTGTGTAAAGTACCCTTAAGAGTATCTTTGGTGAAGTCTGAGTATGGCCCCACTTCCGGAAGGTCGGTGATGGACAGCCAAGGGAGGTGTCTAAGTGGTATCTCCAATCCCTCCTGCTCCACCTGTATCCACTGCTTAGAGTCCTTGTTAAAATGCCAGTCCACTAGGCGGGATAGGGCTGCAGCATGCATGTAACCCCTAAAATTGGGGAGACCAGCTTCACCACATGCCTTAGAAAGGGTCAGGGTGCGGAGGTTAATCCTAGGCTTCAGCCTACCCCACACAAATCGAATGGTGACAGATTGAAGATCACGGAAGAAACTGGTGGGAGGGGAGATGGGGATAGTCTGAAAACAATATAGGAAACATGGCAGGATGTCCATTTTTGTAACATTCATCCTGCCCATCCATGATATTTTTAGCCCCCCATAAGACTTGAAGTTTTTGATTGTACTCTCCAGCAGTGGTAGGTAGTTGAGCGTGTAGAGCTTGGAGACATCCGCCGGTATATTGATGCCCAAGTATTTAATGGCTGAAGATCGCCATTTAAATGGGAAGTTGGTCATTGCCCTTATAACGTCATCTTGTGGCAGGGAGATATTTAATGCTTTGGATTTTGTAAGATTAACCTTGAAGTTACTAAGGAGGCTGAATCTTTCAAACTCTTTCATTATGGCTGGGCACGAAATATGGGGTTTGGAAATATATAGTAGCAAATCGTCAGCGTATAATGCAATTTTATGGTGTTTTTCACCAACTTGGAGCCCTTTAATGTCTGCATTACCTCTCAGTGCGTTGGCTAAGTGTTCCATGACCACTACGTATAAGAGAGGGGATAAGGGGCAACCTTGTCTGGTCCCATTTCACACCGCGATGGGAGAGGATAGTGTTCCGTTAATCCTTACTCTGGCTGATGGGTTATCATACAGCGCGTTAATCTTCTGTAAGAACCGGGGTCCCAAACCTAATTGCTTCAAAGCTGCCTTTAGAAAGCCCCAATGGACCCTATCGAAGGCCTTCTCAGCGTCGATGCTCAGAAGGCCCATTGGGATGAATCCTTTCTTAGCCCTGGCAATGAGGGATAAAGTTTTGATTGTGTTATCTCTTGCCTCACGGCCTTTAACAAAACTTACCTGGTCCGAGTTGATAACAGAGGGCAAAAAAGGGGCCAGTCTGTCAGCTAATATCTTGGAATAAAGCTTAAGATCTATGTTCAATAAAGATATAGGTCTGTAATTCGGGGCTAGTGATGGATCTTTCCCCGGCTTAGGGATCACACTAATATGAGCCTCTAAAGATTGTGGTGCTAGCCGTGTCTCTTCATCGATTGAATTAAACGTTTTGGTCATGATTGGGGCCAATTGGTCTTTGAATATTTTATAAAAGGCCGGGGTAAACCCATCTGGGCCTGGGGACTTCCCAAAAGGGGTATTTTGTATTGCATTACAAATTTCTGATTCTAGTATATCTCCCTCTAAGGCCTCGGCAACGAGAGTATCTAAGGGGGGTAAGGCCGTCTCCTGAATATATCTCTCAATTTTCCCTGCTAAAATCTCATGTTGTAAGTCCGAGTACTGCCCTTTGATGTTATAGAGGTCTTCATAATACGACCGAAAAACTTCCAATATTTCTGTCCGGTCGTGGGATTTTTTGTTGCCTCCAGCAGTAATACATGGGATGTAAGAAGTGCTGGACCGTGGGTGTAGTAGTCGCGCCAGGGGGCGACCGCATTTGTTAGAAGATGTGTAAAAATAGCCTTGGAGTCTCTCTCTATGCCGGGAATATTTCTGATCTAGCAGGTCTCTAAGAGTTGTCCGTTTAAGGACTAATTCGGCCAGAACCATGGAGGTACGTGTTAATTTGTGCAGATTTTCAAGCTCGTGGATCTGTGTTAACAACTCCCCCACCTCTTTCGCCTTATATTTTTTGATCCTGGAGCCATGTTTGATCAGTACACCACATAGGACACACTTCAGTGCTTCCCATTGGGTAGGCAGAGAAGTCGTGTCAGAACTGTGTATCTGCGTAAAGGAGTCAATTGAGGCTTTCAACTCCTCTAGGCAAAGATTATCCTTAAGTAGGTTGTTGTTTAGCCGTCAGGTCCACGAGCTTTGGGGAAAGGATGGAACCTGTAGGGATAAATAAACTGAGGCATGGTCGGACCAGAGGATTTCCCCTATTTCAGCACTTGGGTTCCAATCCAGGGCCCCATGGCTTACCAAGAAAAAAATCTATCCTACTGTATGTATTGTGAGGTGGGGAATAGTATGTATAGTCTCTACCTTGAGGGTTCAAAATTCTCCACACATCGATCAGCCGGAGGGCGTGAAGGGTCCGATTTAAGGTATGTAATTCTCTGATGCGAGTGGTGTTTCGTCCAGATGATGAGTCCAAGGCTGAGTTCATTGTAAAATTGAAGTCACCTCCAATTACCAGCGTCCCCTCTGCGAAGTCAGAGAGTAGTGCCAAAAGGGTTCTGCAATAAGAAATTTGATTAGTGTTGGGAAGGTACCAATTTGCCAATGTGAAAAGCGAGTTTTCTATTTTTAGCTTAAGGAAAATATATCGACCCTGTTCATCAATGCTTGAGTCAACTATAGTATGTACCAGTTGTTTATGGAGTGCAATCGAGACCCCTTTGGATCTAGATTCCGGGTTAGTGCTATGGAACCACACCGGAAAAAATCTGTCCCGAAATGTGGGTACATGATCCTTCTTAAAGTGTGTTTCCTGGACCATAAGGACATGAACTTTTTTCTTATGCATAGAGTACAAGACCTGTGAACGCTTTTGAGGGGTGTTAAAGCCTCGAAAGTTAATCGAGCAACAATTAAGTGTAGTCATGTTGCTCTAGGGACCTCAGAGGTCGGAGGGGGGGAAACAGACAATAGGGAGGGTGCGGGAAAAACACTAGGAAACGAGTAGGGGGAAAGATCTAGTGGGTTAGGTTCAGATAAATAGGTTAGGACAAGCAGAACAGGGGAAGAGAGAGAAGAAGAAAGAAAGAATAGAGAGGGAGGAGGGGAATAGAAAGGAAAGAGAAACAAGGGGAGGGGAAAAAGAGTGACGTATTGGTAGATCTACAGATGTGTATCTAAGTACGGCACTCAATAAGTGAGCCGATGGGAGGGGAAGGAAAGGATGTTAAAGGTGTGGAGATGTAAAATATATATAAGGTGTTAAAATATATATGTAACGAAGGGGATCACTAATATCTACTACTGCCTGCAGCGAGCAGAGACACAAAGGGGGGACGGTCTTTCCACTAGGGACCTATTCCCTGCCTGACCGGCCCCAAGACCAAATGCTGAACATGGTAGACTCTTGTCGGGTCGTGTAAAGATATTAACAGCCAAAAATCTAATCAAAATCCTAAGCATAAACCAATAACCAAATATCCTGCAAGAATAATGCCTATATATATGTATGATAACAGATTACAAAAACCAATAGAACGTGTATGGTTCCTGGAAATACTGCCTTCATATTGGTGGTCAGTCGCTCAATGTAGGCGATATGAAGATTGTTCCAAGAGTCCTTCTTCGGGTCTTATTGTAGGGGAAGTTCCTCAAAAAAGAACGGGTTTCCAAATAGTACATTTCATTTCAACTCTGTGGTGTAGATGAAGTATTAGACCTTCTGATTCCCCCCCTGCGGGGGGCATCTCTGCTCCTCTGGTCACGGGCTTGTTGCGGGAACGGAGGTATCAGGTCAGATGAATTTTCAGCTCTTCTATGTACACAGGGCCAGTCTGCTGGAGAAATGTGAACCATTGGAATTCGTAGGGCCGAGCAGAATTCTGGGAGGTCGTGTAGGGTGCGGAGCAATCGCAGGGAGCCTGCCTGGCGTACCTGTAGTCTGAAGGGGAATCCCCATGAGTAAAGAAGGTTTTCTTGCTTCAAAATATCAAGAAGAGGTTTTAGTACTCTCCTTTTTTTTGTAGAGTATGACGAGAAAGGTCTTGTAGAAGCAGAATAGGAGTGTCTCTGAGTATAATTTGCCCCATCTGGCGTGCTTTAATTAGGATATCCTCTTTTTTCTTGTATTTGTGAACTTTGCATATGACATCTCGTGGGTTAGCACCTTGTAGTGGCCTTGGGCCCAATGCTCTGTGAGCTCTGTCCAATTCCAATTTAGCATCTGGAGGGAGGCCTAGTATCGAATTAAACAAATGGCGCAATGTTCTGTCGAGTTCCTGTGGACCCACAGATTCAGGGATTCCCCTAATTCTGATATTGTTACTCCTTCCTCTATTTTCTAAATCGTCAAGTAAATCCGTCAGATGTTCAATTTGGGAGGCCTGTTCAGTTAGAGCTTGATCCTGTGTGGCAATTAGTTGTGAAACCGTTTCTGTGCGGTATTCGGATTTCTCTATTCTTTCTGTCAGTTGTTGCATTTTTCCTCTTATCGCAGATGATTCTGCCTTGTAAGTGGCCTCCATTCTTGTAATATAATTCTCCATCTCCTCCCTGGTAGGGATGGTCCGTATCCGTGCCTTTAAATCATCCCATACACAATCTTCTTGTTGTGAGCCACCTTGTGACACCTCTCCTGTTAAACTGGAGGCAGGGGTCCTGAGTATAGGAGGGAGCAGTCCTCTTTCGGGGGAGGATGGCAGAGACATTGTGTGTGCTATATTGTTTGCTTGCCGAGGTGGTATCCATATCAATATCAATATCAGGGGCTGGAGGGTATTCCTCATTATTCCTCTGCTGTATATTATTGTGTGTATTAACTTCAGGAGGGCAACAGTGTCTCTCATCAACTGAGCTGTGTGGAATGGCCACAGCTCCTGATACCAGCCATCCTGTGCTTCTCTGCAGGCCCAAGGATATGTGCAGGGGAGCTACCTGTGGCAGACTGGCTGTATTAACCCCTATTGTTCCTGATCCCGGAGGTCTGCTGCCTGTGTCTTCCCCCCCCCCCTTGCTGGATTCTTGTTGCAGTCTCCCTACCTCCTGCTGTGTCAGGCCATGTGGCTCCATCTCCTCCTGCATCCCCGCTGCCCTCTTGCCTGAGATATCAGCATGGGGTCCAGTCTGGAGCGTTTTCTCTTTGCTCAGCTTCTGCTCCTGCTCTGTGCTGATTTCTGGCACCACCTCTGTGTGTTCAGTGTTATGAGCCCTGGTGTCCAGCTCTGTTCCTGCTGTGTCCTGCCACGCTGGGAGAGCTGCATGAGAGGCCATCGCCGCCATCTTAAGGTGAGTCTGCTGATGTCCTGGGCCCGACGAGCTCCTTAGAAAACGTGTAATTCCGGTGGTAGAGGGTGTCGATAGGTCTGGAACCGTTCCACGTTTGTTCCCCCTCCGTCTGGCCGACATTGGGGGGTTTTCTGGCTGTATGCTGAAAATTAGAATGGTCCTGGGGCCGGCTTCAGCGCGGGAGCTGTCCCACGTCTGCTCTACTCCATGGCCAGGCCACGGCCCCCAAAGATTGTGTATTCTATGGATAGAGACTGTAGATGCTGTTGAACGGCAGGAAAGAGATGCGATGGGTGATATCTATATACCTAAGTGCAATATTTTACTTCATTCCACCCTGACGGTAAATATAATAAAGTTGAGTAGACAAATATATTCCTACACTTCCCTCATATGATACTTTGTCGGGTCACCAATACCGACAACAAAGGGATTGTAGAGGGAAGTGTCACACAATAATATCAGTATGTGTGTATGTATGTGTATATATATATATATATATATATATATATATATATATATATATATATATATATATATGTATGTATAATGATGCCTGCATCATTTAATTAACAGAGGTACCAAAACTTCAGACACTTCATAGTGACCATCAGATACCATCTTCAAACAGATGCAGATATTCTGACTGTAATTATTACACATGGATGGGCCTGTCAGGTTTAAATATTTGGCAGGGACACATCGGGGGAACTATTTATTTTCTCTCTACTATAAGACTGCTCTCTCTCTGAGTCTCTGCTCGACCCTCTCTGTCTGCATTACATAGTAACATAGTTTGTAAGGCGGAAGAAAGACATTATGTCCATCTAGTTCAGCCTATTTTTAGTGCAGCTGTTCTGCAGTGTTGAACCAGGGGAAGATAAAACCCAAGAGTAGGAGCCAATTTTCCTCATAGGGAAAAATATTCTTTCCCGACTACTAATCTAGGTCAACTATACCTGTAATATTATTTATAACCTTCTATACTGTTGCTTTCAAAAAAAGCATCCATTCCTCTCTTAAATTCATTCAGTGAGTTGGCCATCACCACTTCCCCAGGAAGAGCGTTCCAGAGCCTCACTACTCTTACAGTGAAGAACCCTCTTCTATGCTAATGTAGAAAATGTCTTTCCTCCAATCGAACAGAATGCCCCCTTGTTCTTGTCACAGTCCTTGGTACAAACAGATCATGGGAGAGATCTCTATATTGCCCTCTGATATACTTGTACATATTTATTAGGTCTCCCCTAAGTCTTCTCTTTTCTAGAATAAATAGACCTAATTTTGAAAACCTTTCTGGGTATTGTAATGCACCCACTCCACTTATTATTTTAGTTGCCCGCCTCTGAACCCTTTCAAGTTCAGTAATGTCTTTCTTGAGCACCGGCGCCCAAAATTGTACACAATACTCCAAGTGTGGTCTGACGAGTGATTTGTACAGAGGGAGAATGATGTTTTCATCTCATGCCCCCAGACCTCTTCTAATGCATCCCATCACCCTATTTCCTTTGGTGGCAGCTGCCTGACACTGGGCACTCCATTACACTCCTCTTTCTCTCCTACCCCTGCTGCTCTAATCTCTCTCCCTAGATACATATATCTCTCACTCTTTCTTTCCCTCTCTCTATATCTCTCTCTTGCTACCTATTCTGCAGTTGTCCCATCATCAGGAGCAGCTGATGCCAGTCCTGGAGACTAAGGGTACCATCATACTTTAGCGTTGCTCCAGCGATTCCACCAGCGATCTGACCTGGTCAGGATAGCTGGTGCGTCGCTACATGGTCGCTGGTGAGCTATCAATCAGGCAGATCTCACCAGCGACCAGTGACCAGCCCCCAGCCAGCAGCGACGCGTTGAAGCGATGCTGCGCTTGGTAACTAACGTAAATATTGGGTAACCAAGCACTTGGTTACCCGATATTTACCTTGGTTACCAGCGCACACCGCTTAGCGCTGGCTCCCTGCACTCCTAGCCAGAGTACACATCGGGTTAATAAGCAAACCGCTTTGCTTATTTATCCGATGTGTACTCCGGCTACGTGTGCAGGGAGCCGGCACTGACAGCGTGAGAGCGGCGGACGCTAGTAACCAAGGTAAATATCGGGTAACCAAGGAAAGGGCTTCCCTTAGTTACCCGATATTTACCTTGGTTACAGCTTACCGGCGGCTGCCAGACGCCAGCTCCCTACTCCCTGCACATTCAGATCGTTGCTCTCTCGCTGTCAAACACAGCGATGTGTGCTTCACAGCGGGAGAGAAACGTCCAAACAATGAACCAGCACTGTGTGTAACGAGCAGCGATCTCACAGCAGGGGCCAGATCGCTGCTCAGTGTCATACACAGCGAGATCGCTAATGAGGTCACTGGTGCGTCACAAAAAACATGACTCAGCAGCGATCTCGCTATTGATCTCGCTATGTGAGAAGTACCCCTAAGTATCATTAACATTTGCTTTGCTTCCCTCCAGATTGCATTGCGGTATTAACCCCTTTATCTCCATAGGGATAGTTAGTGATAGGAATTCGGGTGGACATTCCTGTATGTGTGACGTGGGTGGGAATTTATAGAATATTGTGGGGTTTGTGTTATTTGATATTGTGCTTTTTGTGGCGGTACTGAGTAGCAATATAGATATACTATAGACTTTTGAGTGTGTTTAATAAATATTGTTTATTAGTACACGGTTTCATCTGTTAGTCGCTGAGGGTATATATAATGTTATATAGCAAAAGAATAGATAACATTAAGTGCGTTTTTATGTTAAGTCATATATTAATTATTGTTAGTCAAATCTGATAATTATAATTAATATCAGGTGTATCAGCTCATATTACATTATTAGCAAGACTGCTTATTGGCAATAATAATTAATATCGGCGCTAGCCCTACAACACAAAACAAGGTGTGATTTCTGAATAAAACATTTTCCACATTCTGAACATGAAAATGGCTTGTCCCCAGTGTGAAATCTTTGATGCCAAACAAGCTCTCATTTCCGAATAAAACATTTCCCACACTATGAACATGAAAATGGCTTCTCCCCTGTGTGAATTTTCTGATGCGAAACAAGCTGTGATTTCCGAATAAAACATTTCCCACACTCTGAACATGAAAATGGCTTCTCCCCTGTGTGAATTGTCTGATGCGAAACAAGGTTTGATTTCAAAATAAAACATTTCCCACACTCTGCACATGAAAATGGATTCTCCCCTGTGTGAATTTTCTGATGTTTAACAAGGTCTGATTTCTGAATAAAACATTTTCCACATTCTGAACATGAAAATGGCTTGTCCCCAGTGTGAATTTTCTGATGCGAAACAAGCTGTGATTTCCGAATAAAACATTTCCCACACTCTGAACATGAAAATGGCTTCTCCCCTGTGTGAATTTTCTGATGCGAAACAAGGTTTGATTTCAATATAAAACATTTCCCACACTCTGCACATGAAAATGGCTTCTCCCCTGTGTGAATTTTCTGATGTTTAACAAGCTCTGATTTCTGAATAAAACATTTTCCACATTCTGAACATGAAAATGGCTGGTCCCCGGTGTGAAATCTTTGATGCCAAACAAGTTCTGATTTCCGAATAAAACATTTCCCACACTCTGAACATGAAAATGGCTTCTCCCCTGTGTGAATTTTCTGATGCAGAACAAGTTTTGATTTCCAAATAAAACATTTCCCACACTCTGAACATGAAAATGGCTTCTCCCCGGTGTGAAATCTTTGATGCCCAACAAGTTCTGATTTCCGAATAAAACATTTCCCACACTCTGAACATGAAAATGGCTTCTCCCCTGTGTGAATTTTCTGATGCCTAACAAGGACTGATTTCTCACTAAAACATTTTCCACACTCTGAACATGAAAATGGCTTCTCCCCGGTGTGAAATCTTTGATGCCCAACAAGTTCTGATTTCCGAATAAAACATTTCCCACATTCTGAACATGAAAATGGCTTCTCCCCTGTGTGAATTTTCTGATGCGAAACAAGGTTTGATTTCCGAATAAAACATTTCCCACACTCTGAACATGAAAATGGCTTCTCCCCTGTGTGAATTTTCTGATGCCTAATAAGGACTGATTGCTCACTAAAACATTTTCCACACTCTGAACATGAAAATGGCTTCTTCCCAGTGAGAGTTTTTTGATGATTGGAATTTTGGTCTTGTTTGAAAAGATCAGATGATAGAGCTTTCCGAAGAAGGACTGGAGGTATATTGGGGACAACATCATGCTCTTCATATGTATCATGTGTGATACAGTCATCATCTGTTATAAATTCTGAAGATATTAGAGATCCATCTGAACTCCCAATACAGTCATCTGCTAAAAATAAATACAATGTTATTATTTTTTAATGTATTATCTTGAAAGTTCATTTATTTTTTTAAACCATAACATCATTTTGTCATCTGTTACTTCTTCGTTAATTCAGATCTCCCATTCCTAGCACCAGTTCTCTGGAATGTGCACAGTAAATAATGTGATTGATTGTCACAATGAGACTGCAGGATAATGAGGGACAGGGGGCTTCAATACTGTCTCTCATGCTGGGGGACCCTAAGGTATTCCTAACCTCTGGATTACCACTGAAGATGGAGATGCTGGAGTCTCGTGCCTTACTCTTCTGCTGATGAGATCTAATCTGTAATCCCCCGGGGAAGGAAGGGGCAGGAATATGATGGAAACACAGAATAAGACAGACGGGAAACACAGATTAGGACAGATGAAACACATTGCAAACTCACAGAAATAAACAGTGAAAGACTAAGGAAAAAAGAAACAGCAGGAAAGAAGCAATAAAAAGACAACAAGGGTTAACACCACAACAGCTCACAGTAATAATGCACAACAACCACCCGTAAGTCTGGATCACAACACCTTACCAGACCAGTATAGGTAAGCTATAGCTGGCATTAATTAAATAGTCCAGCCAGCATATACAGGAGGGGAGAAAATGATACTTTCTACTCTACAGCATGTGATCAAAGACATTAACAAGCAGCCTCGCAGAGAATAACTCGTTAGCCTGCCTAAGTCTTGTGGTTCGACGCCTGCGTCTCCCTGTGCTGCTCACAGACATCAGAGAAGTTAACATGCAATGTATAAGAATCTATAATTTCCATAGATCCTGACGCCGCCATGACAGTTGGCAAACCTGCAAAAATCTCCTTGCAAGAGTGATCCACAACATAGACATTTTCAAAGAGATTTTTTTTTCGAAAATAAAACAGTTACAGACAGATGCCAGATATATAACGGGGTTGTCCGGGACAACGATTGTGACGATGTACACTGGTAAATTATGTCAGGGACTGGAGTGAGATTTTTGGCATAGGGAATGTCACAGTTTGGTATGAATTAGAGAAACCGTGGCATCACATCCTTGTTCTGGCCGAACTTTGCTCATTTTGGCAAAGCTGATTAAGATTGGCGTGAACACACACACACCAGCCTGTCTCCTCTTCACCTTTAGACTCCTGCAATTAAGACCTTTGGTCACATGACGTGATGTCGAAAAGGTTTTTAAGCAGTCCTATAATCGGCATATAAACACTGGGGCCTCTAGGAGAATGAGAGCCCTGTGAAATTGCCCACTTTGTTCTCCCTTTCCCCTAATGCCAGTCCTGCATGCCAGCCTGTCTTCTTTTCAGTTCTTTAGACTCCTGCAATTAGGAGACCTCTTGTTACATCATGCCACATGAGTTTGAAGTCATCAGAGGTCTCAGAATAACACTGATGGGGTTCCTAAGACAGTGGAGTTCCTGAAAAATTGCTCCCAAAGCTGGCCCTGACTGTAACTAGGGCTTATTTTTGGAGTAGCGCTTATTTTTCAAGTATTCTCCACAAATCCTGCAATTTCATGCTAGGTCTGATTTTCGGTGCAGGTCGTATTTTCAGGGAAACAGGGTATTCACAAACCCTCTGCAGGTCTTTGAGTTGCCTTCATAACAACATAGAGAAGGCACTAGAATCAAACAGCAGAAAAAGCAGAAGCAAAAAAAATACAGCTGAAAAAAAACAGAGCAGAAAGCCTAAAAATGTAAACACAAAATTAGTGCAGAAAGTACATGAGTAGATATCTCTTACTGGATAGAGCTGGAGGAAACACATCCTGAGGAACATCGGGATCTTCTTGTTTACAGTCCTGTGGGAGAAGAGGACGGGGACATCTCTCTGGTGTTGTCCTCTTACTGGATAGAACTGGAGGAGACACATACAGGGACTGAATTCATTCCTTACATACAGATAATTATAGGCCGTGTGTATTTAGTCCTGTCTATTACCTGGTGATGTGAGGGGCTGGGGAACCTCCATCATGACGTCCTTGTACAGATCTTTGTGTCCTTCTAAATACTCCCACTCCTCCATGGAGAAATAGACGGTGACGTCCTGACACCTTATAGGAACCTGACACATACAATGATACCGTCACCCCCGATCCCTTCATAGCGTTACTGTATAATGTCCCAGCATTCCCAGCAGTGTCACCTCTCCAGTCAGCAGCTCAATCATCTTGTAGGTGAGTTCTAGGATCTTCTGGTCATTGATGTCCTCATGTATCGGGGGGTGAGGTGGAGGCCCCGTGATTGGGCTCAGGGGTCTTCCCCATCCCTTAGACACAGGGGCCTGACAGCGCTCACTAGAGGTCTTCTTCACTACTGTGTAATCCTGGTTATGGAGAGACACAGTAATAAATCTCACTATAGACATTTCCAGAGTCCTCACCTCTCCAGTTCTGTCCATCTGTTATTCCCATAGATAAGAATGATGTAATGTGACGTCATCAGAATCTCTCACCTCTCCAGTAAGCCGGAAGAGGATCTCTAGGGTGAGGTGTAATATCCTCTCCGCCATCTTGTCCCTGTCCATATCCATCCTTCACGGGGCAATCAGGAGAATTCTCTTATATAGAAGATCTCCACTGAGAGGATCCGATATTATAAGGACCTGAATGGGAAGGATATTGGCCGATATATAAAATACTGCAGATAATAATGGAGGTAAGATATCACTTGAGTAGGAAAAAAATTTCAACATGAAATGTGCTATGTAAGTAGTAAAACCGACCGATAAAAGTAGCACATTTTTATAGCAATATAAATACAATGAAAAGTGTTCAATTATCCATATTGCACCTAGAATGGTATCAATGAAAATGTCGGCTCATCAAGCAAAAAACAAGTCCTCACTCAACTCCATCGACGCAAAAAGAATAACGTTACTGGTGTCAGAAAATGGCAACACAAACTGATTTTTTCTACAAAAGTGATTTTTATTCCCCACTATAGATGAGTGAACCTGAAGTTCAGTGTCCGGTACGAACTCAGACTTTTCCACGAAGGTGCGGAGATCGGATGCTTTACGTATGCAAACCACTCTCACGAGCATCGCTGTGCTAGAGTACGCTTGGTGCTCAGCCCGGTGAGAGCCGCCTGCAGTGTTTATCGGCTCGCACTGGGGGTAACAACAGCATGATCGGATGTAGTGTGCACCCCAAAAAAAAAATAGAAAAAACCCACCAGCTCTATGTAAGTGATCTGTTTATGGCTGCATGTGGGTGGAGATGCGAACTGCCCAAATAATTACTTCAAATGAAGTTTAAGTCAAGTTCAGGTCCTAGTTTCACCAAACACATTTAGCAATGTTTAATAAAAACAGGCTTCAAGCATCAGTCTCCTTATTAAGCTATGGTGGATAAAGGCTTAGCTGCCTGTCAAGCTTCACACGCCTCCTAGCCTGTGTAGGGAGGACAGAACAAGGGCTTATATTTTAAGTATACTCAAAAAAGCCCCAAAAATCCTACTAGGGCTTATTTTCAGGGTTTCATGGAAACAGGGTATAAAAAGCTTATGGTGCCTTCTCCCCCATACACAGAGGATATGGTCACTGCCGAGTCATTATATCAGCCCCAGTTATAAGGGAAGTAAGATGAAAATAACAAATACTTAAATACAGAACTAACACCCTCCCCCCAATGTGTGAAATATAGGAAGATACCACTGTCAATCCAAATCTTATTAGCTCCAATCAGGTAAAGAAAACAGCCACATATACAAAATAAGTGTTACAAAATAGCTAAGAAATATGTACATGTGGTCATAAACATATAATATGACAGTATCCGGCTTTCAGTCACAGGGAAGGCTCCGATGAGGTTTTAGTTATTGCTCAGTATACAGTGATCCGTGGTTGTATACGTCCTCTCAGGACTGACAGCAGGTTCTAATGCTGAGCGGCTGTCAGTCACTGTAGGGGGGCAGGGTATATACCGTATTTCTTGTTTTATAAGACGCACCGGATTATAAGACACACCTCAAATTTAGAGAAATAAAAAAAGAAAAAAAACATGGGTTCCGTTTTATAATCCGGTGGTGTCTTACCGGAGGGGAGTGGCAGTGGTGGTCACAGGAGGCAGGGGCAGTGCTGGAGTAGGCGATGCTGCGGGTGGTGCAGAGGAGGACCCATATACTCGCTGCAGGCTGTGGCACTACTCTATCCTGGTACTGTGCGTTCTGCTCTTTCCTGGGGCATCGGGCTCTGCTCTTCTCTGCACTGGGGCTTCAAAGAAATGGCGGCCGGAGTCGGCGCCTGCGCTAATGAGAGTTTGAGCGGAGATCTCCATCTGTGCATGCAGCGACTCTGGGCATTAGTTGAAGTACTCCCCGTCCTTGGCTGCCCAGATGCCTGCCGTCGCCTGCTACAAGGATGGCGGTCGTACAGATACACGCCGCAGGCCACACAGATGCCCGCCGCAGGCAACACAGATGCTATATTCAGATTTTAAGAAACACCCCTAATTTTTCTCCCAAAGTTTTGAGAGGAAAAGTATGTCTTCTAATCCGAAAAATACGGTATGTGGTAATAACAGACATTTCCCTTATTTTCTCACCAGTATCGCTCGATATCAGCAATAACAACTCGATGCTGAAGTTGGTTTATTATTGGTCCAGTTTCTTATTCAGGGCTGAAGTCGGTTTCTTATTTGGATTTTTTTTCAGGTTTTTTTTTTTACAGGTTTAACAACAAATGTAAAACAATCACAATACAGTGTGGAGTCATTAACCCTTTCCGTAATGCCCTTCGATGCCACGTTTTATCATTTTTGTTGGTGCTTTTCAGTGTATTCACATCTGAGCTCCGCACTGCAGTGTACTATATTGGTTTTATTTTTGTTGCTAAAAACCTGTAAAGAAAACCCCAAAAAACAGAAAAAAATAATAAAGAATCCAACTTCAGCGTCGTCATAAAAAGCCATTTTTGTAATTCTGACCAGTCTCACTTTATGAGGTGATAATGTCGCGGGCGGAGGGGTGCGCTCGACACGCTCGGGTCCGGGGCTTCTGCTGCTGCTGCTCGGTGGCTCGAGCGGTGGGCCGGACCCGGGGACTCGTGCAGCGCTCCTCACCCGTGAGTGAAAAGGGGGTGGTTTGTTTGGGGAGATAGTTCGTGACGCCACCCATGGGACGTGGTGATGATGGCACCACCGCTGCTGGTGACAGGGATCCCGGGAGCAATGGTAGAGAGCAGCTGGGATGTTGTCCCCTCCGTGGGTAGGGGTTGGTGTTCCCTGGGACCGGTGATATGATGCGGGGAGGCTGGATGGCTGGGGTGCAGGGTTGCAGGGGCAGCTCGGCGCGATGCCGGGTGGCACTGTTGTACTCACTCAGACAGAAACCCACAAAGTCTCTGGTAAACCAAACGGCCGGATGGACCGGTCCCACAGCCGGCTGCAGTGTTTTTCCCCTGACCCCGGGTTGGCATTGTGAGTCCTTTCCTGCACCTTGTTGTACGCTCCTCCTGTGCCCCGATTTCCAGCTGGCTCCCCGGTTTGGTACCGGACGGGCCACCACCCTGTCCCGGCTACTTACGGTTCCACCAGGATTGTCTTCCCGGCTCCTGCAGACGGCCACTACCGTCTGCCTGACTGGCTACACGAGGGCCCTAGGCTCCAACCTAGGCCCCAGTCTGCGTCTGCCTCTCTGCAAACCTCCTCTCTCTTCCTCTGCCTGGACTTGTCTGAACTTGTTTTCTGCCTCAGGCCAGCTAGACTCCTCGGTGGGCGTGCCCATGTGCCTGACTCCGCCCACCTGGTGTGTCTGTCTGAATCCGAGCGAAGAAATCAGGTCTCACTGGGGTGTGTGTGTTGTTACCTGTGACCCCTGGCTAGTCCAGGGCGTCACAATAACTTCCTTGGATCCCGGTGATTCTAACATTGTTTTTTCCTCACATATTGTGGTTCAGGATAGTTATAAATTTACGACAATAATTTTTGCTTGTATTTGATAAGAAAGCGGAAAATTGATGAAAATTTTGAAAATAATTTTTTCATTTTTCTGCCCATAAACCTGAGAGTTCTGTCACACAGACAGTTAATAAATTACATTCCCCACATATCACTTTACATCAGGGCAAGTTTTGATACAAAATTTTTTGGGTAGGAAGTTAGAAGGGGTCAAAGCAATTTCTCATTTTCAACAAAATTTACAAAACCATTTTTTAAGGCTCGCATCGGTGGTCCGTGGCTGACCCCCACCTTGCTATGCACCCCAATTTGGGATGTATTCCACCTGTCTAGATTTTGGCAGTTGGTGACTGTTCACATTCAGTCATCAGACCCTGTCCACAGGCTATTTACTTCATACAGCATTTGCTTGGACCTGTCCCGCCCACAGCCATGATTCAGTCATGGGTACGGGATTGAAATAAACCAGGTGAGTGCTGCTAAAAGCAGTTCTACTATTTCATATGTGAGGCCGTTTGGCACATTTTATAAAAATATTTTAGCGTAGGACTGCCCCAATAGAGATTTGCCGTGACGTGGCAGGGTAGCTCAAGAAATTGCAATTTTTTGCCAAAAATCTCAAATTTATAATAAGTACAGTTGGAATTTTCTAGTGCTGTAGTGCAGATTTAGTGCTAGCTTTTTTGTTTTTTCACCATGTCGCATTTGCAGGGCCCCTAAGGTACCTAAACAGCAGAAACCTCCCACAAGTGACCCCATTTTGGAAACTAGACCCCTCAAGGATTTTAATCAGGGGTATAGTAAGCATTTTGAATCCACAGGTAGTTCATAAAAATGTTGCTGAAGCAGCAAATTTCTCACTTTTAGACTATGTGCCCACGATCCGGCGCCACTGTGTCTAGGATGCAGTGCCAGCCCTCCTGCAGAGATATGAATGTTGTCCGCAGGAGAACGCAGCTGCCCGTGCCCACAATCAGGGTTCAGTGCGCTGCGGTCCTTAGCTATATTGTCACTGCAGAGAACACTCTTATCTCCACAGCAAACAATTAACATGCTGAGGCTCAGGAAACCAAGCCACAAGTCAGTTTATGCTACAGAGAAAAGAAGCACAGTGGGCAGGAGATTTCCAAAAATCCTTCCACTGCACTTGTGCTACACAATGCAGCGTTCTGGACGCAGTCCAAACACTCTGCATCCAAAACGCTGCAAACACTGATCATGGACACATAGCCTAAAAAGCTAGTATGAATGGATGAATGGATGGGTAGATAGATAGACAGAGGTAAAACACACATATATGAGTGTCCCACCCCCTGCATATTCTAAGCTGGCACCGTTTAGTTAGTGACTTTCATGTGGCACTAAAGGGTGTTTAGTAGAGATGAGCAAGCCACTGAAGGCTCGAGTTCGGTTGGTTCGTCGAACGGAGGCTCCGTTCGAGTTCGGTTCGGCGAATCATTCGACAAACCTCTCGAGCCCCCATTGAAACCAATGGCAGGCAAACACAAACACATAAAAACACATTATACATGTACACATACAGTTAATAAACATTGCCATAACACAGGTCCCCGCGACGCGTCCTGCACTCTGTCTCCCGCCGCTTTTCCTTCCGATAATTGCTGCATTCTCCCGGTAACCAGCACTGATGATAGGACCTATCGTGACGTCAAAATAGCATGTGACCAGTCACGGGTCTATTATCTCATTGGCTACAGACTGGTCACATGGCTATGACGTCATGCTAGGTCCTGTCAGTGCATCTCTCCGGTACGTGGTGCTCGTTTGAGCATGTCCGTGTACCGGCGAAATGCTCTGGCATATGGTCGACTCCCCATTCCTGCATGTGGGCGCTCTTTACAGAGTCAGCCGCATGCAGGGACTAGCTGTCACAGCCGGTAAATAGCGGCATCAGGAATCACATGATCGGAGCACCGTTGCTATGGTAACCCGTCTGTCAGCGGTGACGTCACCGCTTACAGCCAGCAGCCTCTGCTCACTCACGAAGTGAATAGACTGCACGGGGAGCAGCGGCGTCTTCCTCCCATGCAGTGCTGCTGATGGAGCAGAGCTGCATGGGTTGAAGGAGAAAGAAGACAGAAGACCATGGATCGTGGAGGGCTGACAGGGAGTAATAAACATGGAGTCTCTAAGTGTGTCTGTGTATTTATTTCTATTAAAGTACTTTTTCTCTGTGTGGTGTCTTTTTTTTTTTTAACCCTTTATTGGAGATTCTTAATGGCCGGGTCAAACTTGCCTGACATTAAGAATCTCTGGCTTAATACTAGCTAGTAAAACAAAGCTAGTATTAACTCATTATTACCCAGAAAGCCACCCGTTACCAGTAGCAGCTGGAAGAGTTGGATACAGCGCCAGATGATGGCGCTTCTATGAAAGCGCCATTTTCTGGGGCGGCTGCGGACTTCAATTCGCAGCAGAGGGGCCCAGAAAGCTCAGGCTAACCTGTGCTGCGGATTCCAATCCCCAGCTGCCTAGCTGTGCCTGGCTTGACATAAAAATGGGGCGAAGCCCACATCGTTTTTTTTTTAATTATTTCATGAAATTCATGAAATAATTAAAAAAAGGGTTTCCCTATATTTTTAGTTCCCAGCCGGGTACAAATAGGCAGCTGGGGGTTGGGGGCAGCCGTACCTGCCTGCTGTACCTGGCTATCATACAAAAATATGGTGAAGCTCACGTCATTTTTTTTTGTAGTTTTTTGGCAAAAAAAATAAAAAATGCTTTCCTGGATTTTCCATTGTCAGTGAAGGTAACACCAAGCAGTGGGGGTTAGCAGCTAGTAGCTGCTTGGATTACTCTTAGCTAGCAATACAAAAAATGCAGCGGGGGCCCATATATATTTTTTTTAATTATTTATTTAAATAACTAAAAAAAAAAGAGCTTCCCTGTATTTTGATTGCCTGACATCACAGTGCTGTAAAAATAAATAAAAAAAAATCATTAAAAAAAAATGACGTAGCGCTCCACGGTATTTGATTCTCAGCGCAGATAAAGCAGACAGATACCGGTTGCCACCCCCATCTGCCTGGCGTTACCTTGGCTGGCAATCAAAATACAAGGAAGCCCATTAATTTTTTTTATTTAAAAAAATATGACGTGGAGTCTCCCCATTTTTGATAGCCAGCTAGGGTAAAGCAGATGGCTGTAGCCAGAAAAACAGAGCTGGCAGCTTTACCGTGGTTGGGGATCCAATGTGGAGGTCACCCCAGGCTCTTTTTTATAATTATTTTATAAATAATAATAATTACAAAAAAAAAGTAGGGTCCCCCCATATTGGATCACCAGCCAAGGTAAAGCGGACAGCTGTGGTCTGGTATTCTCAGGGTGGGAAGGTCCATAGTTATTGGTCCTTCACAGCCTAAAAATAGCAGGCTGCAGGCGCCCCAGAATTGGCGCATCCACTAGATGCGCCAATCCTGGCGCTTCACCCCAGCTCATCCCGTGCCCTGGTGCAGTGGCAAACGGGGTAATAAATGGGGTTGATACTAGCTGTAAGGTCACCTGACATCAAGCCCAGCAGTTAGTGATGTCATGGCGTCTATCAGATACCCGACATCACAAACGGTCAGTACTAATAAAAAAAAATAGACAAAAAAATGTATTTGAAAAAACACTCCCCAAAACACTCCCTCTTTCACCAATTTATTGTAAGGAAAAAAAAATAAGGGGGTCCCACGACGACTCTGGACCGTCTAGAATATGGGGGGACACGCTCAGGGAACGTATCCCCCATTTTCTAGGAGTGCAGACCCTCCATGTGAGGAGTGTGGGTGCAATGAATCTGCACCCACTCTCCCCGGGTCCACAGCAGCAGAGTCCATGTCGTAACTGTTGCTACCAAAGCTGCAATGCCCTGCTCATGAGGTAAGGGCATGCCTAATCAGGAGAACTATTCGACATTTCCAAATATTGGTATTTGCTGATATTATTGCTATTCCACCTACTATATATTGGGGATAGGATCTTGGAGATGGAATACCCCTTTAAGACCAGTTATTCAGCGGAATGAATACTAAACAGAGCTCGCTATTTAGATATGTTTTCTTGTGGCGTATAACGGACTCTCATGTTTGGTAGTCGTTCAGCAGGGCAACTATAAAATCAAATACCTCCATTTGGAAATATAGTATAGCTCTCCTGATCAACTATGCGCCTTACCTCATGAGCAGGGCATTGCAGTTGCTTACATATGCATGGTTCCCGCACTCACTGTGTCTGAACACAGGAAGCTGAGCTACGGCGTCTATTGTGAAGGAGGGGGCCGTGGGGGATCAACGCTGCACAGGTACCGTGGGACACCGGGGAACACCGGTGGTGTTACAGGGGGTGACCTGGCAGGGCCTGGGGAGCGGTTTGCCATGACACATGCGACAGAAATCAGAGGAGTAGGGTGAATGCGGCCGGCGCGCTGCTGTGCGCGCGGCCATCTTGGATTTCCGGGAGAGGGTCAGGGGGGCACTTTGGCGACACCGGGGGACTGGAGGGGACCGTGGAGGAGATTTATCTCTCATCTGACATGTTTGTTCATGCCAGATGGGAGATAAATAATTTTTTACCGGCGCTTTCATTTACTGTAACGTGATCATCGGTATATGGGAAAAACCGGCCTGAATAATGATCTCCAGGGTCTCAGCTACCCCTTGAAACCCCGGAGATTTTCTGATGCCGGGGGGCGTTATTCACTTTTTTCTGCCTGCTGTTTATAAACGGCAGATCAGAATAAGGCTACATTCACACGACCAATCCGTTTTTGCGGTCCGCAAAAAACGGTCCGTTTTTTTCACGGATGCATCCGTGTGGCATCCGTTTCCGTTCTGTATACGGTCCGTATGTCATCCGTTTGTCATCCGTGTGCCTTCTGTTTTTTTGCGTACTGCAAAAAAACTGAAGGAGGGAAAATACATAAAATTTACCCAGGATCCATAGATTCAACTTACATGAGGCGGTCACATGTTCACTCCAGTGCCATTTTCTACTGCTTTTCACAGCGTAGAGCGCTCTGGTGATTTTCCTGTGCTTGTACACACACTTCATATCAGTCTTTTCTGTTATTATAATGGCAGAAAGACACAATGTCCCACTCTCCTGCATTTTTTAATTTTGCACCCTTTCGTGCCTTTCATGCGGCACTAAGGGGTGCTTAGCCTTGAATTTAGCCAAAAAAATAAATAAGTTAAAAAAAAAAAATGAAGTGGGGTTCCCCCTATTTTTGATAGCCAGCTAGGGTAAAGCAGATGGCTGCAGCCTGCAGACCACAGCTGGCAGCTTAACCTTGGCTGGTAATCCAAAACTGAGGGCACCTCTCGCTGTTATTTTAAATTACATAAATTTAAAAAAAAAAACACGTGGAGGTCCCCCAAAATTGGATCACCAGCTAAGGTAAAGTGGACAGCTGGGGTCTGATATTCTCAGACTAGGGAGGTCCATGGTTATTGGACTCTCCCCAGCCTAAATATAGCAGGCCGCAGCCACCCCAGAAGTGGCGCATCCATTAGATTCGCCAATCCTGGTGCTTCGCTCCAGCTTATCCCGTTGCCCTGGTGCAGTGGCAAACAGGGTAATATATGGGGTTAATACCAGATGTGTAATGTCACCTGGCATCAAGCCCTGGGGTTCGTGATGTCAGGCGTCTATCAGATACCCTATATCACCAACCCAGTCAGTAATAAAAAAAAAAAAATATAGATGACAAACACATTTTTATTTGAAAAAACACTCCCCAAAACATTCCCTCTTTCACCAATTTATTAGAAAGAAAAACAAATCCAGGTCTGGTGTAATCCAAGGGGTTCTGATGACGATCCATACCATAGTCAATGTCCCAGTCAATGAAGAACAGAATGTTCCATATTGGCTGCGAGAGCAATACAGTGATCTGAGCTAACATCAATAGGTCAGCCCAGGTCACTGCAAGGCATGACAAGTGCTGCTGTCAGGAGGATAGCGATGTACATTACCTGCGGTGATCGCTGCACTCCTGATAGCAGAGCTGTCACTGAGTTCAATGACCGCCGCCTTCATAACCAAGTATCGCGAGTGCCTGTGACGTCACCGCTGGTGCTAGTGACAGTCTCGGGTCAGCAGCGAGAGGAGATGTGACAAGCAGCGGCCATGGAGGACAGTGACAGCGCTGACATTGGGAGGGCAGGACTTCATCACCGCAGGTAAGGAACTTCACTAACCTCCTGACGGCAGCGCTTGTCATGCCCGCGGCTGCTGTCACTGCAATGTGGGCAGCTGTGGACACCGTACAGTGCGGGCATATGCTGACACTGCAGTGACAGCAGCCGCGGACACCGTACAGTGCGGGCATATGATGACTCTGCAGTGACAGCAGCCGCGAACACCTACAGTGCGGGCATATGCTGACACTGCAGTGACAGCAGCCGCGGACACCTACAGTGCGGGCATATGCTGACACTGCAGTGACAGCAGCCACGGACACCGTACAGTGCGGGCATATGCTGACACTGCAGTGACAGCAGCCATGAACAGCTGCGGACACTGCTGAGCGGGCAGCCGCGGGGCTGGAGCTGGAGCGGGATACAGACTGCAGCGGCATCTGACTGAAGTCACGTGGAAGTGCTTCTGTGTGGCTTTCGGGGATTTTTGCACACGTAGCCAGGGTAAACATCGGGTTACTAAGCAAAGCGCTTTGCTTGGATACCCGATATTTACCTTGGTTACCAGCTTACCGCAGGCTGCCAGCGATGGCTCCCTGCACACTGTAGCTGTAAAAAGCCACGCTTTTGGTGATCGAACCGTTCTCGAACGTAACTCGAACTGTCGAGCTTTTAGCAAAAAGCTCAAGTTCGAGCTCGAACACCCCCCAAAATCACTCGAACATGAAATTGGCGAACCTCGAACCTCGCTCATCTCTAATGTTTAGCCTTATAGTTAGCCAAAAAATAAATAACTTAAAAAAACGACGTGGGGTTCCCCCCATTTTTGATAGCCAGCTAGGGTAAAGCAGACAGCTGCAGCCTGCAGACCCCACCTATCAGCTTCACTTTGGCTGGTGATGCAATTTGGAGGTCACCCCACACTGTTTTTTTTAAATTATTTATAAATAAATATTTAGAAAAAAAAAATGTGGGGGTCCCCCCAAATTGGATTACCAGCCACGGTAAAGCGGACAGCTGGGGTCTGGTATTCTCAGGGTGGGAAGGTTCATGGTTATTTGGCCTTTGCCAGCCAAAAATTAGCAGGCCGCAGCTGCCCCTGAAGTGGCGCATCCATTAGATGTTCCAATCCTGACACTTCGCCCCAGCTCATTCCTTGGCCTGGTGCGGTGGCAAACGTAATATATGGGGTAGATACCAGCTGTGTAATGTCACTTGACATCAATCCCTGGGGTTAGTATTGTCATGGCATCTATCAGATACCTGACTGAAAAGAAGAGGGGGAATATGAGCACCACCTATAATTACAAGGAATTCTGTGCCAGATAGCTAGCATAGGGAGACTACAACAAAACTGGGTGGTATCCAAACGGCACCAGTAATTCCATATTGGTAAATAAGTCAAATATATGCTGGAATTAACATGTGCAAAAGATTATATTTTTATTGTATCAAAATCATGTGTGTACGGGGTTAAAAACATTTAAAATCATTCCATGACAATGGATTATACACAACTGAATCTTCTCACAAAAATCAATATAACATCAAGGATAATTCCCCAGTATACAATAAATGATGTATTGATATAGACCCAGCCTATACAGATAGAGACGAGACAACAGATGTAATACTTGTCTCCTGTATCAAAATCAATAGCACCCAATAAACCAAACATTCATCTATGCATGTAACTACGATGAACAAAATTAAAGGCACATATTGAAGCAGTGAGAAAGCTGGGTTCCTGAAGAAAAAATGCCAACAATATAGGGAGAGGATGCAGGCAATCCCAGATGGAATTAACAATACCGCAGCATCTCATTATAATAAACATGGCAACAAACAAAGTTCCCAACACACAAATGCTGATTTTATATATATATATATATATATATATATATATATATATATATATATATACACTGTGTGCAGAATTATTAGGCAAGTTGTATTTCAGAGGATTTTTTTTATTATTGATCAACAACTATGTTCTCAATCAACCCAAAAGACTCATGAATATCAAAGCTTAATATTTTTGGAAGTTGGAGTGGGGTTTTTTAGATTTGGCTATCTTAGGAGGATATCTGTTCGTGCAGGTAACTATTATTGTGCAGAATTATTAGGCAACTAAATAAAAGACAAATATATTCCCATCTCACTTGTTTATTTTGACCAGGTAAACCAATATAACTGCACAAAATTTAGAAATAAACGTTTCTGACATGCAAAAAGAAAACCCCAAAAAATTAGTGACCAATATAGCCACCTTTCTTTATGATGACACTCAACAGCCTACCATCCATAGATGCTGTCAGTTGCATGATCTGTTTACGATCAATATTGTGTGCAGCAGCCACCACAGCGTCCAGACACTGTTCCCAGAGGTGTACTGTTTTCCCTCCATGTAGATCTCACATTTTATGAGGGACCATAGGTTCTCTATAGGGTTTAGATCAGGTGAACAAGGGGGCCATGTCATTATTTGTTCATCATTTAGACCCTTACTGGCCAGCCACGCTGTGGAGTAGTTGGATGCATGTGATGGAGCATTGTCCTGCATGAAAATCATGTTTTTCTTGAACAATACCGACTTCTTCCTGTACCACTGCTTGAAGAAGTTGTCTTACAGAAACTGGCAGTGGGTCTGGGAGTTGAGCTTCACTCCATCCTCAACCTGAAAAGGTCCCACAAGTTCTGATGATACCAGCCCATACCAGTACCCCACCTCCACCGTGCTGGCGTCTGAGTCGGAGTAGAGCTCTCTGCTCTTTACTGATCCAGCCTCTGCCCCATCAAGAGTCACTCTCATTTCATCAGTCCATAAAACCTTTGAAAAATCAGTCTTAAGATATTTGTTGGTCCAGTCTTGACGTTTTATCTTATGTTTCTGGTTCAAAGGTGGTGGTTTTTCAGCCTTCCTTACCTTGGCCATGTCCCTGAGTATGGCACACCTTGTGCTTTTTGATACTCCAGGAACGTTGCAGCTCTGAAATATGGCCACACTGGTGGCAAATGGCATTTTGGCAGCTTCACGCTTGATTTTCCTCAATTCATGGGCAATTATTTTGCGCCTTTTTTGCCCAACACGTTTCTTGCGACCCTGTTGGCTATTTGACATGAAACGCTTGATTGTTCGGTGATCACGCTTCAAAAGTTTGCCAATTTCAAGCCTGCTGCATCCCTCTGCAAGACATCTCACAATTTTGGACTTTTCAGAGCCCGTCAAATCTCTCTTCTGACCCATTTTGCCAAAGGAAAGGAAGTTGCCTAATAATTAAGCACACCTTATATAGGGTGTTGGTGTCATTACACCGCACCCCTTTTCATTACAGAGATGCACATCACCTGATTTACTTAATTGGTAGTTGGCTCCCAAGCCTATACAGCTTGGAGTAGGACAACATGTATAAAAATTATCATGTGATCAAAATACTCATTTGCCTAATAATTCTGCACACAGTGTATATTTGACTTATTTACCAATATGGAATTATTGGTGCCATTTGGTTACTTCCCAGTTTTGTTGTAGTCTCATTATCAGATACCTGACATCACTAGCCCAGTCAGTAATAAAAGAAATGAAGATAACAAAATGATAATGATGACAAAAAAATATTTGAAAAAGCACTCCTCAATACATTTCCTCTTTCACCAATTTATTGAAAAGAAAAAAAATCAGGTCCGCTGCAATCCATTTTGGAGGACCCACGACGATTCTGTACTTTCCAGAATATGGGGGTACGCACAGGAAATGTATCCACTATTTTCTGGAAGACCAGGCACTCCATGTGAGGAGTGTGGCTGCAGTGACCTGAGAATACTGCACTCATACGACACCGGTCCAACAGAGTGACCTGCAGTATCCTCATTCCAGAATATGTGGGGCACACTCAGTGAACGTATCCTCCATTTTCTGGGCGTTCAGGAACTCCATGTGAGCAGTGTGGCTGCTGTGACCTGAGAATACTGCACTCACACTCTCACGGTCCACAGCACGGCAGTGTGAGCTGCAGTAAACTTAGTGTCATTGTGTGCAGAGCCTGCTGAGAGCTGCTCTGTGCATGTGGCTGACATTTCTTCTGATGACAAGAGGAGTGGCGGGGGATCAACGTTGCAAGAGAGGTATTGAGGGGACCGGGGATGACCTGGCTGGACCTGGGGATGACTTTTTTTGCCTCATCTGATATGTCAGGGGTCCGGGGACATGACGGATGAGGCAGAAATCAGTGGAGGAGGACGTGTGCAGCCGGTGCGCAACATATGTGATGGCCATGTTAGGTGATCATAAGAGGGAGGTGGGCCGAGGGTGGGGGGCACGTTGCCACTCTGGGGAGCGAGGGAGGACATTTATCTCTCATGTGACGTTTGATCAGGTGGAGATAAATCATTATTTACCGACCCTTCCTTTTTTGCAATGTGATCACGATTCTCCTGTGTATACCGGTGACCACGTGACCGGGGAGCGGAAAAACAGCCCGAATCGTGATCTCCAGGGTCTCCGATACCCCTGCTAGCCGACATCCCGGAGATCATCCGACGCTGGGGGGCGGTATACACTGTTACCTTACCACCATTTTAATACGGCAATATATAAGAAGTGCCCTTCACTACTGACGCTTTACTCCGTACGGCGGTCGTAAAGGGGTTAAACTGCATGTACAAAACAATATGAAAATGATCCCACAATAATAGACCCTGCACCTACCTCCACCTGCAGAGCCGCACACTAGATATATAATAACCTGCACCTACCTCCACCTGCAGAGCCGCACACTAGATATATAATACCCTGCACCTACCTCCACCTGCAGAGCCGCACACTAGATATATAATACCCTGCACCTACCTCCACCTGCAGAGCCGCACACTAGATATATAATACCCTGCACCTACCTCCACCTGCAGAGCCGCACACTAGATATATAATACCCTGCACCTGCCTCCACCTGCAGAGCCGCACACCAGATATATAATACCCTGCACCTACCTCCACCTGCAGAGCCGCACACTAGATATATAATACCCTGCACCTACCTCCACCTGCAGAGCCGCACACCAGATATATAATACCCTGCATCTACCTCCACCTGCAGAGCCGCACACTAGATATATAATACCCTGCACCTACCTCCACCTGCAGAGCCGCACACTAGATATATAATACCCTGCACCTACCTCCACCTGCAGAGCCGCACACTAGATATATAATACCCTGCACCTACCTCCACCTGCAGAGCCGCACACTAGATATATAATACCCTGCACCTACCTCCACCTGCAGAGCCGCACACTAGATATATAATACCCTGCACCTACCTCCACCTGCAGAGCCGCACACTAGATATATAATACCCTGCACCTACCTCCACCTGCAGAGCCGCACACTAGATATATAATACCCTGCACCTACCTCCACCTGCAGAGCCGCACACTAGATATATAATACCCTGCACCTACCTCCACCTGCAGAGCCGCACACTAGATATATAATACCCTGCACCTACCTCCACCTGCAGAGCCGCACACTAGATATATAATACCCTGCACCTACCTCCACCTGCAGAGCCGCACACTAGATATATAATACCCTGCACCTACCTCCACCTGCAGAGCCGCACACTAGATATATAATACCCTGCACCTACCTCCACCTGCAGAGCCGCACACTAGATATATAATAACCTGCACCTACCTCCACCTGCAGAGCCGCACACTAGATATATAATACCCTGCACCTACCTCCACCTGCAGAGCCGCACACTAGATATATAATAACCTGCACCTACCTCCACCTGCAGAGCCGCACACTAGATATATAATACCCTGCACCTACCTCCACCTGCAGAGCCGCACACTAGATATATAATACCCTGCACCTACCTCCACCTGCAGAGCCGCACACTAGATATATAATAACCTGCACCTACCTCCACCTGCAGAGACGCACACTAGATATATAATACCCTGCACCTACCACCACCTGCAGAGCCGCACACTAGATATATAATACCCTGCACCTACCTCCACCTGCAGAGCCGCACACTAGATATATAATAACCTGCACCTACCTCCTCCTGCAGAGCCGCACACTAGATATATAATACCCTGCACCTACCTCCACCTGCAGAGCCGCACACTAGATATATAATAACCTGCACCTACCTCCTCCTGCAAAGCCGCACACTAGATATATAATACCCTGCACCTACCTCCACCTGCAGAGCCGCACACTAGATATATAATACCCTGCACCTACCTCCACCTGCAGAGCCGCACACTAGATATATAATACCCTGCACCTACCTCCACCTGCAGAGCCGCACACTAGATATATGGCTGCTCTGTGCTTACAGGGCCTGTGATGATGTCACATGGAGGGGAGGAGTCAGGGGTCACATGGTCAGCTCCTCAGTGTATGCAGGACTGTGCTGTGCTGGGTGTCATGGTGCTGGATGAGGGGAGGTTTATGTGTGGGGTCAGGAGGGGTTTACAGTGTGGATGTAGCAGAGCCGTGTGTACGAGGTGTACAGAGCAGAGCCGTGTGTGTACGAGGTGTACGGAGTGGAGCCGTGTGTGTACGAGGTGTACGGAGCGGAGCCGTGTGTGTACGAGGTGTACGGAGCGGAGCCGTGTGTGTACGAGGTGTACGGAGCGGAGCCGCGTGTGTACGAGGTGTACGGAGCGGAGCCGCGTGTGTACGAGGTGTACGGAGCGGAGTCGTGTGTGTACGAGGTGTACGGAGCAGAGCCGTGTGTGTACGAGGTGTACGGAGCGGAGCCGTGTGTGTACGAGGTGTACAGAGCAGAGCCGTGTGTGTACGAGGTGTACGGAGCAGAGCCGTGTGTGTACGAGGTGTACGGAGCAGAGCCGTGTGTGTACGAGGTGTACGGAGCGGAGCCGTGTGTGTACGAGGTGTGCGTTGCGGAGTCGCATGTGTACAGAGTGGAGCCGTGTGTGTACGAGGTGTATGGAGCGGAGCCGTGTGTGTACGAGCAGAAGTATTTACCCCGGCCACAGTAAGCGAGGGTCACTGAGCTTGTGAGGGGCAGTAAAGTCTGAGGGGGGAGGTAAGTGCATAGTTTAAACACAATGTCATAGTTTGGAATTATCCTTGCAAGTTTTCCATTGTTTTTTTTTTGTTTTCTACTTTTATTTGTACCGTTCATCCCCATTTAATAGCGGCTCCATGGACAATGCTACCAGGTGTGTGTCTTGTCAGATGTATGCCTGCCTTGAGCAGCCGTTGGAGGGTGAATATGTCTGCACTCGATGTCAGCGTGTTACATATTTGGAAGCCCAGGTAACTGATCTAAATATGCAGCTCACAACACTCAGAAGCATTGCACACCTGGAGAGGAGTTTAGAGCTCACTGAGCGGCTCTGGCTGGGGCCAGTGCTATGGAGGAGGGTGGAGGTGGGGAAGGTCAGGACCCAGAGGTAGGTAGCTGGGTAACAGAAGAAGAGGTAGGGGGAAAAGTGTCAGGGAGCCCGGTCCTGATCTGGCACAACCTAGTAAATATGCCTGTGTGGCTGATATTAGGAATGCAGGGCCAGGCCTAGGATCACTACAGCAGGACATTGCTACTAGCAGCCAGGAAAATGGCTGCTGTAGGAAGGAGGGAAATAAGAGAAAAGGAAAGCCCAGACAGATGTTGGTGGTAGGGGACTCTATAATTAGGTGGATAGACAGGGTATTCTGCCGCCGAGACTGTGAATGCTGAACAGTGTGTTGTCTGCCGGTTGCTCTGTTTCAGTATTTTGTGGATCAGATAGACAGTTTGCTGGGTGGGGCTGGGGAAAACCCAGCAGTCATGGTGCACATTGGTACTAAGGACAAAGAGGCAGATGGAAGGTCCTTAAAAATTATTAGAGGGAACTAGGAGAGAAGATGAAGTCCAGGATTTCCAAGGTGGTGTTTTCAGAAATATTACCGGTGCCACGTGCAGCACTAGAAAGACAGCGGGAGCTTAGGGAGATAAATATGTGGCTTATAAATTGGTGCAGGAAGGAAGGGTTTGGGTTCATGGAGAACTGGGCCGACTTCTCAGTTGGCTACAGGCTCTATGGTAGGTAGGGGTGGCACCTCAATGGGGAGGGTACAGCTGTGCTGGGGGAGAAAATGGTCAGACGGATGCAGGAGCTTTTAAACTAGGATCTTGGGGAAGGAGGGTAGTGGAGCAAATAAGTGGATTGTTGTATCCCATGAATGGGAACAACCTGTTGTATATACAGTATTTCTTGCATTGCATATTTTTCCTCCTATCAGGAAATTCCTTTATTGTTACTAGGTAGATTTAGACTGTATGAAGTTTGTCCCTATGTTCCTCCCTTAGTTGGCTTCTGTACAGGATGCTCCTCCCTTCTTCCTCAGTTTAGTCTAGAGGAACCATTGCTGAAGACACATGTGTACACATTGTACAGATTATTCCTTTTCACCTGCCTTTACTTTGTACTTAATACAAGATTCTAGAAGAAAACTACAGCGTTTCTCCTGGTCTTCCTACAAGTGATCGTTTCTGGCGAAGTTTAAAACTATCTGTTGATGCTTTGAAGTGTGAGTACAAGCATACAGTTATCTAAGGAACTGATAATTAGAGTGCTTGGGATTCACAGCTTCTAGGAAGAGACAGAATAGGGATAGATAGAGCAAATAGAGACAGTGAGACAGTAGGTGTCAATGAAGGTTTGGAGGGGCTGGGACATGCAAGGAAAGTAGGGAGGCAAGGAGTAAGGAATGTGTTAATAGTATTAAATATCTACTGGCAAATGCAAGTAGTCTTGCAAAGAAAATGAATTGGAAACTCTTATGTCAATCATGGATTATGATGTGGTGGGCATTACGGAAAGCGAATGAGAGTCATGACTGGGTGACAAACGTAGAGGGTTATACTACATTCAGGAAAGATAGGAAAGACAAAAAAGGTGGAGGGGTATATTTATAAAATCTAACCTAAGACCTGTGCTCAATGATGACATTGGGGGGAGCTGCAACAATGTAGAGTCAGTATGGGAAAATGTACATGGGGAGGGGAATAACAGAAAGCTGCTAATTGCAGTTTGCTATAAGCCTCCTAACATACCTGAACAGGTAGTGGGTAAAATCCTGCAACAAATTGAAAAAGCAACAAATAATAATAATAATAATAATCGGGTTCTTACTATGGGGGATTTCAACTATCCAGACATTCGGTGGGACATAGAATCTTCTAGTTGTGCTAAAAGCTGTAATTTCTTATCTACAATTCAAGACAATTATCTCTCTCAGATGGTAGATGAACCGACGAGGGGAGATAATTTGCTAGATCTGGTCCTGTCAAATAGACCAGATATAATTTCAGATCTACAGGTCTGGGAGCATTTGGGCACCAGCGATCATAATATGGTAAACTTCAAATTATTCAATAGAGCATTTAAAAGGGGAAATGCTAAAACCTAGAATTTTAGGAAAGCTGATTTCAACAAATTAAAGGAAAAACTTAATTGTGTCGATTGGGGCAATGTCATGGTTACTGGGGATACCGAACATACAGTAAATGGGGCAAGTTTAATGATATACTCCTAGAGTTCTGTAAAAACTTATACCTTCTGGTATAAAATGTCTAGGAATAAAAACAAAACCTCTATGGATAAATAAGACAGTAGAAAGTATAATAAAACAAAAACAAATGGCATTCAAAATCTTGAAGGCTGAGAATACAGAAATAGCATTTCAGGAGTATAAGAATCTCAAAAGGAAATGTAAAAAATAAATCAAGCAAGCAAAATTAGCTACTGAAACAAAAATGGACAAGGACATTAAAATAAATCTCACATTTTTTATAAATATATTAATGCCAAAAGGAAAACAAAGGATGGTATGGGTTCCTTAAAATATAACCAGTTAATTATAGAGGACAAAGAAAAGATTGAGATATTAAACAGTAACTTTTCATCTGTGTTCACCAAGGAACAAACTGTTCAAGGGAGCATTTAACAAGTCAAAAATCAAAGTTCACCACCTGATATTAATTTAACACAAGAAGAAGTAGGCCTGCATCTGAGTAAATTAAATATTGACAAATCCCCTGGGCCAGATGGCATTCATCCACGAATATTGAGTGAATTGAGCTCAGTAACTGACAGACCACTGTATCTCATCTTCTTAGACTCGCTTGTACCAGGATTGGTTCCTCAGGATTGGAGGATTGCTGATGTGGTACCAATATTTAAGAAAGGTAAGAGGGTGGATCCAGGCAACTACTATCCAATAATTTGTAAAAATATATTGCAGAAAATAATATAATAACTGACAGACAGCATGGATTCATGAAAGATAAGTCGTGTCTAACTAACATGTTGGGGTTCTATGAGGAGGTAAGTGCAAATATGGATATTGGTAAAGCAGTTGATGTGATTTATTTGGACTTTGCAAAAGCATTTGATACTGTACCACATAATAGCCTTATATTGAAGCTCCAGAAGCAGGGACTAGGGGAAACTATATGCACATGGGTAAGGAATTGGCTAAAAGATAGGAAACAAAAGTAGTCATAAATGGTATATTCTCTAAATGGGCTATAGTCAGCAGTGGGTTACCGCAGGGATCTGTGCTAGGACCGATCCTTTTTAATCTCTTTATTAATGACCTTGTGGATGGATTGATAGTAAAGTGTCAATCTTTGCTGATAACTATGTAGGATATTAAAAAGATGTCAGAATGGACAGACACTTGTCAAATGAGATTTAATGTTAAGAAATGTAAATTAATGCACATAGGATGGAGAAATCCTATAGCTGCATATATATTAAATGGAAGTAAACTTGGGACTACAGAGCAGGAGAAGGACTTGGGTAATCAGGATGCAAATAAGCTGAGCAGCAGTACTCAATGTCAGGCAGCAGCTGAAAAAGTAAACAAGATTTTAGGGTGTATAAAAAGAGAGATTAGATCCTGTGATCCCAACGTATTGTTACCTGTTTATAAATCACTTGTAAGGCCACAGCTAGAATATGGATTGTTTTGGTTTTCAAATTTTGAAAAGAACATTCAGAAGTTAGTTTAAAGGCAGGGGGCATTTGTGCAGATTTTAAACAAGTGCTGATTTTAATAAGTGCACAGTAGTTATTCATGGCATGAATCTAACATTCATCTCTCATCTCTTCATACAGGTATATATAATCAACTCATCTCCTCTCATCTGCTGAATTCTAACTCCGCTTTCTGCTTATAGCAATGAAATGGTATATATCATTATTTGCAACTGAGCTTTTTCTTGGATGTTTAAATTTCATCCCACTTGCTCCTGAGGTTTATGATCCTGCTAGCATACAAGCATCAGGATACTGTGGAGAAAAAAGCGCACATAGGGTCTTATCTGGCAAACAGTGCAGGCTTAGAAGTGGACAGGTACTCACCTGTGGAAGTTGTGACAGGCACAACTCCTATGATGGCATAAAGATGTGGTCAAGCAGCAGCCCCGATGATACAATAGGGAATCGTGGATAGATAGGAAAGTCGGGTTTAACACTGCGCTGAAACCATGGAGCCAGACGATATGATGAATTCTTTGCTATATTTTCTTTATTTAGGACAAGTCGTGACTTGTCCTAAATAAAGAAAATATAGCAAAGAATTCATCATATCGTGACTTGTCCTAAATAAAGAAAATATAGCAAAGAATTCATCATATCGGACTTGTCCTAAATAAAGAAAATATAGCAAAGAATTCATCATATCGTTGACTTGTCCTAAATAAAGAAAATATAGCAAAGAATTCATCATATCGTGACTTGTCCTAAATAAAGAAAATATAGCAAAGAATTCATCATATCGTCTGGCTCCATGGACTTGTCCTAAATAAAGAAAATATAGCAAAGAATTCATCATATCGTCTGGCTCCATGGTTTCAGCGCAGCATACAAGCATGTCTGTTGTTATTACAACTTATTGCCTCTTTTTGTTTAAAGTTAGATGATTGATTAACGTGCTAAACTGACACAGATCTAAGCACAAACCTTACTATATAAGTAAACCTAGCTAAGGGTAAGCATTTATGCAGGGGGCATTTGTGCAGATTTTTTTAATAAGTGCACAGCAGTTATTCATGGCAGTTGTACAGGGCAGGAGACAGGTAAGGCATGCAAAACAATGAAACAAACTTGCTCCACATTTTGGTGTATTGCAACATGTTTCCACCCTATGTATTTGTACCATTTATATGCTAGCTGCTTCAATCCCTCATTTCTATTGCTCTTTCACACACCCAGTACACTCCATCTATATCAGCCCTTCTCTCCTCTCCTATGTACTGCCCTCATGCTCTTTTCAAAATTATAAACCATCCAGATCCATTCACACCCACCATGCAACGTAATAGACACTCTCAAAAATCTCTTATCCATATGCTCACTCTCTCTATTATCCTCCTTTTAGCAGGAGATATTGCACCTAATCAAGGACCTTCTTATAATAGTAAGCTCAATTCCTTCCCTGGCATATTCAGAAAACCCCTAAATCTCATTAATATTCCTTGCATACTTTCTGTCTCTTTTAACTGTGCCCTTTGGAACTCGCGCTCAGCATGTAACAAACTCTCCTTCATCCATGACTTCTTCCTTTCCAATTCCCTCAACCTCCTGGCTCTTACTGAGACCTGGATTCAGCAGACAGACACCACCGCAGCTGCTGCTCTCTCATATGGTGGCCTACAATTTTCTCACACCCCTAGACTTGACAACAGATCAGGTGGAGGTGTTGGTCTGTTGCTTTCCTCAAACTGCACTTTTCAGGTCAACCCTCCTGTTCCCTCACTTATCTTCCCTTCTTTTGAGGTCCACACTGTCAGGCTTTACAGACCCTTCTCCCTGCAAGTAGCAGTTGTGTATCGCCCTCCAGGCCCAACAAGTCAGTTCTTGGATAATTTTGCCACATGGCTTCCACATTTTCTAGCCTGTGACCTCCCCACTCTTGTCATGGGGGACTTTAACATCCCCATTGATGATCCCCTCTCCCCAGCTGCCACTCATCTTTTATCTCTAACCTCCTCTCTTGGCCTTTCACAACTAACTAACTCTCCTACACATGAAGGTGGGAATATGCTGGACCTGGTCTTCTCCCGTCTCTGCTCAGTGCATGATTTCACTAACTCCCCTCTCCCACTCTCTGACCACAACCTTCTTTCATTCTTGGTCAAGAGCTGTCAACCCACTCAGGACACCTCCACTTACCTCCCATATAGGAATATACATGTCATTAACAACCAGAAATTTCTGAAGAAGTTGCAGTCATCACTGGCTCCAATATCCTCCCTCTCATGTCCTGACTCTGCTGTAAAACATTATAATGAAACCCTACAGAGCGCCCTAGATGAAACTTCACCTGCTACACGCAGAGCAACTCGGCACAGACGGCAGCAGCCCTGGCACACGTTGCAAACACGCTTTCTCCAGCGGTGTTCCAGGTGCGCTGAACGCTTGTGGAGAAAATCCAATCTAGCCGAAGATTTCATCCATTATAAGTTTATGCTCAAAACATACAATGCTGCCCTTCACCTCTCCAAACAAGAATACTTTAACACCCTCATCACCTCTCTAGCCAACAATCCTAAATGACACTTTGATACTTTCCATTCCCTCCTAGGACCAAGAGTTCTGGCCCCATTCACCAACCTCAGTGCAGATGACCTGGCCAATTATTTTAAAGAAAAAATTGCCCATTTACGCCAGGAAATTTCCTCCCAGGCTCATAACACCACACATAACACCACACATTGTCTGACCTCCTACACTTCATCTAGCTCACTTTCACTCTTTGATCCAGTCACAGAAGAAGTCACCAGGCTCCTCGCATCTTCTCGCCCTACTACCTGCACCAGTGACCCTATTCCCTCACATCTCCTTAAATCTGTCACCCCAGCTGTCACCACTCACCTAACTAAAATATTCAATCTCTCTCTCTCCTCTGGTGTCTTTCCCTCCTCCTTCAAACATGCCAGCATACACCCATTACTTATAAAACCATCTCTGGACCAAAATTGTGCCGCTAACTACAGACCTGTCTCTAATCTCACATTCATCTCCAAACTCCTGGAACGTCTGGTCCACTCCCGTTTAATCCGCTGTCAGATAATTCTCTCCTCGACCCTCTACAATCCGGTTTCCACTCCTTACATTCTACTGAAACTGCTCTTACTAAAGTCTCTAATGATTTACTAACAGCTAAATCTAATGGTCACTACTCCCTGCTGATCCTCCTGGATCTCTCTGCTGCATTTGATACTTTGGATCACCAGCTCCTATTCACTATGCTCCGCTCTATCAGGCTCAAGGACACCGTTCTTTCCTGGTTCTCCTCTTACCTCTCTGACCGCTCATTCACTGTATCCTTTGCCGGATCCTCTTCCTCCCCTCTTCCCCTTACGGTCGCTGTTCCTCAGGGTTCAGTCCTTGGCCCCCTCCTTTTCTCTCTATACACAGCCCCTATTGGACAAACAATCAGCAGATTTGGTTTCCAGTACCATCTCTATGCTGATGACACCCAACTGTACACATCTTCTCCTGACATCACCCCTGCACTATTACAAAATACTACCGATTGTTTGTCCGCTGTCTCCAACATCATGTCCTCCCTCTATCTAAAACTGAACCTGTCAAAAACTGAACTTCTGCTGTTTCCTCCCTCTCCTAACCTTCCGAAACCCAATATTACCATTTCTGTGTGTGGCTCTACAATTACGCCGCAGCAGCACGGCCGCTGTCTTGGCATTATATTTGACTACGATCTCGCCTTCACTCCCCACATTCGTTCACTTGCTCGTTCTTGTCAATTCCACCTCAAAAACATCTCAAGAATTCGACCTTTTCTTACCGTTGACTCTGTAAAAACTCTTACTGTCGCTCTCATTCATTTTCACCTGGATTATTGTAATTCTTTACTAATTGGTTTCCCTGTTACTAAACTCTTCCCTCTCCAATCCATTCTGAATGCCGCAGCCAGGATCATTTTCCTCTGCAACCGCTTCACTGATGCCTCTGCTCTTTGCCAGTCATTGCACTGGTTGCCTATCCCTTACAGAATCCAATATAAACTTATCACTCTCACTCACAAAGCTGTCCACGGTTCCGCACCACCCTACATCTCCTCCCTCATCTCTGTCTATCACCCCCACCCGTGCCCTCCGCTCTGCTAATGACTTAAGACTGACATCCTCAACAATTCGAACCTCCCACTCCCGTCTTCAAGATTTCTCACGAGCTGCGCCTAAGCTCTGGAACATACTACGAAGAGCAGGGGTCCCCAAAATTTTTACACAGGGGGCCAGTTCACTGTCCCTCAGATCGTGGGAGGGCCGGACTATAAGAAAAACGATGAAAATCCCTATGCACACTACACGTGTGCTCTCTCCCCCATATAGGTCCCATGCCACCCCCCATATAGGTCCCATGCTCTTCCCCCATATAGGTCCAATGCAGTCTCCCTCATATAGGGCCAGCTCTTTACCCCATATAGGTCCCATGCCCCCCCATATAGGTCCCATGCACTTCCACCATATAGGTCCCATGCAGTCTCCCTCAAATAGGTCCCATGCAGTCTCCCCCTTATAGGTCCCATGCAGTCTCCCTCATATAGGGCCAGCTCTTTCCCCCATATATGTCCCATGCTCTTCCCCCATATAGGTCCCATGCAGTCTCCCCCATATAGGTCCCATGCAGTCTCCCCCATATATGTCCCATGCAGTCTCCCTCATATAGCGCCAGCTCTTTCCCCCATATAGGTCCCATGCTATTCCCCCATATAGGTCCCATGCAGTCTCCCCCATATAGGTCCCAAGCAGTCTCTCCCATATAGGTCCCATGCAGTCTCCCTCATATAGGTCCCATGCAGTCTCCCTCATATAGGTCCCATGCAGTCTCCCCATATAGGTCCCATGCAGTCTCCCCCATATAGGTCCAATGCAGTCTCCCTCATATAGGGCCAGCTTTTTCCCCCATATAGGTCCCACGCCCCCCCATATAGGTCCTATGCTCTTCCACCATATAGGTCCCATGCAGTCTCCCTCATATAGGTCCCATGCAGTCTCCCCCATATAGGTCCCATGCAGTCTCCCCCTCATAGGTCCCATGCAGTCTCCCTCATATAGGTCCCATGCAGTCTCCCCCTCATAGGTCCCATGCAGTCTCCCTCATATAGGGCCAGCTCCTTCCCCCATATAGGTCCCATGCTCTTCCCCCATATAGGTCCCATGCAGTCTCCCCCATATAGGTCCCATGCAGTCTCCCTCATATAGGTCCCATGCAGTCTCCCTTATATAGGGCCAGCTCTTTCCCCCATATAGGTCCCATGCTCTTCCCCCATATAGGTCCCATGCAGTCTCCCCCATATAGGTCCCATGCAGTCTCCCTCATATAGGTCCCATGCAGTCTCCCTCATATAGGTCCCATGCAGTCTCCCCATATAGGTCCCATGCAGTCTCCCCCATATAGGTCCCACGCCCCCCCCCCCATATAGGTCCCATGCTCTTCCACCATATAGGATCCCATGCAGTTGTGGCGCCCTGGACTAGCCAGGTCGTCACAGGTACTACAACATGCACCCCCACCCCGAGACAGGCACATCAGCCAGACACAAAATCCTTGTTGCCTCCCTCCAGGGGCTGATGTCCACACCAGGTGGGGTGGAGCCAGGCGGTTGGCCCCACCCACTGAGGAGTTCACAGTCCTGGAGGCGGGAAAAGGAAGTCAGAGAGAGATCAGTTAGGGAAGTGAAGGAGAGAGGAGTGAAGTGGTAGTCGAGGAGCAAACTGACCGTGTCCGGGTGTGTGGCCCGGGCACCAAGAGCAAGGTTAGCAGGCAGTGGTGGCCGTCTGCAGGAGAGGCAGCTCAACGCGGAACCGTAGGACCGGGGACGGGCGGTGGCCCGCCGGTACCGAATTGGGGAGCGAAGTGAAGCCAGCACACACAGGCAGGGCCTACGGACTCCGACCAGGCTTGGAGTCGCCATTAGAGGTCAAATCCGTCAGTGACCGGAACCCCAGGGGTTTCCTAACAGCCAAGATCCGATTGAAGGCAACCGTCCAACCAGCAAAAAAAAGGAAATACAGCTACCGCCACAGCTAGAGTTCCATGGGCCAGAGCCTGTGGGCAAAAGGGCTCCTCCGGCACATATACACACTGGGGAGCGGGTTAGCGGTGGGAATCCATCGGGACCAAACATACACACAGGTGAGGGGAAAGGCAGCCACCACCAACCGTCCGGGAGAAACTACAGCAGCCGGCTGCGGGACCCGTCCATCCAGCCGTTTGGTTTACCAGAGACTTTGTGTACATTTGTGGCTGATGAGTACTACCGTGCCATCCGGCACCGCGCTGCGCAGTCCAAGCAACCCTGTACCTTGCCAACCCTGCCTCCCCGTCACCTCACCGAGCCCCGGGACAACCAACCCCTACCCACGGAGGGGAAAACAACATCCCAGCTGCTCCCTGCCATCGCTCCCGGGATCCCCGTTACCAGCAGCGGTGGTGCCCAACTTCACCACAACCCGTGGGTGGCGTCACGGACCAAATCCCCAAACCAAACTACCCCCTTTCACTCACGGGCGAGGAGCGCCGCTCGAGTCCCCGGATCCGGCCCACCGCTCGAGCCACCGAGCAGCCATAGCAGCAGCGACGGACCCGAGCGTTAGCGAGCGCAGCGGCGGCGCCCTCCCCGCCCGCGACAAAGTCTCCCTCATATGGGGCCAGGTCTCTCCCCCATATATGTCCGGCTCTCCCCCATATAGGTCCCATCAATCCCCCATATAGATCCAGCTCTCTGATCCTCCTCCATGCCCAGTAAAAAAAAGTGAAAATACACTTTACCTAGCACTGCAGCCGCTCCCGCGCTGTGGTCCCGGCTCCTCTGTCTTCGGCTGTAAGGCCTAGATGAGCACGTCGTGCGTCATGACGTGATCATTCTAGGTCCGGACGACGACCGCCGAGCGTCTACACAGGAACGAGACTTCCCGTATAGCGCTCGGCGGGTTATTTCAATTGTAAGCGCCCTGATCTAATCTAGTCCCTTTCTGCTCTTCAAAAAATGACTTCCAGTTTTTGTCCCCTGTACCTGTATACATTTTCACCGACGGGTTCATGCAGCTGCTTTTGAATAACCTATTAAATCGATGGCTGGACCATATATGACAAGCTTTTCTCCCCCCCATTCACCTTTTGTGTCTCCCCTATTTCCTCATAGACTGTAAGCTTACGAGCAGGGCCCTCACTCCTCCTGGTATCTTAATTTTTTTTATTTTGTATTGTCTCATATTGTCTGTACATGTCCCCTCCTAATTGTTAAGCGCTGCAGAAAATGTTGGCGCTATAGAAATAAAACTTATTATTATTATTATGGGTCTCCCTAGCTTGAGAATACCAACCCTCAGCTGCGAGGCTTTATCTTGGCATCAAAATTGGGGGGAACGCACGCCGGCTTTTTACGTTTTGTTTTTTTTTTTACTGTACGATATAGACCCGCCCACCGGCGGCTGTGATTGCTCGCAGTCAGACAGCTGTCACTCAGCTTGGGGGTGGGTCTGACTGCAACCAATCACAGGGTGAAGAAGTAAATAAGTAATTAGGCTAATGAGCGGGTGCAGTGATTATGTGATGAGGCTAATGAGCGGGTAGGGAAGAAGAGATGCAGCAGAAGCAGTGTGACAGCCGCGCGGCACCTGTGATCGGTGAGTATGAAGCGGAGAGACAGCGAGAGAGACTAAGTGGCGTAATACTGTCACATCCTCATTATCAGAATCCATATGTGAGTCAGAAATGCATGCTCCAGGCTCTTCCCATTCACTTTCATCCCTTCCCCATCCATTTCAGCCTTTTCCTCAGGTCCCCAGACCTCTTTCTTGGGTCCAGCAGAAAATTACTCGCATTTCCAATTGACTTGCATTGTACTCGCTATTCGGAACAAATTCAGGAATATTACAAAGTACTTGTTACGAGTGTAGCAATTACGAATATTACGGTGCTCGCTCATCTCTAGTTAAGATGCTCTGGTCTCAAATTATCAAAGCTTTTATGCCAAAAAAATTGTCATACAAGCTTTGAAAAGTCTAAAAAATTTGGATTAATTCAGATTCATGCGAAATTTTGGTGGCTTTTGGCATTTTCACTACAAAATTGGCAGAGCTTGGGTGGGACGGGGCGTGATAGCAAAGCTCCTTTAATTCATGACGAGCTGTACCCCTATGCCAGAAATCCCACTCCAGTCCCTGATGGGCGTAATATTTCTAGCATAGCACAAGGAGGCACACTACAGATTTATGAAGAGGCATTCACCACTTCATCAATCAGGAGTGGCCTCCGCATAAAATAGGCCCCTTATGTTATAAAAATGGTTCCTTTTCTAAGGATCATTGTAATAATGGACAAAAAACAAAAGGATTTTATATGTTTGATATCCAAGTGATTATTTTTGTTGTGGGGCTACCCACAAATAGAGATGAGCGGACCCGTTGAAGTTTGGGTTCGGCTTTTTCAGCCAGACTTTAGATAAGGTTCAGTTCGGGACCTGGACTTGACCTGAACCCCAATAGAATTCATTCATTGGGCAGTTTGGGTTTTCGCCCACATGCAACCGGCTATAAACAGTATTTCCGGGGAAGGGAGGGCGGATTTTTCTCTTTTACACACTACATTCTATAACGATGTTTTTACCCCCAGTGAAAGCCGTTCAACCACTGCAAGCGGCTCCCACTGGGCCGAACACCGAGCGTACCCGAGCACACCGATGCTAGATCGAGTAGTTAGGATACATAAAGCACCAAAACTCTGAATTCTAACACTGATTTTTTTATAAAATCAGCGTTTGATATGAACACTGAACTTTACTATTTAGATTCGCTCATCTCTGCCCACAAACCTTTATTACAGTTTATAATACGGGTGTAGAAGAGACCAGAACTGAAAGAGGTCTATCTCTTTGTGAAGAGCAAGTAACATTTATGATACCTATGCTGGGGTTTTGTGAATTTAATGGGATTCTGTCACTAAATGTTTGCCCCTTAATTAAACATCAGGATAATGTAAGGCACAAGTCCAGAGAAAATGAGAGTATATAAGGGGAAATACAGATGATTAGCAGCTGAAGGAAAAGGAGCTCCCTTGGGTCCTAAAGGGAAAAGGATAAAAACCCAACAGAGGAGCTACCTAGTACACTGAATACTGACAGCAGCAACAATAGAAAGTTAGGAACCATGTTGCGCAGTGAAACGCTGTGACCTTCTATTGCCGGACACCTAAGGACTATCTCCATAAGCTCTGTATAACCCTGCCCCCACCCCTGATTGGCAGCTTCCTGTCTATGCTCATTGTAGACAGCTGCCAACCAGTGGTGTGAGTGGGGTTATACACAGCAGCATTTCGAGAAATGGTAGATTTTAAGCAGATAAAAATGATTTTTATAAAAACTTCAGCAAGCTGCCAAGTAAGTGACACATCGCTGGAATCAGTCTCTGCTTATCAAGGTCGATTGGACACCCGTTTGAGGTAGCTTTATTCCTCTTAACCCCTTCACGACCTTTGACGGATACATCCGTCATGGTGCCCTGGTACTTAAAGCCCCATGCCGGATATATATATTCGGGAAGGAAAGGACCTGTACCTGACCTCAGGAGGGGTGGTGTCTCCTCCCTCGACCTATGGAGGCTGTGATTGGCTGACAAACGCCGCACAGCCAATCACAGCCAGTGTAATGTTTCAGCCATTTAAAATGGATGAATCATTGAAATGCAGCTATGATCACTGCAGCTGTAGCACTGATCATTGGCTGGAGCTGGGTGACCTTTGCTGCACCCTCCCCCAGCTCTGATTGGAGAGATCGGCCTTGTGACCGATCTCTCTAATCACCGTTGATCTGGGGTCGGAGATCTGTAGGTGATCGCTCTCCTCAGCTTGCCCATCTGTGGAAGCTGAGGAGAACGATCCCTGAGGGTGGGTGACTATCGGTAAGTCACTGCCCCCGATCCACTGCTGTTCCCGATCACCGCTGCAGCCACTGCCCCAGATCATCCGCCGCCCTCCATCTCCTTCGCCGCTGCTCTCCTCCGCCCCTGCTCTGCTCTGCCCCTGCATCGCCGCTGCACTGCTCCTTCTGCTGCCCCCCCTGCATCTGCCGTCACCCCCCCTGCATCTGTCGTCGCCCCACCTGCATCTGCCGCCGCCACCCCTGCAGCTGCCGTCGCCCCCCCTGCATCTACCGTCGCCCCCCCTGCATCTGCCGCCGTTCCCCCTGCATATGCTCCCGCACTGTCCCCGATCAGCCACTGCCCCCCTGCATCTGCCACTGCCCCCCTGCATCTGCCACTGTGCCCCTGCATCTGCCACTGCCCCCTTGCATCTGCCACTGCCCCCCTGCATCTGCCACTGCCCCCCTGCATCTGCCACTGCCCACCTGCATCTGCCACTGCCCCCCCTGCATCTGCCACTGCCCCCCCTGCATCTGCCACTGCCCCCCCTGCATCTGCCGTTGCACTCCATCAGCATCTGCGCCCCTCCCCGATCTGCTGCCCGCGCTCTCCCATCCTCTTCATCTGCTGCTCCCTCTCGGATCTGCTCCCTCCTCCATCTGCTGCCTTCTCCATCTGCTGCCTAGATCCATCCTGTAAGGTAGCTATCCCCAATCTCACATCTCACTCCCCTTCCACCATCCCCCTCATCCTCCGCCACTCCTGCATCCGTTGCGCCCTTTTCCATCCTCCATCCATCCTTTTTTCCAGCTCACCTAGTCCCCCCCCCCTTTTGCAGCACATACGTGCGTGCGTCCTGATTTTTTTTCTGTAAACTAAGAAAGAAATACAAATAAACTTAGTTTAGGGCCAGTAAAATTATATTGTAGTAATCGTCAACTACAGTATTTTTTACTGAATATTGTAAGGGTCAGCCCAGTGCCACACATGAGATCGATGCATGAGTCTCGCATCGCATCATCCGGCACGGTCGCTCTCTTCCAGACAGGAGTGTGTTGCTGTGCTGGATGATGTGATGCGAGATTCGTGCATCGCTCTCACGTGTGGCACTTGCCTTAGTGTCAGTTGCAGGCGCTCATTTTTTATTTTGTGTTACTAACGTCTGTATTTCTTATTTCGCCAAACTAATTTTTTTGTATGGGGGGGGGGTCTAGTTTCCAAAATTGGGTCACATGTGGGGAAGCTCCACTGTTTTCGGCACATCAGGGGGATCTCCAAACGCAACATGGTGCGGCTAACAATTCCAGCTAATTTTCCATTTAAAAAGTCAAATGATGCTCCTTCCCTTTGGAGATCTGCCGTGCGCCCAAACAGTGTTTTTTTGCCACATATGAGGTATCAGCGTACTCAGGACAAATTGCCCAACAATTTTGCTGTCCATTTTATCCTGTTACCCCTGTAAAAATTAAAAAATTGAGCCTAAAATAACATTTTTGTTGCAAAAAAAGTACTTTTTTGTTTTTATGGCTCAATGTATGAAGCATGTGAGGGTTCAAAGTGCTCATTACCCATCTAGATTTATGCCATGGGGGGGGTCTAGTTTCCAAAATGAGGTCACTTGTGGGGGAGCTCCATTGTTTAGGCACCTCAGGGGGTTTCCAAACGCGACATGGCGTCCGCTAATAATTCCAACCAATTTTGCTGTGAAATGGCGCTCCTTCTCTTCTGAGCCCTGCCATGTGCCCAAACAATTACTTTCCACCACATATGAGGTATCTGTGTACTCAGGAGAAATTGCACAATACATTTTATGGTGCCTTTTTTCCTGATACCCTTGTGGAAAAAAAAACTACCCGGTTGAAATAACAATTTTGTGGTAAAGAAATATATATATATATTTTCACGGCTGAACATTCTAACCTTTTGTGAAGCCTCCAGGGGTTCAAAGTGTTCACTAAACATCTAGATAAATTCCATGAGGACTCTAGTTTCCAAAATGGGGTCACTTGTGGGGAGCTTCATTGTTTAGGCACCTCAGGGGGTCTCCAAACACAACATGACATCCGCTAATGATTCCAGACAATTTTGCATTTGAAAAGTCAAATGACGCTCCTTGCCTTCCAAGCCCTGCCGTGCGCCCAAACATTTTATTTCCACCACATACGAGGTATCTGTGTACTCAGAAGAAAATGCACAATACATTTTATGTTGCAATTTTTCCTGATACCCTTGTGAAAAAAAAGCTACCTGGTTGAAGTAACAATTTCGTGGTAATTTGTTTTTTTTTTTTATTTTGACGGCTCAAAGTTATTAACTTTTGTGAAGCCCCCAGAGGTTCAAAGTGCTCACTAAACATCTAGATAAATGAGGGGTCTAATTTAAAAAATGGGGTCACTTGTGGGGGAGCTACATTGTTTAGGCACCTAAAGGGGTCTCCAAACGCAACATCGCATCTGCTAATTATTCCAGCCAATTTTGCTTTCAAAAATTCAAATGATGCTCCTTCCCTTCCGAGCCTTGCCGTGCACCCAAACAATTGATTTCCACCACATATGAGATATCGGTGTACTCAGTAGAAATTGCACAATCAATTCTATGGTGCATTTTTTCCTGATACCCTTGTGAACAAGCTACATTTTATGGCTAAAGTAACATTTTTGTGTAAAAAAGTAAAATTTTAATTTTTTCCTTCCACATTGCTTTGGTTGCTGTGAAGCTCCTAAAGGGTTAATAAACTTCTTGGATGTAGTTTTGAGCAGTGTGAGGGGTACAGATTTTAGAATGGGGTCACGTTTGGGTATTTTCTGTCACCTAGGCCTCTCAAAGTCACTCCAAATGTGGTAAACATTTTTTTTTGTACATTTTGTTGGAAAAATGAGAAATTGCTGATGAACTTTGAACCCTTCTAACTTCATAACGAAAAAAGACTTTGTTTCGAAAATTACGCTGGTGTAAAGTAGTCAAGTGGGAAATGTTATTTAGTAACTATTTTGTGTGACATATCTCTCAGATTTATGGACATAAAATTTCAAATTTTGAAAATTGCGAATTTTTCAAACGTTTCGCCTAATTTCCAAAGTTTTCACAAATGCAAAAAATATTGACCTAAATTTATCACTGACATGAAGTACAATATGTCTCGAAAAAAACAATGTCAGAATTTCCAGGATCTGTTGAAGATTTCCAGAATTATAACCTGTCAAAGTGACACTGGTCAGAATTGCAAAAAGTGGCCTGGTCTTTAAGGTGAAAACAGGCTGGGGGCTGAAGGGGTTAATCTATAAACCACATCCCAAAGCCATACGCTATTAAATGTTATATATTTAATCTGAAAAGTAGGCAGTATTTATAAAAATATACAAAAGATGATGCAAAGGGGAAAACAATACAGTATATACAATTACATAAAATAAAAGGGAATAAAGCAAGAAAATAAATGAACCTGGGTCACAGAAATTCCTTCAGATTTCTGGAGGGAAGGACTCCAAAGGAACGTGGAACAATCCCACACAGCAATGTTCCTTTCATTGAACAAGGATCATAATTGGCATCAGCTTTTTATTAACACAAGTTACACCCACATACTTCCCCTCTGGTGACTCATAACAGGACTGGACTTCAGATAACGATAGGATGTCTCTAAATCTTAGAAAATGATAAGATTCCCAACTTTTACAATATCTCCATCCCTGGAGGTCCCAGGGGGGATATATTCTGGCATCTTTCCTGTCACGATTTTATCTGTTCATAGATAGGAGACATTGCATAGATATTTTCATCTATGTGGTCCATATCTATTGGGTGAGACCCCGGCCATCACCCAATGATGTGAAACGATGCTTTGCATTCTCTGTTTTATCACAAATTCGAACATCTGACTTTCATATCTATTATATCAATACAGTTCATTATACCTTACTTTGTATTTTCTATAAGGGGAAACAAATTATTTGAACTTATCTGCTATTTTTCAGTACAACTGCTGCTCTTAACTCTACCATTCATAAATCTGTCCTTTTCTGCATTCTTATAAATTCAAGCTGAGATTGGCTTCACATCTGCTAGAGGATTCTCTTTAATTACCTGTTTCCAAAGGAGAGGGTCAGCTGTATAGGGGTCTTGTTGAGTCTTTATGGATTTTGTAATTTCTATATGACACAGGACTACATATTGATGTTTTCCAAAATTGAGCTTTTATTCCCTTGAAAGCGAAGGTCATTTTTTGGACACTTTCCTCATCTTGGTGCTCGAAGAGTTCAATAAAATCAGAAATATTACACTCCCAAAATAACCTAAATGGAAAAGAAAAGGATGTTCTAAAATTATTTTGCAATGATTCAGATATAGTAACTCTATAAGCCAACAAGGGGGATGGAATAGTCATCCAAAACATGGATGACTATATAAGGAAGCTCAGAATATTCTCTCCAACCCCATACACTATGGGATTACAACTATGGATCCATTCTACATTTCTCAAAATAGAAGCATTTGAGGAAGGAATCTTAAAGAGAACCAACCGCCAACCAACATATTGTATAATGATTTAGAAAAAACATCAGTTGGATTGATTGCAATCTACGGTAAGTAGTATTATTTTCCAAAATGTCATATTCTCATTTTTTATATAAAGAGGCATCAATAGCACTATATACATCCCGCCTTGTCTGACTTACGTATAACCAAATAGTTGTTATTTTTTAGTTTGCAGATGGCAATATAATGATTTCTTGTTAAATTATATACTATTTTATTTTTATTGGAGGAGACGAAACGGTGCAGAGCCAACTGATCCTTTTCTATCATATTCTGGAACATGTGTAATGATGGTACGCGAGATTTTACTGCATTATAATGAGGGTTTGAGACCTTTGGTTTTACATCATGATCCCCCACCAATTCTTCCAAATTACGATCCTCATCCAATTAGTTTAGCATTACAATGGTCTTTTGTTCAGAGAAGGAGAATCCTTCAAATTAATTACACGTAAATTTATTACTAGAGTAAAGGCCGCTTTACACGCTGCGACATCGCTCATGCGATCTCGTTGGGGTCACGGAATTTGTGACGCACATCCGGCCGCTTTAGCGATGTCGTTGCGTGTGACACCTATGAGCGATTTTGAATCATCGCAAAAACGTTCAAAATAGCTCATCGGTGACATGCCCCCCTATTCCCAATTATCGTTGCTGCTGCAGGTACGATGTAGTTTGTCGCTCCTGCAGCAGCACACATTGCTATGTGTGACACCGCAGGAACGAGGAACCTCCTCTTACCTGCGGCCGCCCGCAATGAGGAAAGAAGGAGGTGGGCGGGATTTTACGTACCGCTCATTTCCGCCCCTCCGTTTCTATTGGGCGGCCGCTTAGTAACGTCGCTGTGACGTCGCTGTTACGCTGAACAAACCGCCCCCTTAGAAAGGAGGCGGTTCGCCGGTCACAGCGACGTCGCTAGACAGGTAACTAGTGTGACGGGTCCACGCGATTTTGTGCGCCACGGGCAGCAATTTGCCTTATTGCACAACCGATGGGGGCAGGTACGCACTCTAGCGATATCAGTACCGATATCGCAGCGTGTAAAGCGGCCTTAAGTCTGACTTGAAACATTTCTATCATTAGCAAAAAAAATGCCACTGACAAGCTTTAACCATCTGTGCAGGACTCCGATCTGCTTAACCGTTAAGACAGTTGGTATCAAAACCACAAGATTATGTCACGCCAGAGCGTACAGAAACCTAGCGTGCAGCATAACACCAGGGTAACAATGGAAATGGTAAAAAAGGAAGCCCCTGATGATAGGAAGAAGAGACAACTCACCCGTGTCTATACCCTATGCTCCCTAATGTCACGGGTCCTTCACTCCCCTGTCGTTATCACGTGCCTAGGCACTTATTCACTCTGGCTAGTGAGATGGCCAGCAGTAGTCTCATCACTGCAGTAGCACAACAGGTAAAGGAGATAAAGGAAAAATAAACACAGAAAGCAAAAACAATATAAAACTGTACCAATGCAGCTAAACACTGCAGCAGTAATAATCACAACTCCTCAGCTTCTTTCAGACACAGGCCCCTTCCAAAGAGGTCATATAGGTCCCATGCTCTTCCACCATATAGGTCCCATGCAGTCTCCCCCCATATAGGTCCCATGCAGTCTCCCTCATATAGGTCCCATGCAGTCTCCCCCTTATAGGTCCCATGCAGTCTCCCTCATATAGGGCCAGCTCTTTCCCCCATATATGTCCCATGCTCTTCCCCCATATAGGTCCCATGCAGTCTCCCTCATATAGGTCCCATGCAGTCTCCCTCATATAGGGCCATCTCTTTCCCCCATATAGGTTCCATGCAGTCTCCCCCATATAGGTCCCATGCAGTCTCGCTCATATAGGTCCCATGCAGTCTCCCTCATATAGGTCCCATGCAGTCTCCCCATATAGGTCCCATGCAGTCTCCACCATATAGGTCCAATGCAGTCTCCCTCATATAGGGCCAGCTCTTTCCCCCATATAGGTCCCATGCCCCCCCCCCCATATAGGTCCCATGCTCTTCCACCATATAGGTCCCATGCAGTTGTGGCGCCCTGGACTAGCCAGGTCGTCACAGGTACTACAACATGCACCCCCACCCCGAGACAGGCACATCAGCCAGACACAAAATCCTTGTTGCCTCCCTCCAGGGGCTGATGTTCACACCAGGTGGGGTGGAGCCAGGCGGTTGGCACCACCCACTGAGGAGTTCACAGTCCTGGAGGCGGGAAAAGGAAGTCAGAGAGAGATCAGTTAGGGAAGTGAAGGAGAGAGGAGTGAAGTGGTAGTCGAGGAGCAAACTGACAGTGTCCGGGTGTGTGGACCGGGCACCAAGAGCAAGGTTGGCAGACGGTGGTGGCCGTCTGCAGGAGAGGCAGCTCAACGCAGAACCGTAGGACCGGGGACGGGCGGTGGCCCGCCGGTACCGAACCGGGGAGCGAAGTGAAGCCAGCACACACAGGCAGGGCCTACGGACCCCGACCAGGCTTGGAGTCGCCATTAGAGGTCAAATCCGTCAGTGACCGGAACCCCAGGGGTTTCCTAACAGCCAAGATCCGATTGAAGGCAACCGTCCAACCAGCAAAATAAAGGAAATACAGCTACCGCCACAGCTAGAGTTCCATGGGCCAGAGCCTGCGGGCAAAAGGGCTCCTCCGGCACATATACACGCTGGAGAGCGGGTTACCGGTGGTAATCCATCGGGACCGAACATACACACAGGTGCAGGGAAAGGCAGCCACCACCAACCATCCGGGAGAAACTACAGCAGCCGGCTGCGGGACCCGTCCATCCAGCCGTTTGGTTTACCAGAGACTTTGTGTACATTTGTGGCTGAGTGAGTACTACCGTGCCATCCAGCACCGCGCTGCGCAGTCCAAGCGACCCTGCACCTTGCCAACCCTGCCTCCCCGTCACCAGGCCCCGGGACAACCAACCCCTACCCACAGAGGGGAAAACAACATCCCAGTTGCTCCATGCCATCGCTCTCGGGATCCCCGTTACCAGCAGCGGTGGTGCCCAACTTCACCACAACCCGTGGGTGGCGTCACGGACCAAATCCCCAAACCAAACTATCCCCCTTTCACTCACAGGCGAGGAGCGCCGCTCGAGTCCCCAGATCTGGCCCACCGCTCGAGCCACCGAGCAGCCATAGCAGCAGCGCCGGACCCGAGCTTTAGCGAGCACAGCGTCGGCGGCGCCATCCCCGCCCGAGACACAGTCTCCCTCATATGGGGCCAGGTCTCTCCCCTATATATGTCCAGCTCTCCCCCATATAGGTCCTATCAATCCCCCATATAGATCCAGCTCTCTGATCCTCCTCCATGCCCAGTAAAAAAAAGTGAAAATACACTTTACCTAGCACTGCACCTGTATACATTTTCACCGACTGGTTCATGCAGCTGCTTTTGAATACCCTATTAAATCGATGGCTGGACCATATATGACAAGCTTTTCTCCCCCCCATTCACCTTTTGTGTCTCCCCTATTTCCTCATAGACTGTAAGCTTACGAGCAGGGCCCTCACTCCTCCTGGTATCTTAATTTTGTTATTTTGTATTGTCTCATATTTTCTGTACATGTCCCCTCTTAATTGTTAAGCGCTGCGGAAAATGTTGGCGCTATAGAAATAAAACTTATTATTATTATTATGGGTCTCCCTAGTTTGAGAATACCAACCCTCAGCTGCGAGGCTTTATCTTGGCATCAAAATTGGGGGGAACGCACGCCGGCTTTTTACGTTTTTTTTTTTTTTTTACTGTACGATATAGACCCGCCCACCGGCGGCTGTGATTGGTCGCACGCAATCAGACAGCTGTCACTCAGCTTGGGGTTGGGTCTGACTGCAACCAATCACAGGGTGAAGAAGTAAATATGTAATTAGGCTAATGAGCGGGTGCAGTGATTATGTGATGAGGCTAATAAGCGGGTAGGGAAGAAGAGAGGCAGCAGGAGCAGTGTGACAGCCGCACGGCACCTGTGATCGGTGAGTATGAAGCGGAGAGACAGCGAGAGAGACTAAGTGGCGTAACACTGTCACATCTTCATTATCAGAATCCATATGTGAGTTAGAAATGCATGCTCCAGGCTCTCCCCATTCACTTTCATCCCTTCCCCATCCATTTCAGCCTTTTCCTCAGGTCCCCAGACCTCTTTCTTGGGTCCAGCAGAAAATTACTCGCATTTCCAATTGACTTGCATTGTACTCGCTATTCGGAACAAATTCACGAATATTACAAAGTACTCGTTACGAGTGTAGCGATTACGAATATTACAGTACTCGCTCATCTCTAGTTAAGATGCTCTGGTCTCAAATTATCAAAGCTTTTATGCCAAAAAAATTGTCATACAAGCTTTAAAAAGTCTAAAAAAATTTGGATCAATTCAGATTCATGCGAAATTTTGGTGGCTTTTGGCATTTTCACTACAAAATTGGCAGAGCTTGGGTGGGACGGGGCGTGATAGCAAAGATCCTTTAATTCATGACGAGCTGTACCCCTATGCCAGAAATCCCACTCCAGTCCCTGATGGGAGTAATATTTCTAGCATAGCACAAGGAGGCACACTCCAGATTCATGAAGAGGCATTCACCACTTCATCAATCAGGAGTGGCCTCCGCATAAAATAGGCCCCTTATGTTATAAAAATGGTTCCTTTTCTAAGGATCATTGTAATAATGGACAAAAAACAAAAGGATTTTATATGTTTGATATCCAAGTGATTATTTTTGTTGTGGGGCTACCCACAAATAGAGATGAGCGGACCCGTTGAAGTTTGGGTTCGGCTTTTTCAGCCAGACTTTAGATAAGGTTCAGTTCGGGACCTGGACTTGACCTGAACCCCAATAGAATTCATTCATTGGGCAGTTTGGGTTTTCGCCCACATGCAACCGGCTATAAACAGTATTTCCGGGGAAGGGAGGGCGGATTTTTCTCTTTTACACACTACATTCTATAACGATGTTTTTACCCCCAGTGAAAGCCGTTCAACCACTGCAAGCGGCTCCCACTGGGCCGAACACCGAGCGTACCCGAGCACACCGATGCTAGATCGAGTAGTTAGGATACATAAAGCACCAAAACTCTGAATTCTAACACTGATTTTTCTATAAAATCAGCGTTTGATATGAACACTGAACTTTACTATTTAGATTCGCTCATCTCTGCCCACAAACCTTTATTACAGTTTATAATACGGGTGTAGAAGAGACCAGAACTGAAAGAGGTCTATCTCTTTGTGAAGAGCAAGTAACATTTATGATACCTATGCTGGGGTTTTGTGAATTTAATGGGATTCTGTCACTAAATGTTTGCCCCTTAATTAAACATCAGGATAATGTAAGGCACAAGTCCAGAGAAAATGAGAGTATATAAGGGGAAATACAGATGATTAGCAGCTGAAGGAAAAGGAGCTCCCTTGGGTCCTAAAGGGAAAAGGATAAAAACCCAACAGAGGAGCTACCTAGTACACTGAATACTGACAGCAGCAACAATAGAAAGTTAGGAACCATGTTGCGCAGTGAAACGCTGTGACCTTCTATTGCCGGACACCTAAGGACTATCTCCATAAGCTCTGTATAACCCTGCCCCCACCCCTGATTGGCAGCTTCCTGTCTATGCTCATTGTAGACAGCTGCCAACCAGTGGTGTGAGTGGGGTTATACACAGCAGCATTTCGAGAAATGGTAGATTTTAAGCAGATAAAAATGATTTTTATAAAAACTTCAGCAAGCTGCCAAGTAAGTGACACATCGCTGGAATCAGTCTCTGCTTATCAAGGTCGATTGGACACCCGTTTGAGGTAGCTTTATTCCTCTTAACCCCTTCACGACCTTTGACGGATACATCCGTCATGGTGCCCTGGTACTTAAAGCCCCATGCCGGATATATATATTCGGGAAGGAAAGGACCTGTACCTGACCTCAGGAGGGGTGGTGTCTCCTCCCTCGACCTATGGAGGCTGTGATTGGCTGACAAACGCCGCACAGCCAATCACAGCCAGTGTAATGTTTCAGCCATTTAAAATGGATGAATCATTGAAATGCAGCTATGATCACTGCAGCTGTAGCACTGATCATTGGCTGGAGCTGGGTGACCTTTGCTGCACCCTCCCCCAGCTCTGATTGGAGAGATCGGCCTTGTGACCGATCTCTCTAATCACCGTTGATCTGGGGTCGGAGATCTGTAGGTGATCGCTCTCCTCAGCTTGCCCATCTGTGGAAGCTGAGGAGAACGATCCCTGAGGGTGGGTGACTATCGGTAAGTCACTGCCCCCGATCCACTGCTGTTCCCGATCACCGCTGCAGCCACTGCCCCAGATCATCCGCCGCCCTCCATCTCCTTCGCCGCTGCTCTCCTCCGCCCCTGTTCTGCTCTGCCCCTGCATCGCCGCTGCACTGCTCCTTCTGCTGCCCCCCCTGCATCTGCCGTCACCCCCCCTGCATCTGTCGTCGCCCCACCTGCATCTGCCGCCGCCACCCCTGCAGCTGCCGTCGCCCCCCCTGCATCTACCGTCGCCCCCCCTGCATCTGCCGCCGTTCCCCCTGCATATGCTCCCGCACTGTCCCCGATCAGCCACTGCCCCCCTGCATCTGCCACTGCCCCCTGCATCTGCCACTGTGCCCCTGCATCTGCCACTGCCCCCTTGCATCTGCCACTGCCCCCCTGCATCTGCCACTGCCCCCCTGCATCTGCCACTGCCCACCTGCATCTGCCACTGCCCCCCCTGCATCTGCCACTGCCCCCCCTGCATCTGCCACTGCCCCCCCTGCATCTGCCGTTGCACTCCATCAGCATCTGCGCCCCTCCCCGATCTGCTGCCCGCGCTCTCCCATCCTCTTCATCTGCTGCTCCCTCTCGGATCTGCTCCCTCCTCCATCTGCTGCCTTCTCCATCTGCTGCCTAGATCCATCCTGTAAGGTAGCTATCCCCAATCTCACATCTCACTCCCCTTCCACCATCCCCCTCATCCTCCGCCACTCCTGCATCCGTTGCGCCCTTTTCCATCCTCCATCCATCCTTTTTTCCAGCTCACCTAGTCCCCCCCCCCTTTTGCAGCACATACGTGCGTGCGTCCTGATTTTTTTTCTGTAAACTAAGAAAGAAATACAAATAAACTTAGTTTAGGGCCAGTAAAATTATATTGTAGTAATCGTCAACTACAGTATTTTTTACTGAATATTGTAAGGGTCAGCCCAGTGCCACACATGAGATCGATGCATGAGTCTCGCATCGCATCATCCGGCACGGTCGCTCTCTTCCAGACAGGAGTGTGTTGCTGTGCTGGATGATGTGATGCGAGATTCGTGCATCGCTCTCACGTGTGGCACTTGCCTTAGTGTCAGTTGCAGGCGCTCATTTTTTATTTTGTGTTACTAACGTCTGTATTTCTTATTTCGCCAAACTAATTTTTTTGTATGGGGGGGGGGTCTAGTTTCCAAAATTGGGTCACATGTGGGGAAGCTCCACTGTTTTCGGCACATCAGGGGGATCTCCAAACGCAACATGGTGCGGCTAACAATTCCAGCTAATTTTCCATTTAAAAAGTCAAATGATGCTCCTTCCCTTTGGAGATCTGCCGTGCGCCCAAACAGTGTTTTTTTGCCACATATGAGGTATCAGCGTACTCAGGACAAATTGCCCAACAATTTTGCTGTCCATTTTATCCTGTTACCCCTGTAAAAATTAAAAAATTGAGCCTAAAATAACATTTTTGTTGCAAAAAAAGTACTTTTTTGTTTTTATGGCTCAATGTATGAAGCATGTGAGGGTTCAAAGTGCTCATTACCCATCTAGATTTATGCCATGGGGGGGGTCTAGTTTCCAAAATGAGGTCACTTGTGGGGGAGCTCCATTGTTTAGGCACCTCAGGGGGTTTCCAAACGCGACATGGCGTCCGATAATAATTCCAACCAATTTTGCTGTGAAATGGCGCTCCTTCTCTTCTGAGCCCTGCCATGTGCCCAAACAATTACTTTCCACCACATATGAGGTATCTGTGTACTCAGGAGAAATTGCACAATACATTTTATGGTGCCTTTTTTCCTGATACCCTTGTGGAAAAAAAAACTACCCGGTTGAAATAACAATTTTGTGGTAAAGAAATATATATATATATTTTCACGGCTGAACATTCTAACCTTTTGTGAAGCCTCCAGGGGTTCAAAGTGTTCACTAAACATCTAGATAAATTCCATGAGGACTCTAGTTTCCAAAATGGGGTCACTTGTGGGGAGCTTCATTGTTTAGGCACCTCAGGGGGTCTCCAAACACAACATGACATCCGCTAATGATTCCAGACAATTTTGCATTTGAAAAGTCAAATGACGCTCCTTGCCTTCCAAGCCCTGCCGTGCGCCCAAACATTTTATTTCCACCACATACGAGGTATCTGTGTACTCAGAAGAAAATGCACAATACATTTTATGTTGCAATTTTTCCTGATACCCTTGTGAAAAAAAAGCTACCTGGTTGAAGTAACAATTTCGTGGTAATTTGTTTTTTTTTTTTATTTTGACGGCTCAAAGTTATTAACTTTTGTGAAGCCCCCAGAGGTTCAAAGTGCTCACTAAACATCTAGATAAATGAGGGGTCTAATTTAAAAAATGGGGTCACTTGTGGGGGAGCTACATTGTTTAGGCACCTAAAGGGGTCTCCAAACGCAACATCGCATCTGCTAATTATTCCAGCCAATTTTGCTTTCAAAAATTCAAATGATGCTCCTTCCCTTCCGAGCCTTGCCGTGCACCCAAACAATTGATTTCCACCACATATGAGATATCGGTGTACTCAGTAGAAATTGCACAATCAATTCTATGGTGCATTTTTTCCTGATACCCTTGTGAAAAAGCTACATTTTATGGCTAAAGTAACATTTTTGTGTAAAAAAGTAAAATTTTAATTTTTTCCTTCCACATTGCTTTGGTTGCTGTGAAGCTCCTAAAGGGTTAATAAACTTCTTGGATGTAGTTTTGAGCAGTGTGAGGGGTACAGATTTTAGAATGGGGTCACGTTTGGGTATTTTCTGTCACCTAGGCCTCTCAAAGTCACTCCAAATGTGGTAAACATTTTTTTTTGTACATTTTGTTGGAAAAATGAGAAATTGCTGATGAACTTTGAACCCTTCTAACTTCATAACGAAAAAAGACTTTGTTTCGAAAATTACGCTGGTGTAAAGTAGTCAAGTGGGAAATGTTATTTAGTAACTATTTTGTGTGACATATCTCTCAGATTTATGGACATAAAATTTCAAATTTTGAAAATTGCGAATTTTTCAAACGTTTCGCCAAATTTCCAAAGTTTTCACAAATGCAAAAAATATTGACCTAAATTTATCACTGACATGAAGTACAATATGTCTCGAAAAAAACAATGTCAGAATTTCCAGGATCTGTTGAAGATTTCCAGAATTATAACCTGTCAAAGTGACACTGGTCAGAATTGCAAAAAGTGGCCTGGTCTTTAAGGTGAAAACAGGCTGGGGGCTGAAGGGGTTAATCTATAAACCACATCCCAAAGCCATACGCTATTAAATTTTATATATTTAATCTGAAAAGTAGGCAGTATTTATAAAAATATACAAAAGATGATGCAAAGGGGAAAACAATACAGTATATACAATTACATAAAATAAAAGGGAATAAAGCAAGAAAATAAATGAACCTGGGTCACAGAAATTCCTTCAGATTTCTGGAGGGAAGGACTCCAAAGGAACGTGGAACAATCCCACACAGCAATGTTCCTTTCATTGAACAAGGATCATAATTGGCATCAGCTTTTTATTAACACAAGTTACACCCACATACTTCCCCTCTGGTGACTCATAACAGGACTGGACTTCAGATAACGATAGGATGTCTCTAAATCTTAGAAAATGATAAGATTCCCAACTTTTACAATATCTCCATCCCTGGAGGTCCCAGGGGGGATATATTCTGGCATCTTTCCTGTCACGATTTTATCTGTTCATAGATAGGAGACATTGCATAGATATTTTCATCTATGTGGTCCATATCTATTGGGTGAGACCCCGGCCATCACCCAATGATGTGAAACGATGCTTTGCATTCTCTGTTTTATCACAAATTCGAACATCTGACTTTCATATCTATTATATCAATACAGTTCATTATACCTTACTTTGTATTTTCTATAAGGGGAAACAAATTATTTGAACTTATCTGCTATTTTTCAGTACAACTGCTGCTCTTAACTCTACCATTCATAAATCTGTCCTTTTCTGCATTCTTATAAATTCAAGCTGAGATTGGCTTCACATCTGCTAGAGGATTCTCTTTAATTACCTGTTTCCAAAGGAGAGGGTCAGCTGTATAGGGGTCTTGTTGAGTCTTTATGGACTTTGTAATTTCTATATGACACAGGACTACATATTGATGTTTTCCAAAATTGAGCTTTTATTCCCTTGAAAGCGAAGGTCATTTTTTGGACACTTTCCTCATCTTGGTGCTCGAAGAGTTCAATAAAATCAGAAATATTACACTCCCAAAATAACCTAAATGGAAAAGAAAAGGATGTTCTAAAATTATTTTGCAATGATTCAGATATAGTAACTCTATAAGCCAACAAGGGGGATGGAATAGTCATCCAAAACATGGATGACTATATAAGGAAGCTCAGAATATTCTCTCCAACCCCATACACTATGGGATTACAACTATGGATCCATTCTACATTTCTCAAAATAGAAGCATTTGAGGAAGGAATCTTAAAGAGAACCAACCGCCAACCAACATATTGTATAATGATTTAGAAAAAACATCAGTTGGATTGATTGCAATCTACGGTAAGTAGTATTATTTTCCAAAATGTCATATTCTCATTTTTTATATAAAGAGGCATCAATAGCGCTATACATCCCGCCTTGTCTGACTTACGTATAACCAAATAGTTGTTATTTTTTAGTTTGCAGATGGCAATATAATGATTTCTTGTTAAATTATATACTATTTTATTTTTATTGGAGGAGACGAAACGGTGCAGAGCCAACTGATCCTTTTCTATCATATTCTGGAACATGTGTAATGATGGTACGCGAGATTTTACTGCATTATAATGAGGGTTTGAGACCTTTGGTTTTACATCATGATCCCCCACCAATTCTTCCAAATTACGATCCTCATCCAATTAGTTTAGCATTACAATGGTCTTTTGTTCAGAGAAGGAGAATCCTTCAAATTAATTACACGTAAATTTATTACTAGAGTAAAGGCCGCTTTACACGCTGCGACATCGCTCATGCGATCTCGTTGGGGTCACGGAATTTGTGACGCACATCCGGCCGCTTTAGCGATGTCGTTGCGTGTGACACCTATGAGCGATTTTGAATCATCGCAAAAACGTTCAAAATAGCTCATCGGTGACATGCCCCCCTATTCCCAATTATCGTTGCTGCTGCAGGTACGATGTAGTTTGTCGCTCCTGCAGCAGCACACATTGCTATGTGTGACACCGCAGGAACGAGGAACCTCCTCTTACCTGCGGCCGCCCGCAATGAGGAAAGAAGGAGGTGGGCGGGATTTTACGTACCGCTCATTTCCGCCCCTCCGTTTCTATTGGGCGGCCGCTTAGTAACGTCGCTGTGACGTCGCTGTTACGCTGAACAAACCGCCCCCTTAGAAAGGAGGCGGTTCGCCGGTCACAGCGACGTCGCTAGACAGGTAACTAGTGTGACGGGTCCACGCGATTTTGTGCGCCACGGGCAGCAATTTGCCTTATTGCACAACCGATGGGGGCAGGTACGCACTCTAGCGATATCAGTACCGATATCGCAGCGTGTAAAGTGGCCTTAAGTCTGACTTGAAACATTTCTATCATTAGCAAAAAAAATGCCACTGACAAGCTTTAACCATCTGTGCAGGACTCCGATCTGCTTAACCGTTAAGACAGTTGGTATCAAAACCACAAGATTATGTCACGCCAGAGCGTACAGAAACCTAGCGTGCAGCATAACACCAGGGTAACAATGGAAATGGTAAAAAAGGAAGCCCCTGATGATAGGAAGAAGAGACAACTCACCCGTGTCTATACCCTATGCTCCCTAATGTCACGGGTCCTTCACCCCCCTGTCGTTATCACGTGCCTAGGCACTTATTCACTCTGGCTAGTGAGATGGCCAGCAGTAGTCTCATCACTGCAGTAGCACAACAGGTAAAGGAGATAAAGGAAAAATAAACACAGAAAGCAAAAACAATATAAAACTGTACCAATGCAGCTAAACACTGCAGCAGTAATAATCACAACTCCTCAGCTTCTTTCAGACACAGGCCCCTTCCAAAGAGGTCAGCATAGAATTAGACTCTATAACTGGCATCAAATGGCAAGACACGTGACTTTTTATATTGAAGGGAAGTGGTCACATAAGAGATGTATCTGAGATTAAGGCTACAAAGGATAGCCAGATTAGAAAAAGTACCTAACCCCTACAGCACTAAAAGAAATTAGATTCACTCAAATCAAGTTGTAGACCTGTGAACAATAAGGTGCTGTGACGTTCTGATCCCAGACTCACCAGAGGTCTCCTCAGAGCGGGACACACTCATAAAATATCCATAAATTCATTCATAGTCAAGTTCATTTTTTCTTGTTCCGTATTGGAGATCTTCTCATATCCTTCTTATTGGTTCTCCTTCCTCTTCATTTTCTGAATTCCGAAATTCTCTGAATGATGTATTAAAATGAACATTTTCTCTTTGATAATCACATTTATCAGGATTAAGGGCGCTTTACACGCTACAAGATATCTTACGATGTGTCGGCGGGTTCACGTCTTAAGTGACGCACATCCGGCATTGTAAGGTATGTTGTAGCATGTGACAGCGGCGTGCAATTGTGATTGAACGAAAAAACGTTCATCGCACGCATGTCGTTCATTTCTGAAAAATTGAACTTCAGGTTGTTCATCGTACCCAGAGTAGCCCACATCGCAGTGTGTGACACCCCGAGAACGATGAACTGCAGCTTACCTGCATCCTGCGGCTCCCGGCCGGCAATGCGGGAGGAAGGAGGTGGGCGGGATATTTACGTCCCGCTCATCTCCGCCCCTCCGCTTCTATTGGCTGGCTGCCGTGTGACGTCGATGTGACGCCGAACGTCCCTCCCACTCCAGGAAGTGGATGTTCGCCGTCCACATCGAGGTCGTATGGACGGGTAAGTACATGTGACAGCTTTTGAACGATTGTGCGGCTCATGCAACAAATTGCACAAACCGCACAAATGATGGGGGCGCGTGCGATTGAAAGGTGTAAAGCAGGCTTAACAGTCTGAAGATTCCAGATCTGTGGATCTTTGCAGCGCCCGTGCAATAGTTATTGTGAGGGATTTTCTTCAAGATTTACTTCTGTGAAAGAAGGTGTTTGCCTGACATTGCGCTATGAGCCAAATGTCTATCATGGTGCAGAGAAAGGCGGCAATCGATCTCCCCCTAGAAGTGGGACACACAGGGGACAAATGTGGAGTGGGAAAATGTGTGATCAGTGTTGGACAGAAATAAAATCCATTTTAGTATAGATTATTACTTATGTTGTGCTCTGATCTGGAAGACCCCCTAGGTGGACAGGCCCTTTTCCAGCTAGACCAACCCACTGGTGTGTCTGACAGGTCATGATGTGAGGTGTTCATTGGGATTTCTGGTGCTGTTGGTAGTGACACTGGTTTCTTAGGAACCTGGAACCATGGGGCATAGGCCCTGCACCCTGGGTAAGGATGCAGTACTCTGTGGCACCCTGATGTACTCAGGGGCGCCACATACACACACAGCTCCACTCCGTACACACCCAGCTCCGCTCCGTACACACACGGCTCTGCTCCGTACACCTCGTACGCACACGGCTCTGCTCCGTACACCTCGTACGCACACGGCTCTGCTCCGTACACCTCGTACACACACGGCTCCGCTCCGTACACCTCGTACACACACGGCTCCGCTCCGTACACCTCGTACACACACGGCTCCGCTCCGTACACCTCGTACACACACGGCTCCGCTCCGTACACCTCGTACGCACGCGGCTCCGCTCCGTACACCTCGTACGCACACGGCTCCGCTCCGTACACCTCGTACACACACGGCTCCGCTCCGTACACCTCATACACACACGGCTCCGCTCCGTACACCTCGTACACACACGGCTCCGCTCCGTACACCTTGTACACACACGGCTCTGCTACATCCACACTGTAAACCCCTCCTGACCCCACACATAAACTTTCCCTCATCCAGCACCATGACACCCAGCACAGCAGAGCCCTGCATACACTGAGGAGCTGATCATGTGACCCCTGACTCCTCCCCTCCATGTGACATCATCACAGGTCCTGTAAGCACAGAGCAGCCATATATCTAGTGTGCGGCTCTGCAGGTGGAGGTAGGTGCAGGGTATTATATATCTAGTGTGCGGCTCTGCAGGTGGAGGTAGGTGCAGGGTATTATATATCTAGTGTGCGGCTCTGCAGGTGGAGGTAGGTGCAGGGTATTATATATCTAGTGTGCGGCTCTGCAGGTGGAGGTAGGTGCAGGGTATTATATATCTAGTGTGCGGCTCTGCAGGTGGAGGTAGGTGCAGGGTATTATATATCTAGTGTGCGGCTCTGCAGGTGGAGGTAGGTGCAGGGTATTATATATCTAGTGTGCGGCTCTGCAGGAGGAGGTAGGTGCAGGGTATTATATATCTAGTGTGTGGCTCTGCAGGTGGAGGTAGGTGCAGGGTATTCTATATCTAGTGTGCGGCTCTGCAGGTGGAGGTAGGTGCAGGGTATTATATATCTAGTGTGCGGCTCTGCAGGTGGAGGTAGGTGCAGGGTATTATATATCTAGTGTGCGGCTCTGCAGGTGGAGGTAGGTGCAGGGTATTATATATCTAGTGTGCGGCTCTGCAGGTGGAGGTAGGTGCAGGGTATTATATATCTAGTGTGCGGCTCTGCAGGTGGAGGTAGGTGCAGGGTATTATATATCTAGTGTGCGGCTCTGCAGGTGGAGGTAGGTGCAGGGTATTATATATCTAGTGTGCGGCTCTGCAGGTGGAGGTAGGTGCAGGGTATTATATATCTAGTGTGCGGCTCTGCAGGAGGAGGTAGGTGCAGGGTATTATATATCTAGTGTGCGGCTCTGCAGGTGGAGGTAGGTGCAGGGTATTATATATCTAGTGTGCGGCTCTGCAGGTGGAGGTAGGTGCAGGGTATTATATATCTAGTGTGCGGCTCTGCAGGTGGAGGTAGGGGCAGGTTATTATATATCTAGTGTGCGGCTCTGCAGGTGGAGGTAGGTGCAGGGTATTATATATCTAGTGTGCGGCTCTGCAGGTGGAGGTAGGTGCAGGGTATTATATATCTAGTGTGCGGCTCTGCAGGTGGAGGTAGGTGCAGGGTATTATATATCTAGTGTGTGGCTCTGCAGGTGGAGGTAGGTGCAGGGTATTATATATCTAGTGTGCGGCTCTGCAGGTGGAGGTAGGTGCAGGGTATTATATATCTAGTGTGCGGCTCTGCAGGTGGAGGTAGGTGCAGGGTATTATATATCTAGTGTGCGGCTCTGCAGGTGGAGGTAGGTGCAGGGTATTATATATCTAGTGTGCGGCTCTGCAGGAGGAGGTAGGTGCAGGGTATTATATATCTAGTGTGCGGCTCTGCAGGTAGAGGTAGGTGCAGGGTATTATATATCTAGTGTGCGGCTCTGCAGGTGGAGGTAGGTGCAGGGTATTATATATCTAGTGTGCGGCTCTGCAGGTGGAGGTAGGTGCAGGGTATTATATATCTAGTGTGCGGCTCTGCAGGTGGAGGTAGGTGCAGGGTATTATATATCTAGTGTGCGGCTCTGCAGGTGGAGGTAGGTGCAGGGTATTATATATCTAGTGTGCGGCTCTGCAGGTGGAGGTAGGTGCAGGGTATTATATATCTAGTGTGCGGCTCTGCAGGAGGAGGTAGGTGCAGGGTATTATATATCTAGTGTGCGGCTCTGCAGGTGGAGGTAGGTGCAGGGTATTATATATCTAGTGTGCGGCTCTGCAGGTGGAGGTAGGTGCAGGGTATTATATATCTAGTGTGCGGCTCTGCAGGAGGAGGTAGGTGCAGGGTATTATATATCTAGTGTGCGGCTCTGCAGGAGGAGGTAGGTGCAGGGTATTATATATCTAGTGTGCGGCTCTGCAGGTGGAGGTAGGTGCAGGGTATTATATATCTAGTGTGCGGCTCTGCAGGTGGAGGTAGGTGCAGGGTATTATATATCTAGTGTGCGGCTCTGCAGGTGGAGGTAGGTGCAGGGTATTATATATCTAGTGTGCGGCTCTGCAGGTGGAGGTAGGTGCAGGGTATTATATATCTAGTGTGCGGCTCTGCAGGTGGAGGTAGGTGCAGGGTATTATATATCTAGTGTGCGGCTCTGCAGGTGGAGGTAGGTGCAGGGTATTATATATCTAGTGTGCGGCTCTGCAGGTGGAGGTAGGTGCAGGGTATTATATATCTAGTGTGCGGCTCTGCAGGTGGAGGTAGGTGCAGGGTCTCCATTATTTTGGGGTCGTCACTATTATTAACCCCTTCATGTCTTGGCTATTTTTAGCTTTAACCAGTTCAGGACCAGTTTCCCGCTATATATCACCGGCTCATTTCCATATTGTTTTGATACAGGTCAAATATATCTTTGTACCGTGTTAGCCAGTAGAGATAAGGTAGATGCTAGAATGTACGGGCTCCTGACAGGTATGACGTAACTTGTCATGTGATGGGGCTTGTGCAAAATGCAGCCTGATGTTTCCAGCGGGAATAAACTTTTTTTCTCTAAGTCCATGTTGGCATTGAGGTGATTATAATAGAAGCGGGGGTCTGGGGGTAAGAGCACCAGATGGTGGGTGCATGGGGGGCAAAGCCACAGGAGGCAAGGGAGAAGCCACAAGAGGGGGGGCAAGCCACAGGATGGAAGGGTGCAGGGGGGGGGACGAAGCCACAGGAGAGCGGTGCAGGGGGCTAAAGCCACAGGAGGGATGTGCAGGGGGGGGCGAAGCCACAGGAGAGGGGGGGCAAAGCCACAGGATGGGAGGGTGCAGGGGGGGGGGGCGAAGCCACAGGAGAGAGGTGCAGGGGGGGGGGCACAGGAGGCGGGTGCAGGGGGGCGAAGCCACAGGTGGAGGGTGCAGGGGGGGGCAAAGCCACAGGAGGGGGGTGCAGGGGAGGCGAAGCCACAGGAGGGGGGGAGAGGCCCCTCTTGCATGATTACAGTAGACAGGGAGACATTGTCATGCCCCCAACCAAGCTGGTCACGCCCACTAACCTGATAGGAGCCCGTACATTCTAGACTCAGCCATAGAGATAAAAAAAAAATGTTTTTAAAGAACTGAAGTCCTCATTGGTTGATGCCTTTTAATGGCTAACTGAAAAGATGGTAATAATAGCAGCTTTCAAGACTACTCAGGTCTCTTCATCAGGCTCAGTATAACACAAAATCTGAAGAGTCACATATTTATACACAACAGGACATAGAATAGTGCAGTAAATAAGACAAGTTATGTGAAGCAGAGCTATCAGTATGGCAAGGGGACAATCAGTTGTGGCAGTAATTATTGCAGCAGTTCATAAATAAGGAGGGAGAAAGTTTTATTGTCCTCTGATTGAGGTCTGGTCCAGAGTTGTGATGCCCCCCGATGCTCCGAGGATCACATTTCTTAATTGATGTAAAAAGACATAAATCCATGTGACACCTTTATTCCAGCTCTGAATGTGTCACCGGTCGTCATACGTTTGTATTACCGGAGTCTTCTTCAGAAGACTGGAACAGCAATGGGAAGCAAAATGGCACCACGATATGCGAATCTTTTCATGGCCAAGCTTGAGAGTGACTTTTTATCCTCTTGTCCTATCAGGCCTCTGGCCTACTACCGTTACATCGACGATATTTTAATCATCTGGACAGAGCCTGAGGAGCAGCAGCTGAAGACCTTCCATAAACACTTTAGTCAGTTTCATCCCACCATCAACCTAACACTCAACTACTCCTGCATTGAAATAAACTTCTTGGACAACATTATTAAACTACGGAACAATGAAATAGAGACCTCCCTGTACCAGAAGCCAATTGACCGTCCAACATACCTGAAATGGGCCAGTTTTCAACCAAAACACATAAACTCTATAGTGTACAGTCAGGCCATCAGGTACAATCGGATATGTTCCAACACTACAGATAGAGACAATCACCTTGAGGTCATCAGAAAGACCTTTTTGAATCAAGGGTACCACCCAAGAACAATTGAAAACCAGATTACAAGAGCCACCAGAATATCAAACAAATCCCTTTAAAATTATTCTTTATTTCATAAATATTAAAAATTCCCAAGTGATTCACCCATACACATAATTATCATGGGGAATTTTATAAATACAGTGCCTACAAGTAGTATTCAACCCCCTGCAGATTTAGCAGGTTTACACATTCGGGATTAACTTGGCATTGTGACATTTGGACTGTAGATCAACCTGGAAGTGTGAAATGCACTGCAGCAAACAAGAATGTTATTTCTTTTTTTTTTTTTAAATTGTGAAAAGTTTATTCAGAGGGTCATTTATTATTCAACCCCTCAAACCACCAGAATTCTGTTTGGTTCCCCTAAAGTATTAAGAAGTATTTCAGGCACAAAGAACAATGAGCTTCACATGTTTGGATTAATTATCTCTTTTTCCAGCCTTTTCTGACTAATTAAGACCCTCCCCAAACTTGTGAACAGCACTCATACATGGTCAACATGGGAAAGACAAAGGAGCATTCCAAGGCCATCAGAGACAAGATCGTGGAGGGTCACAAGGCTGGCAAGGGGTACAAAACCCTTTCCAAGGAGTTGGGCCTACCTGTCTCCACTGTTGGGAGCATCATCCGGAAGTGGAAGGCTTATGGAACTACTGTTAGCCTTCCACGGCCTGGACAGCCTTTGAAAGTTTCCTCCCGTGCCGAGGCCAGGCTTGTCCGAAGAGTCAAGGTTAACCCAAGGACAAGAAGGAAGGAGCTCCGGGAAGATCTCATGACAGTGGGGACATTGGTTTCAGTCAATACCATAAGTAACGTACTCCACCGCAATGGTCTCCGTTCCAGACGAGCACGTAAGGTACCTTTTACTTTCAAAGTGTCATGTCAAGGCTCGTCTACAGTTTGCTCATGATCACTTGGAGGACTCTGAGACAGACTGGTTCAAGGTTCTCTGGTCTGATGAGACCAAGATCGAGATCTTTGGTGCCAACCACACACGTGACATTTGGAGACTGGATGGCACTGCATACGACCCCAAGAATACCATCCCTACAGTCAAGCATGGTGGTGGCAGCATCATGCTGTAGGGCTGTTTCTCAGCCAAGGGGCCTGGCCATCTGGTCCGCATCCATGGGAAGATGGATAGCACGGCCTACCTGGAGATTTTGGCCAAGAACCTCCGCTCCTCCATCAAGGATCTTAAGATGGGTCGTCATTTCATCTCCCAACAAGACAACGACCCAAAGCACACAGCCAAGAAAACCAAGGCCTGGTTCAAGAGGGAAAAAATCAAGGTGTTGCAGTGGCCTAGTCAGTCTCCTGACCTTAACCCAATTGAAAACTTGTGGAAGGAGCTCAAGATTAAAGTCCACATGAGACACCCAAAGAACCTAGATAACTTGGAGAAGATCTGCATGGAGGAGTGGGCCAAGATAACTCCAGAGACCTGTGCCGGCCTGATCAGGTCTTATAAAAGACGATTATTAGCTGTAATTGCAAACAAGGGTTATTCCACAAAATATTAAACCTAGGGGTTGAATAATAATTGACCCACACTTTTATGTTGAAAATTTATTAAAATTTAACTGAGCAACATAACTTGTTGGTTTGTAAAATTTATGCATCTGTTAATAAATCCTGCTCTTGTTTGAAGTTTGAAGGCTCTAACTTATTTGCATCTTATCAAACCTGCTAAATCTGCAGGGGGTTGAATGCTACTTGTAGGCACTGTATATATACAACCAAGATAGAATAGCCGTATTCTAGGAAGATATATAAATTCAATTGGTGGCAGAGGTCAGGATCTAGGATCTTACATTAAAGATACTCTTGCCCTATTGTACACACTATAACTAACCCCTACCTACCAACGGAGGGTATGACGCCTTAGCTTAACTGGCCGCCCCCGTTCCTCGACGGCTATCCCTTAATTCCCCTGATAATTTGCCCTACCATATAAGGACAGAATATTACTCTAAACTATGCGGTACATCAAATTATTTATGGTTGGACAGGTGGACCTTTAAATTTTATCTGAGAAAGCTATGTTCTGATTCAATATGCGAAAAGCTTTCCTCCTATGTTTAATCAGTAATGTTCCATATAATCATAAATTCTTACACCTTATAAAGGACCATGATGACCAAATGCATATAATCACCCGCATAGGATAGACACAAATCCTGGATCCGGAAACGCGTTGAGGCAGTGCGGATGCACTACACAAAGGGAAGTGAATAATCTTGTGTAAATAATGATATCAGGTTATTTATATGTGGTTGATATACTGGCATTGTTCCAGGATATATGTGGTTGATATACTGGCATTGTTCCAGGATATATGTGGTTGATATACTGGCATTGTTCCAGGATTTGTGTCTATCCTATGCGGGTGATTATATGCATTTGGTCATCATGGGCCTTTATAAGTGTGAATATGTAATTTACCCTCTCACTGTATATGCTGTGATACTATGTCATGATATGTATATTTTCCTGGTTGTATTAGTTGTAATTCATGTATTTCCTTGGGGGAGGTGTATCTTGCTGTACAGATTCCTATTCAAGCTGGGTTCATTGTCTTATTTGAACTACTTCTGTGTACATTTCTATTGTTGTAGGTAATCACCCCCTAAAATGCAAGGTTATATCCTCTTGAGGCACTTCCATCCCTGGGAGTAGGGGGAGGTGGGCCTAGAGTCCAACTAGTGTAAACTCTGCTTACCTGGGAGATTCAGTCAGAGTGAGCTGAAACTTGAAGGGAGCAGGAGCTCCAGCCTGTGTGGCTGTGGACACGGACGGAGCTAGGCCTGTGTGGCGGCCCGTGGGATTGTGTGGAACTCTTTGGACTACTGTAAGGACGATTGCTCTGTTATCCGGTCCGAGGATTGTCGGGAAGGGCCCCCGAATCTGTTGTACGTGGACTTATCGTGTGCTGTTCCAGTGTTCTTGTGAATAAACCTGTTGGATCGTTCCTCGGCCTGTTGTCTCTCCTTGCTCTGCTGTACACCCCGTCACAAACTGGTTGGCAGCGCTGGGATCAGAGCAGAAGGAATGGAGGACAATGGCTCAACATCAGGAACCAGCACTGCAGAGTACAAGACCTGGACTTTGGGGAGCCTGCAATCAAAGGCCCGTGAAGTAGGAGTTCGTTTCAAAGGACTCTCCAAGGAGCAGCTGATTGAGGCGCTAGAAGGAGTCTGTTCGCAAAATGACGTGGAGGAAGGATCCTCACAGCAAACGGAAGAAAGACGGCAGCCGGAGGTGAATACCCAAAAATGTCAATGGGTTGTGTGGTACAAGGAAAAGATGGCACTGCTTGGAGATGAGGCCACCATAGAAGATAAGAGGGAGGCCATGCGTGGAGCTGAAGAGAAGGAGCGCAGGATGGAGGAGATGGCATTGCTGGATAAGCAGCTCGCTGTGGAAGCCGCGAGAGGTTCCAGACAGACTGTAACCCCAGCACCCATCATGAGGGAACTTCCCAGAGTGTCCCGCAAAGACTTCAAGCAGTTTAATGAGGCTGCTGGTGACATTGAGGGCTTCTTCCAGGACTTTGAGCATCAGTGTCGATTAATGGAAGTCCCAGAAAGGGAGCGCGTCCGGCATCTGGTTGGGCTCCTAGAGGGGGGAGCTGCTGAAGCCTATAGAGCCATGGACCCTCGGTGGAACTGTGAGTATGCGGATATTAAACAGACTATTCTAGAACATTATGCTGTGACCCCAGACACTTACAGGACTCAGTTCCGTGCTTTAGCCTGTGATGGGGAAGTGTCTTTTAAGATATATGCTCATAGACTCAAACAAATATGTAATCGCTGGCTGGAGGCAGAGGAGGCCTTATCTTGGGAGACCTTCCTGCAGGTCATCCTAAAAGAACAATTCTTTGCCCAGTGCCCCGCTGAGATCCGGGAATGGGTGCGTGAGAGAAAACCAGCGACAGTGGAGGAAGCTGCTGCTCTCGCTGATGAGGCTCTCACCATCAAGCCTCAGTGGAGGGTTCTGTTGGAGGATGGAGAGACGCCTAACAGCTCCACAACACCGGATGCCCCCAGTTATTCTGTCCCCATTGTTCCCCGTTCCTCTAAGCCACCACATGTTGATACCCGTGTTAATGTGCCTCCAGTTGCTTCTACTGCACTTTCTGGAATACGCCGGGGAGAGGAAGTAACAGAGCGCAGGTGTTATGTTTGTAGGCATCCCGGGCATTTGCAGGCCTCATGCCCAGCCAGGCCATGGAGGAATCATCCTCAAACCCCTACAGCACCTTCAGGTGGGAGCCGGCCTCCAAGTTCCCCTACCCCTTACCCAAGAGGACGCCTTGGATGGAGGGAGACCCAGCTCAGATGCTATCAATGTGGACAGCCAGGGCATCGGCAAGTCTCCTGCCCAGCTGTTCAAATGAGGACTGATCCTGCACCCAATCGGATTGTTAATTATTTACAGCCCAGTGCCATGGAGGAAGATGTGGCACCGTTATGTGAGGACTGGCCGAGTGACTCAGCCCCCCATGTTGCACCACCAGGAGTTTACGGGGTGCGACCCGCAGTTATGACGACTTCTGCTCATCGAGGTAAGCACTTGCAGGAGGTTGTGCTGGATGGACAGAGACTTGTTGGATTTTGTGACTCGGGTGCTTTCCTCACACTGGCTGATCCCCGAGTGGTTCGGCCTGAGGCAATCCATAGAGGACCTGGGATTGTTATTGAACTGGCTGGTGGACAATGGAGGACTATTCCCACAGCCACTGTGGATCTGAACTTTGGTTTTGGGGTCAGGCGATGTGTCGTTGGGGTGATGGGTGGTCTGCCTGCAGCTGTTCTCCTGGGCAATGATGTGGGAGAGCTACGATGCCAATTCGTGGCTGCATGAAGCCACATGTAAGTAACGCTCTGCCTGTGTGTACTTAACCAGTGACCTGTAGAGGTCCCTAGTACGTACACAAGTTGGGAGGGGGAGGGATTGTGAAGATGTAATTTACCCTCTCACTGTATATGCTGTGATACTATGTCATGATATGTATATTTTCCTGGTTGTATTAGTTGTAATTCATGTATTTCCTTGCGGGAGGTGTATCTTGCTGTACAGATTCCTATTCAAGCTGGGTTCATTGTCTTATTTGAACTACTTCTGTGTACATTTCTATTGTTGTAGGTAATCACCCCCTAAAATGCAAGGTTATATCCTCTTGAGGCACTTCCATCCCTGGGAGTAGGGGGAGGTGGGCCTAGAGTCCAACTAGTGTAAACTCTGCTTACCTGGGAGATTCAGTCAGAGTGAGCTGAAACTTGAAGGGAGCAGGAGCTCCAGCCTGTGTGGCTGTGGACACGGACGGAGCTAGGCCTGTGTGGCGGCCCGTGGGATTGTGTGGAACTCTTTGGACTACTGTAAGGACGATTGCTCTGTTATCCGGTCCGAGGATTGTCGGGAAGGGCCCCCGAATCTGTTGTACGTGGACTTATCGTGTGCTGTTCCAGTGTTCTTGTGAATAAACCTGTTGGATCGTTCCTCGGCCTGTTGTCTCTCCTTGCTCTGCTGTACACCCCGTCACAATAAGGTGTAAGAATTTATGATTATATGGAACATTACTGATTAAACATAGGAGGAAAGCTTTTGGCATATTGAATCAGAACATAGCTTTCTCAGATAAAATGTAAAGGTCCACCTGTCCAACCATAAATAATTTGATGTACCGCATAGTTTAGAGTAATATTCTGTCCTTATATGGTAGGGCAAATTATCAGGGGAATTAAGGGATAGCCGTCGAGGAACAGGGGCGCCCAGTTAAGCTAAGACGTCATACCCTCCGTTGGTAGGTAGGGGTTAGTGTACAATAGGGCAAGAGTATCTTTAATGTAAGATCCTAGATCCTGACCTCTGCCACCAATTGAATTTATATATCTTCCTAGAATACGGCTATTCTATCTTGGTTGTATATATATTTATAAAATTCCCCATGATAATTATGTGTATGGGTGAATCACTTGGGAATTTTTAATATTTATGAAATAAAGAATAATTTTAAAGGGATTTGTTTGGTTTACACTTTGAATAATTTTGACTATCCTGGAACAATTTGAAAAGTTAGCCACCAGAAAATCAAGAAACTATCTCCTACTTTATAAAACTAAAGAAGAAAACAACCGGGTCCCTCTTGTGATCACCTACAATCCAAATCTGGAGGTGTTAAGAGGAGCTGCACGGAAACTACAACCATTACTGCAAAAAGATGCCCGATTAAAATCTATTTTTCCAGATCCCCCACTTCTGTGTTTTAGGCAGCCCCCAAACCTAAGGAACATCATTGTCAGAAGCTCCCTGTCCTCTCCAACAACAGGAACATTTCCCTGCAACCAGAAAAAATGTAAGACCTGTCCATTTATATTGACAATGGACAAGATAAAGATTCCCAGATCACTTCAGGACTACAAGATCCCAGGGACCTTCAGCTGCACCACAACTAATGGGGTGTACTTAATTATATGTACAAAAAGTCCAACTGGGGGTCTGTAGGTAGGGGAGACAGGACAACAACTCAGGACAAGGATGAATTCTTATCGCTACACAATTAGAGAAAAAAAGGATACATCTACCTGTGGCCAAACATTTCTGTACCCAGACCACAGCATCATGGACATGAAATTGCTGGTATTGAAAGGAAACTTCAAAACCGACAGACAGAGAAGAGTCTGGGAATACAAACGTATGACGACCGGTGACACATTCAGAGCAGGAATGAAGGGGTCACATGGATTTATGTCTTTTTACATCAATTAAGAAATGTGCTCCTCAGAGCATCTGGGGGCATCACAACACAGACCAGACCTCAATCAGAGGACAATAAAACTTTCACACTCCTTATCTATGAACTGCTCCAATATTTACTGCAACAACTGATTGTCCTCTTGCCATACTGATAGTTCTGCTTCACATAACCTTTCTTATTTACTGCTCTATTCTATGTCCTGTTGTGTATAAATATGTGACTCTTTAGATTTTGTGTTATACTGAGCCTGATGAAGAGACCTGAGTAGTCTGGAAAGCTGCTATTATTACCATCTTTTCAGTTAGCCATTAAAAGGTATCAACCACCCACGACTCTCAGTTCTTTTAAACATTTTTTTTTATCATATTGATTGGTACATTCAGGTTAATGATTTGTGAAAATCTTTTTTTTGTTCGGATTTTCCAGAAGATTTTGTGTCTTTTTTCGCGATTTTCTCGGCTTTATTTTCCTGTTCCTGTCGTCGTCTTTATTTGTTTGTTTGCTTTTATGGCGATGCTGAAGTCTGTTTCTCATTCGGGTTTTTTCTGTTCTTCTTTTTTTTTTAACAGGTTTAACAACAAAAATAAAAAATGAATAATCCCCTGCAATGTGGAGCCTGAATGTGAATACACTGAAAAGGACCAACAAAAATGATAAAACAGTCACAAAAATGGGCATCAAAGTGGCACCGAAGGGCGTTGTGGAAAGGGTTAAATGGCCTTGGATCACTGATCTATATAGGTAATTTGAGAATAGACTGAAATCAGAGAACAATGGCGGCTTTCCCTTTGTGATTACTAATTAATGCCAGAAACCCATTTACATCAGCCGGAAGAGAACTTTACAGAACACCAGTTACTTATTCACATCTGGGTGAATTGGCTATTTGCCCACTCTGGTGCCAGTTCTGACGCCCAGAACCCATTTGGGCCGGGTTGGAGTGGCCTGAGTTAGATGCGAGACATCACTATATAATGGTGGTGTGAAATCAGTGCTCCAAAGTCATTTAACCCTTTCAACTACGCTTTTCAGTGCCCACTTTCATGCCCAATTTATCCCAGTTTTATCATTTTTGTAGCTGCTGTTAAGTGTATTCACATCCAGGCTCCTCGCTGTATTGTACTTTATTATTGTGATTTTTTTTTTTTACGTTTGTTGTTAAACCTGTAAAAAGAAAAACAGAGAAAAAACCCAAATAAGAAATCAACTTCAGCCACGAATAAGAAACTGGACCAATAACAAACCAACTTCAGCATCGAGTTTTTATTGCTGATGTCGAGCGAAACTGGTGGGAAATAAGGGAAAATGTCTGTTATTACCACATATATACCCTGCCCCCCGCAGTGACTGACAGCCGCTCAGCATTAGAACCTGCTGTCAGTCAGTGCTGATAGCATGGTTTACTGAGTGGAGATTAAAACTGCATCGGTGCCACCCCTATGACTGAAAGCTGGATGCCGTCATAATATATGTTGTTAGAGTTAAAGAAATTTGGGGATGTAAGTAACTTTAAGATCAATTATGGAAAATCAGAAGCCTTGAATGTTCCTCTGAGCCCCACAGAGGTATCGATGGCCAAAACTAGCTTCCCTTTTAAGTGTCAGTCCAGGGCAATCCAATTTGTTAGGTATCTCCATCTCTGCTATTCTAGACTCCCTCTACTCCATGAACTATCAGGCGCTTTTCTCATATACTGTAAGGGATCTTGTAGCGTATCATAAAAAAAATCATCTCTTAGCTCAAGTGTATTAACACATTCAAAATGGATATACTCCCTCGGTTCTTATATTTGTTCCAAGCATTCCCAATACTCCCTCTCACCAGTTTTTTTCACACTTTGAAGTCCGCCCTGCATAAATTTATTATATGGGGACACTCTAGAGCCAGGATTAAGTATCAGATACTCACACGCCCTACCTCTAAAGGTGGCATCGGTCTCCCAGACTTCCGTAGATATCATCTCTAGTGCACGTGTTTGACTGTCATTTCCATGCAGACACTAAAAAGTGGGCTGCTCTGGAACAGGGACGTACATCAATGCCCCTAAAATATATACCAAGGCTGGGGACATGGGACAGGGTGCACACAGGAATGGCAGATATCTTGACTAAAACCACATTGAAAGTTTGGGATGAAAGAGTTCCCTGGTTGGACCCTCTATTCTGTTATCCCCAAATTTCTCCAACCCGAAATTTCCACCAGGCATCTCGCGAAACACATTCTTACGTTGGAATGTGGAGGATGACTGTCATATCTACGACATGTTACAGAGAACTAATATTATGCCATATACTGATATGCAGAACTTAGAACCCCCCTCAGTCATTGTCGTGGATCGAATATAGACAGCTGTACTCCTTTGTTTGTGCTCAGTTGAAGGGGGTTGGCCCTCACCTAATAGTACACTTTCCTTTTTGAGAAACTATTCTTACAGGACACCATACCTCTCCATTTGATATCACTTATCTATAAATTATTGGGTCAAGGTACACCTTCTGCGCACGTGGATCTGAGTTTGATTACTATCTGGGAAGCAGAGCTGCGGACATGTTTTACAGATGAGGAAAAACAGAAAGTGTATTTATTTACGCAGAAGATGTCCACAGCTGGATACACCAAAGAAAAAAACTATAAGATTCTAACCAGGTGGTACCAATATCCGGTAAGGCTTCACAGGATTTTCCCTTTGGTGTCCAAAATGTGTTGGCGTTGTGGAACAGACCGTGGAACCATGACACATGTATGGTGGGATTGTTCTAAACTTCAGCCTTTTTGGGAGGCAGTTATACAGCCGTACTTTATAATTACCGGAGAGGTTAGCGATCCCTTCTCTTCAGATATCTCTAGTATCGATACTTCCTTGCTCTATTAGATCTCAGAAGTGTGATTTGCTGCGGTTTTACCTAACGGCCGCACAGTGGGGATACCTAGGCATTGGCGATCATCAGGGGTTCCATGCCTGAGGGAATGGCAACAGGAACTAGCTTTTATTTATCACATGGAGGATTTGTCAGCTGAGGTAGAGGGGGACAATGAGAGATATTTGAAGATGTGGCAGCCTTGGATCCTCTTCAAGGACACTAGCGATTACCGGGATCTCTTTGGCCTGTGAGTTGGATCCAGTTACGATCAAGATCGATCCTATATCTCACACTATCCGACATTCCCCTCCTTTGTTTCCCTTTCTTACCTCCCTTTTTTCCCCTTTTCTTTTTCTTTCTATCCTATCTGTTCATTTCCTCGCTCTCTCTCGCTCTCTTTCTCTCTATATCTCTCTATATCTCTCTATATCGCTCTCTATCTCTTCTCAATATCTCTTTCCATTTTCAATGATATTGACTCGATTCACCTTTACACTTTGAGGTTTCGCGAGTCATAAAAATGTGTATTGTTTACATGTAGAGCTGCTCACACTTTGTGAACAGCTAGAACAGGGGTCGGGAACCTATGGCTCGCGAGCCACATATGGCTCTTTTGATGGCCGTATCTGGCTCGCAGACAGGGCTCCTACCTGTCTATGGGAAGGATGCATGCACCGCGCTCCATCAGGCCGCGGTGCACGCTGATCAGGCCCGGACTGACAGGCGGGAGGGGCGGGACCAGGGCCGGCGCCAGCACCCGGCAAACCCGGTCAAATGACGGGGCCCTGAGCTGCCGGGGGGGCCCACTCGCGGTGGCAGGAGTGGCGCACCGCTACTCAGGGGGGCCCGGTGGCCGCGCTGTCACCGCCCCCCGCCGAGGATCGAGCTTTCAATTGCATCGGCATCGCAGGTGCCGATACAATTGAGAGCAATGATGAGAGAGTGAGCGGCGCTCTCTCTCTTATCATTCTCCCCGCTGTGACTGTCAGCGTTCTTCTGACAGGTCTGCAGAGGACCGCGGTGACGTCATCACTGCGCACCTGCTGAGAGGTCAGAGCGAGCGACAGCAATGGACGATGCGCCGAGGAGACCGGATCAGCGGGGGAACGAGTGAGCCGCCCCTCTACTGACACTGGACTCCCCTGACTCACAGGCCGGCCACTACACAGCGGCACTAGTACACATAGGGGCCCGGCAGCCGCTCTGCAGAGCCGGCTGCCGGGCCCCTATGTGTAGTGCCGCTGTGTAGTGGCCGGCCTGTGAGTCAGGGAAGCCCGGTGTCAGTAGAGGGGCCCCTGACCTGGAGAGGCCACCAGCCGTGTCTGAGCTGCAGGAGTGCTAGTCCTGACCTGCACAGCAGACGGAATCTCCATCCTGCAGGACCTGCGATGATGTCACGCCCATGTGACTGTGTGGGAGGAGACACAGGAGGCCGGGCAGAAAGCAAGATACTGAAGGCGATTTGGACACATGATGACTGGTAATAAGAAAAGATGGGACATGAGGGTGAGGGGCATATGAGGGCTGCAGGGTGAGTGCATATGAGGGCTGCAGACTGTGACAGAAGCATGTGAAGGGGTGCAGAGTGTTTGAGAGGGGTAAGTTGGGGTACAGGCAGGGTGAGATATGTGGGCAGGGTGTGTGTGATATGGGGGTGTATTGTGTGTGATATGGGGGGTGCCGGCTGTATGGGGAGCAGGGTATGTGACATATGGGGGTGTAGTGTGTGAGATCTGGGGGGTGCAGGCTGTATGGGAAGCAGGGTGTGAGAGATATGGGGGTGTAGTGTGTATGTGACATGGGGGGGTGCAGGCTGTATGGGAAGCAGGGTGTGTGAGATATGGGGGTGTAGTGTGTGACATATGGGGGGTGCAGGCTGTATGGGGAGCAGTGTGTGGGATATGGGGGGTGCAGGCTGTATGGGGAGCAGTGTGTGTGTGTGTGTGGGATATGGGGGGTGCAGGCTGTATGGGGAGCAGTGTGTGTGTGTGGGATATGGGGGGTGCAGGCTGTATGGGGAGCAGTGTGTGTGTGTGTGTGTGGGATATGGGGGGTGCAGGCTGTATGGGAAGCAGTGTGTGTGGGATATGGGGGGTGCAGGCTGTATGGGGAGCAGTGTGTGTGTGTGGGATATGGGGGGTGCAGGCTGTATGGGGAGCAGTGTGTGGGATATGGGGGGTGCAGGCTGTATGGGGAGCAGTGTGTGTGGGATATGGGGGGTGCAGGCTGTATGGGAAGCAGTATGTGTGGGATATGGGGGCTGCAGGCTGTATGGGGAGCAGTGTGTGTGTGTGGGATATGGGGGGTGCAGGCTGTATGGGGAGCAGTGTGTGTGTGTGGGATATGGGGGGTGCAGGCTGTATGGGGAGCAGTGTGTGTGTGTGTGTGGGATATGGGGGGTGCAGGCTGTATGGGAAGCAGTGTGTGTGTGTGTGTGGGATATGGGGGGTGCAGGCTGTATGGGGAGCAGTGTGTGTGTGTGTGTGGGATATGGGGGGTGCAGGCTGTATGGGGAGCAGTGTGTGTGTGTGTGTGTGTGGGATATGGGGGGTGCAGGCTGTATGGGGAGCAGTGTGTGTGTGTGTGTGTGTGGGATATGGGGGGTGCAGGCTGTATGGGAAGCAGTGTGTGTGGGATATGGGGGGTGCAGGCTGTATGGGGAGCAGTGTGTGTGTGTGGGATATGGGGGGTGCAGGCTGTATGGGAAGCAGTGTGTGTGGGATATGGGGGGTGCAGGCTGTATGGGGAGCAGTGTGTGTGTGTGTGTGTGTGGGATATGGGGGGTGCAGGCTGTATGGGGAGCAGTGTGTGTGTGTGTGATATGGGGGGTGCAGGCTGTATCGGAAGCAGGGTGTGTGATATGGGGGTGTAGTGTGTGTGATATGGGGGTGCAGGCTGTATGGGAAGCAGGGTGTGTGAGATATGGGGGTGTAGTGTGTGTGATATGGGGGTGCAGGGTGTGTGACATATGGGGGCAGGGGCGTAACTACCGCAGTCGCAGGGTTGGAAGGAGAAGAGAGGTACTTGTTTTTTATTTTGCTGGCTGCATGACACATGGAGGCCTGGAGGGGCCTGGCTCCATGATACATGGAGGTCTATGGGACTGCATAATAAACATGAAGGACACCTTATACATGGACTAGGGGTGCATTATACATGGAGGAGTATGGGGCTGCATAATACAAAATGATGATTTATGGCGCTACATTATAATACATATAGCACTATGGGGGCTACATTATAATAAATGGAGGAATATGGAGGCTACCTTACACATGGTCACACATGGGTGTGCGTTATAAAACATGGAGGACTGTGGTGCAGTATAATATATGGAGTACTATGGGGTGAATTATAATACATGGAGAACTATGGGGGTGCATTATAATATATGACGGGTTATGTGGGACCCTTTATATTATACGGAAGGCTATGTGGGGGCCATTATAGTATTTGGAGATCTATATACAAGGAGGAAAAAGATACAAGTATGGGATGGGAATGTTTTGTGCTGAGGGAAAAAGGCTCTTTCCCTCAGCACCCAGCTTTCCCATGCTCTGCTATACATCTCTCAGCACCCAGCTTTACTCTGTTATGGGAAAGCTGGGTGCTGAGGGAAAGATGGATATCAGAACATGGGAAAGCTGGGTACTGATAGAGGGATTTCAGATCATGGGAAACCTGGGTGCTGAGGGTAAGAGCCAAGTGTCAGCATCATTATCCTGTACCCCGAGTGTCAGTGTCATTATCCCGCACCCTAAGTGTCGGTGTACGTGGAGGGGGGCCCCGATCCAAATTTTGCACCAGGGCCCATCAAACTCTAGTTACGCCACTGAGTATTAATCACTGTATTCTACATGAGGGTGCCTACTGCTATCTGGCTCTGCACTGTGCTATATACAGGCTATGCTATATACAAGCTGTATGCTACATGAGGGTGCCTAATGCTATCTGGCTCTCCACTGTGCTGTCTGGGTCTGCACTGTACTATATAGGTCTGTGTACTACATGAGGATACCTAATGCTATCTGGCTCTGCACTGTGTTATATAGGTGCTGTGTACTACATGAGGGTGCCTAATGCTATCTGGCTCTGCACTGTGCTGTCTGGCTCTGCACTGTGTTATATAGGTGCTGTGTACTACATGAGGGTGCCTAATGCTATCTGGCTCTGCACTGTGGTATTTAGGGGCTGTGTACTACATGAGGGTGCCTATTGCTATCTGGGTCTGCATTGTGCTATATGTGTGCTGTATACTACATGAAGGTGCCTAATGCTATCTGGGTCTGCATTGTGCTATATGGGGGCTGCATAGTGCATGTGGGGGCTACATAATACTATATGGAGGACAATGGGGGCTTCAGAACACAATATGGGGGCTGCATACTACTATACCCCCAGAGTTGTATGTCCCCCCCACCCCAGACCTCTCTTGGGATGTATATACAGCAGTGTTAGTGTGCTCTATGTGTGGCCATGTCTGTTAGACAAGCCGGGAGGTGAATGAGGCTGTTGCCGGCTTCCCAATATTAGAAATATATATACAGGATAAATATATAAAAATAATGTGTGTGTATGTATGATATGTATCTATGTATGGCAGTGTATATGACTGTGTCTAGATTTATGTCTATTTATGTGTTTTTGTGAATTTCTCTTTAAGTATGTGTACGTGTGCCTGTATGTGTATGTATCTGTGCATGTCTATGTGTGGATGGGGCCCACTGAGACTCTTTCGCCCAGGGCCCACAAAAACCTGGAGCCGGCCCTGGGCGGGACTTCTCCCGGTGGGCTGGCCGGTGGAGGGGTGGGGGGGCCGCCTCCCCCCGCCTCTCCCGCAGGTCTGCAGTGGCGTAGCAAAGGGGGGGCGGAGGGGGCAGTCCGCCCCGGGCGGCACATGTCAGGGGGGCGGCATTTTGGCCACTCGCCTTCAGTTCTGCTGTCCCTGGGCTGAGTTCCGGGGACCGCAGTCCTCGGCAGGAAACTGTGCCTGCCGTCCCTTTAAGGCAGGGGTGGGGAACATCCAGCCCGCGATGACCTTTTCTGCGGCCCCCGGGGCACTGGGGCAGATTCCCGGAGGCTGCAGTGCTCGGGCAGCCACTGATCTTGTCTATTGCCGGCAGACAGCACTGGGGGTGGGACTTCCTCCCTCCGGCTCCTACATGCTCCCCTGTGAAATTGCAGATAGAAGCAGAGTGATGGGGCAGGGGCCTGTATAGTGCCGTGCGTTCTGCCTCTCACCCTCCAGTTCTGTGCTCTGCTGCTCAGGTCTATAAGGTCTTTTCTTGGAGAGAAAAGAGGAGAATGAAGCCAGCCCTTGAACTGCTGCATCCATCACTTGTGCTGCACCTGATCTTACAGGGCAACTAAGCAGCAGGTACTTATATCTGTGTGTGATGTGCATACGGCGCGTGCGTGTGCTGTGTATACGGCGCGTGCGTGTGCTGTGTATACGGCGCGTGCGTGTGCTGTGTATACGGCGTGTGTGCTGTGTATATGGTGTGTATGTGTGCTGTGTTTGTTGTGTTTGGCACTTAATAAAGTTTCATATTGTGAGGTTTATTGGTATATCTAATTCCTGGTGTGCATATGTTTACCTGCAGAGCTTTTTTTCTTCTCCTTATGTACTGTGTATACGGCATGTTGAGTGCTGTGTATGGCTTGTGTGTGTATTTCCTGGGTCTGAGCCTCTCTTTTTTGTTCATTTTCTGTAAGACCAACACTTTTAAAAGGGCCACTGACAGATACAATTGCTCCAGCGGTCACTTAGTACACAAAGGAGTGTTCCTCTCTGCTGCACTAAGCCACCGCTGGACCTAAACAATAATTCGCTGTAAAATAATAAAATAGATAATTGACATAACTGACAATGCGTTGTGTGACATGTCCAATATTCCAGCTTCTTTCTTCTGCGAATGCCTCAAAGCTGGCATTCTCTCAACATCAAGTGGGAAGAATGCCAGCTTCCAGTCATGCGCAGGAAAAAGAAGAAGCCAGACTGCTGGACTGATGTCATGTATCGCAAGTTCACAATGTAAGTTATTTATTTGATTTTTTTACTGCTAATTACCATTGTTTCAGTCCAGTTGTGGCTTTATACAGCAGGGAGGAGCATTCCTTGCTGTACTAAGTGAACATTGGAGCGATTGATCTGTCAATGGCCCTTTAAACATATTGTACGGCTCTCGCGGAATTATATTTCAAAATATGTGGCGTTTACGGCTCTCTTAGCCAAAAAGGTTCCTGACCCCTGAGCTAGAACTTACAGTGCACTCGGTGGCAATTATTAGAACGTCAGATGGCTGTAGAGTTGTTTGTTCTGATTCATGTATGTTGCTTTGCTGTTTTGTTGTTTAATAAAGACAGATTATACATAATATATCTTAATGACCACAGGGAAATATTTCTTAGCTATTTTGTAACTTCATTGTTTTGTAACAAATCTATTTTGTTATTTTGTATATATGTTTGTTTTTTAAATGGTTGGGGCTAATAACAGATTTGGATTGATAGTGGTATTTTCCTATATTTCACACTTTTGTGCGGGGGGGGGGGGTGTCAGTTCAGTATTTAGGTATTTTTATGTTCATCTTCCTTCCCTTGTAACTGGGGCTGATATAATGACTCAGCAGTGATCAAATCCTCTGTGTATGGGGGAGAAAGCACCATCAGCTCTTTCTACCGTGTTTCCTCAAAAATAAAACCTCCCCTGAAAATAAGCCCTAGTATACTTAAAATATAAGCCCTACTCCAACAATAAGACCCAGTTGCGGTTCCATAGGGAAGTGTCCAAGCAGCTATAAAAGTTAAAGAATGCAGCAGGACTTTTATCAGAGAAAGCAGACACCCCCCAAAAAAGCTAACATCCTCAAAAAAAACAGAGCCTCCCCAGAAATAAAACCGCACTCCCCAGACTCCAAACAATTACAGTTGGCAAGTACCGATGGTGTAGGGGCTCTCACACAGAGATCTGTGTCACTGTTCCAGCTGCATTGTACCGCAGAGCTGTGTGTACAGTGACAGAGAAGGCAGAGGCAGTAATGAACCGTCTCTGGCTTATGTAGAGAAGCACAGATTTCCTCTCCGTTGCTACATGTTTGCGTGTAGATGCACTGCTATGTAATGACATTGTAGAACATCACTGCAGAGTAGGAGTCAGATGGCCCGGACGTTTAAAGTCTACGAGCTTTGAAACCAGTAAGGAATATCTGATCTTTTTTATTTACAGAATTTTGCTACATTAGTAGTGAAATATAATGTGGGCACATTTTGTAATCGGGTTAATTTTCACTATTTTGCTGCCTTAAAACAAGAAATAGGTGGTAAATTGTGCATGGGACCCCGCTACGGTCACACTTGTCTCCATGATCTGATTTCCATACAAGGGATCTCACTGTGCCGTATCACTACAGTCTTGAGATGAGCAAACCGATTCTCAGACCCCTGATGCAGAGGCCAGGTCAGTAGTCCATGGGGGCTGAACAGGAGCCATGGGAATTTTTTTTATTCTTAAAATAAACTACAAAAGGAAATTAGACAGGCCCCATATGAATCAATGCTGGGCCACTCTGCTTCTGCTAGAAACAAAAATACCTAATTCCATTGCTCTGTTCGTAACCAAAAACTCGGACATTTTTTGTTTTTACTCTTTTGTATTTTCCTACTCTTATTCCTGGAGTAATAATTGCTTTTATTTTTTCGCCAACTTTGCCATATGAAGGATTTTTTTTTTTTTTTTTAAATGACTCATAGTTTTTCATTTTACATTGAAATCTATAGGAAATTAAGTAAATTCAAAGTCCGATGAAATGGTAAATAAATAGATGGTGCACACTACATCCGATCATGCTGTTGTTACTCCCAGTGTGAGATGATCAAACACTGCAAGCGGCTCACACCAGGCTGAGCACCGAGCGTACCCGAGCACATCGATACTCGTGAGAGTGGTTTACATACGTAAAGCATCCGATCTCCGCCCCTTATCGGAAAAGTCTGAGTTCGTACCGAACACTGAACCTCAGGTTCACTCATCTCTAGTGGTGAATAAAAAACACTTTTGTAAAATAAAATCAGTTTGTGTCGCCATTTTCCGACACCGGTAACATTATTATTTTTGCGTCGATGGAGTTGAGTGAGGACTTGGTTTTTTTCTTAATGAGCCGACATTTTCATGGATACCATTCTAGGTGCAATATGGATAATTCATCCCTTTTCATTTTATTTATATTGCTATAAAAATAATGTGCTACTTGTATCGGTCGGTTTTATTACTTACATAGCACATTTCATGTTGATATTTTTTCCTACCTAAGTGATATCTCACCTCCCTTATTATCTGCAGTATTTTATATATCGGCTCATCTCCTTCCCATTCAGGTCCTTATAATATCAGATCCTCTCAGTGGAGATCTTCTATAGAAGAGAATTTTCCTGATTGCCCCGTGAAGGATGGATATGGACAGGGACAAGATGGCGGAGAGGATATTACACCTCACCCTAGAGATCCTCTTCCGGCTTACTGGAGAGGTGAGAGATTCTGATGACGTCACATTACATCATTCTTATCTATGGGAATAACAGATGGACAGAACTGGAGAGGTGAGGACTCTGGAAATGTCTGGAGTGAGATTTATTACTGTGTCTCTCCATAACCAGGATTACACAGTAGTGAAGAAGACCTCTAGTGAGCGCTGTCAGGCCCCTGTGTCTGAGGGATGGGGAAGACCCCTGAGCCCAATCACGGGGCCTCCACCTCACCCCCCGATACATGAGGACATCAATGATCAGAAGATCCTAGAACTCACCTACAAGATGATTGAGCTGCTGACTGGAGAGGTGACACTTCTGGGAATGCTGGGACATTATACAGTAACGCTATGAAGGGATCGGGGGATGACGGTATCATTGTATGTGTCAGGTTCCTATAAGGTGTCAGGACGTCACCGTCTATTTCTCCATGGAGGAGTGGGAGTATTTAGAAGGACACAAAGATCTGTACAAGGACGTCATGATGGAGGTTCCCAAGACCCTCACATCACCAGGTAATAGACAGGACTAAATACACACGGCCTATAAGTATCTGTATGTAAGGAATGAATTCAGTCTCTGTATGTGTCTCCTCCAGTTCTATCCAGTAAGAGGACAACACCAGAGAGATGTCCCCGTCCTCGTCTCCCACAGGACTGTAAACAAGAAGATCCCAATGTTCTTCAGGATCATCAGGTAGATGTAGAGAAGGTGCCATGAAATCTCCCTATGATGTGTAGACGGCTGTGAAGGTATTATGCTCAGTCTTGTTTTATCCACCAGTGTTATGTTTTATACTTGTGTAATGAGAGCGATGGAGATGGCAGTGTAGCACACCGGGGTCGAGGGGTTTTCACCTGACACATCGCCGGGCCAGGGGTGCGGATCCTCTGCATCGTCACAGGCCAGCCTTGCCCAGTTTCGTGATCCTGAGACGTACAGGAAGGGAGGGAAGGCGGTGGACGGGTTTGTAGGATGGAGGGAGAGGGCGGTGAGGACACTCTTTTTAGATCTGGTGTGTGTCAGTCTATGAGCCCTTCCTCCTTTGTTGTGCTAAGTATCGGATCTCGTGGCATGAAGCACATGGGGATCCCGGTGTCAGTAAAGTGTCCCGTTCTGTATGCTGATAGCGCGATTCCAATGTGGGGCTGGTCCAACACCTCAGCCCCAGATCCTTTATGCTATTTAGCGGCAGACTCGGTTGGACAGGTCCGGTGACTCTTCTAGCCGTTCCCGCGACCCTTGCAGAGTTGATAGACAACGTAAAGTATGCCTGCCCTAGGGTTCTATACCCCAACAGTACTGGTTCTGTGGAAGCAGCCACCTGCTTCTCCCCAGCGACCGTGTTCAAACACCTTGGCCCACAGAGCTGCTTCGCGGCATGTCTGCTTTGCTCTGTGTCTAGAGCTGTTCTCTCCTTTTGTAGTTGTGTTGTGTGTTCCAAGCTGTTGCCCCCAGCCACTGCATCGGATGGTTCACTACTCTCACTAGGTCAACCTGCGCTTCCCACTGTGTGCTCCTGACCCCCCCTGGTGGTTGCTTCTCCCTGACCCTGAGTCCCCGTTTCCAGTAGATCAGGGAGCCCCTGGTGCGTTGGCATCCTGTAAACCCACTGCTGTAGTGACCCCTACTGTGACGCGACCCTGGCACGGTCCTCATTGAGGAGGGCAACCCATTGTAACTGTGTGTATGTGTGTTGGTGGAACTGGTACCGACCCACCTTAAACCCGGGATAAGTACTACACCCTAACTGAGGTGCAGTACCCTGTGGCACCTGAAGCCTCAGGGGCAACCACAGCAGGATTAGAGCTGATCATAGATGTGACTTCTCCATCTGTCTGTGACTTTTGGATCACATTTATCCCGTTCTCTACACTGAACACTTACATCAGGGTTTCGACACCAGGTGATCAGACAGAGAGAGGTCGCCCCTATCCTATGGGTCAGAAGGTCACAGCGCAAGCCAGCACTAGTTGGATCTGCTTTGCCTTCCACTTAGTTGTGCATACTATCCTCATGTTGGCGCTGCTAGGGTTAAGCAAACCCTTGTGTCTTTCTTGGCTTACCATCCTGAGTTGTCTCATCTGTTCTGATTTTTGCACTCCCCTCTGGTATAAGTTCTCACCACTTCACCTCAGTAGTTGCCAGTGATAACTTACTTTTCCATGGTGCTGGCATGGAGGTGTCAGCCATGGAAAGAGAAATTGTTTTGAATTTGATCCTGGAGATTGCTGCCTGGAAGTTTTCTTTGGTGTCTTCCTATTGATCATCTCCCTTTTTATTCATTTCTTTTTCCACCCCCATTTTTTACCACTTGTTGTTTGGGAATGCAGTTTCTTTTTCCTTTGTCTGTCGTTTTCCTTTTGTGTCATTATCATAAAGCAGGACTAGTGTTCCTCCTGCCCTGCTCACTAGACACGGATGTCATTAGGGTAAGACGGGATAGACATGTGATCGCTGCACAAGGAGAAAGAACCTGTCTTGCGACATCGGGGAGCTCAGGGTTGCTCAGAGTAAGTGACAGGGTTTATACTTCCTGTTCTTCCCTAGAGGCAGTGGCTCCCACCCCATCTTTCTCATGATACACCGCTCAGCTTCTTTGTGGAACACAACAACCAGGAACTGCCCTGTATTTGTAACTGGTGCCTACCTCAGAGGCTCTGGTGATGACTGGGTCGGCACTTAATCATGCCCCCCTGGATTAGCCTGGTTCAGGGCGCAGTGTGGCCCTCACACAACGTATTATCTTGACAGGTTTACATGTAATTATTCAAATGAAATAATTCAGATGAAACCCCCAAATGATCCATTCACTGTGATGAGGAGCAGAGTTAGAGGTGCTTCACACACAGCGAGATCGCTGCTGAGATCGCTGCTGAGTCACGGTTTTTGTGACGCAGCAGTGACCTCATTAGCGATCTCGTTGTGTGTGACACTGAGCAGCGATCTGGCCGCTGCTGTGAGATCGCTGCTCGTTACACACAGCCCTGGTTCGTTTTTTTATTGTTGCTCTCCCGCTGATAAGCACGCATCGCTGTGTGTGACAGCGAGAGAGCAACAATCCTGAATGTGCAGGGAGCAGGAGCCGGCATCTGGCAGCTGCGGTAAGCTGTAACCAAGGTAAACATCGGGTAACCAAGGTGGTTACCCGATATTCACCTTTGTTACCAGCCTCCGCCGCTCTCACGCTTCCAGCGCCGGCTCCCAGCTCTCTGCACATGTGGCTGCAGTACACATCGGGTAATTAACCCGATGTGTACTGTAGCTAGGAGTGCAGGGAGCCGGCGCTAAGCAGTGTGCGCGGCTCCCTGCTCTCTGCACATGTAGCTGCAGTACACATCGGGTAATTAACCCGATGTGTACTGTAGCTAGGAGAGCAGGGAGCCAGCGCTCAGTGTACACGGCTCCCTGCTCTCTGCACATGTTGCAGCACAGCGACGCGTGTCGTTATGATCGCTGCTTCGGCTGCTGTTTTCGACAACTAAGCTGTGATCATAACAGCGACTTACAAGGTTGCTGTTACGTCACAGAAAATGGTGACGTAACAGCGACGTTGTTGTCACTGTCGCTTAGTGTGAACCCAGCTTTAGTCTGGACTCCACATGGCAGTGCGGCAATCATCCCTATCTAGTGAATGGTTATCTCCAGTAATTGTATTATTACACCAGATTCTTTCTGATGTTACATCGTCATCTTCTCCCCATTCAGGACCCTACAATATCGGATCCTCTCAGTGGAGATCTTCTATATAAGAGAATTCTCCTGATTGACCCATCAAGGATGGATATGGACAGGGACAAGATGGCGGAGGGGATATTACACCTCACCCTAGAGATCCTCTTCCGGCTTACTGGAGAGGTGAGAGATTCTGATGACGTCACATTACATCATTCTTATCTATGGGAATAACAGATGGACAGAACTGGAGAGGTGAGGACTCTGGAAATGTCTGGAGTGAGATTTATTACTGTGTCTCTCCATAACCAGGATTACACAGTAGTGAAGAAGACCTCTAGTGAGCGCTGTCAGGCCCCTGTGCCTGAGGGATGGGGAAGACCCCTGAGCCCAATCACGGGGCCTCCACCTCACCTCCCGATACATGAGGACATCAATGACCAGAAGATCCTAGAACTCACCTACAAGATGATTGAGCTGCTGACTGGAGAGGTGACACTGCTGGGAATGCTGGGACATTATACAGTAACGCTATGAAGGGATCGGGGGTGACGGTATCATTGTATGTGTCAGGTTCCTATAAGGTGTCAGGACGTCACCGTCTATTTCTCCATGGAGGAGTGGGAGTATTTAGAAGGACACAAAGATCTGTACAAGGACGTCATGATGGCGGTTCCCCAGCCCCTCATATCACCAGGTAATAGACAGGACTAAATACACACGGCCTATAATTATCTGTATGTAAGGAATGAATTCAGTCCCTGTATGTGTCTCCTCCAGTTCTATCCAGTAAGAGGACAACACCAGAGAGATGTCCCCGTCCTCTTCTCCCACAGGACTGTAAACAAGAAGATCCCGATGTTCCTCAGGATGTGTTTCCTCCAGCTCTATCCAGTAAGAGATATCTACTCATGTACTTTCTGCACTAATTTTGTGTTTACATTTTTAGGTTTTCGGCTCTGGTTTTTTCAGCTGTATTTTCTTTGCTTCTGCTTCTTCTGCTGTTTGTTTCTAGTGCCTTCTCTATGTCGTTATGATGGCAACTCAAAGACCTGCAGAGGGTTCATGAATAATAATAATAATAATAATTTTATTCATTTATATAGCGCTATTAATTCCACAGCGCTTTACATACATTGGCAACACTGTCCCCATTGGGGCTCACAATCTAGAGTCCCTATCTGTATGTCTTTGGAGTGTGGGAGGAAACCGGAGCACCCGGAGGAAACCCACGCAAACACGGGGAGAACATACAAACTCCTTGCAGATAGTGTCCTTGGTGGGATTTGAACCCAGGACCCCAGCGCTGCAAGACTGCAGTGCTAACCACTGAGCCACCGTGCCGCCCGTGAATATCCTGTTTCCCCGAAAATACGACCTACACCAAAAATAAGCCATAGCATGATTTTGTGGGATTTTTTGAGAATGCTTGAAATATAAGCCCTACTCCAAGAATAAGGCTGGTTTCACACTACGTCTTTTTAACATCCGTTGAAAACGTTATTTTAGCGGAAGTACGGATCCAGTGCAAATGCGTTTTCATTTCAATGCATTTGCAATGGACTCGCGTTAACATCCGTTCACCTGCGTTTGCCTGCGTTATAGTGCGGATCCGGTGACTTGCAGTTTTTTAACATGTTTCAAAAACGCTACTTGTAGCGTTTTTGAGCTGCGTCAAAATACTGCAAGTCACCGGATCCTGACTAAACAGCACGCGAACGCAGGTGAACGCTGGCATGCTGATAGACAGGATCCTGCTTTTGTACTGAGCATGCCCAGAAAGTACTGAGCATGCCCAGAACCAGTCTCGCGTGATCTGTCTCTCTGTCCTCCTCCCTCCCTCACCCTCTCTCTCTCTATCTGTGTCTTTCCCCCTTCCTCCCCTCCCTCTCTCCCCCACCTGAGAGCTGCGGACACTCGTAACCAAGGTAAATATCGGGTAACCACTTCTCTTAGTTACCCGATGTTTACGTTGGTTACGCGTGCAGGCAGCCCTGCTCCTAGCAGCTGCAGACACTCGTAACCAAGATAAATATCGGGTATCCAAGGCCGATGTTTACCTTGGTTACCAGCGTCTGCAGCTGTCAGAAGCCGGCTCCCAGTCTAGTTCCCCTCACTCCCGATCACATGACTCCAATGCCCGCCCCTAAACATCCAGTGCAGGATCCTGCAAAATAACAGATGCGTTTGCATACGTTATTTGCTGTAAAAGCAGGATCCGTACTTCCGCTAAAATAACGTTTTCAACGGATGTTAAAAAGACGTAGTGTGAAACCAGCCTAAGCCCTAGTTACAGTCAGGAGTTGGAAGGAATCAAACTGCACAATTTCTGAGGAACCCCACTCTCTTATGGACTCCATCAGTTGTATTCTAAGGTTGATTGTTTAAGGACCTTTGAGGATTTCAAAGTCATGTGACATGATGAAACCAAAGGTCTCTTAATTGCAGGAGTCTAAAAGAACTCAACAGGACATAGACTGGCATTAGGGGAAAGGGAGAGCAACCTGGGAAATTTCACAGGCCCCCATTCTCCTAGCAGCCATAGTGTTTATATGCCAATTATAGGACTGCTTAAGGACCTTTTTAACATCATATCATGTGACCAAAGGCTGGTGTCTGTATCTGTTCATGCCAATTTTAACCAGCTTTGCCAGCTTGGGCAGAGCTTGGCCAGTACAAGGGTGTGATGCCACCGCTTCTCTAATTCATAACAAACTGCGATGTTCCCTATGCCAGAAATCTCACTTCAGTTCCTGATGTCATTTTTCAGTGTACATTGCCGGTCTTGATGAATTGGAGCGCTAATGTTTATCTGCACAGGCTGCAAGACCCTGCTACTTGCTTTGGCTACAAAACCTAAGGATGGGCCATCAATGTTACAGTCCCGGACAATCCCGTTAAATATCCGGCATCTGTCTAACTATTTTATGTTCGTCTTTGAAAAAAATTTCTTTGAAATTGTCTATGTTGTGGATCAATGTTACAAGGAGATTTTTGCAGGTTTTGCCAACTGTCATGGCGGCGTCAGGATCTGTGTAATTTATAGATTCTGGTACTCTGCATGTTAACTTCTCTGATGTCTTTGAGCAGCACAGGGAGACGCAGGCTTCGAACTACAGGCTTGGGTAGGCTAGTAAGAGTTATTCTCTGCTGGGTTGCTTGTTATAGTCTTTGATCACATACTGTAGAGGAGAAAGTATCTATCGCTCCCCTTCTGTATATGCTGGCTGGACTATTCCATTAATGCAAGCTATAGGTTACCTATACTGGTCTGGTGAGGTGTTGAGATCCAGACTTACGGGTGGTTGTTGTGTATTATTGCTGTGAGCTGTTATGGTGTTAACCCTTGTTGTCTTTTTGTTGCTGCCTTTCTGCATTTCCATCATATTCCTGCCCCTTCCTTCCCCGGGGGATAACAGATTAGATCTGGTCAGGAGAATAGTAAGGCACGGGACTCAGGCATCTCAATCTTCAGGGGTAATCAAGAGGTTAGGAACAGTTTAGGGTCCCCTAGCGTGAGGGACAGTATAGGAGCCCCCTGTCCCTCATTATCCTGCAGTCATATTGTGACAATCAATCAGATTATTTACTGTAGCACATTCCAGAGAACTGGTGCTAGTAATGGGAGATTCAAAGTAACGAAGAAGTAACTCTTAGATAGGGATGGGAGATCCCGATTTTTAAAGATTGGGGATCGTACCGATCACATAGTGATTGAGTGCACAATGCCGATCACGAGCTTTCCTGGAAAGCTCGTGTTACAGATCGGTCAATATCGGGACCAGGGGCTGTAAAAAGAAAGCACAATAATAAAATATAAAACTTTATGATCATACTTACTGGTCACATGACTATGACGTTTTCAAAGGTCCTCTTAACTTCCGGGGGTATTCACTGCACTGCTCGTCACTTGGCAGTTATCGGCTGTTTTTGGCCGTGTTCGTGGTGATATCAGGGTTCACCCGAGTCCATGGCTCATAGACTCGATTGCACTTTGACTGTCACTGAGCGAGTGTCACATCGCATCACGGCGCTCAATCTCCAGACAGCAGCGGGTCGGCTGCATGTCATTCCATGCAGCTGAAGCGCTCCTGTCCTGAGATCAGTCAGTGCGGGGTGATGCCCATGCAATACGCCAGTGCAATCATCCCCTCATTGTCCGCCTGCTTCTTGCTCTGTACAGAGCGATGTAGCAGAGCTGACAATGCTCTCTGCTTCTCGCTATGTTTAGACTGTGTCTGTACAGAGTGATGAAGCTGACAATGCTCTACTTGTGGATTACGTCGAACTAAGGATTTTTTTTTTCATTATAAAGATGGATCCTCTAAATTTTTTTTGTTATATTTCTAAAAAAACCCTTTTTTCTGTGTTTTTTTTTAATTTTTTTTACTGTTTAATAGAAATTCATGGTGGCCATGTCTAATTTGGCGTGACACCGTGAATTTCGGGCTTCGTACCATCTGAGAATACAAAGCTGGTATTAATCGCTTTATTACCCAGCGTGCCACCACCACCAGGGCCACTGAATGAGACGGGTAAAGCGTCTGGAAAAGGCGCTAAGGAGCAATGCGCTATCTCCAGGGGCAGCGGCGGGCTGCCGAGAATCCCAGCCCCCAGCTGACTGGCTGTCATTGACTGGCAATCAAAATATAGCGAGAGCCCATGCATTTTTTTTTTTATTTTTTTTTTTTTAAATAATTAAAAAAAAAATAATAATGGGCTTCCCTGTATGTTGATTGCCAGTCAGGTAAAGCCAGGCAGATGGAGTGGAGGTGGCAGCCCGTAGCCATCTGCTTCGTCTGTGCAGAGTAACAAAAATACCGCGGAGCACTACGGTATTTTTTAAAATCATTTATTTTTATACAACTATATATTGTGTACATTTTATTTATAAAAAAAAAATAAATAAATAAAAATATATATACACACAGCTTTGGCAAAAGTTAAGAGCCAACTGCAAAATTTTCAGTTTTTCTGATTTTTCTCTTTATAGGTACCGTATTTTTGACTTTATAAGATGCACCCCAAATTTAGAGATAAAAAAAGGTAAAAAAAAAAAAAAGGGTGCGTCTTATACTCCGGTGTTGTCTTACAGGAGAGGGGCAGCAGCAATGGTGGAGGGGGCTCACAGGAGGCAGAGGTTGTGCTGGCAGGCGCAGCGGCGTCAGTTGCTGCAGGCGTGGCGCCGTCAGTGGTGGCAGGCGTGGCGGGTCAGTGGTGGCAGGTGCGGCGGCATCCGTGGCAGCAGGTGCGGCGGGTCAGTGGCGGCGGCGGGTCAGTGGTGCAGTAGGCCGGTGCGTTGAGTGTCCCAGTGTCTCCACGGTCGCGTTTCAAATGATGGTGCCTGGAGCAGCGCATGCGCAGATGGAGCTCTTGTCCAAGGGCTTAATCTGCGCACGTGCTGACTCCATAAGCAGCGCGTGCAGAGATGGAGTCTTCATCTAAGACCTAATCATAAATCCTACCCATAAAATTAATTTTATTAGTTATAATATTTAAAAAGTCAAAAGGACATTCGGCCAAACAAACACACAGTGTGTGTGTAGTGCGGAGTATACACACTTGGTGAAGAGGTACTCCAGGGCTACAGCGAATATCTGGTTAAATATCCCAACTCGTACAGTTCTAAAATTCAGATAACACGTGTCTGGTGCAAAATCCTTAGCCCTACGCGTTTCCCCCCACTTGTAGTTTGGGGTTCATCAGGGGATCAGGTAATGACAGCCGGGTGCTGAATCTCTTCCAGTTGTCCATATAGCCACCTATATGGGAAAGCGGAAAACTCATAAGCCTCTAAATCTATCCCAAATAGGAAACATTGTGCCCAGAATCATACTGTCTTACCCATAGGAATCCCGTCTGTCCGTTTTCTGTGTCCCAGCTGGTTAGTTAAAGGGGTTATCCGGCTTATTTTGATTTTTTTTTTATTATTTCCCTATTGGGCTACATTAGGGCAGGTAAGTAGATACAGACCACTTACCTGCCCTGCTGTCAGCCCCTCTCCCCCGGCTCAGAGCGGTAATGTGACCGCTCCTGCCGTGATTTTGCTGCTTCCGGTCATTTCATGTCAACATGGGCACGGCCATGTTGACATGCAAATCTGGGAACAGCATGTTTCCGCCCTGCTGGGCGGGTACAGTGCATGAGTCCCCGCCCCCTTCCCTGCACCCTCCCACACATTCCCCCGCACCCATGCTCTCCCCGCAACCTCCCCCTGCACTGCTGTGGGACCCGTGAGCTGAGGGGAGGGGCCTGCCTGCGGCTGCCGTGGTGTCACCGCCAGCACCGGGCCCCCTACTCAGGATCGCACATTCAAATGTACCGGCATCACAGATCACAGATGCCGATATATTTGAAAGCATGGTGCTGGAGTCTCCGCCTTGTTTCCCTGCAATCTCCCCTGTATTCCCCTGCACCCTACCCACATTCTTACTCTCCACTGCCACTGCTGTGGGGCCTGTGAGGTGGGGGGAGGGCAGTGTCACCGCAAGCACCGGGCCCCCTGCTCAGGATCGCGCTTCAAATGTAGCGGCATCACAGTGATAAGAGGGAGCGCAGCGCTTCTTCTCATCACTGTTCCGCTGTCTGTGTCTGACAGTTCAGTGCAGCGGTGACGTCACTACTGTGCTGATATGTCCAGACCAGACAGCGTGCGAACGTGCAGGAGCGGCGGTGACCGAGGAGGGGTAAGTTTGTATTCCCTACATGTGTTCCCTATGGGGGTAGGGGGGGGGGTCGGTGCAGAACGATGGTGGGGGGGTCGGTACAGAGCGCCGTGTGTGTGTGTGTGTGTGTGTGTGTGTGGTGGGGGGGTTACAGAGCTCTATGTGTGTGTGGTGTGCAGAGCCCTAAGTGTGTGTGCGGACTCTGCACCGATGTGTGTGCGGTGCAGAGCCATATGTGTGTGTGGGGGTGCAGAGCCCGATGTGTGTCTGCGGTGCAGAGCCCTATTGTGTGTGGGGTGCAGAGTCCGATGTGGGGCTGTTTTTTGCAATGCTGTAGTGATAACAGGTCAGGTGCTGGGGCAGAATACTGACAGGGAATGTGTGTGCTGGGGGCGGGGCTGGACACTGGGGTGGGGCTGGACACTGAGGTCGGGCGGTGCCAGCTGTGACTGGGAGGTGTGGCACAGGAAGTGGTCAGTTTGCTGGAGCTGAATGTAAACAAAGAGCTGCAGAGAATAAAGGGTGAATTCAAGAGGAACAAAAGTTAGAAAACAAAAAATAACAATGCAGGGGTGATTTATATGACAATACAGCTCAGATTAGTGTAACAAAAATTTTTGAGTTTATGTCGGACAACTCCTTTAACCTGAGTGCAGCAAGTGGATACCTTTTCTCTCTGTGCTGTGGCGCGCGCTCAGTCCAGTAGGTTTTTAAAGGGAACCATATGCTGACTTCCGGTAGAGGCAGCCATGTGGTAATTACCAACCACGTGGTTCCTGTAGTGATCAGTGCGTCCCCTGGATCCAGCCTGGTATCCAGGGAGGATCATGTGACGTCAGGGGAGGAGTAAATGCCATGGGTCCACATCACTGCGTGTGACCCATCAGAAACGAGCCCGCCTCCCCTCGCACGTCCCCGCGCCCCCAGGGGAAAGGCTAGTCGCACGTACGCTGGAACACAACCTGCGTCCCAGCACAGGCACAGACAGAACGCCCACACAGAGGGCAGGGCGGAGGTGGGGAGCGGGCACACGTCCCCCGACAGCCACGCATAACATCGTCACACTGCAGGGGGCTGGGTGCCGATCACGTGGTCCATCAGGCCATAGGATCCACCTCACAGTACTGCTCCGTAGAGGGGAGGATCAGATGACAGACTGGGCAGGAGTTAACCCTTAGTGCACAATAAGTGCCTCAACATGTATCCAGCAGCATCTCTCCAATTGAGGCACAGCAAAAGCTGAAACAAGATACAGCAAGCCTCAATAGTATAAAAATAGATCGGGAAACTCATATAGTAGACTGCCACCAGAGTATTACGGCTCCCTCCTAGTATGACTATAGAGTAAAGCACTATCGCATAATAAAGGGACCATATATAGGTCCTAAATTGACTGATATTCAGAGTATTTGGGGGAAGCCTGATGATCTCCTATCAAGGTAATCTATATATAGGAGATGATTAATATATGTGGGCAAGACAGAAATGACCTCCGCCTCTCCCCACCTCCGCCCTGCCCTCTGTGTGGGTGTTCTGTCTGTGCCTGTGCTGGGACGCAGGTTGCGTTCCAGCGTACGTGCGACGGGCCTGCCCCCGGGGGGCGCGGGGACGTGCGAGAAGAGGCGGGCTCGTTTCTGATGGGTCACACGCAGTGATGTGAACCCATGGCATTTACTCCTCCCCTGACGTCACATGATCCTCCCTGGATACCAGGCTGGATCCAGGGGACGCACTGATCACTATAGGAACCACGTGGTGGGTAATTACCACATGGCTACCTCTACCGGAAGTCAGCATATGGTTCCCTTTAAAGACCTGCTGGACTGAGCGCACTCCGCAGCACAGAGAGACCAGGTATCCACCTGCTGCACTCAGGTTAACTAACCAGCTGGGACACAGTAAACGGACAGACGGGATCCCTGTGGGTAAGACAGTATGATTCTGGGCACAATGTTTCCTATTTGGGATAGATTTAGAGGCTTATGAGTTTTCCTCTTTCCCTTATAGGTGGCTATTTGGACAACTGGAAGCGATTCAGCTCCCGGCTGTCATTACCTGATCCCCTGATGAACCCCAAACTACAAGTGGGGGGAAACGCGTAGGGCTAAGGATTTTTGCACAAGACACGTGTTATCTGAATTTTAGAACTGTACGGGTTGGGATATTTAACCAGTTATTCGCTGTAGCCCTGGAGGGCTACCAACCAATAGTAGGCTGGGTTCTTCCCACTAACCATTTTTGTATACTGAGTATTTGTATGCGACTGATATTAGATCATCTATATCTGTTTTAAATTCATACTGTATCAGACAGCTACTCTAGTTTGATATCTATCTATATGGGCTGTAATTTTACATGCTGGGAAACCTGGTCTGTATGCTGGAGGCTCGCTCCTAGATACAATTTGTACTGGATTGGAGTTACATTTAAAACTCTAACAGTGATACGTTTTTTCCCATACGCTATCAGTTAATTTACGTGTGTCCGGTATTTATGCTTGATCTATTTGCACTTTGAACCTTTTTGATAATTGGTGGTAGAATGTTTTGAGGTAGTTAGGAACAGAGAGGGTGAGCCGACGTGGAATGGGGGCACCACTAAATTAGGGTGCTTAAAGCCCCATTGCTAGGCAGGACTGAGAGGAGGGATAGACAGCAGTCCTGGTACCCAACCTAAAATATCCTTTAATATTTTGACCTTAGGCTCCCCCACTATCTTCCTATACCTCTTCACCAAGTGTGTATCCTCCGCACTACACACACACTGTGTGTTTGTTTGGCCGAATGTCCTTTTGACTTTTTAAATATTATAACTAATAAAATTGATTTTATGGGTAGCATTTATGATTTGTTTTCTTCAGCGCTCCATTGGGAGACCCAGACGATTGGGTGTATAGCTACTGCCTCCGGAGGTCACACAAAGCATTACACTAAAAAGTGTAAGGCCCCTCCCCTTCTGGCTATACACCCCCCGTGGGATCACGGGATGCTCAGTTTTCAAGCTTTGTGCGAAGGAGGTCAGACATCCACGCATAGCTCCACTGTTTAGTCAGCAGTAGCTGCTGACTATATGGGATGGAAGAAAAGAGGGCCCATATAGGGTCCCCAGCATGCTCCCTTCTCACCCCACTTGCGGTTTGTTAAGGTTGAGGTACCCATTGCGGGTACGGAGGCTGGAGCCCACATGCTGCTTTCCTTCCCCATCCCCCTGAGGGGCTCTGTGGAAGTGGGATCTTACCGGCCCCCAAACCCTGAGGCCGGGCTCCATCCACAGACCCAGAGACCCTGCTGGAGGAGCTGAGTACCGTCAGGGACAAGGCCCTGCAACATTCAGGTACTCTGTGTCCCCGCACAGACAGGCCACGCACACTCCAGACTTGCTGGGTGTGCTAGTGCGCCGGGGGCAGTAGCGCTGCGCGCTCGGGTTAGAGTCACTGCAGCTTAGCTGAGTGATTTTATGTGTTGGGAACTACCGCGCCGGCCGCTCCGGGAGCGGCGGCGCGGCTGGGACTTGTAGTGCGCCGGGGACTCGCGCTGACCGCGCTTTTACGGCGGCAACGCTCATAAATCTAGTCCCCGGCTTTTGCGGCCTAGCTCCGCTTCGTTCCCGCCCCCACCCTGTCAATCAGGGAAAGGGAGAGACGCTGTTCTATAGTCAGCGCCGAGGGCTGGAGTCTTATTTACATACTCCAGCCCTCTCACTGGGCACAGTGGGGACGCAAGTTTCCCGCTCTTGGTCTCAACACGCCCAGGGCCCGCCCCTCTCCACAGGACGCCGGCAGCCATTCCTGCATGCTGTCTGGCTGGAGAACGGACACAGGCTCTGGGGGACTCAGACAAGGGGCTCTGGCGACCACACACCCGCGTTTATGCGGGCGGTAAGCTGCACATAAGTGCTGGCCCCACTAGTGCCACAGTGTTATTTGGTGCACTTTTTCCCTGTACCATATATATATTTATATTGCACTGTACAGTCGCTTCTTGGCTTATACCCTATATTGCTCAGTCCAGGCCAGTTACTCAGACCATGGACACTGCTGTGTCTATGCTCCCCGGTCCCCCTCAGTTGGAACTAATCCGTACTTCAAGGGGGTCCCAGGCATCACAGGCTGAAGACTCTGACTTGGATGACAGTCCCAGGCAGCCTAAGCGGCCTCGCTGGGAAAGACCCTCGACGTCATCACACTGGTCAGGGTCTCAGCGAGAAGAGTCTCTGTATGAGGAGACAGAGGTGGGTGATCAGGAATCTAATCCTGACACCGCTCTCAATCTAGATACCCCTGATGGTGACGCTATGGTAAATGACCTTATAGCGGCCATCAATAGACTGTTGGATATTTCTCCCCCAGCCCCTTCAGCAGAGGAGGCAGCTGCACAGCAGGAGAAGTTCCATTTCCGGTATCCCAAGCGTAAATTGAGTACTTTTCTGGACCACTCTGATTTCAGAGAATCAGTCCAGAAACATCATGCTTATCCAGACAAGCGTTTCTCCAAACGTCTTAAGGATACACGTTATCCCTTTCCCCCTGACGTGGTCAAACGCTGGACCCAGTGTCCAAAGGTGGATCCCCCAATATCCAGGCTTGCGGCTAGATCCATAGTTGCAGTGGAGGATGGGGCTTCACTTAAAGATGCCAATGACAGACAGATGGACCTTTGGTTGAAATCTGTCTATGAAGCTATCGGCGCGTCGTTTGCTCCAGCATTCGCGGCCGTGTGGGCACTCCAAGCTATTTCAGCTGGTCTGGCACAGGTGGACTCTATCATACGTCCAGCAGTGCCGCGAGTGGCGTCCTTAACTACGCAAATGTCTGCGTTTGCGACCTACGCTATCAATGCGGTACTGGACTCTACGAGCCGTACCTCAATGGCGTCCGCCAACTCTGTGGTTTTGCGCAGAGCCTTGTGGTTAAAGGAATGGAAAGCAGATTCTGCTTCCAAGAAATGTTTAACCAGCTTGCCACTATCTGGAGACAGACTGTTTGGTGAGCAATTGGCTGAAATCATTAAACAGTCCAAGGGTAAGGACTCCTCCTTACCCCAGCCCAGATCAAGCAAACCTCAACAGAGGAAGTGGCAGTCGAGGTTTCGGTCCTTTCGAGGCTCGGGCAAGCCCCAATTCTCCTCGTCCAAAGGGACTCAGAAGGAGCAAAGGAGCTCAGATGCCTGGCGGGCTCACTCACGCCCCAAGAAAGCAACCGGAGGAACCGCTTCCAAGCCGGCTGCCTCATGACTTTCGGCCTCCTCGCTCCGCATCCTCGGTCGGTGGCAGGCTCTCCCGCTTTTGCGACATTTGGCTGCCACAGGTCAAGGACCGGTGGGTAACAGACATTTTGTCTCACGGGTACAGGATAGAGTTCAGTTCTCGTCCTCCGCCTCGGTTCTTCAGAACTTCCCCACATCCCGACCGAGCAGATGCCCTTCTGCAGGCGGTGGGCTCTCTAAGAGCAGAAGGAGTGGTGATCCCTGTTCCTCTTCAGGAACAAGGGCAAGGTTTTTACTCCAATCTCTTTGTGGTGCCAAAAAAAGGACGGCTCATTCCGTCCTGTTCTGGACCTAAAACTGCTCAACAAGCATGTGAACGCCAGGCGGTTCCGGATGGAATCCCTCCGCTCCGTCATTGCCTCAATGTCTCAAGGAGATTTCCTTGCATCGATAGACATCAAAGATGCTTATCTCCACGTGCCGATTGCTACAGAGCACCAACGCTTTCTACGTTTCGTGATAGGAGACGACCATCTTCAATTCGTAGCTCTGCCATTTGGTCTGGCGACAGCCCCACGGGTTTTCACCAAGGTCATGGCGGCAGTGGTAGCAATCTTGCACTCTCAGGGACACTCGGTGATCCCTTACTTAGACGATCTGCTTGTAAAAGCACCCTCTCAAGAGGCATGCCAACTCAGCCTGAATGTTGCGCTGGAGACTCTCCAGACTTTCGGGTGGATCATCAACTTTTCAAAGTCCAATCTGTCACCGACCCAATCACTAACGTATCTTGGCATGGAGTTTCATACTCTCTCAGCGATAGTGAAACTTCCGCTGGACAAGCAGCGGTCACTACAGACAGGGGTGCAGTCTCTCCTTCAAGGTCAGTCGCACCCCTTAAGGCGCCTCATGCACTTCCTAGGGAAGATGGTGGCAGCAATGGAGGCAGTCAGGGCCGGCTCCAGGTTTTTGTGGGCCCCGGGCGGAAGAGTCCCAGTGGGCCCCATCCACACACAGACACCGATACGAACATATACATATTTAAAGACAAACTCACAAAAATACATATAAACAGACAAATATATACAGTCATATACACTTACAGACACACACACACACACACAAGTCTGCTGCATACAGACAAACACATACAGCTCTGCTACATACAGACAAACGCACACACAAACTCTGCTACATACAGACAAACACATACAACTCTGCTACATACAGACAAACACACAACTCTGCTACATACAGACAAACACATACAACTCTGCTACATACAGACAAACACATACAACTCTGCTACATACAGACAAACACATACAACTCTGCTACATACAGACAAACACATACAACTCTGCTACATACAGACAAACACATACAACTCTGCTACATACAGACAAACACATACAACTCTGCTACATACAGACAAACACATACAACTCTGCTACATACAGACAAACACATACAACTCTGCTACATACAGACAAACACATACAACTCTGCTACATACAGACAAACACATACAACTCTGCTACATACAGACAAACACATACAACTCTGCTACATACAGACAAACACATACAACTCTGCTACATACAGACAAACACACACAACTCTGCTACATACAGACAAACACACACAACTCTGCTACATACAGACAAACACATACAACTCTGCTACATACAGACAAACACATACAACTCTGCTACATACAGACAAACACATACAACTCTGCTACATACAGACAAACACATACAACTCTGCTACATACAGACAAACACACACAACTCTGCTACATACAGACAAACACATACAACTCTGCTACATACAGACAAACACATACAACTCTGCTACATACAGACAAACACATACAACTCTGCTACATACAGACAAACACATACAACTCTGCTACATACAGACAAACACATACAACTCTGCTACATACAGACAAACACATACAACTCTGCTACAGACAAACACATACAACTCTGCTACATACAGACAAACACATACAACTCTGCTACATACAGACAAACACATACAACTCTGCTACATACAGACAAACACATACAACTCTGCTACATACAGACAAACACATACAACTCTGCTACATACAGACAAACACATACAACTCTGCTACATACAGACAAACACATACAACTCTGCTACATTCAGACAAATGCACACAACTCTGCTGCTCTGTGGGGCCCACACCCGCGGCTTGGCGGGGACAGCACCAGCGGCAGCACCCGCGGCTCGGCAGGGCCCACACCCGCGGCTCGGCGGGTACAGCACCCGCGGCACTGGCAGCACCCGCGGCTCGGCAGGGCCCACACCCGCGGCTCGGCGGGTGGGGGCATTGGCAGGGGCCAGGGCATACATCCAGGGGGTAGAAGCAGCTCACCGGGGCCTATAATGGGGAGGCGGGGAGGGCACTTACCCGATGGTCACGGTGGAGAGGGGGCCCACACAGCGCCGGACAGAAGCTCGCCTCCTTCATCTGTGGGACTGAGAAGGCGGTAGCTCCGCCCACAGGTGAAATTCAAACGAGGATGTCTGCGCGCCTTAAAGTGACGGCGCCGCAGATTGCTGCCGAGGACTGCGGTCCCCGGAACTCGGCCGGGGACCGCAGAACTGTAAAGGCGAGTGGGCCCCGGCCAAGGGACAGGAGAACTGACGAGGCCGAGTGGGCCCCCCCCGGCTCTCCAGGGCCCCGGCATTTGCCCGGGTTTGCCGGGTGCTGACGCCGGCCCTGGAGGCAGTCCCGTTTGCGCAGTTTCATCTGCGCCCACTTCAGTGGGACATTCTCCGCCAATGGGACGGAAAGTCAACATCCCTGGACAGGGAAGTCTCCCTTTCCCAGACGGCCAAGGACTCTCTGCAATGGTGGCTTCTTCCCACCTCATTATCACAGGGAAGATCCTTCCTACCCCCATCCTGGGCAGTAGTCACGACAGACGCGAGTCTGTCAGGGTGGGGAGCAGTTTTTCTCCACCACAGGGCTCAGGGTACGTGGACTCAGCAGGAGTCCACCCTTCAGATCAATGTTCTGGAAATCAGGGCAGTGTATCTGGCCCTACTAGCCTTCCAGCAGTGGCTGGAAGGAAAGCAGATCCGAATTCAGTCGGACAACTCCACAGCGGTGGCATACATCAACCACCAAGGAGGGACACGCAGTCGGCAAGCCTTCCAGGAAGTCCGGCGGATTCTGATGTGGGTGGAGGACAGAGCATCCACCATATCCGCGGTTCACATCCCGGGCGTGGAAAACTGGGAAGCAGACTTCCTCAGTCGCCAGGGTATGGACGCAGGGGAGTGGTCCCTTCACCCGGACGTGTTTCAGGAAATCTGTTGCCGCTGGGGGGTGCCGGACGTCGACTTAATGGCGTCTCGGCACAACAACAAGGTCCCGACCTTCATGGCGCGGTCTCGCGATCAAAGTGCTCTGGCGGTAGACGCCTTGGTGCAAGATTGGTCGCAGTTCCGGCTCCCTTATGTGTTTCCACCTCTGGCACTCTTGCCCAGAGTGCTACGCAAGATCAGATCCGATTGCAGCCGCGTCATACTCGTCGCTCCAGACTGGCCGAGGAGGTCGTGGTACCCGGATCTGTGGCATCTCACGGTCGGCCAACCGTGTGCACTACCAGACCGACCAGACTTACTGTCCCAAGGGCCGTTTTTCCATCGGAATTCTGCGGCCCTGAACCTGACTGTGTGGCCATTGAGTCCTGGATCCTAGCGTCTTCAGGATTATCCCAAGGGGTCGTTGCCACCATGAGACAGGCTAGGAAGCCCACGTCTGCTAAGATCTACCACAGAACGTGGAAGATATTCTTATCCTGGTGCTCTGCTCAGGGAGTGTCTCCCTGGCCATTTGCATTGCCTACTTTTCTTTCTTTCCTGCAATCTGGGTTAGAAAAAGGTTTGTCGCTCGGCTCCCTTAAAGGGCAAGTCTCGGCGCTATCCGTCTTTTTTCAGAAGCGTCTAGCACGACTTTCTAAGGTGCGCACGTTCCTGCAGGGGGTTTGTCATATCGTACCCCCGTACAAGCGGCCGTTAGATCCATGGGATCTGAACAGGGTACTAGTTGCCCTCCAGAAGCCGCCCTTCGAGCCTCTGAGGGATGTTTCACTTTCTCGACTATCACAGAAAGTGGCTTTTCTGGTAGCGATCACATCTCTTCGGAGAGTGTCTGAGCTAGCAGCACTGTCATCCAAGGCTCCTTTCCTGGTCTTACACCAGGACAAGGTAGTGCTGCGCCCCATTCAGGAGTTTCTCCCTAAGGTGGTATCCTCTTTTCATCTAAATCAGGATATCTCCTTGCCTTCCTTTTGTCCTCATGCAGTTCATCGGTATGAGAAGGATTTACATTTGTTAGATCTGGTGAGAGCACTCAGAATCTACATTTCCCGCACGGCGCCCCTGCGCCGCTCCGATGCACTCTTTGTCCTTGTCGCTGGTAAGCGCAAAGGGTCGCAGGCTTCCAAAGCCACCCTGGCTCGATGGATCAAAGAACCAATTCTTGAAGCCTACCGTTCTGCTGGGCTTCCGGTTCTTTCAGGACTAAAGGCCCACTCAACCAGAGCCGTGGGTGCGTCCTGGGCATTACGACACCAGGCTACGGCTCAACAGGTGTGCCAGGCAGCTACCTGGTCGAGTCTGCACACTTTCACCAAACATTATCAGGTGCATACCTATGCTTCGGCGGACGCCAGCCTAGGTAGAAGAGTCCTGCAGGCGGCAGTTGCCTCCCCATAGGGGAGGGCTGTCTTGCAGCTCTAACATGAGGTATTTCTTTACCCACCCAGGGACTGCTTTTGGACGTCCCAATCGTCTGGGTCTCCCAATGGAGCGCCGAAGAAGAAGGGAATTTTGTTACTTACCGTAAATTCCTTTTCTTCTAGCTCCTATTGGGAGACCCAGCACCCGCCCTGTTGTCCTTCGGGATTTTTGGGTTTTTTTGGATACACATGTTGTTCATGTTGAACGGTTTTCAGTTCTCCGATGTTACTTCGGAGTGAATTTGTTTAAACCAGTTATTGGCTTTCCTCCTTCTTGCTTTAGCACTAAAACTGAGCATCCCGTGATCCCACGGGGGGTGTATAGCCAGAAGGGGAGGGGCCTTACACTTTTTAGTGTAATGCTTTGTGTGACCTCCGGAGGCAGTAGCTATACACCCAATCGTCTGGGTCTCCCAATAGGAGCTAGAAGAAAAGGAATTTACGGTAAGTAACAAAATTCCCTTCTTTTCTCAGATAAAGTACCCTTCTATACGGTTTTGGTCTATTTTTCATCTAAGACCTCCATCTGTGCACGAGCTGACTCCTGCCGCCATCATTTGAAACTGGGACCACGAACATACTGGAAAACCAGCCGCACAGAGTGGCAGCCAGCAGGCCACCCGCACAGAGAAGCAGTCGGCATCGACCGGCACCCATCTGCCGCCTGCACACAGGCACCTGGCGGCCGCCCGCCCGCACACAGGTACCCTGCTGCTGCCTGCACGCAGCCACAGGCACCCGGCCGCCTGATTGCACCTGATCGCCGCACAGACAGGCCCCCCAGGTAGATATATTCGGATTTTAAGACGCACCCCTCATTTTCTTCCCAAATTTTTGGGAGGAAAAGTGCGTCTTATAATCCGAAAAATACGGTATATTTTTGAGTAAAATGTAAATTGTTGTAAAATAAATACAAAATGTTTTGGTTGGAAATTCGGACACGTTGTCAGTAGTTTATAGAATAAAAGAACAATTTACATTTTACTCAAAAATATAAAGAAAAAAATAAGAAAAACTGAAAATTTTGCAGTGATCTTTTTAATTTTTGCCACAGCTGTGTGTGTGTGTGTGTGTGTGTGTATATATATATATATATATATATACAGTTAGGTCCAGAAATATTTGGACAGTGACACAATTTTCGCGAGTTGGGCTCTGCATGCCACCACATTGGATTTGAAATGAAACCTCTACAACAGAATTCAAGTGCAGACTGTAACGCTTAATTTGAAGGTTTGAACAAAAATATCTGATAGAAATTGTAGGAATTATACACATTTCTTTACAAACACTCCACATTTTAGGAGGTGAAAAGTAATTGGACAAAAAAACCAAACCCAAACAAAATATTTTTATTTTCAATATTTTGTTGCAAATCCTTTGGAGGCAATCACTGCCTTAAGTCTGGAACCCATGGACATCACCAAACGCTGGGTTTCCTCCTTCTTAATGCTTTGCCAGGCTTTTACAGCCGCAGCCTTCAGGTCTTGCTTGTTTGTGGGTCTTTCCGTCTTAAGTCTGGATTTGAGCAAGTGAAATGCATGCTCAATTGGGTTAAGATCTGGTGATTGACTTGGCCATTGCAGAATGTTCCACTTTTTTGCACTCATGAACTCCTGGGTAGCTTTGGCTGTATGTTTGGGGTCATTGTCCATCTGTACTATGAAGCGCCGTCCGATCAACTTTGCGGCATTTGGCTGAATCTGGGCTGAAAGTATATCCCGGTACACTTCAGAATTCATCTGGCTACTCTTGTCTGCGGTTATGTCATCAATAAACACAAGTGACCCAGTGCCATTGAAAGCCATGCATGCCCATGCCATCACGTTGCCTCCACCATGTTTTACAGAGGATGTGATGTGCCTTGGATCATGTGCCGTTCCCTTTCTTCTCCAAACTTTTTTCTTCCCATCATTCTGGTACAGGTTGATCTTTGTCTCATCTGTCCATAGAATACTTTTCCAGAACTGAGCTGGCTTCATGAGGTGTTTTTCAGCAAATTTAACTCTGGCCTGTCTATTTTTGGAATTGATGAATGGTTTGCATCTAGATGTGAACCCTTTGTATTTACTTTCATGGAGTCTTCTCTTTACTGTTGACTTAGAGACAGATACACCTACTTCACTGAGAGTGTTCTGGACTTCAGTTGATGTTGTGAATGGGTTCTTCTTCACCAAAAAAAGTATGCGGCGATCATCCACCACTGTTGTCATCCGTGGACGCCCAGGCCTTTTTGAGTTCCCAAGCTCACCAGTCAATTCCTTTTTTCTCAGAATGTACCCGACTGTTGATTTTGCTACTCCAAGCATGTCTGCTATCTCTCTGATGGATTTTTTCTTTTTTTTCAGCCTCAGGATGTTCTGCTTCACCTCAATTGAGAGTTCCTTAGACCGCATGTTGTCTGGTCACAGCAACAGCTTCCAAATGCAAAACCACACACCTGTAATCAACCCCAGACCTTTTAACTACTTCATTGATTACAGGTTAACGAGGGAGACGCCTTCAGAGTTAATTGCAGCCCTTAGAGTCCCTTGTCCAATTACTTTTGGTCCCTTGAAAAAGAGGAGGCTATGCATTACAAAGCTATGATTCCTAAACCCTTTCTCCGATTTGGATGTGAAAACTCTCATATTGCAGCTGGGAGTGTGCACTTTCAGCCCATATTATACATATAATTGTATTTCTGAACATGTTTTTGTAAACAGCTAAAATAACAAAACTTGTGTCACTGTCCAAATATTTCTGGACCTAACTGTATATATATATATATACATACATATATATATGTATGTATAAAAATAAATGATTGAAAAAATGACGTACATAAAGCAGATGGCTACGGGCTGTCACCCACATCTGCCTGGCTTTATTTTGGCTGGCAATCAAAATACAGGGAAGCCCTTTATTTAAAAAAAAAATATTTTTTTTTGCCAAAAAAAAATGACGTGGGTTTCGCCATATGTTTGTATGCTAGCCTTGTACAGCAGACAGGTACGGGCTGCCCCCAACCTTTAGCTGCCTATCTGTACCTGGCTGGGAACCAAAAATATAGGAAAGTCATTTTTTTAATTATTTCATGAAATAATTTAAAAAAAAAAATTGATGTGTGCTTCGCACAATTTTTGTGTCCAGCCAGGCACAACTAGGCAGCTGGGGATTGAAATCTTCAGCGCAGGGTGGCCCAAGCTTCCCCCACCCCCCCGCTGCAAATTGCAGTCTGCAGCCACCTCAGAAAATAGCGCTTTCGTAGAGGCGCCATCTTCTGGCGCTGTATCAACTCGTCCAGCGGCCCTGATGGCAGGTTACAGGCTATGTAATAAGGGGTTAATACCGGCTTTGTTTTACCAGCTGGTGTTAAACCCAAGATTCTTAATGTCACGCAAGTTTAAGCCGGCCATTAAGAATCTCCAATAAAGGGTTAAAAAAAAAAAGACACCAGACAGAGAAAAACATTACTTTATTAGAAATAAATACACAGACACACTTAGGGACTCCATCTTTTACTCCCTCTCACCCCTCCACGATCCTGGTCTTCTGTCACTGATCTAGCTCTGCTATATCAGAATGCACGGGGGGGAGGAAGAACGCTGCTGCTGCTGCTCCCGCACTGTCTAATCACTCAATGAGTGATCAGAGGCTGCAGGTTAGTAAGCGGTAATGTCACCGTTGCCACCATTGCCATAGTAACCTAACGAACGGGTTACTATACTATAGTAACGGTGATCTCTGATTACCTTATTCCCAGCGCCACTATTCATCACCGGCTGTGGCAGCCAATCCCTGCATGTGGGCTGACTGTGTAAATAGCGCCAAGATGCAGGGAGGGGGAGCCGAGCATGTACCTGAGCATCTCGCCGGTACACAGCGGTCGCCGAGTTTACAGAGTACTGAGATGCTCGGGCAAGCACCATGTACCGGCGAGCATGCTGACACTACAGGACCTTTGCACGATGTCATAATCCTGTGACCCAGTCTGTAGCCAATGAGATAATACAACATTCCCACGTGACTGATCACATGGCTATGATGTCACAAAAGGTCCTTTGGTTACTGGGAGAACACCGCGATGATCGTACTCAGAAGCAGCAGGAGACAGAGTGCAGGATACGTTCGGGACCTGTAAGTAATGTTTATTATTAACTGTATTCTTTATTTTAAAGCCCCCCAACACCCCGCCCCATCCCATAACTGTAAAGTCCAAGATCGGTGATCGTACGCAAGATCGTGTTATCTCGATCCCGATCTACAAAATGATCCTACGAGTCTCCCCGATCCCGACCATCGGGGGGATCACTCATCACTATTCTAAAGGCCCCTTTACATGCAGCGACATCGCTAACGAGATATCGCTGGGGTCACGGAATTTGTGACGCACATCCAGCGTCGTTAGCGCCGTCGTTGCGAGTGACACGAGCGACCGCTAACGATCCCAAGTTCCGCAAATATAGTTGATTGTTGACACGTTGTTTCTTTCCCAAATATCGTTGCACTTTTGGGACGCAGGTTGTTTGTCGTTCCTGAGGCAGCACACATCTCTACATGTGACGCCCCGGGAACGACTAACAGCGTTCCTGCATCCTCCGTCAATGAGGTTGGAGTGACGGTTATGCAGCTGCTCTCCGCCCCTCCGCTTCTATTGGTGGCCTGCTGTGTGACGTCGCTGTGACGCCACACGAACCTCCCCCTTAGAAAAGAGGTTGTTCGCTGGCCATAGCGACGTTGTTAGTAAGGTATGTGCGTGTGATTCGCACTACCGATATTGTCCGCCACGGGCAGTGATTTGCCCGTGACACACGCACGACGGGGGCGGGTGCGATCGCTAGCGATGTCGCTGCGTGTAAAGCAGCCTTTAGATGTCGAAATTGGACAACAGATTCAGAATACATTTTTTCTAATTTAATTTCTGATGTTATGGTTCAAAAAAATGTACTTTCAAGATATCATTAAAAAATAATAACATTGTGTTTATTTTTAGCAGATGACTGTATTGAGAGTTCAGATGGAAATCTATTATCTTCAGAATTTAAAACAGAAGATCAAAGTATCACACATGATACATATGAAGAGCATGCTGTTGTCCCAAATATACCTCCAGTCCTTCCTCAGAAAGCTTCATCATCAGATCTTTTCAAACAAGTCAAAAATTCTGATTTATCACAGATTTGTAAGCAAAACAAAAGTTACAGAAGGGATGTGGAACATGAAACGGCTCCTATAAGGGTGAAGCCATTTTCATGCCCAGAATGTGGAAAATGTTTTATTCAGAAATCAAACCTTGTTCGGCATCAAAAGTCTCACACTGGGGAGAAGCCGTTTTCCTGTTCAGAATGTGGGAAATGTTTTAATTGGAAATCAAAACTTGTTGTGCATCAAAGATGTCACACAGGGGAGAAGCCATTTTCATGTTCAGAATGTGGGAAATGTTTTACTCAGAAAATAACCCTTGCTAACCATCAAAAATATCACACAGGGGAGAAGCCATTTTCATGTTCAGAATGTGGAAAATGTTTTATTCAGAAATCGCATCTTGTTATGCATAAGAAAAATCACACTGGGGCGAAGCCATTTTTATGCTTGGAATGTGGTAAATGTTTTACTAGTAAATCAAGTCTTGTTGACCATGGAAAACGTCACACAGGGGAGAAGCCATTTTCATGTTCAGAATGTGGGAAATGTTTTAATTGGAAATCAGAACTTGTTAGGCATCAAAGATCTCATACAGGGGAGAAGCCATTTTCATGTTCAGACTGTGGGAAATGTTTTAATTGGAAATCAGAACTTGTTATGCATCAAAGATCTCACACAGGGGAGAAGCCATTTTCATGTTCAGAATGTGGGAAATGTTTTAATTTTAAATCAGATTTTGTTGTGCATCAAAGATCTCACACAGGGGAGAAGCCATTTTTATGTTCAGAATGTGGGAAATGTTTTATTCGGAATTCAAGTCTTCTTCAGCATCAAAGATCTCACACCGGGGAGAAGCCATTTTTATGTTCAGAATGTGGGAACTGTTTTAATTGGAAATCAGAACTTGTTGTGCATCAAAGATCTCACACAGGGGAGAAGCTATTTTCATGTTCAGAATGTGGGAAATGTTTTATGCGGAAATCAGAACTTGTTGTGCATCAAAGATGTCACACAGGGGAGAAGCCATTTTCATGTTCAGAATGTGGGAAATGTTTTAATTTTAAATCAGAATTTGTTGTGTATCAAAGATCTCACACAGGGGAGAAGCCATTTTTATGTTCAGAATGTGGGAAATGTTTTATGCGGAAATCAGAACTTGTTGTGCATCAAAGATGTCACACAGGGGAGAAGCCATTTTCTTGTTCAGAATGTGGGAAATGTTTTATTCAGAAATCGCATCTTGTTATGCATAAGAAAAATCACACTGGGGCGAAGCCATTTTTATGCTTGGAATGTGGTATATGTTTTACTAGTAAATCAAGTCTTGTTGACCATGGAAAACATCACACAGGGGAGAAGCCATTTTCATGTTCAGAATGTGGGAAATGTTTTAATTGGAAATCAGAACTTGTTAGGCATCAAAGATCTCATACAGGGGAGAAGGTATTTTCATGTTCAGACTGTGGGAAATGTTTTATTCTGAAATCAAACCTTGTTCAGCATCAAAGGACTCACACTGGGGAGAAGCCATTTTCATGTTCAGACTGTGGGAAATGTTTTATTCTGAAATCAAACCTTGTTCACCATCAAAGGACTCACACTGGGGAGAAGCCATTTTCATGTTCAGAGTGTGGGAAATGTTTTATTCAAAAATCACAACTTGTAGTGCATCAAAGATCTCACACAGGGGAGAAGCTGTTTTCATGCTCAGAATGTGGTAAATGTTTTACTAGGAAATCAGGTCTTGTTTACCATCAAAAAAATCACACAAAATAAACCATTTTTATGTTCTGAATGTGGCAAATGTAATTCTCAGAAATCACATCTTGTTAAACATCTTAAGAAGCCGCACAGGGCAGGAACACCTTTTTCATGTTGTGAATAATTGAAATGTTTAACTGGTAAATCAAGTCTTGCCCACATCACAAAACCAACAGAGCGGAGCAGCCATTTTTGCTTTCAGAATTTGCCAAATGTTTTTATCATTAATCAGGTTCTGTTGTCAGATGAGTCACACGGCAGAAGCCATCATGATGTACCATAATTCAAAGGGTTTTATTTTTAAATCGGCTACAGTTCCATGAGTAATAAATTGTGAGAAAAAGAACCATTTTCTTCTTCTTTTTTTTAATGAAATTATTGGGTTTTTTTTAACCATAAGCTACACCTAGGTTTTGAAGGAGGAATATAGGGAAAAAAATAACACAAAAAATGTGGTCATGAAGCACTGTTATGGGTAGGATCTGCTGCTGACACTGTTACGGGGATAACATCCCCCAATTCTGTACTAATGTCCTCCATACTGGGACCCTTCCAGGTATATTTGTCTCCCATACTCGGATATAGGTCTTTCATCCTGGTATATATGTTGCCCATCTTTATCCCATCCTGGTATATATGAGCCCCATCCTGTTATATATGGATCTTTTGTCTTAGTATATATGTCCCTGTAACAGGGTGAAAATGTACATAAGATAAACTTGTATGTTTGTTAATGAAGTAATGTATATTTATGCTATAACTTAAATGGCCACTAGTTGTCACTAGAGGGCAGGCACACTGCTAGACAGTAAGGGGTTACATTAGGTTTCCCTGGTAACATAAACAGAGACAGTTAAAATATCAGTTAGGATCTGGAGACTGCACGAGCAAGAAGAGAGTGACAGGAAGAAGGCTGAAAGAGAGGGAGAAGGTTGTTGAACTCCTGTGTTCTGGACAAATAGGATTGCCTGTTGTTTTCATTGGACTCCTACTTCCCTGATGAGGGGAATTCATCTGAGCAAACTTTTCTCCAGAAAGTGCTTGGATAAGGTCATCTAAGAGTGAATCAGAAGCAGTCTGAGGGAGACCGACACCATCTTGGATGGAAGACTTTTGTGAGTAGCAACTGACCTGAGACCAATCGGTGTACTAATAGTCAGTTAGGGACAGAAAGATAGGAAGAGGACACATTGAAGGAAGACTATTCTTTGAAAGACTGTTCGCTGACAAGGAGCTGTGCTTGCTTGTTTATCTGGAGGCATTTGCTCTGACCCGATATTTATCAGAAGTTAAGCTGTGTTGTGCTGATAATAACAGACTATTCTGCCTTTGCTTCATCACACTGTCTGGGGCAGTGAGGTACAGAGTATTGCATAGAGGTACATGTACATAAATTCACTTGTTTCTTACTGTATATGCGAAGTTGGCCAGGTACCCTGATTGAATTGTAAAGATAAGGGGAGGTGGGTGTAAGATTATATCCTTGGAGGGATCATGTGCTGTTATCTGTAGTAGTGCACTAGGGTAAGCCCCATTTATAGATAGGGGAGGGAGTGGTATAGCAGGGGGGAAAAAATATAGTCTAGTTCTACTCTACAGACCAACACTTGAAGCCCTCCAAGTTGCATAAATTGTTATTGTTTATTCCGGGCTGTTGTGGCCCATAAGTTGTAAGAGAACTGTTTTTTTAAATATTTTTTAGACTTATAAAGAAAACTGTTATTCACCATCTTTGTGTCCCTGGGTTTTCTATAGTGCCATCCAGGGCCGGCGTCAGCACGCGGCATACCCGGGCAAATGCCAGGGTCCTGGAGAGCTGGGGGGCCCACTCGGCCTCGTCAGTTCTGCTGCCCCCGGGCCGAGTTCCGGGGACCGCAGTCCTTGGCACTGGAAACTGTGGCTGCCGGCCCTTTAAGGCCCGCAGACCACAGCGTTCACTGTGTTCTCCTGCATTGAGCATCATCTGCAGGCGAAGCTACCGCCTGGCGTCCTGCTCGGGCGAACAGATGAAGGAGTCACAGTGCCAGCCAGCGACCCCCAGCACATCGCTTCCCTCCAGCGCTGTGTGGGCTCCATCTGCACTGTGACCTGATCAGTATGTGGGACATCACTCCCTCCCCGCCCCTCCCTGTCCCCCGTGCGTGTGTGGGCCCCGCAGAGCCGCATGTGTGGGCCCCGCAGAGCCGCATGTGTGGGCCCCGCAGAGCCGCTTGTGTGGGTCCTGCAGAGCAAGGTGTGTGTTTGTATGTATGTATGTATGCATGCAGCAGAGCAGTATGCGTGTCTGTATGTATGTATGCATGCAGAGCAGTATGCGTGTCTGTATGTATGCATGCAGCAGAGCAGTATGCGTGTCTGTATGTACAGTTAGGTCCAGAAATATTTGGACAGTGACACAAGTTTTGTTATTTTAGCTGTTTACAAAAACATGTTCAGAAATACAATTATATATATAATATGGGCTGAAAGTGCACACTCCCAGCTGCAATATGAGAGTTTCCACATCCAAATCGGAGAAAGGGTTTAGGAATCATAGCTCTGTAATGCATAGCCTCCTCTTTTTCAAGGGACCAAAAGTAATTGGACAAGGGACTCTAAGGGCTGCAATTAACTCTGAAGGTGTCTCCCTCGTTAACCTGTAATCAATTAAGTCGTTTAAAGGTATGGGGTTGATTACAGGTGTGTGATTTTGCAATTGAGGTGAAGCAGAACATCCTGAGGCTGAAAAAAAAGAAAAAATCCATCAGAGAGATAGCAGACGTGCTTGGAGTAGCAAAATCAACAATCGGGTACATTCTGAGAAAAAAGGAATTGACTGGTGAGCTTGGGAACTCAAAAAGACCTGGGTGTCCACGGATGACAACAGTGGTGGATGATCGCCGCATACTTTCTTTGGTGAAGAAGAACCCGTTCACAACATCAACTGAAGTCCAGAACACTCTCAGTGAAGTAGGTGTATCTGTCTCTAAGTCAACAGTAAAGAGAAGACTCCATGAAAGTAAATACAAAGGGTTCACATCTAGATGCAAACCATTCATCAATTCCAAAAATAGACAGGCCAGAGTTAAATTTGCTGAAAAACACCTCATGAAGCCAGCTCAGTTCTGGAAAAGTATTCTATGGACAGATGAGACCAAGATCAACCTGTACCAGAATGATGGGAAGAAAAAAGTTTGGAGAAGAAAGGGAACGGCACATGATCCAAGGCACACCACATCCTCTGTAAAACATGGTGGAGGCAACGTGATGGCATGGGCATGCATGGCTTTCAATGGCACTGGGTCACTTGTGTTTATTGATGACATAACAGCAGACAAGAGTAGCCGGATGAATTCTGAAGTGTACCGGGATATACTTTCAGCCCAGATTCAGCCAAATGCCGCAAAGTTGATCGGACGGCGCTTCATAGTACAGATGGACAATGACCCCAAGCATACAGCCAAAGCTACCCAGGAGTTCATGAGTGCAAAAAAGTGGAACATTCTGCAATGGCCAAGTCAATCACCAGATCTTAACCCAATTGAGCATGCATTTCACTTGCTCAAATCCAGACTTAAGACGGAAAGACCCACAAACAAGCAAGACCTGAAGGCTGCGGCTGTAAAGGCCTGGCAAAGCATTAGGAAGGAGGAAACCCAGCGTTTGGTGATGTCCATGGGTTCCAGACTTAAGGCAGTGATTGCCTCCAAAGGATTCGCAACAAAATATTGAAAATAAAAAAATTTTTTTTGGGTTTGGTTTATTTGTCCAATTACTTTTGACCTCCTAAAATGTGGCGTGTTTGTAAAGAAATGTGTACAACTCCTACAATTTCTATCAGATATTTTTGTTCAAACCTTCAAATTAAACGTTACAATCTGCACTTGAATTCTGTTGTAGAGGTTTCATTTCAAATCCAATGTGGTGGCATGCAGAGCCCAACTCGCGAAAATTGTGTCACTGTCCAAATATTTCTGGACCTAACTGTATGTATGCATGCAGAGCAGTATGCGTGTCTGTATGTATGCATGTATGTATGCAGCAGAGCAGCATGCATGTCTTTTTGTATGCAGCAGAGCAGTATGCGTGTCTGTATGTATGTATGTATATACAGTTAGGTCCAGAAATATTTGGACAGTGACACAATTTTCGCGAGTTGGGCTCTGCATGCCACCACATTGGATTTGAAATTAAATCTCTACAACAGAATTCAAGTGCAGATTGTAACGTTTAATTTGAAGGTTTGAACAAAAATATCTAATAGAAATTGTAGGAATTGTACACATTTCTTTACAAACACTTCACATTTTAGGAGGTCAAAAGTAATTGGACAAATAAACCAAACCCAAACAAAATATTTTTATTTTCAATATTTTGTTGCGAATCCTTTGGAGGCAATCACTGCCTTAAGTCTGGAACCCACGGACATCACCAAACGCTGGGTTTCCTCCTTCTTAATGCTTTGCCAGGCCTTTACAGCCGCAGCCTTCAGGTCTTGCTTGTTTGTGGGTCTTTCCGTCTTAAGTCTGGATTTGAGCAAGTGAAATGCATGCTCAATTGGGTTAAGATCTGGTGATTGACTTGGCCATTGCAGAATGTTCCACTTTTTTGCACTCATGAACTCCTGGGTAGCTTTGGCTGTATGCTTGGGATCATTGTCCATCTGTACTATGAAGCGCCGTCCGATCAACTTTGCGGCATTTGGCTGAATCTGGGCTGAAAGTATATCCCGGTACACTTCAGAATTCATCCGGCTACTCTTGACTGCTGTTATGTCATCAATAAACACAAGTGACCCAGTGCCATTGAAAGCCATGCATGCCCATGCCATCACGTTGCCTCCACCATGTTTTACAGAGGATGTGGTGTGCCTTGGATCATGTGCCGTTCCCTTTCTTCTCCAAACTTTTTTCTTCCCATCATTCTGGTACAGGTTGATCTTTGTCTCATCTGTCCATAGAATACTTTTCCAGAACTGAGCTGGCTTCATGAGGTGTTTTTCAGCAAATTTAACTCTGGCCTGTCTATTTTTGGAATTGATGAATGGTTTGCATCTAGATGTGAACCCTTTGTATTTACTTTCATGGAGTCTTCTCTTTACTGTTGACTTAGAGACAGATACACCTACTTCACTGAGAGTGTTCTGGACTTCAGTTGATGTTGTGAATGGGTTCTTCTTCACCAAAGAAAGTATGCGGCGATCATCCACCACTGTTGTCATCCGTGGACGCCCAGGCCTTTTTGAGTTCCCAAGCTCACCAGTCAATTCCTTTTTTCTCAGAATGTACCCAACTGTTGATTTTGCTACTCCAAGCATGTCTGCTATCTCTCTGATGGTTTTTTTCTTTTTTTTCAGCCTCAGGATGTTCTGCTTCACCTCAATTGAGAGTTCCTTAGACCGCATGTTGTCTGGTCACAGCAACAGCTTCCAAATGCAAAACTACATACCTGTAATCAACCCCAGACCTTTTAATTACTTCATTGATTACAGGTTAATGAGGGAGACGCCTTCAGAGTTAATTGCAGCCCTTAGAGTCCCTTGTCCAATTACTTTTGGTCCCTTGAAAAAGAGGAGGCTATGCATTACAGAGCTATGATTCCTAAACCCTTTCTCCGATTTGGATGTGAAAACTCTCATATTGCAGCTGGGAGTGTGCACTTTCAGCCCATATTATATATATATAATTGTATTTCTGAACATGTTTTTGTAAACAGCTAAAATAACAAAACTTGTGTCACTGTCCAAATATTTCTGGACCTAACTGTATGCAGCAGAGCAGTATGCGTGTCTGTATGTATGTATATATGCAGCAGAGCAGTATACGTGTCTGTATGTATGCATGTATGTATGCAGCAGAGCAGTATGTGTGTCTGTATGTATGCATGCAGAGCAGTATGCGTGTCTGTCTGTATGTATGCATGTATGTATGCAGCAGAGCAGTATGCGTGTCTGTATGTATGTATGCATGCAGAGCAGTATGTGTGTGTCTGTCTATATGTATGTATGCAGCAGAGCAGTGTGTGTGTGTCTGTATGTATGCATGCATGCAGCAGAGCAGTATGTGTGTGTCTGTCTATATGTATGTAGTATGTATGTAGTAGAGCAGTGTGTGTGTGTCTGTCTATATGTATGCATGCAGAGCAGTATGTGTGTGTGTATGTATGTATACAGCATAGCAGTGTGTGTCTCTGTATGTATGCATGTATGATGTGTATCTATGTATGTCAGTGTATATGACTGTATAGATTTGTCTGTTTATATGTATTTTTGTGAGTTTGTCTTTAAATATGTATATGTACGTGTATGTATCTGTGTATGTGTGTGTGTCTGCGTCCGCGTGTTTATGGGGCCCACTGGGACTCTTCCGCACGGGGCCCACAAAAACCTGGAGCCGGCCCTGGTGCCATCGTACCTTAATAGTCATAGCGACCGGCATCCGGCGTATTTGGCATAGCTGGCAGGATACGTTGCTCGCTATGGATAACCCTGACCAAGTGGGAGATTTCTGCAACACCCCAGTTGTACTTCACCCCCTTCCCCTTGGTGACCAGCAGTGAGCGGCTAATAGGTTTCTCTGCAACGGGCGCGCTGCTAAATCACCTGGCTAAGTTCGAAGGGTATAACTTACTGTTCAGTGATTGGGTGGGTCGGCTGAAGAACGTCCTTGTCTTGCACAGCGTACACCCCATACTGCAGCCCAAGGTCGCACTGAATGCTCTGAAGTGAGATGCCTGCAAGGTTGTTCTGCTGAAACCAGAAAGCCAGCGGAAGACAGTAGAAGAAATAATTTAGATCTTGGAAAAAGCTTTTAACCATGCGGCAACGGCCGAACAACTGCGAGTGTGGCGCCCTGGACTAGCCAGGTAGCCACAGACAGAACACACACACCCCCTCCCACCCCCCAGACAGTTACATTAGTCAGACAAAAACCCTTGTTGCCTCCCTCCAGGGTCTGATGTCCACACCAGGTGTAGCGGTGCCAGGCGGTTGGCTCCACCCACCGAGGAGTTCACAGGCCTGGAGGCGGGAAAAGTGTCAGTGCAGTTCAGGAGGTGAAAGTGAGTGGAGTTAACACTTGAGGTGTCTGGGTCGGAGCCCAGGCACTTACAGCAAGGTTGGCAGACGGTGGTGGCCGTCTGCAGGAGTTGACGGATCTCTGCGGAACCGTAGGACCGGGGTTGGGCGGTGGCCCACCAGTACCGAACCAGGGAGCGGAGTGAAGTTAAGCACACAGGCAGGGCCATCGGACTCCGACTAGGCTTGGAGACGCCGGCAATAGTCAAATACCGAGTGTGACCGGAACCCTAGGGGTTTCCTAACAGCCAAGTCCCGCTAGAAGGCAACAGTCCACACCGTGCGTTTATACAGCCACCGCTATAGGCTAGAGATCCAAGGGCCAGCACCTGCGGGCAAAAGGGCTCCTACGGTACCTATACGCCGGGGAGCGGACTACCGTTTGGGAAGCCATCGGAGTCAACACAGTACAAAAGGTGCAGGGAAAGACAGCCACCATCACCTGTCCGGGGAGAGACTCTGCAGCTGGCTGCGGGACCCGTCCATCCAGCCGTTTGGTTTACCGGAGACTTTGTGCATTTGTTGCTGAGTGAGTACCCCAGTGCCATCCGGCACCGCGCCGCGCTGTCCCTGCATCCCTGCACCTCGCCAACCCTGCCTCCCTGTCACACTACCGGGCCCCGGGACCACCAGCCCCTACCCACGGAGGGGGAGAACAACATCACAGCTGCTCCCTACCATCGCTCCCGGGATCCCCGTCACCAGCAGCGGTGGTGCCCATCTTCACCACAACCCGTGGGTGGCGTCACGGACTAAATCCCCAAACAAACCACCCCCTTTTCACTCACGGGCGAGGAGCGCTGCTTGAGTCCCCGGATCCGGCACACCGCTCGAGCCACCAAGCAGCAGCAGCGCCCCGTCGCCCGCGACACGAGGACAGTTTTTCGCTCCGATCCAGAGGAGCAGAGAGAGTCTGATTCAGTATGGCATCACATTGGAAGAATTGCAGCAGGAGATTAAGAAGAAGTCGAATGTAACGGTGGGCGCTAAGGCCGAGGTTGATCGCATTTTACGTGATCAGTTCATTGAGGGGATCCAAAATGAAATGTAAGGAGCGAACTACTGTTAAACGCAAGGAGTACCCCTGGTGTTACCTACGCTGAAATACAACAAGAGGCAGTGGCGCAGACCCTGGAGGTGAAGTCTGCTCCGAAATGGAGTCGCATGCAAACAGTTGACACAAGGGAATTGAGTCAAGACTCTGTCTAAGTAAAGCTAGCAGCTTTGCAGAAGACTGTGGAGAGTCTGGCGGAACAAATGCGGGCTCAGGGGATGCCACCAACATACCCAGCACGGATATGCCCCTATACTCCCGTGCCTGGACAAATGCCGCCTCCTATGGTGGAAATGCAGTCACGGCGTTATACACAATGAGGAACAGTGGCCGGCCCCAGAATAGAGGTAGCGGGATGAGAGGGCCTATCCAGTGTTGGAGATGCGGAGGGATTGGACATCTGCAACGAGATTGCCGGAGGGGCAGAACAGAAGAAACTGCGACAGTCGTAAAAGTGAAGCCCTCACTGTAGCTAGGCATACGGCGAGGCAGAACTGAGAACCAATGCCCGAACTCTGCTCAGAAGATCTGATTGCGGAGAGTCTTGTACTAAAGGTACAGTTTGCGTGGAAGAAGTTTGCGTGTCTGATAGACACTAGATCCGAGGTGACTACTATGCTGGTCGAATATTTCCAGACGTACTTCAAGGAAGCTGCTAAACCAGAATCGGGGCATTTATTAAGACGGAAAGCGGCTAACAATAAAGAGATTCCAGTAGCGGGCATCGCATAGATGAAGGTGCAGCTGTGCGGACAGAAGCTGGGAACCAAGGGAGTGATACTAGTGAAAAAGCAGGCAAGGCCAAATCTCCCGGTGGTTCTAGGGATGAACATCCTGAGGAAACTGGATTGTCTTCTGTTCAAGCGTGATGGCCCAGGATACAGGAAAAGAGCGACAACTCATAAGATCACGCAGAGGGCCCTACGGCAGATGGTCCGTTCGTGTGGCATACAGCAGAGTTCAGCAGGAGGAAGAGCAGTGGGAGCGGTGTACGTCTCACGTGGCCCCGCTGTCACTATCTCTCCGGATCAAGAGAAGCCGGTGTTGATGCCGGTGGAGACTCATAGGAAGCTGAATGGTGTGGAAGTAATTCTGGAGCCAGTGAGACAGTCCGAAAGCATGGGAGGCTTCATGATCGCCAGGACGCTGGCCACTGTACAAAATGGGAGGGTGCCGGTGAGGTGTCTGAACTTGCAGAGCCATGAGGCGACTTTGGTGGCGGGCTCAAAACTGGCTGATGTGTTTGTGTGCGGTGAAGAAGTTCTCCACAAGAATCAGTTTACGTTGAAAGAAAACTTCCAGACTGCTTGAACTCTGTCGATGCGGGCTGCAGAAGAATAGTCACCCACACCCATGTGGAATGGTAAGAAGAGCATAGAGCTGATGGGGATGGATACAACTCAGCTAACACCAGAACAGGTGTAACCGCTACAGACTACCCTATGGGAATACCAGTCTGCCTTTTCCAGGAGTGATGAAGACTTTGGCTGCACAAAGGCGGTAGAACACGAGATACCCACAGGGGATGTGGCCCCAATCGGAGAGAGATATTGCCAGATTCCTCCGAATCTTTATCGGGAGGTCAAGAGTATGTTAGCGCAAATGTTGGATAATGGCATGATCCGTCCGAGTCAGAGTCCCTGGGCTGCGCTGGTTGTACTGGTTCAGAAGAAGGACGGGTCCATACAGTTTTGTGTTGATTTACCGCAAGCTGAATGTGCAGACCGTGTGTGACTCATACCCGTTACCAAGGATTGAAGAGTCTCTGTCTGCTCTGGGAAAGGCAAAATACTTGTCCACATTGGACCTGGCTAGTGGCTATTGGCAGGTACCCATGGCAGCTAAGGATCGTCAAAAAACAGCTTTCATCCTACCAATGGGACTCTACGAGCTTAATCGAATGCCTTTCAGACGGACTAATGCCACAGCCACATTTCAGCGACTGATGGAGTACGGTCTAGGCAATTACAACTTTAAATCTGTGTATTTGGAGATTCGTGTGAACAAATACAGCACAAATACCTAAAAATTAACTTTTATTAATTCCTCTAAAAAAAGGGAAGGAACACCTTGCCTTTGTTTAAAAACAATGTCTCGCAGAGATAGACGTAATGTATAGCCCTAATAAAAATGAAAAAGGGCCTATACACCCTGCCACATGACATTAACAAAATGACACATAGAATTTTAGTTGCGTACTGGCAGGTGTCACAACCGAACCAGGATAATCACCAGCTGATTGATAAGGATGGGCTACACTCGAGACCTCAGAGCCCCTTCACTATAGTGCTGCCAATAATAATGTACCAAACAGACCTCAGGCCAGTTAGTACACAAACACCTGACAGGGTGTCAAAAACAGCCAATACGTGCCCACTGGTTCAGAACAGAAATGACAATGCTTAAGGGAAAATAACATAAGCAGATCCCCATCATACCATTGTCTGATCTTGTATAGAAATATATGGAACGATCTCACCCTTGCCGGTGTATCATATTTCAAAAAGACAGTTTGCCACCATCATAGGCGTATCCACGGGCTCTTTCCACTCTGGATCCGGGATCCCTTCCAATCGGACAAGCTGTCCTCTCCCAAATTCTCCTTCTCCCGACGCGTTTCCTATATACTATTCATCAGGGGAGTTCATATACGGAGATGCAGGTTTTAACAACAACCATGGTGCAGCAGGGAGGATTCGTGCTGTCACCATCTGTGAACCCACTAGAGGTTTTTTCATTAAAACCTGCATCTCCGTATATGAACTCCCCTGATGAATAGTATATAGGAAACGCGTCGGGAGCTGACGACAGTCTCACTTTCTGGCTGCTGTGATGGGATGACTGCAGTCTCACTTTCTGGCTGCTGTGATGGGATGATGGCAGTCTCACTTTCTGGCTGCTGTAATGGGATGACGGCAGTCTCACTTTCTGGCTGTCTCGAGTGTAGCCCATCCTTATCAATCAGCTGGTGCTTATCCTGGTTCAGTTGTGACACCTGCCAGTACGCAACTAATATTCTATGTGTCATTTTGTTAATGTCATGTGGCAGGGTGTATAGGCCCTTTTTCATTTTTATTAGGGCTATACATTACGTCTATCTCTGCGAGACATTGTTTTTAAACAAAGGCAAGGTGTTCCTTCCCTTTTTTTAGAGGAATTAATAAAAGTTAATTTTTAGGTATTTGTGCTGTATTTGGTCTTGATGATTTATACCTACCAGTGGCTGCATTATATATGGAGATTCGTGTGAACATCACCTGGGGAAGCTGCGGCAAGTGCTACACCGGCTGAAAGATAATGGACTCAAGATCAAATGTGCCGCCCCTGCAGCGGTCAAACCGCTCGGATCCGGGATCTCCTGTGGCTTGAGGGTTTCCGGAGCCGGGGCTCGCTGCCACTTCAAATGGAAAGGGGGTATTTAGAGGGGATAAGAGTTTGTGACACCACCCGTGGTTCACAGTAAGGGGAGTACCGCCGCTGCCGATAGGAGTACCCAGGGAAGATGGAGTGGGCCAGCCAGATGACGTTCCCCCACCCACGGGTAGGGGAGGCCCCAGGACTCGAATGGTGGAGGTGAAGGGCAGCGCAGTGCTAGTTGGAAGCAGGGGAGAACAGCGTACTCACTCATGCGGTGTTGGTAGTGATGCAACCGCAAAGCAGACTCTGACACAAAGGTAAACCAAGTCTCCGGGTGCTGCTGCCTCCCTGCGGGAGGTCGTCCGGGAATGCGCTCCCTTTAATGTTGCTAGTGGTCTTGACCTGCCTCCTTGCACTAATTTTAGGTGTTTTCGTGTGACCCCTCGGCTTGCAGCTTTTAGGGGCTCGTTCCCCACTATTAGGTAGAGAAGCTGTGCTCTCGATGGCTGACACTTGAGATTTCAGTGGGCTGCATGGGTTGGAAAGCCCTATCCCCCTCGTTGTGTTGGTGCCTTCGTTCTCTGAGCTCTTGGGGACAGTTCATAGAGATACTATCCTCCATAGGTGATATAGGATCCAGTGCCCCGCCATGCTCGGTACCGGTTCGGTTGCTAGGTACTCCGGGGCCGACCGTTCTCGAAAACGAAGTCTGGCTCCTTTCTCCAATACCCTGCGACCGGGTCTCCGACTCCTCCTGTCCCAGACCACTGTCTGCGACCTAGCCAAAGTTTCCCAGGGAGCTCCAACTCCCCCTAGCTCTTCACTCTTTGAGGGCTACCACTGTTCTGACTGTGTCCCTCCCACCAGTCTGTCTGACCCCCTAGGCGGGTGGCCCTATTCCAGCTAGACCACCCACTGGTGTGCCTGCCCGGGTGCAGTGTAAAGTGACTAGGGTTTGAATGCTGGTGGAAGCAACATCAAAGTTTAGGATCCCAGAACCATGGAGGGTGGGTTCTGCACCAGGAAGAAAAGAGGGTGCAGTTCCCTGTAACACCCTGACTAGTTCGGGGGTGTCACACAAACCCAAGAAGTATTGCTTGTTCCAGGCCCAGATTGAATATCTGGGACATGTGGTGTCAGCGGATGGGGTGCGTCCGGCCGAGAGTAAGATACAGGCTTTCCAGGAGTGGCCCACTCCCAGAACTGTGAGAGACATGCAGGCCTTCCTTGGTTTGGCCGGACACGATCGTCGGTTTGTGAAGGACTTCGCTAAGATGTCTGAACCATTGAATGAGTTATTGAGGGGGACATCTCAGGAATCAGCCTATCCAATGGACCGATCGACAACAACAGGCATTCAACCAAATTTGGGCCACTTTTGTACAGGCACCTCTGTTGGCATATGCTCGCTTTGACCGGCCCTTTACTCTGTATACGGACGGAAGTCTGCATGGGCTGAGAGCAGTGTTGGCCCAAGAGCTAGAGGGACGGGAGAGGGTGGTCGCATCTGTCAGCAGGTCCCTACGGGACACTGAGCGCAACCCTGATAACCATACTTCATTCAAACTGGAGATGTTAGCCGTGGCGTGGGCCATGACCGAATAATTTGCTGAGTATCTGTCGGGATCGGAGGTTCTTGTGATTACAGACAATAACCTGCTAGCGCATCTGGAGAACGCCAAACTGGGAACATTAGAACAGAGATGAGTGGCGTGAATGTCCAAATTTAATTACCCGATTTGGTTCCGATCCGACAAAGGGAACTCCAATGCGGACGCCCTGCCACGGGTAAAGCGAGATGCGCCAGGGTGTGAGGTAGACTAAGATCTCGAGGATACCGAAATTCCTAACCTGAGGTGATTACCTGGGTTTTTAGATCTGGCACGTTCAAGTATGGTGGTGACACGAGTAGTCAGATTGCTGGGGAAGACTCGTCATGAATGGGCCGATCTACAGAACGTGGACCCCTGGCTGTCATGAGTAAAGAGGTGGGTGAATCAGAAAACTTGGCCTGATGTGAAAGCTAGAGCTCAGCTGAGCTAGCAGAAGCAAAAGTTACGGCAGTGGGACAGACTAACTATAACAGAGGGAGTGTTGTATCGCTGGATCTACTTACCGGCTGAGTTAGGGTACCGATGGCAGGTAGTAATCCCATCCTTAGCAGCCCCAGACATTGCTCGTGAGGCCAATACCCAAGGTGCTCACCTTGGGCCTGAGAAAACGTATCGATGGTTGCACCAATTTGTATACGCTCCCGGCTTGGAAGAAGTTGTAAGGGAGGTGTGTGCTAGATGCCAACCCTGCGAGTTGAATAAGTCCCCTCAACAAAGGGCCCCTGTTCAAACCATCGTGACTTTCGCCTCGCTGGAGGTGTTAATGGTAGATTACCTGACAATTGGGTATTCTAGGAGTGGGCACCATTCGTGCCTTGTGATGACTGATCACTTCACAAAATTCGCCGTGGTTGTCCCCACCAGGCACCAGACCGCTGAATACGCTGCGGAAGTGATCTGTAAGCATTTTATCCTGACCTACGGGTGTCCCCAGCGGCTACATTCAGGTCAAGGGGCCTGCTTCCAGGGTAAACTCGTGACTGAGTTGCTGCAGGTCTATGGCATCACACAATCGCGGACGACACCCTACCATCCGCAAGGGAATGGGGCCTGTGAGCAGTTCAATCATACGCTGCTACAGATGTTGAGGACGCTTGAACAGCAACAGAAGGCGAGGTGGACTGAGTTCATCCCCGAACTTGTGTGGGCCTATAACAATAGAGTCCATAGCACTACAGGTTTACCCCTTAAATGATGATGTTTGGGCAGCCTCGGCGGAAGGTCGAGGAACTAAACCTGTCAGTACCTGGGGAACTCGAGTATTGCACAACCAGTGAATGGGTTCAGGGTCACCAGTGGAAGCTGTGGGAAATCCACAGGATAATGGGGGAACAAGTGCTGGACCATCCCCATCGAGATCGTGGACTGGTGCACGGAGATGAATTCCTAGTGGGCGAAAGGGTACTTGTACGGGTTACTCGCCTGGGTGGAAAGTTGGACAACCAGTGGGAGGCTACACCTTACATGGTGGTGGAAAGACCATTTACAGGGGAAGTGTGTACACTGTGGTCCCTGAAGGATGTCAGGCCCCTTCGTATGTTGAACCGGAACTGGTTGAAAAGGTGTATCTCCGACACGCCCACATGCCCACCTGTCTCTCCTGATCCAACCGTCACGGGTCAGCCAAATTACCTTGTGTGCCAACTGCTATGATGACTTCAGCAACGTAGCACCAGACGACCAAGGTCTGGCATTGCAGATTCCGGTAGTTCTAGAGCTACCTCCAAGTGTCGTTGCTCCGACAGACATAAAAATGGCCCACACAAACATGGCAGGTACTGACTTACGAAGATCTGAAAGGAGTATGGCTGGTGTTCCTCTGGTATGGTACAACCCTGCAGAATATGTACTGCATGTAAGATGTAGCAATTCATTTGTCGTGACACCAAATCTTAAGTGGGATGGAGTGTAACAGGATGAAAATGTACATAAGATAAACTCGTATGTTTGTTAATAAAGTATTGTGTGTGTGTATGTATGTATGTATGTGTGTGTACATACATATATATATATATATATATATATATATATATATATATATATATTAATTATGCTATAAGTTAAATGGCCACTAATTCTCACTAGAGGGTAGGCACACTGCTAGACAGTAAGGGTACATTAGGTTTCCCTGGTAGGGTAAACAGACTGTTAAAAGTTCAGTTGAGATCTGGAGACTGCACCAGCAAGAAGAGAGTGACAGGAAGAAGGCTGCGAGAGAGGGAGAAGGTTGTTGAACTCCTGTGTTCTGGACAAATAGGATTGCCTGTTTCTTTCTTTGGAGCTCCTACTGCCCCTGACGAGGGGAATTCATCTGAGCGAATTTTTCTCCAGAAAGTGCTTGGATAAGATCATCTAAGAGTGAATCAGAAGCAGTCTGAGGGAGACCGACGCCATCTTGGGTAAAAGACTTCTGTGAGTAGCAACTGACCTAAGACCGATCAGTGTATTAATAGTCAGTTAGCGACAGACAGATAGGAAGAGGACGCATTGAAGGAAGACTATTCTTTGAAAGACTGTTTGACAAGGAGCTGTGCTTGCTTGTTTATCTGGAGGCATTTGCTCTGACCCCAGATTTATCAGAAGTTAAGCTGTGTTGTGCTGATGATAACAGACTATTCTTCCTTTGCTTCATCACACTGTCTGGGGGCAGTGAGGTACAGAGTATTGCATAGAGGTACATGTACATAAATTCATATATATCAGGCTACCAAGATACTCACCTGTGTCCTAGTGTTAAGACTATTCGTTTGTCTGTGCACAGTGACCTGTCTGCAGCCTCCAGAACATCTCCAGACGATCTGTGGCCTCCAGCACCTCAGCTACCAATCTGCCTGTGGCTTCCAGTATGTCTGCCCCTGTCTGAGGTCTCCAGGATGTCTGCGGCTTCCAATACCTCAGTTACCTGTCTGCCTGTGGGTGTCAGTACCTCTGCAGCGTGTCTGCAGTCTTCAGGACTTCTGCTGTATGCCTGTGACTGGTAGTGCCTCTGCTACTCGTTCCTGGTTTTCCAGGATATCTGCTACATGTCCGTCGATGGCTTTGTCTCCTGTCTGCCTACAGCTTCCATTACCTCACTTTGTGAGCCAATGACAGAATACCAAGACCATGGTTCCCAGTGGCGCAGTTATGAACTCTTTTGGGAGAGTTCCTTTAAGGGGGTCCTGTCACACACCTGTCCTGGGTCTGGGCTCTTCTCCCTACAGCCCGGTCTGCTAAACTTCCTTGTACACCACATTGGGCTTTGTAAGTATCCCAGCGTGCTCATGTGTTGAGCTTCCTAGGCCTATATAAAGTCTATCAAGACATAAACCTGTGTCTTGGTAGTAAGACTGTTAGTTTTTATGTGCACAGCGACCTGTCTGTGGCCTCCAGGACATCTCCTGTCTGCGACTTCCAGTACCTCAGTTACTTGTCTCCGGTCATCCAAGACCTCTGCTACACATCTGCGGCTTCCAGTGACGTACATTGTCAGCCCTTGACAACAATTATAAATACACAATCCATACATGTTATACACCTGTGGCTCCGCTCCATACACGTCATATAGACACGCCTGAGGTCGGTGCAAGTTTGTGTTTGTAGACACCAAACATGTATAGGTTTGCTGTTATATAAGGGGTTAAAAAAAATCATGTTTGTCCAAAAAAAGTGGCGTACGTTTTGCGCTATTTTCCGAAACCCGTAGCATTCTTATTTTTCAAGATCTATGGCTCAGTGACAGCTTATTTTTTGCGTCTCAGGCTGACGTTTTTTAATGATACCATTTTTGCCTAAATGCTACGTTTTGATTGCATTTTGCGCAAAACTTGCGGCGACCAAAAAAAAATAATTTTGGCGTTTGGAATTTTTTTGCTGCTACGCGAACGCGGCAATACCAAATATTTTTTATTTTTTTAACCCTTTAATTTTCAATGAGGCTAAAGCGAGGTGATTTGAACTTTTATTAGGGGTTTTTTTGTGTTTTTTTTTTAATTCAAAACTTTTTTTTATTACTCCTAGGAGGCTATATAGATCAACAATCCGATCTCTCTTCCATATCTTCAGATCTGAGCTACAGAGCCGAGATCTGCATACATGCTGCTTTACTCTCAGTGCTGGCACTATGTCGGCATTGAGAGAAAGTGACCCATGTTAGAGCAGGTGTCATCACATGACCTTGTGCTACCATGGCAACCACCCAGGGCCGGCGCCACCACCCGGCAAACCTGGTCAAATGCCGGGGCCATGAGCTGCCGGGGGGGGGGCCCACGTGGCAGGAGTGGCGCACCGCTACTCAGGGGGGCCCGGTGGCCGTGCTGTCACCGCCCCCCTCCCCCAGCCGAGGATCGCGCTTTTAATTGTATTGGCATCGCAGTTGCTGATACAATTGAGAGCAATGATCCCTCGCTTATCATTCTCCCCGCTGTAACTGTCGGCGTTCTGACAGCTCTGCAGCAGAGCGCGGTGACGTCATCACTGCGCGCCTGCTGAGGTCAGAGCGAGCGACAGCAGTGGACGCACTGAGGAGACCGGATCAGCGGGGGAATGAGGAGAAGTGAGTATTAATCCCTGTATACTACATGAGGCTGCCTACTGCTATCGGCTCTGCACTATGCTGTATACAGGCTGCGCTATATTATATAGCACAACCTGTATACAGCACAGTGCAGAGCCAGAGAGCAATAGGCAGCCTCATGTAGCATACAGCTTGTATATAGCCTATAGACAAGCTGTATGTTACATGAGGGTGTCTACTGCTATCTCTGGCTCTGCACTATGCTGTATACAGCTGTGCTATATACAAGCTGTATACTACATTAGGGTGCCTACTGCTATCTCTGGCTCTGCACTGTGCTGTATACAGCTGTGCTATATACAAGCTGTATACTACATTAGGGTGCCTACTGCTATCTCTGGCTCTGCACTGTGCTATATACAGCTGTGCTATATACACGCTGTATACTACATGAGGGTGCCTACTGCTATCTGGCTCTGCACTGTGGTATATAGGGGCTGTATACTACATGAGGGTGCCTAATGCTACCTGACTCTGCAGTGTACTATATAGGGGCTCTGCACTACATAACGGTGCCTAATGCTATCTGGGTCTGTACTGTGCTATATGTGGGCTGTATACTTCATGAGGGTGCCTATTGCTATCTGGGTCTACATTGTGCAATATGTGGGTTGTATACTACATGAAGGTACCTAATGCTATATGTGTCTGCATTGTGCTATATAGGGGCTGTATACTACATGAAGGTGCCTAATGCTATATGGGTCTGCATTGTGCTATATGGGGGCTGCATAGTGCCATATGGGGGCTGCATAGTGCCATATGGGGGCTGCATAGTGCATATTGGGGCTTCATAACACTCTATGGAGGAATATGGGGGCTGCATACTACTATACCCCAGAGTTGTATGTACCCTCCACCCAGGTGCTGTATACCCCCTTAGAGCTGTATGTCCCCCCACCCCAGTGCTGTATACCCCCCAGACCTGTATGTCCCCCCCACCTCAGAGCTGTATATGCCCAGACCTGCATGTCACCCCCCACCTCAGAGCTGTTTGTCCCCCCACCTCAGAGTCACTGCCCTCCTCTAGAGCTGTATGCCCCTCATTGCTGTATACCCCTTTTCTCAGTAATATGTATGCCCCCCAGTAATGTGTATGTCCCCAGCCTCTCTTGTGATGTATATACAGCAGTGTTAATGTGCTCTATGTGTGGCCATGTCTGTTAGACAAGCGGTGAGGTGAATGAGGCTGTTGCCAGCTTCCCAATATTAGAAATATGTACAATTTAAATATATAAAAATATAAACTAATGTGTGTGTGCATGTATGATGTGTATCTATGTATGTCAGTTTATATGACTGTGTATAGATTTATGTCTGTTTATATGTGTTTTTGTGAATTTCTCTTTAAATAAGTATGTGTATGTATGCCTGTATGAGGCACACATGTCAGCTGTTGAAATCAGCTGATATGTACGCGGATCGCCGTGGCCTGCCAATGGCAAGGGGCGGGCATTAACCTCACATGATCCATGACTGATATATCCGTCATGGGTCGTGAAGGGGTTAATACAAGACTTGGTGGGAAAAGGACCAGGTCTTTCTGCCCACTGTAATTTAGCCTGCTCTACGTAAGAAAGCTAAATCCTAGTGGGTTAAAGGACCAGGTCCTAATGAGTGTTTTAATGCAAGAGTTAGTGGGATAAAGGACCGGGTCCTTCTGCCCACTGGGATTTCTACTGCTCTATATCAAAAAGCTAAATCGTTGTGGGCTAATATCTATCCTGTTACTCCTCCCAATCAGTTTCACCCCCATTGCTTTTAGTCTTTCCTTGTGCAAATGAGAATAGGGTTGACCCCTCTACCGTGTGAAAGCCCTTGAGATGTTTGTAGACAGGTATTAAGTTTCCTCCGTTTTAATTTTTGCAAGCCAAACATTCCCAAATCCTGTAACCGTTCCTCATAGGACATGGTTTGTAGACCTTCACCATTCTGGTTGCTCTTCTCTGAACTTTCTCCAATTTGTTGAGGTATTTTTTAAGACGTGGTGCCCACAATTGCAGATGAGGTTTGACCAAAGAGTAGAGGATGATAATGTGCCGCCCTGGCAAAACCCAGGTGTCACAGAGGTCTGCATCCATCTTTTTGGTGAAGATCTCACTCTCCCTTGGGGAGTTTTCCCACACGGACACACACTAGCCAATCAGGCCCCACTCACCCCCTCCCCAGGAAAACAGGAGGGGGGAAAGAGGAGCTTAGGCTACTTTCACACTTGCGTTGAACGGCATCCGTTGCATTACGTTGTGTGACGGATGCAACGGATGTGTTGCATATAGTGGCACAACGGATACAATGGAAGCTGCAAAACAACGGGATCCGTTTTTTTTTTTTTTACAGTTTTACCGGCAGCAGACTATTGTGAACGATCAGCTGATCACTCACAGTAGCCGGCCGCCGGGTGATCAGCTGATCACTCACAGCAGTGGCGTAGCAAAGGAGGGGGCGGTCCGCCCCAGGCGGCACGTGTCAGGGGGGCGGCATTTTGGCCGCTATATGATCCGGTGCCGCCGCCGACACCGGGCCCCCCTGCCTGGTGTCAGCGGCGGCAGCGGGGCCCCCTGCCTGGTGTCTACGGCGGCTCCCCCGTCACCGAGCACAGTAATGATGAAGCATAGCGTGGCCGGTGCCGCGCTATGCATCATCATTCTTCCCCTGTGGCTGCTCGGTGACGTCACTCCTGTGCGACTGCTGTGCTGAATGCACAGAGCGCAGGATGGGAGGACGCCGACCGCAGCACCGGGAGAACGAGGAGAAGGGAAGACGAGCAGCGGTGGAAGAGGAAAGCAGTGAGGACAGCAGCGGTGGAAGAGGAAAGCGGTGAGGACAGCAGCGATGGAAGAGGAAAGCAGTGAGGACAGCAGCGATGGAAGGAAGAGAGAGAGTGAGGACTTTTTTTTTTTAAATATAAATTAGTGAGTGCACGGTGGCCAGAGGCTTGGGAAGGCTGCATTATACATGGAGGTCTAGGGAGGCTGCATTATTATACATGGAGGCCTGGAGAGGCTGCATTATTATACATGGAGGCCTGGAGAGGCTGCATTATTATACATGCAGGTCTGGGGAGGCTGCATTATTATACATGGAGGGCTGGGGAGGCTGCATTATTATACATGGAGGCCTGGGGAGGCTGCATTATTATACATGGAGGCCTGGAGAGGCTGCATTATACATGCAGGTCTGGGGAGGCTGCATTATACATGGAGGCCTGTGGAGGCTGGCTGCTATATTATACATGGAGGCCTGGAGAGGCTGGCTGCTATATTATACATGGAGGCCTGGAGAGGCTGGCTGCTATATTATAAATGGAGGCCTGTGTCTGTATGTACTGTATGCAGCAGAGTTGTGTGTGTCTGTATGTATGCATGTATGCAGCAGCTGCAGAGTTGTGTGTGCCTGTATGCATATATATGTATGCAGCAGCTGCAGAGTTGTGTGTGTCCGTATGTATGCTGCAGAGTTGTGTGTCTGTCTGTATGTATGCAGTTGTGTGTGTCTGTATGCAGCAGAGTTGTGTGTGTCTGTATGTATGCAGTTGTGTGTCTCTGTATGCAGCAGAGTTCTGTGTGACTGTCTGTATATATGCTGCAGAGTTGTGTCTGTCTGTATGTATGCAGCAGAGTTGTGTGTGTCTGTATGTATGCAGCAGCTACAGAGTTGTGTGTGTCTGTATGTATGTAGCAGCTGCAGAGTTGTGTGTGCCTGTATGTATATATGTATGCAGCAGCTGCAGAGTTGTGTCTGTATGTATGCTGCAGAGTTGTGTGTTTGTCTGTATGTATGCAGTTGTGTGTGTCTGTATGCAGCAGAGTTGTGTGTGTCTGTCTGTATGTATGCAGTTGTGTGTCTCTGTATGCAGCAGAGTTCTGTGTGACTGTCTGTATATATGCTGCAGAGTTGTGTGTGTCTGTATGTATGCAGCAGAGTTGTGTGTGTCTGTATGTATGCAGCAGCTACAGAGTTGTGTGTGTCTGTATGTATGTAGCAGCTGCAGAGTTGTGTGTGCCTGTATGTATATATGTATGCAGCAGCTGCAGAGTTGTGTCTGTATGTATGCTGCAGAGTTGTGTGTCTGTCTGTATGTATGCAGTTGTGTGTGTCTGTATGCAGCAGAGTTGTGTGTGTCTGTCTGTATGTATGCTGCAGAGTTGTGTGTCTGTATGAATGCAGCAGAGTTGTGTGTGTCTGTATGTATGCATTTATGCAGCAGCTACAGAGTTGTGTGTGTCTGTATGTATGTAGCAGCTGCAGAGTTGTGTGTGCCTGTATATATATATATATATATATGTATGTAGCAGCTGCAGAGTTGTGTGTGTCTGTATGTATGCTGCAGAGTTGTGTGTCTGTATGTATGCAGTTGTGTGTGTCTGTATGCAGCAGAGTTGTGTGTGTCTGTCTGTATGTATGCTACAGAATTGTGTGTCTGTTTGTATGTATGCTGCAGAGTTGTGTCTGTCTGTATGTATGCAGCAGAGTTGTGTGTCTGTATGTATGCAGCAGAGCAGTGAGTGTCTGTATGTATGCAGCAGAGCTGTGTGTGTCTGTATGTATGCAGCAGAGTTGTGTGTGTCTGTATGTATGCAGCAGAGCTGTGTGTGTATGTATACAGCAGAGTTGTGTGTGTCTGTATGCAGCAGAGCTGTGTGTGTCCGTATGTATGCAGCAGAGTTGTGTGTATGTATGCAGCAGAGCTGTGTGTGTGTATAATAAGCCTACATGTGTGTAAAAAGGTGAAAGTCTAGGACTAATAGCAGCAGTCTACAATTAGATCTTTGATTGTAGTTCCATGAAAAAAAAAATATTTTGATGGTTTTCCGGATTTTTGAAAGTTTCTGGATTATCGACGGCCAACGGAGGGGGGCGGCAAATTTGATGACCGCCCCAGGTGCCAAAAGCAGTAGCTATGCCACTGACTCACAGTAACCGGCCGCCGGGTGATCAGCTGATCGTTCGGCCGCCGAGAATGTGTGCGGGGGGGCGAAGTGTGAGGTGGGTGGAGCCGAGCGGGGCCATGGCTGAGGACGTCAGTGCCGCGGGGACTGCATCGTTGGGGGACAGGTGAGTCTGTGTGTGTGTATGTGTGTGTGTGTGTGTGTGTACATACGGAGTGCGGGAGGGGGCGGAGCCGAGCGGGGAAGTGTCGGGCTCCCTGCACACGTAACCAGGGTAAATATCGGGTAACCAAGCAAAGTGCTTTGCTTAGTAACCCGATGTGTATCCTGGTTATGGGTGCAGGGAGCCAGAAAGAGCATGCGCAGTGAAATCCTATGGATTCTGCTCTTCAAAAAAAGTTACATGCTGCGTTCCTGCCGCCCGACGCAGCGTCGAAATAACGACGCTGCGTCGTCCAGCGGATGCAACGCTGACACTTGCGTTACAGTGCGTCATCCATACAAGTCTAAGGAGAATCGCGCAGTGCGTTAACGGACTGCGCTATTCTCCATAGTGACGGACTGCGCTGAACGCAAGTTTGAAAGTAGCCTTAGAAAGAGCAGAGCAGAGTTTGAGCTGTAGTCAGTCTGCAGGGAGAGAGGTGTCTGGAAGCAGCTCCTGTGGGGGAGCTAAGGAGAGCGGCAGCAAGGGCCTCAGGAATAGGCCAGCCGCTTGTGGGACCCGAAGTGGACCGGGAGAGGGTAGTGGCCCTCCCCCGGTGCCGACTGCAGGGACCCAGTCCAGACCTGTGTACAAAGCAGACACAGACCTCAGGCAGGAGAAGAGCACCTGAATTACAGAGCATCCGTGGGCACCAGTTACCAGCAACTTGGTTAATTCCTGGGCTCGTGTCAGTTATTGCTTTATACTGTGAGTACTCCTGCACCACCCCGCCCAAGCCGTCACCTCCCCAATCCTCTACACTGGGGTCCCGGGACATCAACACCCTACCTGTGGAGGGAAAATCACCACCTTGCTGCCCATCACCATCCCCAGGATCCTTTGACCGGCAGCGGCGGTGCTCTGTTACCTCACCGCACACCACGGGTGGCATCACGAACAATCTCCCTTACCTAATCCCCCCTTTTCTCTGGAGCCTGGGATCACAGACCGGGTCACGCCACCGTGATATCCACAGAAGTGACCCCGTGGCTCGGATCTGAGTACCCCTTATCCCCGGGCGACACAATAATTACTTCATTTAATCTGGACTCTGTGCTTCTGTTAATACATTCCACGATTGTGTTTGCCTTTTTTGCTGCTACATCACACTGTTGACTCATGTTCAGTCTGTCATGTATCAGTATACTATTAGTAGTTCTAGATTTGAAAGTGTTGACATTAATTATTTATGGAAGACTACAATCTAAGCTCTTAGGTTGCATGTACAGCACCTGACGCAGTGTCAGCCCGCCTGTGGAAATGTGAGTGTGCTCTGCAGGAGAACGCAGCAGTCTGTGCCTACGATCAGGGTTCGGCACGCTACCAAGTTTTGCTTTTTTTCTCCCTGTGGAGAACACTCGGGCCACAGCAACATAAATTGACATGCTGCAGCTCAGAAAGCCACACCGCATATCAATTTATGGAGCAGAGAAAAGAAGCGCAGTGGGCACGAGATTTCTATAAATCCATCGACTGTGCTTGTACTGCACAACACAGCACTCCGGACGCGGAAAAACATGCTACTTCCAAAACTCTGCAAACACTGACTGTGCACATACCCTTACAGTCCCAAACCAGATTGAGCATGGTCTTCACTGCTGTCATGTTCTATGCTGCTTGGCTGTGGCATCACTTCAACATTGCTGCAGCCAATCACAGATCTCCATGGCTCATCTGATGTAGCTGGCACAAGTTGCTGAGGTCAGTGATTGGCTGGAAGAAACTAATGTCTTAATACGATACGATACTCTTTATTGATCCCGTGGGAAATTATGGTATCACAGCAGTACAACTTAAATCATAACATGAATTACTTAATTGACAAGACAGTAGAGTTGACAGAAGAACATTATACATTAGATTAGGACATACACAGCGGGTAAACTGAAAGTAGAAGAAATAAAGTAGACATTCACCTTGATGATTTAACACTAATGTTATTGTTGTACATTCCCATAGCAGTTGGCACAAATGATTTCCTATAGTTTTCCTTCTTACACCTCAGAAGGATTAGCCGGTTACTGAAGGTGCTCTTCTGTCTCATGAATAGCTCATATAATGGATGTGCATTATTCTTCATAATCGCCATACACTTTTTCAGAGTTCTTCTCTCCACTACCTCCTCAAAAGAGTCAAGATTGCAGCCAACAGCAGAGCTTGCCTTCTTGATAAGCTACTGACTGGTAGAACATTTCTAACATTTTGCTGCACACATTAAAAAACCTCAGTTTCCTTTGGAAATACAGTCTGCTCATCCCCTTCTTGTAGACCATCTCTGAGTGGCATCTCCAGTCCAATTTGCTATCCAGGTGAACCCCCAAATATTTGTAACTCTCCACCTGCTCCACCTCCTGACCAGCAATAGTGATCGTTACATTCCATCTTTCTCCTGCTATAGTTGGCCACCAACTCCTTAGTTTTCTTAACATTTAGTTGTAGATAGTTACCATGGCACCAATCCACAAAATTTGACACCACCCTTCTATATTCCTTATCACCCTGGTCCCCCCTAATACATCCAAGAACCACGGAGTCATCCGAGAATTTTTGAAGGTGGCAAAAATCAGATTTATACTGAAAGTCTAATGTATACAGTGTGAATAGAAAGGGCACTAGCAGCGTTCCTTGAGGGGCACCTACACTGCTCAATAATCTGCTAGACACAACTGCCCCCATCTGTACAAACTGTGGCCGGTCAGATAGGTAGTCAGTTATCCAATTTCTCATACCCTCCTTCACCTTCATATCAGTCATCTTTTTGTGTAGTAAAAGTGGCTGCAGGGTGTTAAATGCACTCGAGAAATCAAAGAACATCGCTCACACAGTGGTTCCGTCATTCTCCAAAAATGAATGTACAGTATGTAATAGAGAAAGAATAGCATCGTCCACCCCCAATCTATGCCGGTAAGCAAACTGTAGGGGATCAATAAAAGCCCTCACCCTCGGACTCAAGTGAGCAAGCACTAATCTTTCCAAAGCCTTCATAGCATGAGATGTTAAGGCTACAGGACGATAGTCATTTAGGGTTGCAGGAGAAGTAGTCTTGGGTACCGGAACCAGACAGGAAGTTTTCCATAACACTGGTACCCTCTGTGTTTGTAGACTTCCATTAAATAGGTGTGTAAAGACCGTACACAGCTGGTCTGCACACACTTTAAGGACACGTGGACTGAGTCCATCTGGCCCTGTAGCTTTACCAATGTAAAGTGACTTAAACTGCCTCCTCACATCATTTTCGGAGACTCTGAAATTAGTCTGCTCATCCTCCAATATCAATGTTGCAGAATTTGCACCAGATTCACATCCTCTGTCAGTTGGCGTTAGACATGTATTGCTAAATCTATTGAAATACTCATTCATCTCATTAGCCTTCTCCAGATCTCCGGATCTCCCCCATGCTCAGACCTCACCTTAAGCCCAGACAGTAATTTCATTCCTGCCCAAACCTCCCTGGAATTATTGTGGGACAGTTTCTTTTCAAGTTTAATTCTGAAGACTTCCTGGGCCTCCTTTATTTTATACTTCAATTCATGCTGAATCATTTTAATTTCCTCTTTGTCACCTAATTTAAATGCCTTTTTTTCCTGTTGAGCAAATGCTTCAATTCTTTTGTTATTCATGGCTTGTATTTGCAAAACACCTAGTCTTTTTAGCAGGCACCAACATATCAATGCAGAAGTTAATGTCGTCAATCACTCTACCAACCATTTCATTAACATTTGTATACTCGTCCATTGTCCCTAGCAGCACATCCCAGTCTGTAAGATGAAAGCAATCCTGTAAAACCTGTTCATTTGTTGGATTCCTCATTCTAATTGTTTTAATTGTAGCAGGCTGATTACTAACAGGTTGGTAGACTGGTGACAATAGTATAAGATTGTGATCGGATTTCCCCAAGGGCGGCAGGGCAGACGATGAATAAGCATTCTTGACATTGGCATTAAGTAAATCCAAAATAATTTTGTCACGTTTTGTACATTTAACAAACTGATAGAATTTAGGTAAAGCAGTTGAAATTTTAGAGATTCCCCAGATTCCCCAGAGATTACAGTAAGCGAGTTGGGGTGTTTCATCTGGAGCCGAGCAATGACTCCTGACAGCCCTTTTTTTTTTTAACCAAAATGTTTTAATTAAAGATTTTATACAATACAGAAATCATACATATTCGGGGTCAACATAACCCCCAAAGCCCCATCCCTCCCTCCCCCCAAATGAGAAACCAAAAAGCAGACACATATTTGACTGTTCCTCACATGTGATACATAGATGTCGTAGTTCTCTATAGAAGATACAATGACCAATGGTATATTAGAGGATCTGGATCATCCATATTCCTATCCCAGTTAACATCATGTATGCCTAAAGTTAGACACGAACAGGCAATAAGGCCAGAGATGGAGGTTACAGTTCCCGCAGCCGTACAACATTTCAGTTATTTAAACCATAGTTTAAAACAAGCCCAATCGGAACCTAAATAAATCCCTAGATGCCAGACCAGAGTCGTCTATCCACGGGGCCCAGATCTTTACAAATTTGGTCCTACAATTTCTTTTTAAATATATTCCCTTCTCCAGGTTTACCATCCAATTGACCTTGTTAACAAACTCTGATATGGTGGGGACTTGGACAGAAATCCAATATTGTGCTATTAATTTCCTTGCCATATATAACATACGGGCAACCGCCACTTTACCCTCCTCTTCCACCTTCAAGTCTTCGATATACCCCAGAATACATACAAAGGGCGTAAGACTCAGCTCTATGGTATACACTCTGTTAATGATTGAGGTCACGCCTCTCCAAAACACCTCCAAGCTAGGGCAGGACCACAACATGTGGAGCATCGACGCTGAGTCCGCCCCACATCGTGGACAAGTGGGATCCGGTCTGGCACCTATGTCAAATAAAAATTTTGGAGTACGATAGGCTCGACGAATTACATACAGGTGAGACAATCTGTGGGCTTCCCCCAGAGACAGGTCAGGTGTTCTTTCCAATATTTCTGTCCACTGATTGTCCTCAATAGGCCCCAACTCCTGCTCCCACCTCTGCTTAGAGTTCGGTGAATAATGCATTAATAACCTGTTCATGACTTCACCATACAATATCGATATCAAGCCCGATGAGCCCCTTGAGAAAGCAATTCTCTGAATTATTCTATTACATTGGATCGTATGGCCGGCTATACTAACTTCAGCACGATATGCATGTCTTAATTGGAGGTATTCATAGAATTCACCATTCAAAAATCCAAACTCTGATTGTAACGTGGAGAACTCTTTAAAGATGTCTCCGTCCAGTAGCTGCGTAAGTCTGACCAACCCTCTCCCCCTCCAACCTCCAAACCCCTCCAGTTTATTTAAGTTGGGTAGCCATGGGGTGTCCCAGACAGAGGTAAACTGTGAAGGCCCCTTGATGTCCTGCATATCTTTAATTTTAACCCACAACTTATGCATCAAGAGAAGGATAGGCGTAGATTCCAATGACCTCGTAGAGACTAGATGACTTGAAATACTGCTGCAATAACACTCTTTGCGGACCCCCTCCCCGGGTCCTCCCACCCTCGGATATGTTGCATCTGGGCGGCAAACAAGAGGGGTGAGAGAGGGCATCCCTGACGAGTGCCCCTGGTCAGATTAAATGTTGAGGTGAGCCTGCCATTAACACATATTCTAGCCGTAGGCCTACCATACAATCATTTCACCCAGGAGACAAAATCCTCACCCAACCCAAACTTACGAAGGACTGCCCACAAGAAGTTCCATTCAATGGAGTCAAATGCTTTAGCAGCGTCTAGGGAGCAGATTACTCTGTCCCGTGGGTTATCTACTGGGAGTTGTAGGTTGAGGTGAAGGCGCCTGATGATAACCGCTGTAGATCTAGAGGGCATAAAGCCGGACTGGTCAGAATGAATCAGAGAGGAAATCACCATGTTCAATCTAGATGCCAATACCTTGGCTATGATTTTAATATCGATGGTAAGGAGAGATATTGGTCTATATGAATCAGGAAGTAAGGGGTCCTTACCCGGTTTAAGTATGGCTACCACAATTGCCTCCTGCATTGATGGAGGAAGGCGGCCCATTCTGACTGCTCTTTGGAACGTTTCCAAGAGCTGCGGTAATAGGATGTCCCCGAATCTTTTGTATATTTCTATGGGAAGACCATCTGATCCCGGGGACTTTCCATTAGACATGGATATCACTGCCAGCTGCAGTTCCTCCAATTGCAGTGGGCCATAAAGGTAGACCCGATCCGACCCAGTCAGCCTAGGAAGATGTATGTCTTCCAGATATGAGTCAATCTGTTCCTCATTAAAGCTTAGCTTGGAAGTATATAGTTGCTGGTAAAAGTCAGCAAAAACCTGCAAAATCCTCTCCGACTCAGTGACCACAGATCCCGTGGAGCCCCTTATCGCCCCCACAAAGGAATTTCCCTGCTGTGCCCAAGCTATCACAGCTAATAAATGCCCTGCCTTTTCCCCCTCTTCGAAAATTTGTGTTGCGAAAACATACGCCTATTCTTGGCCTTTTCCCTGAGGTGAAGATCATATGACTTCTGGGCCTCGTTCCACTCCAGCAGGTTTTGAGTGGTTGCCGACTCTATGTACTGGCGTTCCGTAGCCTGAACCCTGTCCCGAAGAAATATCCCAAACGGACGTGACCGGGTCTTAGATCTGCTAATCCCCTGTATCAATGCCCCTCTCAAACAAGACTTCATGGCATCCCATATAACATTTTGAGAAATATATTCCTGTACATTTTCTTTAAAGTAGTGGTTTAAGGTAATAACAATAGGGTCAGTCTCAATAATTTGCAGCCAGAAAGGGTTCAGAGACCAGGTGGCAAGGGTCTTATCAGGCTCAGGGATAAGTCGGAGGCAGGTCACCATGGGCGAATGATCCGAGATGGCTCTAGGTAGGTAAGATAACGACTCCACTAGTGACAACACTCTCGAAAACCCCAGTGCCATGTCAATTCTGGAGAGGGATTCAAGTGACTTAGAATAGCAGGAGAATTGGTGAATCCCCGGGTGTCCCACCCTCCACAAATCCGTCAGTGCCAAATCTTTTAATGTCTCCCCGAAACTCGAAATAGCCACTGTCGCCAGAGACGGGTCATTGTTAAATTTATCCCAATATGGGTGAATAGTATTATTAAAATCCCCCATACATAACACCTGTACACCCGAGTTCTCCTGCATAGCCTCCACCACCATCTTTATGACCCCATTATTATAAGGTGGAGGAATGTATACCCCTATTAGTAACAACTCTTTGTTCAGAATTTTACACCGGATCCAGAGAAACCTCCCCTCCCTAGCTACTTTTGATGCAATGGGTTCAAACGATATGGCTCTATGCACCAGTAGGCTGACCCCCCTGGAATAAGATGAAAAAATAGAATGGTAACTATAACTAATCCATGATCTATTCAGGTATGTTATTTTTTCCTCATCTAAGTGGGTTTCCTGCAGACAGACTATAGCAGGGAAATGATCCCTGACAAAATCCATAACAGCCGCCCTCTTTGTGGGATCCCCCAAACCATGGACATTCCACGTTAATATGTTAACCTTCCCGGCCATACCAGACAAGTAAAAACATTCTGCACTTCCAACAATCTCCCAGTGACATCATACGTTCTTGATCCCCCACCTGTAGGACCTTAGAGGGTAAGATCATGTAGAGAACCATGACATTGGTGATATCATACATTTCTGTTTTCCCATAAAACCCAATAGAAAAAACACCTTCAAAAACATTGAGGCTGAACAACAGCCTAACAACCATGACCACTAACAAGTTGACAGTAGGGTCTATCAAAATACTCCTGTCCAGTAGGAGCCCAGACCAAAAGATAAGCTACTGTCCAAAACCACTACTCCTACCCTTTGGGGAACGTGTGCTATTCAAAGGACTCCTTTAGTCCATGGCAAGCTCCTTTCAAGACTTTGCATGAAACCACTTTTTGCATACAGTGTTGTGGCGTAGCCCCCCCCCCTCCCCACACAGCACATCTCAACATTTTTTATATAGCAATGCCCAGATGAAAATTCCAGTGAGCGCGGGGAGAGGAAAAACAAAAAGGGAGAGAAAGGAGAAGAGAAGAAAATAAAAATGGTAAAGGGAGATGGAGGGTGAGGGAGGAAGAGGGAGAAGCACAGGAGAACAGTAAATGAAACCCGTGGACCACAGGAAGCCCCGGGGGACATACTTGTGTTCAGCAATGCAATATAGCCATGACAAAGTTCTCCCTTTACTGTTCATAAAACTGCAGTTTCATCCCCTTTTTGCAACCCCCTCCCCCACATCTTCCCTGCATTTCAAATATAGAAATAAAAAGGAGAGAAAGAGAGAAGAAAAAAAAAAAAAAAGGGAAGAGGAAGGGGGAGAGAAGAGGGGAGGGGGGACACCACCCACAGAGGGGAAGCTTAAGAAGGCCCGTGGACCACAAGCAGTCCCAGGAGACAAAGTTTAAATTCAGAAGTACAATATAACCAATCCTTCATGTCAAATTATCACCCAAGTATAGTTATCAACATAGGGCAGAAGTCTGCTTCATTCAGGGGGTGGGCTCCGTCGCTTCCTTGAATCCCGGATGGTTTTCTCATGTTGATCCAGCCAACTCTGTGCATCATTTGGAGCTTCAAAAAAATGTGAGCGTTCAAAGCCACCACTCGGAGTCGTGCAGGATACAGCATCGAATAGGGTATATCCAGCTGGCGTAATTTACGTTTAATGTCCAGAAACTGTGCCCTCTTTTTTTGGACCTCTGACGAGTAATCAGGGAAAAGCGACACTTTCTGACCATTTATAGAGAGATTTGGGATATTTCTTGCTGCTCTTAGAATGTTCTCTCTATCTCAGTAGTGCAGGATCTTCATAAGCACCATGCGTGGAGGGGCCGTGCGTGTACGAGGTATACGGAGCGGAACCGTGCGTGCACGAGGTATACGGAGCGGAACCGTGCGAGTACGAGGTATACGGAGCGGAACCGTGCGTGTACGAGGTATACGGAGCGGAACTGTGCGTGTACGAGGCATACGGAGCAGAACCGTGTGTGTACGAGGTGTACGGAGCGGAGCCGCATTTGTACGAGGTGTACGGAGCAGAGCCGCGTGTGTACGAGGTGTACGGAGCAGAGCCGTGCGTGTACGAGGTGTACGGAGCAGAGCCGTGTGTGTACGAGGTGTACGGAGCACGAGCAGAGCCGTGCGTGTATAAGGTGTACAGAGCGGAGCCGTGTGTGTACGAGGTGTACGGAGCGGAGCCGTGTATGTAAGAGGTGTACGGAGCATAACCGTGTGTGTACGAGGTGTACGGAGCGGAGCCGTGTGTGTACGAGGTGTACGGAGCAGAGCCGTGTGTGTACGAGGTGTACGGAGCATAGCCGTGTGTGTACGAGGTGTACGGAGCGGAGCTGTGTGTGTACGAGGTGTACGGAGCAGAGCCGCGTGTGTACAAGGTGTACGGAGCGGAGCCGTGTGTGTACGAGGTGTACGGAGCGGAGCCGTGTGTGTATATGGTGTACGGAGTGGAGCCGTGTGTGTACGAGGTGTACGGAGCAGAGCCGTGTGTGTACGAGGTGTACAGAGCGGAGCAGCGTGTGTACGAGGTGTACGGAGCGGAGCCATGTGCGTACGAGGTATACGGAGCAGAGCCGTGTGTGTACGAGGTGTATGGAGCGGAGCCGCGTGTGTACGAGGTGTACGGAGCGGAGCCGTGTGTGTACGAGGTGTACAGAGTGGAGCCATGTGTGTATGGAGTAAAGCCATGTGTGTTAGAGGTGTATAGAGCAGAGCCGAGTGTGTAAGACGTGTATTGAGTTGGGCTGTGTGTGTACGATGTGGAGCCATGTGTGTATGATGTGTACGGAGCAGAGCTGTGTGTGTACGAGGTGTACTGAGTGGAGCTGCGTGTTTATGATGTGTGGTGAGTGGGGCTGTGAGTGTGCAATGACCCAGAGTAGACACTACTAGAATGTCCCCTGATGGCCGTGTGTTTCTCTATAATGTTGCGCATTATCTGTGCCTTCTGAAGCCTTGCTCTGAGAGTTGCAGCATCTACACTGACCTCTGCTGGCCGTTCTCAAAACTCCCTTTGCCTTATATGGTAAAAGGAAGTGGCGCAGCAGAGAGGACATTTCCGGGTCCTTTTCTGACAGGAAAAATAGAGAAAGACGTCTGTGGCTGAGGACTCAGGTGAAGACTGAGTATTGGTGGAGAGGTGTATGAGCGCTGGAGGCGGTGGAGCTACTTCCAGTCACTTCTATCTTCTATTTACAGTGTTTGGTAAGAAGGAAACTCTTTGTGGAAAGGAAAATGGGTGCCATTTATCCTAAATCAAGGAAGGCCCCGAACATAGCGAGATCCAGAAAGCCACAAACTGCTCAAAGCCAAGACGGTTATAGAGGCCAAGATGCTACCTACTCCCAGGAGGAGCTTGAACCCAGCTCAACCTTTTTTATGTACATCTTTTTATATTAATAAATCAATTTTTACGGGCCTTAGAGTGGAGCCACTTTTTCTTCTTCTCTGGATAATACTTTGGACATTTTATTTCTCATCTGAGTGTGCTCCTCCTGGCTAATTTTGTTATAAGGACTGGAACAGCTTTCCTTCAGCCACAAAACTGTGAAGGTAAACCCTGGTGGTGCAGGATCAATTTATTTTTTATATTTGAAGCCCACTAGGGGTCACTAGTGTCGCGGGCGGAGGAAGGGATGCTGCGCTCTCCCACTGCTCGGGTCCGGCTGCCGCTGCTGCTGCGGCCTGCTGCTGCTCGGTGGCTCGAGCGATGGGCCGGATCCCGGGGACTCGAGCGGCGCTCCTCACCCGTGAGTGAAAGGGGTTTGGTTTTTGGGATAGTTTATTGTCCGTGACGCCACCCACGGTTGTGGTGATTGTATGGACACCACCGCTGCTCTGTATGGGGATCCCGGGAGCGGTGACAGGGAGCAGCAAAGTTGTTAGTTCTCCCCTCCGTGGGTAGGGGGTGGTTGTCCCGGAGCCCAGTGATGAGGTGGGGGATGCTGGATGGCAGGGCCGGTGCAGGGCTTGGTGGGGTGCAGGGACGCGGGGGCAGCGCTGTGCCTCACGGCACTGTGGTACTCACTCAGCCTGAGACGGTGACACAGTTCTCGGTAAAACACACGGCTGGAAAGACGGTTCCCACGGACGGCTGCTGTTGCTTTTCCTCGGTAGTTGACGGTGACGGTCCCTTTTCCTGCACCTAAGTCTATGTTGGTAGCGATGGGTTCCCACCGGTAACCCGCTCCCCGGCTTGGATATGTGCCGGAGGAGCCCCTCTTTGCCCGCAGGCGCTGGCCCTGAGAAACTGGTGCCTTGGCGGTGGCGGTGTCTCTCTCTAACGGTTGGACTGTTGCCTTCAATCGGGACTTGGTTGTTGGGAGACCCAGAGGTCCCCTTCACTGACGGATTTGGCAAATTCACGGCGACTCCTAGCCTTGCCGGGATCCGAAAGGCCCCTGCCAATGTTGCTGGCTTCTCTTCGTATACCGCTCCGGTACCGCCGGGCCACCACCCGTCCACGGTCCTTTCGGCAACCTCCAAGCAGCCTCTCCTGCAGACAGTCACCGCCGTCTGCTAACCTTGCTGTCTCAGTCCGGGGCACACACCCGGACCAACTTCAGGCTTTCTCAACTGTCACCTTTACTGTCACTGCTCTCACTTGCTCCTCTACCACTTCCTTCCACTTCACTCCTCAAACTCCATCTCTCTTCAACTGCAAACCTCATCTGCCTAATTTTCCCGCCTCCAGGGCTGTGAACTCCTTGGTGGGCGGAGCCAACCGCCTGGCCCACCCCCTGGTGTGAACATCAGCCCCTGGAGGAAGGCAACAAGGATTTTTGTGTAGCTTTGGTGTACCTATCCGGGGTGTAGGGTGTGGTGGTGTCATGACCTGTGACCCCTGGCTTGCCCAGGGCGCCACATTCCCCCTTAGCAAAATGCAGACCGTCCGCGGGCTGCCCGTCCAACACCGGTTTTATTTTTCTGAAAAGATATAAAAAAAACATGATATACAAGTAAAATAACTTCATCCCACATCGGGAGGTGCTTTGCTTAAACGTTACAAACATTAAAACGGTTGCGGCTGCCGCTCTCTCCCACCCAAGTAACCTGGCCCTGATGCTGCCCCTAAAACCCAGGCAGCACCCCTTGACCCCAGTCCTGCACCAAGTTACCCGAGCGGGATCTGTCCTTCCCCTCCAGAGGGTAGCCACCGGTTCCTGTGGTGGCTGTCCCCAGCCTGCTCCACTGCGGGCCCTCCCTCCAACCTGCCTCTCCGGAGGCGGTAACGGTTAGCTGCAACAAGAACATTTTTTATTTACAAGCCACTAACGTTTGTGGTTGCCCTGCAAGTTCTCGGGCCTGTTCATAGAAGTTTCTATGCATAAACTGTGGATGGTCCCCACGGGGACAACGGTGCCGGCAACGGCCGGTTCAAAATCACGGTGCTGACAATCAGGTTACTTGCTCATCAGTGGATCACTTATCATTTTCTTCAAAAACCTTTCAAAACTTTTAAACACACAGACTTGTGGTCCCAACGGGGACTGTGCAATGGTGCTCCGCTGCCTTACTCAAATTCTTCAGCATCACCTGAGGGAGGGGGCGCGGTGCTCACACGGGCTTCCTGGCTGCCCCTCAACTTAGCATCCAGAGTGAACCACCGCCTCTCTCCACAGTGCCGGGTGTACTGCACAATGTCGCCCGGCATCAGGTTACGACCGGGGTGCTCCTCTGGCAGGTGAGCATTCACATCCCGCCGGGCTATAAACACTTCGGCCTCCAGGCCCGGTTCATAAATAAATCCATAGCCCCGGCGGACATCAAACCGCCTCACCTGCCCCTCATGCAGCGGGCCCCGGACCCGGAAGGTAGCTTGCCTCAGGCTCTCCTTCTCCCGGATTGTACGGGCCACCATCTCCGCCTTCTTTCTCTCTCTCTCACCGATTTCCAGGCCCAGCGGTACCGGCTCCCTGTCCCAGTACGGCGCTGCTGCGAGCTCCGGCGCACGGATCAGGCCCCGCGGGACCTGCTGGACACTGCCCACCGCTGGTGATCTGGGCGGCAGGCCCCGCGGTGTCTTGCCTTGGGCGCCGCCTTGCAGCGGCAACCCGGCGCAACCTCAGCCGAGGTGTGGGGGATGGGCACAGGGGATTTCCACTGCTGGGCCTCCGGCACAGAGCGGGCTATCAGCTCCGGCTCGGGGGACTTCTCGGGGGATGCCTCCGGCTCGGTTTTCGGGGCTTTCCATGGCAGCACTTCCGATCGACTACGGGCTCCGGCTACAGGTCGGCCCGCTGGGGCGGGCATGCTGGGTATCGCTACCGGTTGCGGTGGTAGCGGGCCTAGTGGCGGGGTCACGGCTTCCGAGATGGGTGGCGAGGGAGGCAGCAGGGCAAGAGGGTTTAGACTGGGTCCCGCAGCCGCGATGACCGGCCCTTCAAGGGCATCGGGGCGTGGGTCACTCACCCTCCCTTCCTCAGCTTCCTCCTCGCGTCTCCGCACGGCCGCTATAACCTCCGCCATGTCGGTCTCCCACTCCTCCATGAGGAGCTGCATCTTGACCTGCAGCCTTTGGTAGAGCTGCGCGGTCCGGATCTCCACCCACGCCGCGGTTCCAGGCGCGGGGGCTACGGTGCTACGGGACGGCATCCACATGTTGCTGGCGGCTTCTCCCAGGAACAAGATGGCTGCAGAGTCCTGGCGTCCCTGCTTTTATAGCCGTGGCTACATGTACTTAGTCGCCATTTCGTCCCCCTTAGCCTCTTTTTGGCCCCTCCTCTATTGGGGCGGGGGTTTGGCCTTCGCGCCTCTGCTACTCGAGAAGACGCTCGAGCGGGAACTCTTCGCGCCAAAGATGGCGGCTTCTGAAATTTTCCGGCCGGACACCTCCGGCGGTCACAAGGCGCACCTCTACCCAACAGCAGAGCGGTAAGATCCTGTTCGTGACGCCAAGTTGTCGCGGGCGGAGGAAGGGACGCTGCGCTCTCCCACTGCTCGGGTCCGGCTGCCACTGCTGCTGTGGCCTGCTGCTGCTCGGTGGCTCGAGCGATGGGCCGGATCCCGGGGACTCGAGCGGCGCTCCTCGCCCGTGAGTGAAAGGGGTTTGGTTTTTGGGATAGTTTATTGTCCGTGACGCCACCCACGGTTGTGGTGATTGTATGGACACCACCGCTGCTCTGTATGGGGATCCCTGGGAGCGGTGACAGGGAGCAGCAAAGTTGTTAGTTCTCCCCTCCGTGGGTAGGGGGTGGTTGTCCCGGGGCCCAGTGATGAGGTGGGGGATGCTGGATGGCAGGGCCGGTGCAGGGCTTGGTGGGGTGCAGGGACGCGGGGGTAGCGCTGTGCCTCACGGCACTGTGGTACTCACTCAGCCTGAGACGGTGACACAGTTCTCGGTAAAACACACGGCTGGAAAGACGGTTCCCACGGACGGCTGATGTTGCTTTTCCCCGGTAGTTGACGGTGACGGTCCCTTTTCCTGCACCTAAGTCTATGTTGGTAGCGATGGGTTCCCACCGGTAACCCGCTCCCCGGCTTGGATATGTGCCGGAGGAGCCCCTCTTTGCCCGCAAGCACTGGCCCTGAGAAACTGGTGCCTTGGCGGTGGCGGTGTCTCTCTCTAACGGTTGGACTGTTGCCTTCAATCGGGACTTGGTTGTTGGGAGACCCAGAGGTCCCCTTCACTGACGGATTTGGCAAATTCACGGCGACTCCTAGCCTTGCCAAGATCCGAAAGGCCCCTGCCAATGGTGCTGGCTTCTCTTCGTATACCGCTCCGGTACCGCCGGGCCACCACCCGTCCACGGTCCTTTCGGAAACCTCCAAGCAGCCTCTCCTGCAGACAGTCACCGCCGTCTGCTAACCTTGCTGTCTCAGTCCGGGGCACACACCCGGACCAACTTCAGGCTTTCTCAACTGTCACCTTTACTGTCACTGCTCTCACTTGCTCCTCTACCACTTCCTTCCACTTCACTCCTCAAACTCTATCTCTCTTCAACTGCAAACCTCATCTGCCTGGTTTTCCCGCCTCCAGGGCTGTGAACTCCTCGGTGGGCGGAGCCAACCGCCTGGCCCACCCCCTGGTGTGAACATCAGCCCCTGGAGGAAGGCAACAAGGATTTTTGTGTAGCTTTGGTGTACCTATCCGGGGTGTAGGGTGTGGTGGTGTCATGACCTGTGACCCCTGGCTTGCCCAGGGCGTCACATTAGCATCCGCAGAAGGATGCAATAGAATGGTTGATTAAGCCGTAATTCAGTACCGGGAAGTCACGTAGGTACAGAGAGATAAGTGGAGCCGGATTCACGTGAGAGCCGAGGGTCGGAAAGCCAGGAGGTATCATCAGGAGCCGGAGGGGAGCAGAGCCATAGTCAGATAGCAAGCCGGGGTCGTAAACTGAGAGGAAAAGGAAGTATAGAGGGAGTTGAGATGGGATAACAAAGCAGAGAACGGGTTAGGGAGACAGAGAGGTAAGATAAGACAGGAAGGACGGAGGTCAGGGAAAGGAGTACTAGGTATCGGGCAGCATCAGAACAGACTCACAGGAACCAGAAGCACACACTGCAGAGCAGGAACTATTCACTCGTGGCATACCAAGGAAAACAGTTCCAAGATAAGGCAGCGTGACCCAACGAGGCACGACAGAATAAGGTCCTCCCATTGGACCTAACCCTGGAGAATGCAGACAGCAGAAAACCAAACACCTACAATGGCTCTCCACAAGCAAAGTCATACAAGAATCATGACAGTAATATTTCTGATTTTATTGAACTCTTCAAGCACCAAGTCCAAGAAAGTGTCCAAAAATGACCCTGGCTTTCAAGGGGTTAACAGCTCAATTTTGGAAAAAGATGTATTAATGTGTTGTCCTGTGTCATATACAAATTAAAAAAACCATAAAGACTCCTATAAAGGGGGTCAGCTATGAAGCTGACCCCCTCCTTTGGAAACAAGTAACTAAAGAGAATCCTCTACCAGATGTAAGGCCAATCTCAGCTTAAATGCACAAGAATGCAGAAAAGGACAGATTTATGTGGAACGGAAAAATAGCAGATAGATTCAAATCCTTTGTATCGCCTTACAGAAAATATGAATTGAGGTTTTATGAACTGCATTGATATACTAGAAAAGTCATATTTTCAAATTTGTGATAAAACGGAGAATGCAAAGAATTGTTTTGCATCATTGGGTGATGGCCAGGGTCTCACCAAATGGATATTGGCCAAAGAGATGAAAATATCTATGCAATGTTTCCTATCTATGAACAGATAAAATCATGAGAGGAAAGATGACAGTAATATCTTCCGCCTAGAACCTCCAGTGGCAAAGATATTGTAAAAGTTGGTAATCTCATAATTTTCTAAATGGTGCTTTACACGCTGTGACATCACTAGCGATAGCTAGCGATGTCTTGCGCGATAGCACCCGCCCCCGTCGTTCGTGCGACATGTGGTGATCTCTGCCGTTGCGAACATTATCTCTACGGCAGTGTCACACGCACATACCTGCTTCGCGACGTTGCTGGAGACACCGATCAAGCTCTCCTTTAAGGGAGAGGTGCGTTCGGCGTCACTGTGATGTCACACGGCAGCCGTCCAATAGCAGAGGAGGGGCGGAGATGAGCGGCCGTAACCTGCTGCCCACCTACTTCCTTCCTCATTGCCGGTGGACGCAGGTAAGGAGATGTTCCTCGTTCCTGCGGTGTCACACATAGCGATGTGTGATGCCGCAGGAAAGAGGAACAACCAGCGGCATGCAACTGCAACGACATTTGGAAAAGGAGCGACGTGTCAACGATCAACGATTTTTTCCGTCTTTTTGATCGTTGATCGTCGCTCCTAGCTGTCACACGCTGCGATGTCGCTAACGGCGCCGGATGTGCGTCACAACCACCGTGACCCCGACGATATATCATTAGCGATCTCGCAGCATGTAAACACCCTTAAGACTTAGGCGGGCTTTGCACACTACGACATCGCAGGTGCGATGTCGGTGGGGTCAAATTGAAGATGACGTACTTCCGGCATCGCATGCGACATCGTAGTGTGTAAAGGCTCGATGATACGATTAACGAGCGCAATATGTAATCGTATCATCGGTGCAGCGTCGGCGTAATCCATTATTACGCTGACGCAATGGTCCGATGTTGTTCCTCGCTCCTGCGGCAGCACACATCGCTGTGTGTGAAGCCGCAGGAGCGAGGAACATCTCCTACCTGCGTCACTGCGGCTTCCGTAGGATATGCGGAAGGAAGGAGGTGGGCGGGATGTTTACATCCCGCTCATCTCCGCCCCTCCGCTCCTATTGGCCGCCTGCTGTGTGACGTCGCAGTGACGCCGCACAACCCGCCCCCTTAATAAGGAGGCAGGTCGCCGGCCAGAGCGACGGTCGCAGGACAGGTGAGTCCATGTGAAGCTGCCGTAGCGATAATGTTCGCTACGGCAGCTATCACAAGGATATCGCAGTTACGACGGGGGCGGGGACTATCGCGCTCGGCATCGTAGCATCGGCCTGCGATGTCGCAGCGTGCAAAGTGCCCCTTAGACACATTCTGTAGTTATCTGAAGTCCAGCCATGTTATGTGTCACCAGAAGGGAAGTATGTGGGTGTAAATTGTGTTAATAAAATGCTAATGCCAAATATGATCCTCATTCAATGAACGCAACATTGCTGTATAGGATTGTTCCACGTTCCATTGGCGTCCTTCCCTCTATAAATCAGAATCTATGTTTGTGATCCAGGTTCATTTATTTTCTCTCGTTATTCCCTTTTATTTTATGTAATTGTATATGCTGTAATGTTTTGTTCCCCTTTGTTATATATTTGTGTATTTTTATAAACACAGCCTACTTTTCAGATGAAATAAATAAAATTTAATAGCTTATGGATTTGCGATGTTGTTTATGGAGTAAGAGGAACAAGGCTACTTGTAATGTGTGTCCAATCAACCTGCATAAGCAAAGACCCTGATTCCAGCGATGTGTCACTTACTTGGCTGCTTGCTGAAGTTTTGAAAATCAGTTTTCTTTGTTTAAAATCTACCAGTTCTTGAAATACTGCTCTGTGTATAACCCTCCCACACCACTGATTGGCAGCTGTGTACAATGAGCATAGACAGAAAGCTGCTAATCAGGGTGGAGTTATATATAGCTTATGGAGATAGAGGCTACATAGCAGCAGGTTTACTTGTTCTCTAGTGATAATCCCCTAGTGACAATACAGTGAATTTATCAAAACTACAGCAAGCAGCCCAGTAAATCAGAGTCCCTCTCTGTCAGAGGTGTGTCACTTGTGACAGACAGTGATGTGGTATCTGGCAATAGAAGGTCACAGCGTTTGGCTGTGCAAAATGTTCCCTGACTTTCTATTTTCCTGCTGTTAGTATTCTGTGTACTAGGTATCTCCTCTGCTGGGTTTTCATCCTTTTACTTTAGGACACTGGGGAGCTCCAGTTCCCTTCAGCTGCTAATCATCTGTATTTCCTCTTGGGTTAAAATATTCTCATTTTTCCTGGACTTGTGATGGAGATATTCAGTTCCTTCACAAGCTCTGGATGCAACCAGATGTCTTGCACACACTAGTAGGATCGTTGTTGCTCTTTACTGAACTTCTTACTGAGTCGTCTAGCAGTACGTTGTTTGTTGTTTCCCTTGTTTGTTATCCGTGTGTCCTATAGTACCTAGTGAGGTTGATGAAGAGCTCATCCCATCCGTTCCCTATTTAGGGCTCAGTTCAGGGTCAGCCTAGGGTCAGGTATCCGGCTCGGCGCATAGGTGTGGAAACTATATATGGTGGGGAGGGAACCAAGGGGCCCAGTGGTAGACTTGGTAGGGCTCTCATATCCCCTTACCCTAGGCACAGGGTTTCCCTTCCCTTTCGCCGTTTGCTTGGTACCTAGAGTGACACTGTCGACATTATTCTGATTTTTAATTAAGTGACCGAATCCCATGGAATTCACAAAACCCCAGCATAAGTATCATAAATGTTACTTCCTCTCCACCAAGAGATAGACCCCTTTCAGTTCTGGTCTCTTTTACACCCATAATCTAAACTGGAATAAACCTTTGTGGGCAGAGACGAGTGAACCTAAATAGTAAAGTTCAGTGTTTGTACCAAATACAGACTTTATACAAAAAAATCAGTGTTAGAGTTCGGAGTTTTGGTGCTTTATGTTTCCTAACCGCTCGATCAATCAGTGCTTGGCCAGGTGTGAGCTGCTTGTAGTGTTTGAATGGCTTTCACGGGGAGGTAAAAACATTGTTATAAGATGTATTGTGTACAAGGAAAAAACCCCGCCATCCGTCCCCCGGTAATAAATGGCTGGATGCATGTGGGCGGAGACCCGAACTACCCAATCAGTAACTTCCAACAGCGTTTAGGACCAGTCCGGTTTCCGAACTTAACTTTATCTAAAGTCCAACTGAGAAAGCTGAACCCAAACTTCAACAGGTCTGTTCATCTCTATTTGTGGGTAGCCCTACAAAAAATAATCCATTGGATATCAGACAGATAAAATCCTTTAGTTTTTTAATTACAATAATTATCCTTTGTAAAGGGATCATTTTTATAACAAAGAGTCCAATTTATGCGGGGGCCACTACTGATTCATGAAATGGTCCATGCCTCTTCATGAATTTGGAGCGTTTGACGAGTGGCATGTGCCTCCTAGTGCCATGCTAGAAATATTACTCCCATCAGGGACTGGAGTGAGATTTCTGTATGAAGGAAAAAGTTCTGCTACAACCATGTAATATGCTGGTGCTCAGAATTTTTTTTACATTAATACTAATATTACTGGCACGCACAGGAAAAAGATGTCAATATGGTTTTGAAGAATATTTTATTTTCATAATCTGCAAAAGGAGTCAACCAAAATGCCAATGTTTCGGCTCACATTTGAGCCTTTTTCAAGGCATGTATATGTGTCGCTCCCATGTCAGCAGACGGGCTGCTCGGATCTGGGTGCTCGGTGGCTCGAGGGTCTCCGGACCCGGGGGTCGTGCGGCCACTCAAATGAAGGGGGATATTTACAGGGGGTAGTTAAAGAGTTTGTGACAGCACCCGTGGTATGTGGTAATTCAGAGTACCACCGCTGCAGTTGGGAGTACCCGGGGGTGATGGAAGGGGGCAGCCAGGTGTTAGTACCCTCCACGGGTAGGGGGAATGCCCCAGGACTCGGTGATGGTGTTGGGGAGCGCCGTGGGGAGAAAAGGGGGTCAGTGTCGTACTCAGTCCAAAAAGCTGACACCGACAACTGGATAAACCAAAGTTCTGGACACTGCTGCCACTGAGGGCAGCTAGTTTGGGTTCCGTCCCCGATGGTGCTGTCTGGTGTTCTGTGACCTTCCTCCTGGCACTTAGTTCTCTTCTCGGTTGGCCCCGGTAGCATAAAACTAGTCAGGTCCCGCTCCCCAGTATGGCTAACTGAGGGAGCTTGCTCTCAGGGTTCACGCTTGAGATTTTCTGGACCGTATTAATGGAAAGTCCAATCCCCCTCGTTGTGCTAGTACCCCGATTCTGGAGCAGGTGGAGAGCGGATCTTGAAGGCTTCGTTCTTGTCAGGGAAATTGTCAGGTTGCCTGAAGCTACTCCCTGACCTAGGGTCCACGTACCCAGTCGTTCCCTGAGCCCAGCCCGGTGATGGTACAAGGCCGCCAGCTGTCCTCGACAGTTCCGTGCCCCTTGTCATGATCCCCTGCGACCAGGAGTCCAGCTCCTACTAGGCCCAGACCACCGTCTGTCACCTAGTTACTACCAAGGAGCCCAGCTCCTGACCTCCTCTCTCCTTCACCTCTAACGCAACACTGGCCTACTCCTGACACTCCTGACCTCCCCTTACCAACCCCCCCAAGTGGGCGACCCTATTCCACTCAGGCCGTCCACTGGTGTGTCTGGTGGGTGTGGTGCAGAGTGTACCTAGGACTTTAATTGACTGATGTTGGCAACACCATACAGTTGGGGACCCATAACCAAGGAGGAGATGGATATTGCACAGAAGGGCAGATTTCACAATACCCTGTGACGCCCTGATAATCCAGGGGCGTCACATATATCTAATAACCAAAGTAAATATAAAGACAATGTCAGTCAAAGGAAAAAAATAAATAAAAAGAAAACAAAAGTATGTACAGATATGTGCATGGGTTACATAGTGCACTTTAACCATAAACATATTGAATATAATAATTGACGATATGTCATACAGGAATCCATAAGGAAGAATTAAATTATGACATGTAAAATATATTCTATCATATGGATGACTAGCATACAGTCTTAAAGGCAAATGGAAATTGAGGAACGAGATATATAAGCACGAAATAGTAATACCAAGAACATGGGTCATGTATCTCAATGAGGAAAAGGCTAGTTGCATAAAATTTGGTAATATATGAGTAACGCAGCATGAGGCACCCATACCATGAGGCAGGTAAGCGCAAGTATAGGTGCTCGGCAGAATAGGCTTAAGCGGGCTTTACACGCTACGATATCGTTAATGATTTATCGTCGGGGTCACGTTGTTTGTGACCCACATCCGGCGTTATTAACGATATCGCAGTGTGTGAAACGTACGAGCGACCTTTAACGATCGCAAAAGAGGGCAAAATCGTTTGCCGTGGAGAGGTCGTCCTGAAACAAAAAAATCGTTATCTGCTTTTTAGCGATGTGGTTCGTCGCTTCTGCGGCATCACACATCGCTGTGTGTGACACCGCAGGAACGACAATCATCACCTTACCTCCATCCACCGGAAAAGGAGGAAGGAAGAAGGTGGGCGGCATGTTCCGGCCGCTCATCTCCTCCCCTCCTTTTCTATTGGGCGGCGGTTCAGTGACGCTGCTGTGACGCTGAATGAACCGCCCCCTTAGAAAGGAGGCGGGTCGCTGGCCAGAGCGACGTCGCTGACCAGGTATGTGCGTGTGACGCTGCCGTAGCGATAATGTTCGCTATGGTAGCAATCACACAATATCGCACATACGACGGGGGCGGGTGCTAACGCACTCGACATTGCTATCCGATGCTAGCGATGTCGCAGCGTGTAAAGCCCACTTTAGACTAGCAAATACCTAGGGAAAATAGAGATGACATGAGTATATAGCAGAGTATAAAATCAACAGTATGAAAGGGTAGAAACATACCAGAGAATGGGGGGAGGCAGAGGTGAGTCATAGGAGACCAGGGTAAGTAGGTGATAGTGCCTGAAAAAGTAATGGTATATTTGTAAAGCTTAATCGTACAGTCTACACAAGTGAAAGGGGGAGAGCGGTGAGATGGAAAGTTACCGGAATGAAAGCATGCTGGGTGCAGAAGGAACTATGTCCGGTGAACTGGCTGTCTGGTGGCAAGGTGGTGAATGGATGGCACCAGAAACTTTTATAGAAGTCAGGAGGAGGTAGTGTTTCCCGGGTGACTGTGTGGATGTGCGCGAAAGTGCAGACAGGAGGAGATAGGGAAGGTAGAGAGTGTGCATGTGCGGAGATACGCCGGGACATACGCAAAAGGTGTAAGGACGGCGTAAATATGAGGAAATGGAGTAAAGAATGAAAGTAAGAGCCTGATAGGTACGCGCATGCGTGAATCAGCGTGAAACTGTGTGAATGGAGTGTAAGAGCAGCATGTGTGTAGGAGAAAGATGTGATTGGTTTTGGAAGGCAGTAGAGAGTGCTTGAGAGTATTAGAACGGTCCTGTGGTGGGTGGATGGAGATGCCCAGGTACAAAAGCATGGTAGTATAAATTGCATATAAATAGGAATAACACTATGGATGAATAGAATATCATCACGTGATCCATATACATATCAAGACAAGTTACACAAAAACTTCGTATTCCCTGTTTAGACAAAGTGGTTCCAGGGGCTGTAGTGTGTGAATTCAAAAGGATTCACGTAGTCGTAGTCTCTGGATCTTGTTACCACCTCTGCGAGGTACAGGGATATGTTCCAGAACCTGGAACTTAAGCTGTGAAATAGACTGACCTTTGGAAATGAAGTGTGCTGGAATGGGTAGTAATGTTTGCTTGCAATGGATTGTAGACTTGTGCTTGCTAATGCGATCTTGGATATGTTGGGATGTTTCACCCACATATCCGAGACCACACGCGCATTTAATAAAGTAGATCACATAAGATGAGTCGCAGGTGAAGAAACAACAGATCAGGATTCCCTTATCAGTCCTAGGATGGAACACAAGATCTCCTTTCAATACGTTAGAGCATTGGACACAACCTAGACAGGGAAAAGTGCCATTGCGGCTTGTGGTGAGAGTAGTCTGCCGTAGAAAAAGTCTAGAGGGCCCAATGTCAGCCCGAATAAGGATATCTTTGAGATTGCGGTCACGTTTATGACAAAATAATAGTTGTGTTTGAAATTCAGGAATGTGAGGGTAGGAATTGGTTAGGAGGGGCCAGTGGTCCAATATGGTGTTACGTATCAATGTTGAGAAGGGGTGATACGTGTTCACAAAGGCCACCCTTTTTGTTTCCTTGTTTGTTCGAGTAGAGTGAGCTGTCGATGGTTTGGCAATATTGGGTGGGTAACCTCTTGCCAAAAAACGTTCGTTCATCTCTGTATGTGTGCTTTGTCGTGTATGATGTTCCGATACGATCCTCTCAACACGAACCTGTCGAGATTTAGGTAGAGATTTCTTTACATGCATGGGATGGCTGCTTTTAAAGTGTAAGAGACTATTCTTGTCTGTGGATTTGGTGTAAAGGTCGGTGATAAGGTGATGAACCTCATCTATAATGACCATCGTATCCAGGAAATTAATACGTCTGGAATGATGATGTAAGGTAAATGTAATCCGTGCTGGGGTGTTGTTTAGATGAGCAAAGAATTGTGTAAGGTCATCTAGGCAGCCATCCCAAATACAGAACACGTCATCAATGAAGCGCTTCCAGGTTTTGGCATGTGACATGAAGAGGGGGTAAGGATAGATGTATAGGTTTTCAAAATGGGCCATAAAGATATTTGCATAAGGTGGTGCAACGTTACTATCCATAGCGGTCCCTTTCTTCTGAAGGTAGAAGTCATCCTCAAATAAGAAGACGTTTTTGGTTATTAAACCTGCTCATCTTGCTCATCTAAACAACACCTATAATATTACTAATTCGTGCTTATATATCTCGTTCCTCAATTTCCATTTGCCATTAAGACTGTCTGCTAGTCATCCATATGATGTAAAATATATTCTATGTCATAATTTAATTCTTCTTCCTTATGGATTCCTGTATGACATATCGTCAATTATTATATTCAATATGTTCATGGTTAAATTGCACTATGTAACCTGTGCACATATCTGTACATAATTTTGTTTTGTTTTTATATAATTTTATTTTTTCCTTTGACTGACATTGCCTTTATATTTATTTTGGTTATTAGATATACATGCCTTGAAAAAGGCTCAAATGTGAGCCGAAACGATGGCATTTTGGTTGACTCCTTATGCAGAATATGAAAATAAAATATTCTTAGAAACCATATTGACATCTTTTTCCTGTGCATGCCAGAAATATTAGTATTAATGGAGTGAGATTTCTGGCATATGGAACACCACAGCTCGTCATGAATTAAAGGAGTTGTGGTGTCACGCCCCCGTCCCACCCAAACCCTGCCAATATTAGAGTGAAAATGGCAAGAGCCCCCAAAATTTGGCACAATTATGAATTGATCCAAATTTTTGTGACTTTTCAAAGCTTTTGTGACATTTTTTTGGCATAAAAGCTTCGATAAATTGGGACCAGAATGTCTTAACAACTTCCACATATCCAGGACGCAGAATGCGATTCACTTCTCCCCTATCACGGCTGAGGATAGAACCTATACCATCCGTATAGTACAATACAAAGGGAAGGCAAAAAGAATGCCCTATCACTAGGGAAAGAGGGAAGTGGTGACCCCTGACAATACAGCTCACCCTCACCAACCCTATATAGGTTCTGCACTTGTCGCCGAGCAGCAATACCTCACCCTAGGCAAACCCTGATCTGGGACTAAGTAAGAATGGCAGGTATGAGTTCTTCGTCAACACCACTAATGCTAAGGGAGACAAAAGGAAACAATACAGGGGAGACATAAATGCTACCACCTGAGCCCAGGTACATAGCAAAATTCAAACACTTATCTTAGGAGCAGCTACCACAAACGTCTCTGGAACAACAAGAGGAGACAACCGAGGCAAACAGCAGCCAAAATCAACTATAAACCTCACCCAAGGCACCCCAGGGTGAGGTTTATAAAGGAAGTCAGAGGCTGGCAACTGAGAGGAAAAACTGACAGTTTTCCAGAGTCATAGAGTCTGCTGCTGCAGAAACAAAGAACTGTCAGTTAACAACACATTCTGCAAATCTCTGGGATTTTTCAAAACTTCTGCCACTGGATTGTCAGCCGGCCGTGACACCTCTGTGACATCCCCTCACTATTTTTGTGCTAAATGTCTACAGATCTGCCTCAACCCCAGAGGTTCTGAGGCAAAATCATCACATCTAAACAATAGCGAAAGACAGGCAAGAATAATATATTGTATATTGTACAAGCATTTATTAACAAAACAAGTTTTGAAATGCAATTATATACAGTGTGATATACTTAAGAGTTCCTATCTCCAATCTGGGGCTGCACTTGTTAGTAAATAAAGCAGTGGGCAACCTGAGATTACTGAATTATCTAAATATAATCCAGTATCAAAACATTTCACAAATGTTCCTAAATGCTCTTGAAATACCCAACTTACTAGCAAAGTGGAGCTCGAATTTCCATTTTGTGGGATCTTAGTGTGCAGCGTGGGATCCCACAAATCTCTGCAGCTGCTCTAAGCACAAGTAATTGCTCTCTCAACTAATCCAGCGTTGTCACATACTGTTTAAAGGGGTGGTTCACCCATTTATTTTTTTTGTTCTACTTACCTTTCTAGGAGTTTTCTCCATTGTCTTCTGTTTCCAGTTCTGGCACTGAGCGGCGCTATCCTGCACGCTCAGTGCCTGTCACATGACCCCCTGGAGCTGTGGCCGCCAGCATCCTCTGACGTCCCGGCATTTCCGGGCTCTCAAACAAGACGGGTACGTCAGAGGAGGCTGGCACCACTCAGATTGAGTGACAGGGCTGTGGGCGGTAACTACCGCACATCACAGCCCAGTATCGAGGGGAGGAGCCGGAGGACGTCACTGTGGAGCCGGCAAAGCGTCCTGCAGATGGTGAGGCACGGGGCGCCAGTGTGCAGTACAGGGGGGGGGTGTCTTCAGCTGAATCCCCCCCTGCACGTAAGTATGTGATCACACTCTCCACCCGCCCACTCTGCTGCGATGTCAGGAGAGCGGCCGGTGTCGGGCAGTGTGATCATCTGCTCCTCCCAGCAGCAAAACACTGACAGGCATGTCACCGCTGTGCTCTGCCATCTGTCCTGCTGCATGGGACCAACTGTCTGCACTCTGTCACCTGCACCACAAGTCACAGAGTGGAGACAGTTGGTGACAGAGCACCTCTGCCCCCCCCCCCCGTTCTTTCACCACTCTCTTCTCTCCCCCCACTCTTCTCCCCCTCCCCTCTCTTCTCTGCCCCCTCTTATCCCTCTCTCCTCTCCCCTCTCTTTTCCCTCGCTCTCTTTCCCCCCTCGCTCTCTTTTCCTCCCCACCGTGCTCTCTTTTCCTCCCCACCGTGCTCTCTTTTCCTCCCCACCGCACTCTTTCCTTCCCCCCTCACTATCTTTTCCTCCCCCACTCGCTCTCTTTTCCTCCCCCCCCGCGCTCTCTTTTCCTCCCCACCGCGCTCTCTTTTCCTCCCCCCCCTCGCTCTCTTTTCCTCCCCCCCTCGCTCTCTTTTCCTCCCCCCCTCGCTCTCTTTTCCTCCCCCCCTCGCTCTCTTTTCCTCCCCCCCTCGCTCTCTTTTCCTCCCCCCCTCGCTCTCTCTCTCTTTTCCCTCGCTCTCTCCTGGCATGGTCAGTACAGAAATCTCTCCATCGTGGAGGGGTGAGAGGGAGTAATAAACATGGAGTCCCTACTGTGTCTGTGTATTTATTTCGAATAAAGTATTTTTCTCTATGTGGTCTTTTTTTTTTTTTTTTTTTAAACCCTTTATTGGAGATTCTTAATGGCCAGGTCAAACTTGGCCTGACATTAAGAATCTCGGGCTTTATACCAGCTGGTAAAACATAGCTGGTATTAACCCCTTATTACCCAGCGTGCCACCTGCCACCAGGGCCACTGGAAGAGTTGGATACAGCGCCAGAAGATGGCGCTTCTATAAAAGCGCCATTTTCTGGGGAGGCTGTGGACTGCAATTCGCAGCGGGGGGCCCAGAAAGTTTGGGCACCCTTCACTGCGGATTCCAATCCCCAGCTGCCTAGTTGTACCTGGCTGGACTCAAAAATTCGGCGAAGCCCATGTCATTTTTTTTTTTTTAATTATTTCATGAAATTCATGAAATAAAAAAAAAAAAAAAGGGCTTCTCTATATTTTTGGTTTCCAGCCGGGTACAAATAGGCAGCTGGGGGTTGGGGGCAGCCCGTAGCTGCCTGCTGTACCTGGCTAGCATACAAAAATATGGCGAAGCCCACGTCATTTTTTTAAAAAAGTTTTCAGGCAAAAACCTTTATAAAAAAAAATTGCTTCCCTGGATTTCTATTTCCAGTGAAAGTAACACCAAGCAGCGGTGGTTAGCAGCCAGTAGCTGCTTGGGTTACCCTTAACAATAGAAAATGCAGAGGGAGCCCACAAACAATGTGATTTTTTTTTTTATTTTTAATGAATTTTTAAAAAAAAAAAAAAAAAAAAAAAAAAAAAAAAATCGACATAGGCTTCGCCCATCGAGCACCAGAGCATTTTACTGCTCAATTCATCCCAAGTAATCAGATGACTCCAGTGTCGGCCGATTACTTGTTCTGTGTCCCCCTGCATCCATTGCAGCGTGTACGGGCTGTGAGGTCAACGGAGTTCACTCCAGCACTGGAGTCAGCTGATCTGAACTCAGCTGAACTCCAGCCTGCACACGCTGCGATGGATGCAGGGGGACATAGAACAAGTAAGGTCTAAGCCACATGGCGAGAAAAACAGTGCGAGTGGAGTGCGATAAAACATCGCATTCCACTCGGACCAATATTAGCCTGTGTGTCAGCACACATGAGCGATTATTTTCTCCGCCCTAATTGGACCGAGAAAACAATTGCAGCATGCTACAACTGTAATGCAAGACTCTCTCTTTTACCCATTCAAGTGTACGTGGTGAGAGAAAAATCGCACTGCACTTGCGGTACATGGGTGGATTACGGAGGAGAGAGTGAGAGAAATCCCTCCCACCCCTCCTCAGTGCTGGCCCACCCCTCGAGTGCTGGACCGCCCCCCCGCAGCTGAGGTCTGCTCGCACAGTCGGACCTCAGTCACAGGGACACACGCATGACACTCAGCTCTGCTGTACTGAGCGTGAGCCGAGTGTAATGCGAGGGGATCGCAGTAATCCCCGTGTGGCCCCAGCCTGATCGGCCGACACTTGAGTCAGCTGATCTGAACTCAGCTGAACTCCTGTAAACACAGCCCGCACACACAGCCCGCACACGGTCACATGTGATCGGCAGCAGGCAGTGACTGCTGTTAAGGCTACATTCACATGACCGTTCCGTTTTTGCGGGCCACAAAAAAACGGTCCTTTTTTTCACGGATGCATCCTAGTGGCATCCGTGTGACATCTGCGTGCCTTCCTTTTTTTTGCAGACCGCAAAAAACGGAAGCAGCAAGAAAGATAAATAGATGAGTCGATATAGAGATGAATAGATAGATATAGAGACAGAGGGATAGAGGGATAGAGGGATGAATGAATGAATGAATGAATGGATAGATAGATAGATATAGATAAGAAATACATATATAATGTCTTACCCCCTGCATATTCTAAGCTGGCACCCTTTTGTGACTTTCATGTGGCACTAAGGGGTGCTTAGCCTTGTATTTAGCCAAAAAATAAATAAATAATAAAAAAAAATGACATGCGGTCCCCCTATCTTTTGTAGCCAGCTAGGGTAAAGCAAACGGCTGCAGCCTGCAAACCACAGCTGGCAGCTTCACCTTGGTTGGTAACCAAAACAGAGGGCACCCCACGCTGTTATTTTAAATTAAATAGATAATTTAAAACAAAAAACACGGGGTCCCCCAAAATTGGATCACCAGCCAAGGTAAAGCGGACACATACACACACACTGTATATACGCGCACACATACACACACACTGTATATACGCGCACACACACTTTCTTCCCCTGGCTGTGCAGAGCTGCTGCTGTCTCTGTGATTTCTCTCAGTGCACATCCACTGGGAAGAGGCAGGGAGGAGGGTTTGGGTGGAGAGCAGAGTGGATGTATTAGACACAATGGGTGTGTTAGATAAGCTAGACACCGCCCTAGAGCCACAAAGAATTCTGGGACTTGTAGGAACTGAACACAGGAAGTCAGAGGAGAGATTACCCCATCAGAGCTGGAGCCAGCAATGACCGTGTGCTGCTAGTGCACAATAAAAGGTAATTTTGCTGAAAAAACATAATAGATGTGTTGAGGGGCACATATTAGCAAGATTTATCAGAAAAAAAAAAATCAGTTTTGGTAACTGGACAACTTCTTTAAGGTTTTACTGAACTGCTTAAGAAGGATGCCGCAGAGCTGGGGTCGTAGAGTTCACTCTTCCACTGTGAATGATCACTGATGGTTGTGGGATCTAACAACCTGGAAGTTCCTTTTGGAGACATTAGAGACAGTTCCAAAAGTTTTAGTACTGGATTATATTAAAAAAAAACAAAAACACTAATCTGCGGCTCTTCACTGTTTTAGGAAATAATAAAGGCAGCCACAGATTTGTTATAAGCACTATTTAAAGGGAAAGTCATCAAACACATAGAAACTGGGGCATATTACCCTCATAAAGTGTCAGCAGCAAATCCCCCCATAACAGTGCGTCATGACCACATTCTTATGGTCTGAAAAATACGATAAGTTTAAAAAGAGAGAAAATGGTTCTTTCCCTCACCAATTCTTACTTGAGCAATTGTAGCTGATTTTTAAATAAAACCAGTTGAATTCTAGTACATCATGATGGCTTCTCCCATGTGACTCATCTGACAACAAGACCTGATTAATGATAAAAAAAAACATTTGGCAAATTCTGCAAGCAAGAATGGCTGCTCTGCTCTGTTGGTTTTCTGATGTCGGCAAGACTTGATTTGCCAGTTGAACATTTCAATTATTCACAACATGAAAAAGGTTCCTTCCCTGTGCGGCTTCTTCACATGTTTAACAAGATCTGATTTCTGAGAATTACATTTTCTACAATCAGAACATAAAATGGTTTATTTTGTGTGATCTTTTTGATGGTAAACAAGACCTGATTTCCTAGTAAAACATTTACCACATTCTGGGCATGAAAACGGCTTCTCCCCAATGTGATTTGTCTGATGTCTAACAAGGTGTGATTTCCGAATAAAACATTTCCCACATTCGGAACATGAAAACAGCTTCTCCCCGTTGTGATTTATCTGATGTCTAACAAGGTGTGATTTGTGAATAAAACATTCCCCACATTCGGAACATGAAAACGGCTTCTCCCCGTTGTGATTTATCTGATGTCTAACAAGGTGTGATTTCCGAATAAAACATTCCCCACATTCTGAACATGAAAATGGCTTCTCCCCTGTGTGAATTTTCTGATGTCTAACAAAGTCTGCTTTCCGAATAAAACATTTCCCACACTCTGAACATGAAAATGGTTTCTCCCTTGTAGGAGCCGTTTCATGTTCCACATCCCTTCTGTAACTTTTATTTTGCTTACAATTCTGTGATAAATGGGAATTTTGGACTTTTTTGAAAAGATCTGATGATAGAGTTTTCCATGAAAGGACTGAAGGTATATCTGGGACAACAGCATGCTCCTCATATGTATAATGTGTAATACTTTCATCATCTGTTTTAAATTCTGAAGATATTAGAGGTCCATCTGAACTGATACAGTCATTGGCTACAAATAAAAACACAATATTATTATTTTTTAATTATATAAAATTTTGAAAGTAGATTTATATTTTTAAACCATAACATCAGAAATTAAATTAGGAAACAAATTATTCTGAATCTGTTTTCCAATTTCGAGATCTAAAGCCTGCTTTACACGTTGCAATTAGTTGTACAATTGCATTTGCGATGTGACACGTCCAGGTTGCATACGGGATCTTATGAGATTGCACGTAGGTCGTTCATTTGCTGTCACACGTGCGTTAGTAGTCTATGTTAAATTGATCAATTTTATGTGCGATCCTTTAGATCATGTGTTCTGTGACGTATGCATTGGCCACCTTTTTTTTTTTAATTTATTGACTTGCCAAGCGTGTGTAATGTGTAGGGATGCGTTTTTACTATGTCATCTGCCATTCAGCTCTGCTACATGGCCGCTAACAGCAGACACAGACAGCCATGTAGCAGAGCTTAATGGCAGATGACAGCAGACACAGACAGAGCCACACTGTCAGAATGAACTCGGGTGAACCTCACCCGACTTCATTGTCATGCTGCGGCTCTGTCTGTGTCGCGTCCTGATTAGCGGTCACCAGTGAAGACTCACCGGTGACCGCTAAACTCCTGAGTTTAGCAGCCCTCTCTCATACTCACCGATCCCCGGCGCTGCACGGCATTCACACTGCTCCGGCGGCTTTTACTGTTTTGAAAAAGCCGGCCGCCCATTAAACAATCTCGTATTCCCTGCTTTCCCCGCCCACCGGCGCCTATGATTGGTTACAGTGAGACACGCCCCCACACTGAGTGACAGGTGTCACACTGCACCCAATCACAGCAGCCGGTGGGCTATACACTATACTGTGTAGTGAATAAATAATTAAATAATTAAAAAAAACGGCGTGCAGTCCCCCCCAATTTTAAAACCAGCCAGATAAAGCCATACGGCTGAAGGCTGGTATTCTCAGGATGGGGAGCTCCATGTTATGGGGAGCCCCCCAGCCTAACAATATCAGCCAACAGCCGCCCAGAATTGCCGCATACATTAGATGCGACAGTTCTGGGACTGTACCCGGCTCTTCCCGATTTGCCCTGGTGCGTTGGCAAATCGGGGTAATAAGGAGTTATTGGCAGCCCATAGCTGCCAATAAGTCCTAGATTAAACATGTCAGGTGTCTATGAGACACCTTCCATGATTAATCTGTAAATTACAGTAAATAAACACACACACCCGAAAAAATCCTTTATTAGAAATAAAAAACACAAACATATACCCTGGTTAACCACTTTAATCAGCCCAAAAAAGCCCTCCATGTCCGGCGTAATCCAGGATGCTCCAGCGTCGCTTCCAGCGCAGCTGCATGGAGGTGACCGGAGCAGCAGAAGACACATCTGCTCCTGTCACCTCCACGCGCGATCGGCTGAGCTGTCACTGAGGTTACCCGCTGTCACTGGATCCAGCGGTGGATGCAGCGGTGGCCGCGGGTAACCTCAGTGACTGCTCAGCTGATCGCGCTACTCACCGCCGCTCCTCTCACCTCCACGCAGCAACTGAGGTGAGTAGCGCGATCAGCTGAGCAGTCACTGAGGTTACCCGCAGCCACCGCTGGATCTAGTGACAGCGGGTAACCTCAGTGACAGCTCAGCTGATCGCGCTATTGCCTTCATTAGCTGCGTGGAGGAGACAGGAGCGGCTGTGTCTTCTGCTGCTCCGGTCACCTCCATGCAGCTGCGCTGGAAGCGACGCTGGAGCATCCTGGATTACGCCGGACATGGAGGGCTTTTTTGGGCTGATTAAAGTGGTTAACCAGGGTATATGTTTGTGTTTTTTATTTCTAATAAAGGATTTTTTTCGGGTGTGTGTGTTTATTTACTGTAATTTACAGATTAATCATGGAAGGTGTCTCATAGACACCTGACATGATTAATCTAGGACTTATTGGCAGCTATGGGCTGCCAATAACTCCTTATTACCCCGATTTGCCAACGCACCAGGGCAAATCGGGAAGAGCCGGGTACAGTCCCAGAACTGTCGCATCTAATGTATGCGGCAATTCTGGGCGGCTGCTGGCTGATATTGTTAGGCTGGGGGGCTCCCCATAACGTGGAGCTCCCCATCCTGAGAAAACCAGCCTTCAGCCGTATGGCTTTATCTGGCTGGTTTTAAAATTGGGGGGGACCGCACGCCGTTTTTTTCAATTATTTAATTATTTATTTCACTACACAGTATAGACACGCCCACCGGCTGCTGTGATTGGGTGCAGTGTAACACCTGTCACTCAGAGTGGGGGCGTGTCTCACTGTAACCAATCATAGGCGCCGGTGGGCGGGGAAAGCAGGGAATACGAGATTGTTTAATGGGCGGCCGGCTTTTTCAAAACAGTAAAAGCCGCCGGAGCAGTGTGAATGCCGTGCAGCGCCGGGGATCGGTGAGTATATGAGAGAGGGGGATAGACTGACATGGACAGAAAGTGAGGGACAGAGATAGTGACCGACTGACAGAGATTAGTGAATGACAGACATTGTGAGGTGCTTCAGAACGCAGCTTTTCAGCTGCGCTCTGAAGCGGACCTTTTTTAAGCTGCGGTGCAGAGCGCACACCTGCGCACATAGCATCAGACACCAAAATCGTATGAGGGATGTCACACGTTACAATTGACTAGGTTCGTGCAACAAAACGCTCAATTCTAGACAAAGATACGATGTGTTTGCGATCAACGGTTTTGCGTTCAATCCTGATCGCACGTAGATGTCACACGCAGATACCTCACAAACGATGCCGGATGTGCGTCACTTACAACTTGACCCCAACGACGGATTGTGAGATATATTGAAGCGTGTAAAGCGGGCTTAAGAGTTACATCTTCGTTAATTCTGATCTCCCATTCCTAGCACCAGTTCTCTGGAATGTGCTACAGTAAATAATCTGATTGATTGTTGCAATGTGACTGTAGGATAATGAGTAATGAGGGACAGGGGGCTACTATACTTTCCGTCATGCTAGGAGACTTTAGGCTATCCCTAACCTCTGGATTACCCCTGAACGTGGAAGAAAGGGGCAGGAGTATGATGGAAATACAGATTAAGACAGATGGGAAAACCAAAATTCAGACACACTGCAAACTCCCAGAAATAAACAGTGAGATACTAAGGAGAAAAGCAAGAGAAGGAAGGCAGAAACAAAAAGACAACAAGGGTTAACACCACAACTGCTCACAGCAATAATGCACAACAACCACTAGTTTGTATCACAACACCTCACCAGACCTGTATAGGTAAACTATAGCTGGCATTAATGGAATTATCCAGCCAGCATATACAGAAGGGAAGCGAATGATACTGGCTCCCCTACAGCATGTAAACAAAGACACTAACAAGGAGCCCAGCAGAGAATAACTCTTGCTAGTCTTACTAAGTATGTGGTTCGATGCCTGCGTCTCCCTGCACTGATCACAGACAACAGAGAAGTTAGCAAGTAAGAGTGCCAGAATGTGTAATTTCCACAGATCCTGATGCTGCCATGACAGTTGGCATGCCCTGCAAGCATCTCGTTGTGACATTGATCCACAACATAGACAATTTCAAAAAGGTTCTTTTTCGAAGATGAAAATATAATAGAGACAGATGCCAAATTTTTAATGGGCTTGTTCGGGACTGTAAGATTGATGGCCAATCCTTAGGCTTTGGAACCAAGCAGGTAGCATGGTCTTGCTGTCTGTGCAGGTATACATTAGCGCTCCAATTCATCAAGACCGGAGATGTACACTGAAAAATGACATCAGGGACTGGCGTGAGACTTCTGGCATAGGGAACGCCACAGTTTGTTATGAATTAGAGAAGCGGTGACATCACACCCATCTTCTGGCCAAGCACTGTCCATTTTTGCGAAGCTGGTTAAAATTGGCGTGAAAACTCCAAAAGTCACACAATTTATTTTTATTTACATTTATTTTTTATTGACTGTAGAATGGCTATGATGTATCAATGTTTGGAATCAGCGGTACAAAAGGATGTTGATGAAATAGAGAATCATGACTGTAAGGCACTAAAGTGTTAATACTAGAGTGTTAATAAGTGCTGAGAAAACCATGCAATGTAAAAACAACAACGGTCATCGTAATCAAAGCAAACAAGAGACTATAAAAATATAGCTCTGCAGTGCAGCCAGGCAACCATCTGTCTTTATAAAATCCTTCTCCAGTCTTCTTTCGAAGCTTATTATGTAATTCACGGGGGGGGGCAAAAAATGGGTTTTCAGGTTCCATCTGGTACCAAACATCAATGGTGTATTTACTAGTGTCAAGACCAACATAATCCAAAAGCTCAGAAGGACCCATTTGGTAACGGGCTTCCAATTTCATTGCAACATCCATGTCTTCCTTAGATGCATGACCTCGTTCATGAAGATGCACGAATTCCATTAGGTATGGTACCAGAAGACGGCTAACAATGAACCCTGGGGTGTCTTTACTAGAGATGAGCGAACCGGTCCCGGTTCGGCTCGAGGTCGGTTCGCCGAACGTAGGTCCCGTTCGAGTTCGGCTCGTCGAACGTTCGACGAACCGAACTCGAACTGCATAGGAAACAATGGCAGGCAATCACAAACACAGAAAAACACCCTCAAAGGTGTCCAAAAGGTGACAAACAACTCACAACACAACACGGGAAAGTGACAAGGACATATACTCATGCGAAAACAAAACAGCTGGACAAGGAAAAAGAGGAGGACACACAGATATATGAGTATATGCAAGGAAACATCGATTCCATTATTGTGCAACTTGAGCCCTGCTCATTTTAGGCTTCCAATCTGGATAAATTGCCTGAGCTCGCCACGTACGCCTTGGGGATCTTGTCATGTCCTGCAGCCAGCGTTCTCTCGGAACCTGTCTTCAGTGCTGCTGGGGGTCTGCTGGCAGATAAGCACACGCGTCTGTCCACTGACAATGTGGACATGGCTCTCAGAGGACTTTTCTTCCCCTGGGTCAGCCAGGGGACGGGAAAGGCACGCGTATTTTTGAGAGTGCTTCATGCAAAGCATCTTTTTCATCTTGAAAATGGGGGTCAACTGATGCCAGTCAAGTGGGGTGTGTGTGGCCCAGTTAGTGGAAACGAGGGAGACTGTGGTTGGAGTCCCCTCGCTGTGTTTCTAAAAGAACCAAGATGAACAAGTCATGGCTCTCAGAGGACTTTTCTTCCCCTGGGTCAGCCAGGGGACGGGAAAGGCACACGTATTTTTGAGAGTGCTTCATGCAAAGCATCTTTTTCATCTTGAAAATGGGGGTCAACTGATGCCAGTCAAGTGGGGTGTGTGTGGCCCAGTTAGTGGAAACGAGGGAGACTGTGGTTGGAGTCCCCTCGCTGTGTTTCTAAAAGAACCAAGATGAACAAGTCATGGCTCTCAGAGGACTTTTCTTCCCCTGGGTCAGCCAGGGGAGGCGAAAGGCACGCGTATTTTTGAGAGTGCTTCATGCAAAGCATCAATGAGGAACATACTGATGAAGATGAGACGCAGATACCCGATTGGGATGACAACTTAAATATTCGGTCAGGGCAAGAAGAGGCTCGGTCTGAGGGGGAGGGGAGTGCAAACACAACAATTGATGATGAAGTTCTAGATCCCACCTACTGTCAACCCACAGTCAGACACTCGAGGAGGTCAACAGAGGCGGTGGAGGAGAATGCAACCGACGACGAAGTTACCTTGCGCCTTCCTGGACAGAGTCGGAGCACTGGTAGCACGTCTACAACTGCATCCTCAGCCACCACTCTGCCTCTGAGCATTATTCGGGGTGGATCAACAGGTCGCATGGCCTCTAAGCCTTACCTAGCCTGGTCCTTTTTTGACATAGAAAAAGATCGCCCAAATTATGTGATCTGTAAAATTTGTCATGGTTCTCTTAGTAGAGGTCAAAACCTCAGCAGTTTGACAACTTCTTCCATGAATCGTCACATGAATAAATATCATATGGCCCGGTGGGAAGCTCACCGTGCTGCAATGCTGCCTAGCGGAGCGAACCATCCACCGCCTGCCCCTTCCAGTGCATCCGCGCGCTCGTCATCTTCTAGGACTGTGGGGACAGCTGTCACACCTGTTTTTCCACCCACAACTTCCACCACTGTAACCGCAACAGGCAGTTTGCTTGGTAGGTCGTCAGTTGGTTTGGAAGGGGAAACAAGTGAGTGTGTACAGCTCTCTCAGACATCGATAGCACCAACGTTGGATGAAGGCAACATCATGTCTCCGCCTGCACTTTCCTCACAAACCTGCATTTTTCCAGGGACACCCTACTCAACACCGTCTACACACAGCAGCCAGATCTCTGTCCCTCAGATGTGGTCAAATAAAAGGCCACTTCCTGCGACCCATGACAAAGCTAAGAGGTTGACTCTATCCCTCTGTAAGCTGTTGGCTACCGAAATGCTGCCTTTCCGCCTAGTGGACACACAGGATTTTAGAGACCTTATGTCTGTCGCTGTGATCCAGTACAAGATGCCCAATCACCACTGCTTCTCCAAGAAAAGCATGCCCGCGCTACACCAGCATGTCGCACACAACATCACCACTTCCTTGAGAAACTCTGTGTGCGACAGGGTGCATTTCAACACAGATACTTGGACCAGTAAGCATAGACAGGGTCATTACATGTCACTGACTGGGCACTGGCAAACTATGGTGAGAGATGGAGAAGGGTCTGCTGTACAAGTCTTGCCGTCCCCACGAGTTGTTTCAATCCTTCTTCTGTATGTAGAAGTTAATACACTGCTTCTGCCTCTTCAACCTCGTGTGGGTCCTCCACCTTGGCGCAAACCCTCTGTGGTCAGGCCACCCTTCCTTGTAACTGCGCACAAGGACTACCACACACCTCCTTACTATGCTGGCAGCAGAGCTCAATGCCATCAGGCCGTCAAAGGTTTACTTTGAAATGTATGGGAAATGTGAGTCACACCGCTGAGAAGTTGTGGACGGTTAGCTCTGGATACCGAGTTTCATCAATGGTTGTCTCCACTCAACCAGCAGCCAGGGAAGGCCGGGTGCGACAATGATGCAAACATGGGTGCGGCCCTTCGCTGTGACAATGTGACACACATGGCTTGTGTGGTTCACGTGTTGAACCTGGTTGTCCAGCAATTTTTAAAGCACTATCCTGGCCCACATGGCCTTCTGCAGAGAGCACGGTGTAACGCCTTCCTTGATCCCCACACTCAGATGGGCTGTTAATGATAGGCTAGAGGGAAGCCACTCACCAAGCAGGACCCCTAGAACCCTGAAACCCTTTAACCCCTATACAGGGATTATGAATTGCACAGGGCCCAAGGTGATTAATACCTGTGGAAGGCTGCAGTTCCAGAGAATAGTAGTCAGGCAGGGTCAAAACATTAATTGAGGAACAGGAACAGAATGGGACGGCCAGGACTTAATCAGAAAACAAGCAGAGGTGAAATGCGGATCGGCCAACAAGGTACATAAACAGCAAGCAGGAAAAGTAGTCAGGTAACAAGCACACAAAATCATAAAACTGAACTGGGGGTAAAAGTAACCAGAGGTCATAGCTATGTCTGGCAGTGGTCTGCAGACAGGATGGGCATAAAAAAGGGTGTGGTGTCTTCCCATTGGTTGTAGCTGAATGATGGTATTTCATCTGTGAGATACCCACCAGCTACATTCAGCCAGAGATTCTGCATCTGTCAAGGTAATGCAGCCCAGTGGGTGAGCATAACCTGCGTCCACCTGCGCCGCTGGCATCGACTCCTCTCCCATCATCAGCACTATGCATGAAAGGAACACGTTGTCACCTGGCGACCGGAGTACAAATTGACGGAGCGGACTCCGTTGGTGACTTAACAGCCGTGTGCGGCAATGATGCAAACCTGGCTGCGGGCCATCGTCAGGGCAATGTGACACACGTGCCTTGTATGGCTCACGTGTTGAACCTAATTCTCCAGCAATTTTTTAAAACACCATCACGGCCTACATGGCCTTGTGCAGCGGGCACGCTCGCTATGTGCTCACTTCCATCGTGCGCACACAGCAGCTCAACAACTTTCGTCGCTACAGAAGTCTTTAGGTCTGGTGGTTAAACGCCTGAAATGCGATGTGCCCACACGCAGGAATTTGAATCTGCACATGTTGCAGCGTTTGTGGCAGCACCGCCGAACCCTGCTGCAATACGTTATGACATATAGCCTGGGATAACTTGATCCAAAGGTGGTGCAGATCACGCTGCTGGAGTGGTGTCAGATCAAGGACCTATGCACCCTTCTACACAGTTCACAAATGTCGACGAAGATGTTTAGCACTGGCAATGTCATTCTCAGCGTGACAATTCTGGTCATCTACATGATGGAGCACACTGTAATTATTATTCGGAGTCAGGTGTTGGGACAAGAGGAAGGGGAGGAAGTACAGGAGGAGTCATATGCGGAAGGGATAACAAGATCTACGAGGTCCAGATGGTCAGCGGCACCTATGCGGCAGTCATGGTGAGGGAGAGGGATTAACAAGGGCGCATAGTATCAGCAAAAAGTGTTGAGGAAGGTGCAGGAGCCCATGAAGAAATGGAGGACGAACTGGCGATGGGCATGGAAGACTCAGCAGATGAGTGAGAGCTTGCTCACATTTCGGTTGTGCGAGGTTGTGGGGAGAGGGCAGAGGAAGGAGGCACGATTCTCACCTCTCTGCCACCAACACACCAAGGACTTGGTCCTCCTGGATGCACAAGACACATGAGCGCCTTCTTGCTGCACTACCTACAACATGACCCTCGGATTGTACGAATTCAAAGTAATCCTGAATACTGGGTTGCCACACTGTTACATCCCCGGTACAAGACAAAATTTGGCAAAATAATTCCAGCCATAGAAAGGGACGCACGTATACAGGAGTATCTGCAGAAGGTGGTACGCAATCTTAGATCTACTTTTCCACTAAACTCCAGTGCTGCACAGAGTGAATCTCAACGCTTTGTCATGGATAGGAGGAAATGGTCTTTTACTTGTCCACATCGGAGGGACCGAGGGATGGCTGCTGTGCTGAGATGGCGTTGAGTACGGTGTCCCTGCAGAGTTGCACTTTTGGTCATATACCAAAATGAGTTGAAAAAGGACAGATGCTGGTGGAAAGGGGAACAGGTGTGTTGGAAAGGGGAAAAAAGTTTTGGTCCGTGGATTTGGTGGTTAAGCAACAGTAACATTTGCTGAAGAAACACCATCTGTTACAGTGGGACTGGCAGATTTGGATAAAGTGTTATATAATCTGTGACCGCTATAGAACGAAAATTAATAAGAAAAGAAAGACAAAGGTATATATCACCTTCAGCAGTCAGTGTCCACCGTGCTCCCAGTTGGAAAAGGAGAGGTTGGCAACTGGAAGGTTTGGTGGAGGATACAGAGCTGTGTGGCTATGAAACTAATAGTAGCCTGAACCGAGTTAGACGCCATTCGGATCTGGAGACTGTGAGCCCTGTTAGCGTCACAGGGTCCACATGCCCACCCAGCCCAGGAACTCCCTGTTAACAACACAGGGGCCATTGAGTATGCTGACCGTGTGCGTAGGGGCACACCTGTGGACAGCAGGCGCATCAGCAGCAGCAGGCCTGTTAATGCCACTGGGCTGCACAAGCAGGACTGGTAGGACAGGAGCTGGTCTTAACCGTTCTGCGTTACCAACTGTGGTGGCGGCCTGCATCGACACCCTATCCCTGCCTACCTCTGGCCTAAAGCCGCAATGGGTTCAACACATGGAGGTGTGCTCTTTCGGACCATAATAGAAGACTGCGCACCTCCTTGTTGGCTCCAGCCCCTTTTATAACCTGGGTCCGCCCCAAACCAGGGTGAACCACAATGCACCTCCTGGAGACAAAAGCAGAGTGACACGTCATGAGTGGCATAACTAGCGTCCTAATTGGAACCGCAACTTCAATGATGACCTCATGGCTGCCATGACCCAAACACCTCACCAGTCATCGTCTGACCATCAATAATGCGGTGACACGTCATAGGGGCGGGCCTCTGCAAGCCATTTGGGAGGACACCTGATGCCCTGTGGTCTATATGGGACCCCCACATCAGGGGCAGGGCCAAAGAGTTCATTACCGGACCTAGTCTCTGATGCAGTAAGTGCCTGAGCATGCTCAGTAGCATGAAATACAGTCTCTGAAAAAAGACCATCAGCTTTAGCATGGTGTCTAGGCACAAAACAGGACTTAGACCCGGCACGGAATGCAAGCACCTGTGCAAAGAGGCTTTTCACACTTAGTGTGGGAGCATGCGCTGTATCCCGAAAAGAAGACTTAGCGTCAGGAATAACACAGTCAGGCTGAGCATACTCACTAGGCGAAACACTGTAATTAGGCTGCAGCTGGGGTACATCGGCACACGCATGCGCACTAGCTGCCTCTCCACACTTAGACGTGGAGGGGAAATTGCTCTTGGAGATGCTGTCTATGAACAGAAGGAAAAGCTAAAGGAAGCCTGACTTTCTATCCCTCCGAATTATGAAATGCAGCAATGAATTCCATGAGTTTGCTATAACATTAGCGTAGCAAAATGTGCATGAGGGTGTCATGTAGAGGTGCTAGAAATAGCTTGTCACCAGTGGGGCACTAATGGAATTCAACAGCCAGTTCTATGATGCCACTAAATGGCAGTATTTTTTGCTATCATTATAGCTTATTAAAAACAGAGCAGGAGGGTGTCATGCAGAGGTGCTGCACATAGATTTGCACCAGTGTGACTAGACAAAAGTCCAATAGCCACGTTTAGGATGCCACTAGGTACACTGACTGTTTGCTAGTATAATGGCTTAGTTAAAAAGAGGTTGAGTGTGCAATGCAGGCAGAGGTGCTGCAAATATCTTTGCACTAGTGGGACTATAGCAAAGTCCAATAGCCACGTTTAGGATGCCACTAGGTACACTGACTGTTTGCTAGCATAATGGCTTAGTTAAAAAGAGTTTGAGTGTGCAATGCAGGCAGACGTGATGCAAATATCTTTGCAATAGTGTGACTAGACAAAAGTCCAATAGCCACGTTTAGGATGCCACTAGGTACACTGAGTGTTTGCTAGTATAATGGCTTAGTTATAATGAGTTAGAGTGTGCAGAGGACAGGAGGGTACAGTGCCAGGATTGTGGGGCTCTGGGTAGAGGAATGGAAGCCTGCCTTTCTATTCCCTCCTAATGGTGAAATGCAGCGACGAAATCCCTGACCTTGGCTACACAGACGCTGTCTCTGTTTTCAGGACCTGTCACCTATGGCTCTCTGACCCTACCGGTTTGAGCCCTTAAAAGGACTGATAGAAAGTGCTCTCCCTAAGCTGTCTAACGCTGTGTATGCAGCGCATACAGCTGTATCGGCGATAGGACTCAGGAGGACGGAGCTGCGACAGTGATGTCTGACACCAAAGACGCAGAAGAGATAATGGCGTCCTGGAGGAAAATGTCCGGTTTTATAATGCAGGGACATGTGACATGGACATCCTATCACACATGCCGTTGCTTCTCTGGCTAAAAGTCCACTTAGCTGTGTGTGCGTCTGTGATTGGCTGACATGCTGGCCCGCCCCACTACACGCGCACGCTTTGGGAAGGAAGACAAGGAAAAAAAAAAAAAATGGCGATCGCCATTATAGAAACAGCAGTGATCTGAAGGCGCTGTTCACGCACACTATACACTGAAATGTCATAATAGTGTGATTCACAGAGTGACTTCCACTATTACAGCAGAAACCAAGCTAGGATTTTGCTGTTTTTTTGCTGCTAGAACCATTCTCGAACGTTTCTAGAACTATCGAGCTTTTGCAAAAAGCTCGAGTTCTAGTTCGATCTAGAACAGGCCCCAAAATCACTCGAGCCTAGAACTGGAGAACCTCGAACCACGAACCGCGCTCAACTCTAGTCTTTACATGACACAGGCATCTTTCCCAGTGTTTTACTGAAGTCCATGAGAGAGTTAGAAGTCGTTTGGCTAGTCATTGGTGTCTTAATGACCTCCACCAGCTTCATCATTGGTACTGGATTAAAGAAATGCAGCCCTCCGAACTGATCCTGCCTAGTTGTGGAGTTGGCTATGTCAGTTATTGCCAATTAGAATGTGTTGCTGGCAAATATGGTGTGTTCTGGTGCAAATTTGTCCAGTGTCTTGATTAGTGCATTTTTCCACTTCCAAGTTTTCTATTATGGCTTCCACCACCAGATCATTGCTGTGCACCACGGCCGCTGGGTCTGTGCTTGGGGTGAAGTTTGAGAGGGTTTTGCTGATGAACTGTGAAGCAGTCTCAGGCTTGTCCACAAACATCTTCTTAGTGACCCTTTTCAAGCTGTCTTCAATACTTTTTGCAGACTTTTTCAAGATGTCATCAGTCTGGTCCACTAAAACAACAGTGTGTCTGGTTGCTGCAGCTACCTGCGCTATCCCGACACCCATCAGGCCTCCTCCGATCACAGTCACGTGCTTGATAGTCAGATTATTTGCAGTGGCGAAGGCCATGGCGAGGCCATGTCTGCTTGTACTGCTGGGAGCTGAAGGACATGCGAGTGATGTCAGCACAGCGTGCCATAATGATTTAGTCACAATCTTTTTTCACAACTCTGTGTTGCACAAAAAATTGATTGAAAAGTGATCTCTGTCAGAATTCTGGCATTATTGCTTTGAAGAATCAGGGTCTAAGTGTCAAATCTCCTTCTGTAGGTGTCTCCATTCCTTCCAGGGTAGTTTCCCAGTAGTTCAAATTCTCTACAGCAATAATTTTATTAGATATTTCATGGTAGTTTAAAAATGTGGTATTTCAGTGTGCGGCTGTAGTCTTTTTTTCTATTATCTAGCTATACACACACACACACATACACACACACACCAGCCTGTCTCCTCTTCAGCTTTAGACTCCTGCAATTAAGAGACCTTTGGTCACATGACGTGATGTCAAAAAGGTTCTTAAGCAGTCCTAATCGGCATATAAACACTGGGGCCGCTAGGAAAATGGGGGCCCTGTGAAATTGCCCAGTTTGCTCTCCCTTTTCCCTAATGCCAGTCCTGCATGCCAGCCTGTCCTCTGTTCAATTATTTTAGACTCCTGCAATTAAGAGACCTTTGGTTACATCATGTCACATGACTTCATCAAAGGTCCTTAAACAATCAACTTCTGAATACAATTGATGGTGACCGTAAAGGCCACTTTACACACACAGATAAATCTGCGGCAGATCTGTGGTTGCAGTGAAATCGTGGACAATCAGTGCCAGATTTGTGGCTGTGTACAAATGGAACAATATGTCCATGATTTCACTGCAACCACAGATCTGCCAAAGATTTATCTGTATGTGTAAAGTGGCCTTAAGAGACTGGGGTTCCTAAGAAATTGCACAGTTTGACTCCTCCCAATGCTGGCCCTGACTGTAACGAGGGCATATTTTTAGGGAAACAGGGTATTCATGAACCCTCTGCAGGTCTTTAAGTTGCCTTCACAACAACATAGAGAAGACACTAGAAACAAACAGCAGAAGAAGCAGAAGCAAAGAAAATACAGCTGAAAAAACCCAGAGCAGAAAGTCTAAAAATGTAAACACAAAATTAGTGCAGAAAGTACATGAGTAGATATCTCTTACTGGATAGAACTGGAGGAAACACATCCTGAGGAACATCGGGATCTTCTTGTTCACAGTCCTGTGGGAGAAGAGGACGGGGACATCTCTCTGGTGTTGTCCTCTTACTGGATAGACCTGGAGGAGACACATACAGGGACTGAATTCATTCCTTACATACAGATAATTATAGGCCGTGTGTATTTTGTTCTGTCTATTACCTGGTGATATGAGGGGCTGGGGAACCTCCATCATGACGTCCTTGTACAGATCTTTGTGTCCTTCTAAATACTCCCACTCCTCCATGGAGAAATAGACGGTGACGTCCTGACACCTTATAGGAACCTGACACATACAATGATACCGTCACCCCCGATCCCTTCATAGCGTTACTGTATAATGTCCCAGCATTCCCAGCAGTGTCACCTCTCCAGTCAGCAGCTCAATCATCTTGTAGGTGAGTTCTAGGATCTTCTGGTCATTGATGTCCTCATGTATCGGGGGGTGAGGTGGAGGCCCCGTGATTGGGCTCAGGGGTCTTCCCCATCCCTCAGACACAGGGGCCTGACAGCGCTCACTAGAGGTCTTCTTCACTACTGTGTAATCCTGGTTATGGAGAGACACAGTAATAAATCTCACTCCAGACATTTCCAGAGTCCTCACCTCTCCAGTTCTGTCCATCTGTTATTCCCATAGATAAGAATGATGTAACGTGACGTCATCAGAATCTCTCACCTCTCCAGTAAGCCGGAAGAGGATCTCTAGGGTGAGGTGTAATATCCTCTCCGCCATCTTGTCCCTGTCCATATCCATCCTTCACGGGGCAATCAGGAAAATTCTCTTCTATAGAAGATCTCCACTGAGAAGATCTGACATTGTAGGGACCTGAATGGGGAGAAAAAAGGGGCCAAGGAGCGAGGGCAGAAAGGGGCCAAGGACTGAGGGCAGAAAGGGGCCGAGGACTGAAGGCAGAAAGGGGCCGAGGACTGAGGGCAGAAAGGGGCCAAGGACTGAGGGCAGAAAGGGGCCAAGGACTGAGGGCAGAAAGGGGCCAAGGACTGAGGGCAGAAAGGGGCCAAGGACTGAGGGCAGAAAGGGGCCAAGGACTGAGGGCAGAAAGGGGCCAAGGACTGAGGGCAGAAAGGGGCCAAGGACTGAGGGCAGAAAGGGGCCAAGGACTGAGGGCAGAAAGGGGCCAAGGACTGAGGGCAGAAAGGGGCCAAGGACTGAGGGCAGAAAGGGGCCAAGGACTGAGGGCAGAAAGGGGCCGAGGACTGAGGGCAGAAAGGGGCCGAGGACTGAGGGCAGAAAGGGGCCAAGGACTGAGGGCAGAAAGGGGCCGAGGACTGAGGGCAGAAAGGGGCCAAGGACTGAGGGCAGAAAGGGGCCAAGGACTGAGGGCAGAAAGGGGCCAAGGACTGAGGGCAGAAAGGGGCCAAGGACTGAGGGCAGAAAGGGGCCAAGGACTGAGGGCAGAAAGGGGCCAGGGACTGAGGGCAGAAAGGGGCCAGGGACTGAGGGCAGAAAGGGGCCAGGGACTGAGGGCAGAAAGGGGCCAGGGACTGAGGGCAGAAAGGGGCGAGGACTGAGGGCAGAAAGGGGCCAGGGACTGAGGGCAGAAAGGGGCCGAGGACTGAGGGCAGACGGGTTTCCTCACTTCCGGCCTCTCATAGTTGGGGTGTTTGTATCTATCAGAGGAAAAAGAACAAAAACCTCATTATTCATAGAAATCAGCGATAGAAAGACACCAAGAAAGTCTCAGAGCTGAAGGGGTTAATGCCGCCTGCCCCAGTAATGGGGAATCTCCACACACCTCCACCTGCAGAGCCGCACACTAGATATATAATACCCTGCACCTACCTCCACCTGCAGAGCCGCACACTAGATATATAATACCCTGCACCTACCTCCACCTGCAGAGCCGCACACTAGATATATAATACCCTGCACCTACCTCCACCTGCAGAGCCGCACACTAGATATATAATACCCTGCACCTACCTCCACCTGCAGAGCCGCACACTAGATATATAATACCCTGCACCTACCTCCACCTGCAGAGCCGCACACTAGATATATAATACCCTGCACCTACCTCCACCTGCAGAGCCGCACACTAGATATATAATACCCTGCACCTACCTCCACCTGCAGAGCCGCACACTAGATATATAATACCCTGCACCTACCTCCACCTGCAGAGCCGCACACTAGATATATAATACCCTGCACCTACCTCCACCTGCAGAGCCGCACACTAGATATATAATACCCTGCACCTACCTCCTCCTGCAGAGCCGCACACTAGATATATAATAACCTGCACCTACCTCCTCCTGCAGAGCCGCACACTAGATATATAATACCCTGCACCTACCTCCACCTGCAGAGCCGCACACTAGATATATAATACCCTGCACCTACCTCCACCTGCAGAGCCGCACACTAGATATATAATACCCTGCACCTACCTCCACCTGCAGAGCCGCACACTAGATATATAATACCCTGCACCTACCTCCACCTGCAGAGCCGCACACTAGATATATAATACCCTGCACCTACCTCCACCTGCAGAGCCGCACACTAGATATATAATACCCTGCACCTACCTCCACCTGCAGAGCCGCACACTAGATATATAATACCCTGCACCTACCTCCACCTGCAGAGCCGCACACTAGATATATAATACCCTGCACCTACCTCCACCTGCAGAGCCGCACACTAGATATATAATACCCTGCACCTACCTCCACCTGCAGAGCCGCACACTAGATATATAATACCCTGCACCTACCTCCACCTGCAGAGCCGCACACTAGATATATAATACCCTGCACCTACCTCCACCTGCAGAGCCGCACACTAGATATATAATACCCTGCACCTACCTCCACCTGCAGAGCCGCACACTAGATATATAATACCCTGCACCTACCTCCACCTGCAGAGCCGCACACTAGATATATAATACCCTGCACCTACCTCCACCTGCAGAGCCGCACACTAGATATATAATACCCTGCACCTACCTCCACCTGCAGAGCCGCACACTAGATATATAATACCCTGCACCGACCTCCACCTGCAGAGCCGCACACTAGATATATAATACCCTGCACCTACCTCCACCTGCAGAGCCGCACACTAGATATATAATACCCTGCACCTACCTCCACCTGCAGAGCCGCACACTAGATATATAATACCCTGCACCTACCTCCACCTGCAGAGCCGCACACTAGATATATAATACCCTGCACCTACCTCCACCTGCAGAGCCGCACACTAGATATATAATACCATGCACCTACCTCCACCTGCAGAGCCGCACACAGATATATAATACCCTGCACCTACCTCCACCTGCAGAGCCGCACACTAGATATATAATACCCTGCACCTACCTCCACCTGCAGAGCCGCACACTAGATATATAATACCCTGCACCTACCTCCACCTGCAGAGCCGCACACTAGATATATAATACCCTGCACCTACCTCCACCTGCAGAGCCGCACACTAGATATATAATACCCTGCACCTACCTCCACCTGCAGAGCCGCACACTAGATATATAATACCCTGCACCTACCTCCACCTGCAGAGCCGCACACTAGATATATAATACCCTGCACCTACCTCCACCTGCAGAGCCGCACACTAGATATATAATACCCTGCACCTACCTCCACCTGCAGAGCCGCACACTAGATATATAATACCCTGCACCTACCTCCACCTGCAGAGCCGCACACTAGATATATAATACCCTGCACCTACCTCCACCTGCAGAGCCGCACACTAGATATATAATACCCTGCACCTACCTCCACCTGCAGAGCCGCACACTAGATATATAATACCCTGCACCTACCTCCACCTGCAGAGCCGCACACAGATATATAATACCCTGCACCTACCTCCACCTGCAGAGCCGCACACTAGATATATAATACCCTGCACCTACCTCCACCTGCAGAGCCGCACACTAGATATATAATACCCTGCACCTACCTCCACCTGCAGAGCCGCACACTAGATATAATACCCTGCACCTACCTCCACCTGCAGAGCCGCACACTAGATATATAATACCCTGCACCTACCTCCACCTGCAGAGCCGCACACTAGATATATAATACCCTGCACCTACCTCCACCTGCAGAGCCGCACACTAGATATATAATACCCTGCACCTACCTCCACCTGCAGAGCCGCACACTAGATATATAATACCCTGCACCTACCTCCACCTGCAGAGCCGCACACTAGATATATAATACCCTGCACCTACCTCCACCTGCAGAGCCGCACACTAGATATATAATACCCTGCACCTACCTCCACCTGCAGAGCCGCACACTAGATATATAATACCCTGCACCTACCTCCACCTGCAGAGCCGCACACTAGATATATAATACCCTGCACCTACCTCCACCTGCAGAGCCGCACACTAGATATATAATACCCTGCACCTACCTCCACCTGCAGAGCCGCACACTAGATATATAATACCCTGCACCTACCTCCTCCTGCAGAGCCGCACACTAGATATATAATACCCTGCACCTACCTCCTCCTGCAGAGCCGCACACTAGATATATAATACCCTGCACCTACCTCCACCTGCAGAGCCGCACACTAGATATATAATACCCTGCACCTACCTCCACCTGCAGAGCCGCACACTAGATATATAATACCCTGCACCTACCTCCACCTGCAGAGCCGCACACTAGATATATAATACCCTGCACCTACCTCCACCTGCAGAGCCGCACACTAGATATATAATACCCTGCACCTACCTCCACCTGCAGAGCCGCACACTAGATATATAATACCATGCACCTACCTCCACCTGCAGAGCCGCACACAGATATATAATACCCTGCACCTACCTCCACCTGCAGAGCCGCACACTAGATATATAATACCCTGCACCTACCTCCACCTGCAGAGCCGCACACAGATATATAATACCCTGCACCTACCTCCTCCTGCAGAGCCGCACACTAGATATATAATACCCTGCACCTACCTCCACCTGCAGAGCCGCACACTAGATATATAATAACCTGCACCTACCTCCACCTGCAGAGCCGCACACTAGATATATAATACCCTGCACCTACCTCCACCTGCAGAGCCGCACACTAGATATATAATACCCTGCACCTACCTCCTCCTGCAGAGCCGCACACTAGATATATAATACCCTGCACCTACCTCCACCTGCAGAGCCGCACACTAGATATATAATACCCTGCACCTACCTCCACCTGCAGAGCCGCACACTAGATATATAATACCCTGCACCTACCTCCACCTGCAGAGCCGCACACTAGATATATAATACCCTGCACCTACCTCCACCTGCAGAGCCGCACACTAGATATATAATACCCTGCACCTACCTCCACCTGCAGAGCCGCACACTAGATATATGGCTGCTCTGTGCTTACAGGACCTGTGATGATGTCACATGGAGGGGAGGAGTCAGGGGTCACATGATCAGCTCCTCAATGTTCTCCTATACTGGAGTGCACACATTTGATGAGGCGCGGTGTCAGTAGATGGTTATAGGAAACTATTGTTGCATATGTATGTGACCCCTGTTGCGTATGTATGGGACCCCTGTTGCGTATGTATGTGACCCCTTCACACTCTTATTTCAATCTTTGCTTAATTGAATTCTTTATTGATAAGTTCAGGTGAGGAGAAGATTTGTTGAGCGACTTTAAAATAAAGACGTTTGGACCTGATCGGTCTTGAACACAAGTTGCTGAAAATGTGTGTATGACGTATATGGAGCAGAGCCGCATGTGTACGATGTTTACGGGACAGTGCCATGTGTGTATGATGTCTACGTAGCGGAGCTGTGTATGTAACAGAGCCGTGTGTGCATGATGTGTATGTAGCGGAGCCGTGGGTGCACAACGTGTATGTAGTGGATACCCCCTTTTACCAGTTTATTAATCCCCAAAACACCCGTGCAGGTCCAACATAATCCACACGAGGTCCCACGACGATTCAAGCTCTGCTACATGTAAAGTTACAGCGTGCTATCATGGCACATGACCGCCTTCTATGAGGTTCATGCAGAGACTGAGCAGTGATCAGTGGTGTCGTCACTTAGGTTAGCCGCGGCCACAGCTGGAGGTTCACACGGTCCACCACTTGTAACCGCAGGTAACTTGACCTCAGGTGGCTTCAGTGACCTCACCTGAGTTCATTCACCACTCATCACGCGACTCACTCAGTCTGTGCCTGACTATCACAGTGTACGTAGCAAATACTGTGGATAGAAGCGCAGAATAGGGTCTTACCAGGTAATAGATAAGCCAAGGTAATTTAAACCCAGAACTGCTGCTTTTGAATCCAGTAATTTGCATGATTTCACGCCAAATTTCATTACCACACACAGTAATGACAGTGTTTTTATTAGAAATGTTTTGGAAAAACATTGGAACATGTTATTAAATGATCCTATTTTAAAGGATGTTATGCCTACTCATCCGGGTATCAATTTTAAAAGGGCCCCTACCCTGAGAAATATTGTAGCCCCCAGCAGGTTGAGAAGGGCCATGGGTATGACATGCCCACCGGGTTCTTGGGGATTACTCGTCACTGGACCAGTGTTGGTTTGGGATGTCACAGCGGCCGGGCCTGGTTCCGTGACCCAGCGGTGTCAATAATAGTGGGGATGGGGTGTGGAGTTTGCATTTGTGATGCCATCTGTGGCGTGCGGCCAAGTATTAGTCGCTGCTGCGGGAGGTCTTCTCTGGGGCGGATGATCACGTAGCTTGGATGGTACAGCTCTCCACAGGCAGAGCTCAGGCCCCAGGGAGGATGTGGGGAGTAGTAATTGCCTATGGCGCAGGGGTGCGATGATGGGAGCGTCGGCAGTGATGGGATGACACAGAGGTTGCAGTCAAACTTCTTTACTCACTAAGATTACACCGCCTTTGGAGTGTCGTGCTCTGCTGGTATGGGCTCCAGCCGATCCAGGATAGTTTGGAGGTCAAGGCCAGTGTTTCCTTCTGTGTGTCCTTTCTAGTGGTCTTCCCTGCATCCCAGCTTCTGAGCCGTGGAACGGGTCACGGGTGGTTGCTGCACTCCTCGTGAACCCTGGGATTACCCTTCTTCCTAAGAACGCAGGTCGAGTCTCCAGCTCTGGACCACGGGCCCATTTCTATTCTGTCTTTTTTTCCTGACATCTCTTCCTGATGCGTTCTTGACCCCCTTCCTGGGTGCCAACCTGGCACTAACTGAATTCTGTGTGAGATGGCTCCTAACTTCCCCTGGAGGTGCCCCGTCTCCTGGGTTGCTGAACTAGTGGGCAGGAGGTTCCATACCTCATGATGGCCACCCCTGGCACCTACCCTGGCCCAGTCCCAGTGAAAGAGCTCCCGTGTTATGTGTTGGATGTGTTATGGTGGTTTACCGGTGATGACGTCCTCCGTATCCAAGATGAATGAGGTGCAGTACCCTGTGGCGCCTGAAGCTGCAGGGGCAACACAAGTACAGTGAACTCTGTGTTGCAAGCAGGCTCATATAGATGCTTTGCAAAAAAACTGTTTATTCTGTAAGTCAATCCAACATCCAAAATTAGAGGAAATCCTTTTGCTCTTCCTCTGGTTCGGAAGCTTTTCTGATAAAGGGCCGTCTCAGATTCCAGTCTTATTTTATTGTATACCTGATAGAATGCGACTGTAATAAACAGTATGTGGGCAGGACTTCTCGAACACTCCATGCAAGTGTAATAAACAGTATGTGGGCAGGACATCTCAGACACTCCACAACAGACTTTATTCACACAGGCGGAATATTAAAACTCTTTTTTACTACATGGACTCTCTATGCATTGTACGGTAGTTCATTATAAAAATATGGCTTAAAGGGTGACCCCATCGAACAAATCCCTCCTAATACCCCTAATAGAGTGGAGGTATTAAATAAAAAGGAAACATTCTGGATATACAAATTAAACACTTTGAAGCCTATAGGTTTAAATGAGGTGACAGATCTGTGTTATTAATATTATTTTATCAATATATTTTTATTCAATTTAATAGATTTCTTGGTTTTATATTATCGTATTTATATTATATTAATTTTATATTATCTTAATTCAGATCTTGACTTTTAAATATGCTTCATTTTATTAATGTTTATATTTATACATTTATATGACTATAAATTGTATATGATTGATATTAATGATTCATGTTTCTAATTGAGGGAAGGGGTGCGTGATTATGGGGTCCTGTGTGTGGTTATTCCGGCACTGTCCTTCGTACTAGTCATGCGGGGGGGCTTCTTGTTTGAAGCTTGTGAACTTTCCGTAATCTGCGCAGACGCAATGAGGTAATTCCCACGGTCTGAACTCTATTAACCCCCACGCATGCGCGGTGTGGTTCTCTCCCACGGACCTGACCTCCTGTTAACCCTCACGCATGCGCACTCCTGCTTTGCTCTGGCACTCGCTTTCTGAACCTTCACAGCTAGAATCATTATACTAAGGAATACAAATATATGGTGCACATCAACACTCCCCACCAATAACTAATATTATATAATTCCATTAAAATTCATTATTTCAACATTCCTTTTTGTTTTAAAACTGAATAAATGTTCATTAATTACTTTCCTCCATGGATTTTACTTCATTGCTTCCTGAGCAGCTTCATCTGTATTTGCACAACATGAAAACCCGCAGGCGGACCGCCACCTCCATGGCTTCTAACTGGGTCTGTTTCGGGCCCTTATACAAAAAAATGTTTAGTTTTTACACACATTACTTTTTTGCTTATATGAACTCCTTCTAGTACGTTACCCTCATATGTACGATTGCCGCACGCGGTCTCTGCACACACACTGTATATTATGTCTGCACTACTATATGAAACCTCTCAACACTTCTTACCCATAAGGACTTTCCTGCTCGTGGTCTCTGAACATTCGCACTGGATATCAATTTTTGCACAACCCGTCACTACACACACGCAATTTTTTATTTTTCTTCCGTTTTCTCCTTTTTCCCTTTGATAAATAATACACGATTGTGAGATTCAAAGTTTTTAATTATTTTTATTTATTTTTATCTATCTCTGTAATATCATCATCAATTTAGTTTTTCAGCACAACCTCTCCATTTTTTAACAAAAATTATACCATGACCTTTCTTATCTTCCCATTGTTTATCATGATCCCTATATAGGGCTGTGGATAGCGCCTCCAGCCAGTGTATTACTACGATCCCCAGTAAATCCCACAGTTCTAGACTCTCAGCATTCTGTTATATTTCCAAGAAATATTTTTGCATTATTCTTTTTCTCTTTTTCCTTTTTGTTTTGTAATTTCTATATTGTTGCGATATTTGTTACTTCCAGGACATTTAAAGTCGTCTTTTAATACATTATGCTTTAAATCTTGTTGCCGTTTGATTAGTCGATTGTCCCTCCAGAATTTAACATACAGCGGGCGGTCCTCTGACATATCTGTATGTATATATATAGGTTCTTTCCTCTGTAGTAGACTGTTGATTTTTTGTAAACATAAATTTTATTTCAGTTTTCATTATCATAACATTAAACCCAATACATTACAAATAATAATATAGCTTTCCAATATACATTCACATAAATGATTTTTGTCTTAACTCTACCCTGTTCTCCTTAGTTCTCAGGACTTCCCCCTTGGCAACTTAATACATCTAACTTCGCACCCATACACACTCTTTGAATCAAGAGAGATTTACTTGACTTCTCCACATTCTTTCCCTAGATGATTAGCAAATACTTCTAAGACAATTGTCCTGTCCCGCCACCGCACCTCAATCTCAACTTCCCCAATGTCCCTTGTATATCCTCCAGTAGATACCATTCCGTGTATTTAAAGGGGTTTACTATGTTTTGTATTTCTATCTCCCCACATTGTTTTACTATAAACTTGCTCCACTTTTTAAAAAATTTGCCTGCCCGTTCATCTTTGTTTCTTTCTGCTTCCAGCTGCTCTATTCTGAGCAATGATTTGATCCGGTTTATTACCTCATCTTCCGACGGGGCGTTCCCCTCCAACCATTTACCCAGTATAGCCTTCTTGACCACCATTGCCATACTGTGAAACAGTTTTGGTACTATGGCCCCCTGCTCCCTCCCCTCTTTCCCACTCCCCTCTCCCACATAATGAAAAATCCATAACATTGGGTCCATTTCCAACTCCACTCCCCAGATGTCGTTTATGAGTTTCTGTATCCTTTTCCAAAGTTTCTGGCTCTCTGGGCACTGCCAGATCCCATGAAACAGGTCTGTTTTTGGCAATTTACATTTGGGGCAATGGTCTAATTTATTTATCCCTTGCTTGCTTGGGATGTTAAAGCCATATATCGATCTATGCATCAGCCTAAATTGTGTATCCCTCCAGCCTTCATTGATCACCTCCCTCCTCATTTTCACCCATCCCTGCAGTATCTTTTCTCCTGCCCCTGTGTCCTTCAGTTGCCTTGCCCATGTTCCCAAGACTTGGTCAGAACTTAGTGGAACCAACGTTTCCCTCAAATCCTTGTATAATGAGGATATATTAATTTCATGACTATCTTTCATGATCAGTCGGTCCATGTCATTCATCATCTGTTCCTTTCTAACATCTCTCAGCAGTCCCATTATTCCCCTTTCTATCTGTTTATATTGTATGATCTGAAATGGGGATAGCCCATATTTTACTACCATTTCCTGGTATGTCATCCATCTATGTTCTGATTCGTGCAGCAGATCTTTCACCCCCCTTATCCCTTTATTCCTCCATTCTGAAAATAGTTTGTTATCCCTGCCCATAGGGAACTCCGGGGAGTTCCAGATATCTAAATACTTGGAAATTCGCCAGGACAGATTAAATTTTTTTCTCACTGCTTTCCATGCCATCACCGTATCTCTGCACACTAGGGAGTGTTTAATTTTCCGTGGAATGTTGACTAGTGACGTATGTAGCAATGCTCCTAGATCCCAGGGCTTGCAGAACTCACTCTCCAACTTTATGTCAGAATATCTATTAGTCTTCCTCAGCCAGTCTATTATATGTCTCATCAGGCATGCAAGATTGTACCCTCTAATGTTTGGCAATTTGATTCCTCCCTTCTCCAGTGGAAGCATTAGTTTCTCTGCCTTAATTCTTGGTCTTTTTCCTCTCCACAAAAAGGCAGAGAAAGCTTTATTCAGTCTATTGACGTCAGTGTGCTTTAATAGCAGAGGGATGGTCTGCATCGGATATAATAACTTTGGGAAACTCATCATTTTCAGAAGATGAATTCTGCCTAGTAGGGACAGAGGCAGCCCCTCCCACATCTTTAGTTCCCGTTCTATTTTCCTTATCAAAGGTTTATAGTTTAACTCATAAATCGATGTAGTCTGGCGTCCCATCTGAATTCCCAAATATTTGATATGGGTTCTTGCCACCGGTATACCACATACATTGTCCCCTATCCCATAAACCTTCAACATCGGCATACACTGTTTGTTTAGAAACAATAGTTCACATTTTGTCTTATTTAGCTTAAATCCCGCCATACTCCCGAACTCTTCTATCTGGTGTAGTGTTTTTGTGAGTTCATTCTGAGGGTTATTCATAAATAATATGATATCATCTGCAAATAAGGCCGAATGTAATTTTTCCTTTCCAATATTAATGCCCTCAAAACATTCTCCTCCGTTAAGTAGTCTCGATAAAGGCTCGATAGCTAAATTAAACAGGAGTGGTGACAATAGGCATCCCTGCCGAGTCCCCTTTTTCAGTGGGAAAGAACGTGACAAAAACCCGGGTGTCGCCACCCTAGCCTGAGGGTTCGCATATAATACCCCTATAAATGTTTTAAATGCTCCTTCGAAGCCTATGTTGTCCATCACTGCTTCCAACCATGACCACCGGACATTATCAAACGCCTTTTCCGCGTCTAATGTAATCATGGCCGGAAGCTCTCCTTTTTGAATATTCTCATGTCCAGTGGCATCCATCACTAACATGGCCTTTCTTACATTTGTTACCGCTGCCCTCCCCTTTACAAACCCCGCCTGGGCTGGAGAGATTAGTTTTGGTAGTATCTCTGCCAATCTATTGGCCATCAGCTTGGCCATAAGTTTAAGATCTTGGTTAATTAATGAGATTGGTCTATAATTTACTGGGCTGTCCAAATTTTTATCTCCTTTGGGTAAAAGTTTAATATAAGCGGTGTTAAGATGATTGGAGATGCCGGTACCTCCCAGAGTTTTATTATATATTTGTGTCAGGATCGGCGCTACTTTTTCTTTCAACGCCTTATAAAACTCCCCATTAAACCCGTCCGGTCCCGGTGCCTTATGTATATTTAGTTCTCCTATTGCCCTCTTTACTTCCTCCACTGTAATATCCGCATTCAGTCTATTTAAGTCCTCTGTAGTTATTCGTGGAAGTTTTACTTTTTTCAGCCAGTCCTTCTCTCCTCCTTCCGTCCCCTCTCCTGTGTCGTATAGTTTAGCATAATATTCCCCCAGGATCTGGTTGATCTCCTGTGGGTCTGTAGATTTGCTCCCATCCTGTCTAGTCATATTAGCTATCAATGTCATTGGTTGTCTTCCCTTTGCTAGGTTGGCTAGAAGCTTCCCCGCCTTATTACCAAATCTGTGTAATTCTACTTCCTGTTGTGACCGAACTAACTCTTCTCTCTTCCCCGCCCAGCTTTCAAATTCTTGTTTTGCTTTTTTCCATTCTTCTTTTGCTTTTTGTGATTTGTTTTCTAGATAGCTTGTATACTTCTCTCTGAGGGTATTGCTCGTTTCTTGGTATTGTTTATGTGTGTGTTTCCTGAGCTTGGCTACATGTCCCATCAATCTCCCCCTTAACACTGCTTTTGCCGTCTCCCAAAATAACATTACTTCTTCCTTGTGCTCGCTATTAGTTCCATTGTACTCCTCCCACCATTCCCTTAGTGTTTTGATAAAAGCCTTGTCTCTGAGTAGAAATGACGGGAATCTCCACAGATACTCTGTCCCCCTCTGAATTGTGTCGTTTATGTCTATTGCCACTGGGCTATGGTCTGATATTACCATATTCTCAATATCCACTCCTTTTACCCTATGCCAAATATTTTGGTCTACCAGTAAATAATCGATTCTTGACCACGCTTCATGTGGATGCGAGTAGTGTGTAAATTCACGGTCGTGTGGATGTTGTATTCTCCAGCTATCTTGTAAGTTTGTGTCTTCCAGTAGTTTAGCCATCAAGCCCTTAACCTTTCCCTTTTTCCTATCTGAAACTGTGCTATACTTCCTATCCTCTTCCTGTGAGACTACTGCATTAAAGTCGCCTCCTACTATCTTATTTAATTCTGCATCTCTTCCTAATTTGCTCGTGATCAAGTCGAAAAATGAATTCTGCTCATTATTAGGGGCATATATGTTATGTATACTAAACTCTCCCTGTGGACTAGTTATTCTGATGTGTACATATCTTCCGTCCTCATCTCTATCCTGGGACATTATTGTATGATTAAACTGTTTGTTTAATAAGATCATCACCCCTGCTTTCCTTCCCTGGGATCCCGATCCAACCACCGCCCCCACCCATAGTTTCTGCATACGAAAGAAGTCTTCATGCTGTAGGTGTGTCTCCTGCAGTAGTGCGATGTCTACCTTCAGTCTCTTTAGGTGTCTTAGTATCATCATGCGTTTATGTGGTGATTTCAGACCTTTTACGTTCCAAGTGACAATTTTAACCATGGTCCCATGCTCTCATGTATTTTACGTCGTCATGTGATCTCTCGTGTGTGTATCTTTGTGCCTTGTCCATGTCCTTTGTACGTTTGTAACGATGTCTTGTCTGGGCCCTCCCTTTTTCCCTAAACCAATTAACAACTATAAACCCTTTAACATTCCCCCCAACTTCATTCAGTTTCCATATCACTTCCATTTTTTCTGTAATGCTCCCGTCTCCGCAGATCTTTCCCAACCAACTGCATGTTCGTATCACGTTCCCCGTTCAACTTTTAACAAGTATTTCAATATAATACCTTCTTACTTATCACTCTAATCTACATTTGGTACCTCCTCCTTCGATATCTGTACATATATCAATTATGACGATCGATCTACATTAGAGGTGTAGAGGTCAGCCACAAGGATGAGAAAATAGCAGGCGAAAAGGTAAAGAAGGATCAAGATCAGATCGTCCCGGATCATAGATGCCTCCCCTCATCCGTGTGAATTGAGAGAGTTAGGAGTAAGATAAGAGAATGGAAAGGCGAGAAGAAGAAGAGAGCCAGAGAGGAGAGAGCGCAAAAGAGTGAGAGAATAGGAAAGAGGAAGAGAAAGGAGGGAAAGAGGAAAAAGAGAGAAGAAACAAAAAAAACCAAAACCCAACAACATGTGAAAGGGGGTTCACAGTGGGAGGGAGTTAGCAAGACTTCCCATCCCCAATACTGGGCCGCAGTAGATACAAGTACTCCGCCATCTCCCCCCCCACGTCCTTCAAGGTGGTGATTGAACCAATCTTCTCATCTTCTTATTCATGAATCCCCCTTCCTCTGATGTCCAGACTTGTATGCCGAAAGTCTTTGAGCCTTGGGGCTCTCCATATGTCCCTCTCTCCGTTCCTCCCCCCCCTCCATCCGGTCGGTCTGCCTCCTTGTCCGGTTCTCCTCCTCCCTCCCTCCGTGATTCCCATTCTGTCGTTCAGGTGTTCTCCTTGCGCACACTCCATCCATCAAGCCCTCCACCCATCTCTCTGCCTCCCTCACATCTTTTGTCACAAAAAGGGATCCATCTTGTTTTGTTACTCTCAGCATAGCTGGGTATGATAATTGAAATTTTATATGTTTGCGGTATAATTCGGTGCAGATTTTGCTGAAAGCCTTCCTTTTGCGGGTGACTTCTACTGAATAATCCCCGAAAATTAGCACTTTATGTCCTTGTATAAATAATGGGGCTCTCCTTCCTCTGAATACTCGTAATAACTCCTCTTTATCTTTATACTCCAGGTACTTTATTATGACCTGGCGTGGTCTGACTAGTCCAGGTGCCCCTGCACCATCTTCCTTTCTTGTTTTTTGTTGTGGGTCCTGTTGGTCTCTTGCAGGGCCCACCCTATGTGCTCTCTCTACCCTGCATTTATGTGTTAGGCCCAGTGCTTTAGGCAGCTCTGTTTCACATACGCTGTCCAGCTGCCTCATGTTTATTGCTTCTGGCAAACCTACTAATCTTAGATTACTTCTTCTTGAGCGATTTTCCAGATCCTCCAATTTATCTTTCATGATCTGGGACTCTGCCATCGCCTCCTTAAGTTGCCCTTTTAACACTGCCACTTCATCCTCAGCGTCTGAAATTCTCTGCTCATATCCTGTCATTCTGGCTGCCTGTTGTGTGATTTGTTCCTGCATGGGGGACAGCGCTGCCCGCACCATGGCCTCCAGGGAAGGTTTTAGCTCGTCTGTCAGGTGAGCTGCGACTTCACCAGCAAGGCGTGCATAATCTATTTGCAGGCTTGCTGTCTGTCCTGGCTTCTGGGCTGCCGGCTTCTCGCTCTGCACCACCCCCACCTCCTCCATCAGATCCCGCTCTCCACGCTGTAAACCACCCTGGCCTGCAGCCGCCGCCATTTTATGATTACTCTCTGCACCTTCTCCCTCTGCCGCTCCGTGTCCTGTCTGTCTGCCGCCGCTCCTGAGAAGGTACCGCTCCATAAACCTGCGCCCCCCGCTCACCAGCACTCTTTCACCGCTGATTCTCGTCTCTTCAGGGGCTTTTTGAGTCGTTCTGTGCCTGGGAAAGTTGCGGAGCTCTTTCCCCTGCGTCTTCACATTACAGCGCCGGATCCGGAAGTCAGACTGTTGATTTTTACTTGACGTCCTGATGAAGGAGACAGAGTTCTCTGAAACGCGTCAACCTGAAAAAAAACATAAAGAGATGAAATAATCAACATCTGATTTTCTGGTGATAGCGCGGCAAACACCCGATCTCCCTCTGATACGTCTGCTTTCCAGGGCTGCAGCTGCCGCCATCTTTTATGTGCGTTTAGGAGTTGTGACTGGCACAACCCTTATAGGTGAATGAAATTACCTTGGCTTATCTGTTACTTTACCTGGTAAGACCCTATTCTGCGCTTCTATGCACAGTATTTCCTACGTACACTGTGATGGTCAGGCAGAGACTGAGTGAGTCACGTGATGAGTGGTGAATGAACTCAGGTGAGGTCACTGAAGTCATCTGAGGTCAAGTTACCTGCAATCACAGATGGGGGACCATGGGAACCTCCAGCTGGGAACCTAAGTGACGTTATCACTGATCGCTGCTCAGTCTCTGCCTGAACCTCACAGCGGGCGGTCATGTGCCATGATCGTGTGCTGTAACTACATCTAGAAGAGCTTGAATCGTTGTGGGACCTCGTGTGGATTATGTTGTACTTGCACGGGTGTTTTGGGGATTAATAAAGTGGTAAAAGATAGTATCCGCTACATAAACATCATGCACACACGGCTCTGCTACATACACGTCGTGTACACACGGATCTGCTACATACACGTCATGCACACATGGCTCTGTTACATACACAGCTCCGCTATGTAGATATCATACACATATATCACATGCGACTCTGCTCCATATACGTCGTACACACATTTTCAACGAATTGTGATCGACACCGATCAAGTCCAAACGTTTTACTTCTAAAGTCGCTCAACATAGGGGTCACATACATACGCAACAGGGGTCACATACATACGCAACAGGGGTCACATACATACGCAACAGGAGTCACATACATACGCAACAGGGGTCACATACATACGCAACAGGGGTCACATACATACGCAACAGGGGTCACATACATACGCAACAGGGGTTTATTAAAACCATCCACTGACACCGCGCTTCATCCCATCCAGTGTGTGCACGCCAATATAGGACTACGGTTGCGTCTAGATCAGAGTTGATTTTTTGTGGTCCTCAAAAAATCAACTCTGATCTAGCTGCTTCAGTAGTGAGCCGGCTATATCGGAGTTGATTTTTTGAGGCCTCATTTTCTCCACTCTGATTTAGCCGGCTCACTACTGAAGTGTCTAGATCAGAGTGGGTTTTTTGTGGTCCTCATTTTTTCAACTCTGATCTAGCCGGTTCACTGCTGAAGTGTCTAGATCAGAGTTGATTTCTTGAGGCCTCGCTGCAGTCACATGTTTTTGGTCACCTCATTTTATCCACTCCGTTCTAGCTGCTTCACCAGTGAGGTGTCTAGATCAGAGTTGATTTTTTGATGATCTCTGTGATCTTTTCTCCATACAACACAGTTCAGTTTCTACAGCAGGGGCTGGAATCAGATTTATAATTGGAATGATTTCATGTTTTTATTTATTAGATGCTCACACTGTTATATTTATTATTTTTTTCCAAAGGGCAAATTTTTATTTTCATTATTATTATAACTTACATTTTATTATTATTTTTTACAATATAAATAATTCCACACAGCGCTGATTGTTCAGTTTTGCTGGAATTTTAATTTTACCGTATTTCCACAAGTCGTGGCCGCAGGACTGACATTAAAAGAGTGGGCGGAGCCTCACAAGGAAAAACGGAACCGCGCAGCTGACAGTCTTCATAACTTACCATATTGGATCAGAGTGGATTTTTTGAGGATCTCTCTGTAGCCTTCATTCTGTACAGTTTGGTACTGAGGTGACTGAAATTCAGTTTTTTGAAGAGTGGGAGGAGCCTCACGGCGAAAAACGTAACAGAGCGCAACCGAGAAAGTGCTTATAATTTCACACATTGTGTCGTAGTGGATTTTTTGAGGACCTCATTTTAGCCACTACATTATGTACATTTGGTACTGAGGTGACTGCAATGGATTTTTTCGAAGAGTGGGAGGAGCCTCAAAGCAAAAAGCGTAACAGAGCGCAGCTGAAAGTCCTCATAATATCCACATTGTGTCGTAGTGGATTTTTTGAGGACCTCAAAAAAGCCACTCCGTTCTAGCTGCTTCAGTAGTGAGCCGTCTATATCAGAGTGGATTTTTTGAGGACCTCATTTTAGCCACTACATTATGTACATTTGGTACTGAGGTGACTGCAATGGATTTTTTCGAAGAGTGGGAGGAGCCTCAAAGCAAAAAGCGTAACAGTGCGCAGCTGAAAGTCCTCATAATATCCACATTGTGTCGTAGTGGATTTTTTGAGGACCTCAAAAAGCCACTCCGTTCTTGCTGCTTCAGTAGTGAGCCGTCTATATCAGAGTGGATTTTTTGAGGACCTCATTTTAGCCACTACATTATGTACATTTGGTACTGAGGTGACTGCAATGGATTTTTTCGAAGAGTGGGAGGAGCCTCAAAGCAAAAAGCGTAACAGAGCGCAGCTGAAAGTCCTCCTAATATCCACATTGTGTCGTAGTGGATTTTTTGAGGACCTCAAAAAAGCCACTCCGTTCTAGCTGCTTCAGTAGTGAGCCGTCTATATCAGAGTGGATTTTTTGAGGACCTCATTTTAGCCACTACATTAGGTACATTTGGTACTGAGGTGACTGCAATGGATTTTTTCGAAGAGTGGGAGGAGCCTGAAAGCAAAAAGCGTAACAGAGCGCAGCTGAAAGTCCTCATAATATCCACATTGTGTCGTAGTGGATTTTTTGAGGACCTCAAAAAAGCCACTCCGTTCTAGCTGCTTCAGTAGTGAGCCGTCTATATCAGAGTGGATTTTTTGAGGACCTCATTTTAGCCACTACATTATGTACATTTGGTACTGAGGTGACTGCAATGGATTTTTTCGAAGAGTGGGAGGAGCCTCAAAGCAAAAACCGTAACAGAGCGCAGCTGAAAGTCCTCCTAATATCCACATTGTGTCGTAGTGGATTTTTTGAGGACCTCAAAAAAGCCACTCCGTTCTAGCTGCTTCAGTAGTGAGCCGTCTATATCAGAGTGGATTTTTTGAGGACCTCATTTTAGCCACTACATTATGTACATTTGGTACTGAGGTGACTGCAATGGATTTTTTCGAAGAGTGGGAGGAGCCTCAAAGCAAAAAGCGTAACAGAGCGCAGCTGAAAGTCCTCATAATATCCACATTGTGTCGTAGTGGATTTTTTGAGGACCTCAAAAAAGCCACTCCGTTCTAGCTGCTTCAGTAGTGAGCCGTCTATATCAGAGTGGATTTTTTGAGGACCTCATTTTAGCCACTACATTATGTACATTTGGTACTGAGGTGACTGCAATGGATTTTTTCGAAGCGTGGGAGGAGCCTCAAAGCAAAAACCGTAACAGAGCGCAGCTGAAAGTCCTCATAATATCCACATTGTGTCGTAGTGGATTTTTTGAGGACCTCAAAAAAGCCACTCCGTTCTAGCTGCTTCAGTAGTGAGCCGTCTATATCAGAGTGGATTTTTTGAGGACCTCATTTTAGCCACTACATTATGTACATTTGGTACTGAGGTGACTGCAATGGATTTTTTCGAAGAGTGGGAGGAGCCTCAAAGCAAAAAGCGTAACAGTGCGCAGCTGAAAGTCCTCCTAATATCCACATTGTGTCGTAGTGGATTTTTTGAGGACCTCAAAAAAGCCACTCCGTTCTAGCTGCTTCAGTAGTGAGCCGTCTATATCAGAGTGGATTTTTTGAGGACCTCATTTTAGCCACTACATTATGTACATTTGGTACTGAGGTGACTGCAATGGATTTTTTCGAAGCGTGGGAGGAGCCTCAAAGCAAAAAGCGTAACAGTGCGCAGCTGAAAGTCCTCCTAATATCCACATTGTGTCGTAGTGGATTTTTTGAGGACCTCAAAAAAGCCACTCCGTTCTAGCTGCTTCAGTAGTGAGCCGTCTATATCAGAGTGGATTTTTTGAGGACCTCATTTTAGCCACTACATTATGTACATTTGGTACTGAGGTGACTGCAATGGATTTTTTCGAAGAGTGGGAGGAGCCTCAAAGCAAAAAGCGTAACAGAGCGCAGCTGAAAGTCCTCATAATATCCACATTGTGTCGTAGTGGATTTTTTGAGGACCTCAAAAAAGCCACTCCGTTCTAGCTGCTTCAGTAGTGAGCCGTCTATATCAGAGTGGATTTTTTGAGGACCTCATTTTAGCCACTACATTATGTACATTTGGTACTGAGGTGACTGCAATGGATTTTTTCGAAGAGTGGGAGGAGCCTCAAAGCAAAAAGCGTAACAGTGCGCAGCTGAAAGTCCTCATAATATCCACATTGTGTCGTAGTGGATTTTTTGAGGACCTCAAAAAAGCCACTCCGTTCCAGCTGCTTCAGTAGTGAGCCGTCTATATCAGAGTGGATTTTTTGAGGACCTCATTTTAGCCACTACATTAGGTACATTTGGTACTGAGGTGACTGCAATGGATTTTTTCGAAGAGTGGGAGGAGCCTCAAAGCAAAAACCGTAACAGAGCGCAGCTGAAAGTCCTCATAATATCCACATTGTGTCGTAGTGGATTTTTTGAGGACCTCATTTTAGCCACTCCGTTCTAGCTGCTTCAGTAGTGAGCTGTCTAGATTGGGCCCGTGAGTCACTGTGGCCCCGTGGACCTCCTGACGACGATCGTACTTTCATTTATATCGGCATCACCATCACAGATGCCAATACAATTGAAAGGAACAATGCGAGGAGGAGCAGAACACTCTATTTCTAATCATTCTACTACTATGTGTCTGTGAGACACTGATGTTTCAGCATGGAGGACTGCGGTTACTAGAGATGAGCGAGCCTCTGAAGGCTCCGTTCGAGGTGCCGTTCGACGAACCGTTTGACGAACCTCTCGAACCCCATTGAAAACAATGGGAGGCAAACACCTAAAAACACATAGAAAACACGTTCAAAGGTGTCCAAAAGGTGACAAACAACTCACAACATACCACAAACACATGGGAAAGTGACAAGGACATATACTCATGCGAAAACAAAACAGCTGGACGAGGAAAAAGAGGAGGAGACACAGATATAGGCATGGCACGCCCTTCTAAAATCATGTAAAACACAGCAAGGGGACTCTAAGCAGAGTCTCCCTTTTTTCCAAAAATTGGGCCACACACACCCCTTCAGTGGCATCACTTGTGCCCCAGTTGCAAACTTGACCTGTTGATTTGCAGCAAGCACATTCAAAAATACGCCAGCCTTAACTGTCTTCAGGATGACACCGGGGTAGGTAGCAAAGTCCTTGCTGAACTATGACTTGTTCATCTTGGATCATTTTTAAAAACACAGCAAGGGGACTCCAAGCGGAGTCTCCCTTTTTTCCAAAAATTGGGCCCCACACACACCACTTCAGTGGCATCACTTGTGCCCTAGTTGTAAACTTCACATGTTGACTTGCATCAAGCACAATCCAAATCCACAAGCCTTTACTCTCCCCAGGATGACACCGGGGTAGCAAAGTCCTTGCTGATCCATGACTTGTTCATCTTGATGAACGTTAGTCTGTCCACATTGTCACTGGACAGACGCGTGCGCTTATCTGTCAGCACACACCCAGCAGCACTGAAGACACATTCAGAGACATCGCTGGCCGCGGGACATGACAAGATCTCCAAGGCGTAAGTGGAGAGCTCTGGCCATTTTTCAAGATTTGAAGCCCAAAATGAGCAAGGCTCCATTTGCAAAGTCATGGCATCGATGTTCATTTGGAGATACTCCTGTATCATCCTCTCCAGCCGTTGACTATGTGTCAGACTTCTTGTCTCTGGTGGCCTTGCAAAGGAGGGTCTAAAAAATTATGGAACGATTCAATAAAACTGCTGTTACCACCAGATACGGTGCTGCTGGTACGGTTTGACTGTTGATGACGAGACAGTCCCCTGTTTGTCAAGTTACAACTGGGAGATTCACTCCCTGCACCTGCACGGTTGTTTGGTGGAAAAGCCGAGCTAAGATCGAGTAACAGCTTCTGCTGATACTCCTGCATACGTGCGTCCCTTTCTATGGCTGGAATTATTTTGCAAAACTTGGACTTGTACCGGGGATCTAATAGTGTGGCAAGCCAGTAGTCATCATTACTTCTAATTCGGACAATCCGAGGGTCATGTTGAAGGTAGTGCAGCAAGAAGGCACTCATGTGTCTTGCGCATCCCTGCGGACCAAGTCCTTGCTGTGTTGGTGGCGGCGAGGTGATAACCATGCTGCCTTCCTCTGACATATCCTCCCAACCTCGAACAACCGAAATTTGACCAAGGTCTCCCTCATCAGCTGAGTCTTCCATGCCCATCGACAGTTCGTCCTCCATTTCTTCATGGGCTCCTGCCCCTTCCTAAACAGTTTGGCTGCTACCATGCGCCCTTGTTAATCCCTCTCCCCCACTGTCCCATGCCTGCCGCCTTGGTGATGATGAACGTCTGGTCCTTGTAGATCTTGTTAACCCTTCCGTTGTCATGCTAATAATGGCATTGTCAGCGCTAAACATATTCGTCGCCATGTCGAAGCTGTGCAGAAGGGTGCATAGGTCCTTGATCTGAGACCACTCCATCAGCGTGATCTTCCCCACCTCTGCATCTCGTTGGCCCAGGCTATACGTCATAACGTATTGCACCAGGGCTCGGCGGTGCTGCCACAGTATCTGTAACATGTGGAGAGTCGAATTCCAGCGTGTCGTCACATCGCATTTCAGGCGATGAACCAGCAGGCCGAAAGACCTCTGCAGCGATGCAAGTCGGTCAGCTGCGGCGGTTGAACGGCGGAAGTGAGCAGAGAGTGACCGTGCCCTGTGCAGAAGCCCATCTAGGTCGGGATAGTGGGTGAAAAATTGCTGGACAACAAGGTTCAAAATGTGAGCCATACAAGGCACGTGTGTCACCTTGCCCCGGCGAGGGGCCGCACCCAGGTTTGCAGCATTGTCGCACACGGCCTTACCTGGCTGCAGGTTGAGTGGAGACAACCATTTACGAAACTCTGAGTGCAGAGCTGACAACAACTCCTCAGCTGTGTGACTCTTATTTCCCAGACATTTCAACGTAAAGACCGCCTGATGCCGTTGAGCTCTACTGCCAGCATAGTAAGGAGGTGTGTGGGATTCCTTGTGCACAGTTACAACGCGGGTGGCCTGACCACACAGGCTTGGGCGGAGGTGGAGGACCCAGATGAGGTTGAGGAGGCAGAAGCAGTGGAGGAACTTCGACATACAGAGGATTGACGCACAAGTCGTGGGGACGGCAAGACTTGTTCAGCAGACCCCTCACCATCTCTCACCATAGTTACCCAGTGCCCAGTCAGCGACATGTAACGCCCATGTCCATGCTTACTGGTCCAAGTATCGGTGGGGAAATGCATCCTGTCACACACAGAGTTTCTCAAGGAAGCGGCGATGTTGTGTGCGACATGCTGGTGTAGCGCAGGCATACCTTTCTTGGAGAAGTAGTGGCGACTGGGCATCTGGCACTGGGGCACTGCGACTGATATAAGGTCTTGAAAATCCTCTGTGTCCACCAGGTGGAAAGGCAGCATTTCGGTAGCCAAGAGCTTACAGAGGGTGAAAGTCAACCTCTTAGCTTTGTCATGGCTCGGAGGAAATGGCCTTTTATTTGTCCACATCTGAGGGACCGAGATCTGGCTGCTGTGTGGAGACGGTGGTGAGTAGGGTGTCCCTGGAAAACTGCAGATCTGTGAGGAAAGTGCAGGCGGAGACATGATGTTGCCTTCATCCAAAGTTGATGCTCTCGATGTCTGAGAGAGCTCTACACCAGCACTTGTTTCCCCTTCCAAACCAACTGACAACCTGCCAAGCAAACTGGCTGTTGCGGTTAAAGAGGTGGAAGGTCTGCGTGGAAAAACATGTGTGACAGCTGTCCCCACAGTCATAGAAGATGAAGGGCGCGCGGAGGAATTTGAAGGGGCAGGCGGTGGTTGGCCCGCTCCGCTAGGCCGCATTGCAGCACGGTGAGCTTCCCACTGGGACTTATGCTTGTTATTCATGTGACGATTCATGGAAGAAGTTGTCAAACTGGTGAGGTTTTGGCCTTTACTTATAGATTGGTGACAAATTTTACAGGTCACATGATTTGGGAGATCCTTTGCAAGGTCAAAAAAGGACCCGGCTAGGCAAGGCTTAGAGGCCATGCGACCTGCAGAGCCACCCCGACTTGTGCTCAGAGGCAGAGTTGTGGCTGAGGATGCAGTTGTTGACGTGCTTCCAGTTCTCCGACTCTGTCCAGGAAGGCGCAAGGTAACTTCGTCATCAGTTGCATCCTCCTCCACCGCCTCTGGTGTCCTCCTCGAGTGCCTGACTGTGGGTTGACAGTAAGTGGGATCTAGAACTTCATTATCAAGTTAAGTTGTCATCCCAATCTGGTATCTGCGTCTCATCGTCATCAGTATGTTCCTCATTGTCTCTACCAACAGGTGTTACAGTTTGGGAATGAGGGTCTACATTATGCTCAGAAACTTGGTCATCAAGGCCTGAATCAGACTCACAAAGCTTCTGGGCATCACTGCAGACCATTTCCTGGTCTGTACTCACTATAGCTTGGCAACAGACCTCTGATTCCCAGAGGCTATAGTGTGACTGAACAGCTCTGCAGACTCAGCCATCTCTGTTACACCATACTCTTCAGGGCGGGTGGAGACTTGAGAGCTGGGAGAAAGCAAGTGCGATTGGGATGACAACTCAGAGGACTGTTGTTTTTTGGATGTTGAAGTTGAGGTGGAGGAGAGGCCACTTGTTGAAGCACTTGAGATCCATTCAAGCTTGTTCTTTTTTTGTGCATCATCTACCTTTGTTACAGTTGTTCGGTTCCGTAAAAAAGGAAGCACATCGGATTGTCCACGGAAAGTAGTAGACATCTTACTTTTGCTGGAAGATGGCATTTCTTCAGCAGATGTTAATGTAGCTTTCCCACCTACCACACGGACACAAACTTTTTTTCCTTTTCCAACACGCCTGTTCCCCTTTCCACCAGCATCTGTCCTTTTGCCACTCATTTTGTTAGCGAAAAGATTGGACACTTAAAATGTGGTAGCAAAAATGGAGAGGTGCTGTAGATTGCAGCGGTGGTCTAGCTTTATTGACAGCTGAAGAACCAACACTGACTATCCCAGACAATTTTAATATGCCCCTAACAGTGGCAGCACAGTTTGCAATTAGAATTGTGTGGGAAAAATTGGCAGTTGGGTAGAATGCCCGGGTGCTGTGGGTAGCAGGACAGCAAAGGGACACTAACGTAGTATTCCAGAAACTTTTAGGATGGCACAAAAAGTGTCAGCTCTTTGGTCAAATAAAATAGCATGGCAAAAATGGGCAGGTGGGTATAATGCACAGGTGCTGTGGGTAGCAGGACAGCAAAGGAACACTAAGGCGGGCTTTGCACGTTGCGACATCGCAAGCCGATGCTGCGATGTCGCACGCGATAGTCCCCGCCCCCGTCGCAGGTACGATATCTTGTGATAGCTGGCGTAGCGAAAATTATCGCTACGCCAGCTTCACACGCACTCACCTGCCCTGCGACCGTCGCTCTGGCCGGCGACCCGCCTCCTTCCTAAGGGGGCGGGTCGTGCGGCGTCATAGCGACGTCACACGGCAGGCGGCCAATAGCGGCAGAGGGGCGGAGATGAGCAGGATGTGAACATCCTGCCCACCTCCTTCCTTCCGCATATCCTACGGAAGCCGCGGTGACGCCGGTAGGAGATGTTCCTCGCTCCTGCGGCTTCACACACAGTGATGTGTGCTGCCGCAGGAACGAGGAACAACATCGGACCATCGCGTCAGTGTAATTATGGATTACGCAGACGCTGCACCGATGATACGATTACGACGATTTTGCGCTCGTTAATCGTATCATCTAGGCTTTACACACTACGATGTCGCATGCGATGCCGGATGTGCGTCACTTTCAATTTGACCCCACCGACATCGCACCTGCGATGTCGTAGTGTGCAAAGCCGCCCTAAGGTACTATCTCAGACACTTTTAGGATGTCACAAAAAGTGTCAGCTCTTAGGGCAAATAAAATAGCATGGCAAAAATGGGCAGGTGGGTATAATGCACGGGTGCTGTAGGTAGCAAGACAGCAAAGGAACACTAAGGTAGTATTCCAGACACTTTTAGGATGGCACAAAAAGTGTCAGCTCCTTGGGCAAATAAAATAGCGTGGCAAAAATGTGCATGTGGGTAGAATGCACGGGTGCTCTGGGGAGCAGGACAGCAAAGGAAGCCTCACTTTCTATCCCTGCTAATGAAAAAATGCAGTAAGGAATTGCCTGAGCTGAGGTAGCCAGACGCTGTTATCTAAATCCCTACACCGCATTTGCACGGACATGCTTAGCAGCTATGGCTATGAATGCCTGTAAATCAGCCCTGAAAAGGGCTGAAATAACCAGCAGTCCCTAATCCCTAAAGCGCTGTGTAGATTGCACTGTATCTCTATAGCGCACACAGCAGCAGCAGCAGCAGCGTGAGCGGTGACTGTCACCCACACGCAGAAGACAGATAATAGCGGCGAAGGGGAAAATGGCCGTATCTTATAGGTTAAGGACATGTGACATGCACAGCCTATGACACATGCCCTTGCTTGTCTGGCAAAAATCAACTTAGCTGTGTTTGTGTCTGTGATTTGCTGACAGCCTGGAACGCCCCACTGCACGCGCGGTTAGGGGAAAAAAAAATTAATAAATGGTGATCGGCATTCTCTCAGCACTTTGCAGTAGCACAGATCTAAACCCCGTCCCCCCCGCACACTATAAGCTGAAATTTGATAATAGTGTGAATCACAGAGTGACTCACACTATTACAGTGAAAAGCCAGCTAGTAACTAGCTAGGCTTTTTGGTGATCGAACCGTTCTCGAACGTAACTCGAACTGTCGAGCTTTTAGCAAATATCACTCGAACATGAAATTGGCGAACCTCGAACATCGCTCATCTCTAGCAGTGACGTCACTACTGCGCACTGATGTGCTAAAATGTCAGAGTGGCATAACAGTGGACACACGCTGAGGAGACTGGGGCAGTGGCTGAATGAGGAGAAGTGAGTATATTTGTGTATTTAATCAGGAATTCCAGAGGACTATGGGGAAGCATTTATTGGGGTTGCAAAATAGTATATGGGGCTGCATATTGTTAGGACCAGGATGACGGGTAGGCCCAGGAGGTGGATCCACTGGACTGAGCACCCAACCGAGGGCAAGGTGCCCGGTAGCCGAAGCACTACGGGTAGCAGGACAGTCCGTTCAGAGGAGTGGGTGTAGAAGTCCCTGGGATCACGGAGTCTCTGAAGGTAGTCCGGGTGACGGAGCGCAGGTTCGGAGGCCGAGATGATGTCAGGCAGGGTCCAGAACCAGCGGAACGGGGAGATCGGTCACCGCACAGATCCAGGAATCGGAGACGGTAGGGACTGAGAAGATGGCGGACAGTCCGTTCGGGGTTCTGGAACCGTCAGGACCAGTTGGCGGGACAGGAGCGGCTCTACAAGAGAGATAGGTGAGTACGAGACAATGGCACAGGGAGACCTGACTCCTAGCTTAGCAAACACGAAGAACAGGCCCCGCCCACTTGGAAAGGAACCCCCTATATACCCTGTACCTGCATCTTCAATATCCTGTTGGAGGACGCTGGCCCTTTAAGAAAAGGTCAATGACCGCGCGCACGCCCTAATGCGCATGCGCGAGGCCCGGGTGCCAGAAGCCAGAGCAGGATGCGGTGTACAGGAGGCAGGAGTGCCGGGCCGGCTCAGGACAGCAGACGGGCGCCGGGACCGGGGACCGGGTTGCCTGGAGGACGCAGGTGAGGGAGCATGGAGGCTGAGGAGCAGGGGTCCGGGGAGCGTGGCACGGGAGTGGGGAAGCGAGGTCCGGGAGCGGGGGAGCGTGGCAGAGGAGCCGGGGAGCGTGGCAGAGGAGCCGGGGAGCGTGGCAGGGGAGCCGGGGAGCGTGGCAGTGGAACCGGGGAGCGTAGCACGGGCACCGGGGAGCATGGCACGGGCACCGGGGAGCGTGACACATATAACTATATGTTGGCGCACAATATTATATTGGGGCACACAATATGGTGGTGCACTATATGGGGGCTGCATACTAGTATATGGCAGAATATAAGGGGTGCATACTACTATATGGAGGAATATAAGGCGTGTACTAAACTATATGAAGGAATATAAGGGGAGCATAATACTATATGGAGGAATATAAGGGGTGCATAATACTATATGCAGGAATATAAGGGGTGCATAATACTATATGAAGGATCCCTTTTACATGGAATATAGGGGTGCATTATACAAGGAGGACTATGGAGCTGCATAATCCAATATGAAGAACTATGGGGTGCATTTTAATACATATAGGACTTAGGGGGTTGCATTATATGGAGGACTAATTGGGTTACCTTATACATGGACTTTAGGGGTGCATTATACAGTGCCTACAAGTAGTATTCAACCCCCTGCAGATTTAGCAGGTTTGATAAGATGCAAATAAGTTAGAGCCTGCAAACTTCAAACAAGAGCAGGATTTATTAACAGATGCATAAATCTTACAAACCAACAAGTTATGTTGCTCAGTTAAATTTTAATAAATTTTCAACATAAAAGTGTGGGTCAATTATTATTCAACCCCTAGGTTTAATATTTTGTGGAATAACCCTTGTTTGCAATTACAGCTAATAATCGTCTTTTATAAGACCTGATCAGGCCAGCACAGGTCTCTGGAGTTATCTTGGCCCACTCCTCCATGCAGATCTTCTCCAAGTTATCTAGGTTCTTTGGGTGTCTCATGTGGACTTTAATCTTGAGCTCCTTCCACAAGTTTTCAATTGGGTTAAGGTCAGGAGACTGACTAGGCCACTGCAACACCTTGATTTTTCCCTCTTGAACCAGGCCTTGGTTTTCATGGCTGTGAGCTTTGGGTCGTTGTCTTGTTGGAAGATGAAATGACGACCCATCTTAAGATCCTTGATGGAGGAGCGGAGGTTCTTGGCCAAAATCTCCAGGTAGGCCGTGCTATCCATCTTCCCATGGATGCGGACCAGATGGCCAGGCCCCTTGGCTGAGAAACAGCCCCACAGCATGATGCTGCCACCACCATGCTTGACTGTAGGGATGGTATTCTTGGGGTCGTATGCAGTGCCATCCAGTCTCCAAACGTCACGTATGTGGTTGGCACCAAAGATCTCGATCTTGGTCTCATCAGACCAGAGAACCTTGAACCAGTCTGTCTCAGAGTCCTTCAAGTGATCATGAGCAAACTGTAGACGAGCCTTGACATGACGCTTTGAAAGTAAAGGTACCTTACGGGCTCGTCTGGAATGGAGACCATTGCGGTGGAGTACGTTACTTATGGTATTGACTGAAACCAATGTCCCCACTGCCATGAGATCTTCCCGGAGCTCCTTCCTTGTTGTCCTTGGGTTAGCCTTGACTCTTCGGACAAGCCTGGCCTCGGCACGGGTGGAAACTTTCAAAGGCTGTCCAGGCCGTGGAAGGCTAACAGTAGTTCCATAAGCCTTCCACTTCCGGATGATGCTCCGAACAGTGGAGACAGGTAGGCCCAACTCCTTGGAAAGGGTTTAGTACCCCTTGCCAGCCTTGTGACCCTCCACGATCTTGTCTCTGATGGCCTTGGAATGCTCCTTTGTCTTTCCCATGTTGACCATGTATGAGTGCTGTTCACAAGTTTGGGGAGGGTCTTAATTAGTCAGAAAAGGCTGGAAAAAGAGCTAATTAATCCAAACATGTGAAGCTCATTGTTCTTTGTGCCTGAAATACTTCTTAATACTTTAGGGGAACCAAACAGAATTCTGGTGGTTTGAGGGGTTGAATAATAAATGACCCTCTGAATAAACTTTTCACAATTTAAAAAAAAAAATAAAAAAAGAAATAACATTCTTTTTTGCTGCATTTCACACTTCCAGGCTGATCTACAGTCCAAATGTCACAATGCCAAGTTAATTCCGAATGTGTAAACCTGCTAAATCTGCAGGGGGTTGAAGACTACTTGTAAGCACTGTATATGGAGGATTATAGGGCTGCATAATACAATATGAAGGACTATGGGGATGCGTTATAATACATATAGGATTATGGGGGCTGCATTATATGAGGACTAATGGTGTTACCTTATACATGGACAATAGGGCTGCATTAGAATATATTAAGAACTATGGGGTGAATAATACAATACACTGTGTGCAGAATTATTAGGCAAATTAGTATTTTGATCACATGATACTTTTTCTACATGTTGTCCTACTCCAAGCTGTATAGTGAAAGCCAACTGCCAATTAAGTAAATCAGGTGATGTGCATCTCTGTAATGAGGAGGGGTGCGGTGTAATGAGGAGGGGTGCGGTGTAATGACATCAACACCCTATATAAGGTGTGCTTAATTATTAGGCAACTTCCTTTCCTTTGACAAAATGGGTCAGAAGAGAGATTTGACGGGCTCTGAAAAGTCTAAAATTGTGAGATGTCTTGCAGAGGGATGCAGCAGTCTTGAAATTGCCAAACCTTTGAAGCGTGATCACCTAACAATCAAGCGTTTCATGTCAAATAGCCAACAGGGTCGCAAGAAGCGTTCCGGGACAAAAAGGCACAAAATAACTGCCCATGAATTGAGGAAAATCAAGCGTGAAGCTGCCAAGATGCCATTTTCCACCAGTTTGGCCATATTTCACAGCTGCAACGTTACTGGAGTATCAAAAAGCACAAAGTGTGCCATACTCAGGGACATGGCCAAGGTAAGGAAGGCTGAAAAACCACCACCTCTGACCAAGAAACATAAGATAAAACTTCAAGGCTGGGCCAAGAAATATCTTAAGACTGATTTTTCAAAGGTTTTATGGACTGATGAAATGAGAGTGACTCTTGATGGGCAGATGGATGGGCCAGAGGCTGGATCAGTAAAGGGCAGAGAGCTCCACTCCGACTCAGACGCCAGCAAGGTGGAGGTGGGTACTGGTATGGGCTGGGATCATCAAAGATCAACTTGTGTGACCTTTTCGGGTTGAGAATGGAGTGAAGCTCAACTCCCAGACCTACTGCCAGTTTCTGGAAGACAACTTCTTCAAGCAGTGGTACAGGAAGAAATCAGTATCGTTCAAGAACAACATGATTTTCATGCAGGACAATGCTCCATCACATGCATCCAACTACTCCACAGCGTGGCTGGCCAGTAAAGGTCTAAAAGATGAAAAAATAATGACATGGCCCCCTTGTTCACCTGATCTGAACCCCATAGAGAATCTGTGGTCCCTCATAAAATGTGAAATCTACAGGGAAAGAAAACAGTCCACCTCTGGGAGCAGTGTCTTGAGGCTGTGGTGGCTGGAGGCTGTGGTGACTGGAGGCTGTGGTGGCTGGAGGCTGTGGTGACTGGAGGCTGTGGTGACTGGAGGCTGTGGTGTCTGGAGGCTGTGGTGTCTGGAGGCTGTGGCGGCTGCTGCACGCAATGTTGAGTGTAAACAGATTAAGCTATGACAGAATCTATGTATAGTCGGCTGTTAAGTGTCATCATAAAGAAAGGGGGCTATATTGGTCACTAATTTTTTGTGTTTTTTTTTGCATGTCAGAAATGTTTATTTCTAAATTTTGTGCAGTTATATTGGTTTACCTGGTGAAAATAAACAAGTGAGATGGGAATAGATTTGGTTTTTATTAAGTTGCCTAATAATTCTGCACAGTAATAGTTACCCGCACAGACAGATATCCTCCTAACATTAAGGAATAACGTTTAGAACTCCATTCTATGTCTGAACTGGGTGCAAAAAACCTAAAAAACATCACTATGGGGAGATAAGGTATGCACACCAGTGACTATGGAAGGGGAATACATGTAATAGCAGAAACTGCTGTGTGAATACTGACATGAAAAATCCAATAGCTATTTGTAAGAATGAAATGTGAAAAATGGAACCTGCATTACTGCCATGAATATATGAATAAAGAGAAATTTAGCTACTGAATTGATCAATGCAATAGAGCCCCAATGGAGTTCTAGCTTCTATCTCTCACCACCTCCCTTGGCCTCTCACAGCTCTCATCTTCTGAGACACATGAAGATGGTAACACTCTTGACCTGGTCTTTATCCGCCTCTGCTCAATCTCTGACTTTGACAACTCACCTCTTCCCCTCTCTGACCACAACATCCTCTCCTTCAAGCTCACAAACCCTCGTCCACCCCAGTACACTCCCACCTATCACACATTCAGAAACCTACAGGCCATTGACTTTCAGACCCTTACAGACTCTTTACACTCATCACTGTCCCCTATCTCCTCACTTTCCTGTCCTGATCTGGCTGTAAACCATTACAATGACACACTCAGAAATACCCTAGACCAAGTAGCACCCCTCACCCTCAGAACCTCCAAACACAGAGTAAAACAGCCTTGGCTCACTTCCCAAACTCGATTTCTCCAGTGATGCTCTAGGAGTGCCAAACGCATATGGAGGAAAACCCGCACACCAGAAAACGTCATCCACTACAAGTTCATCTTAAGGACCTACAACTCTTCACCTCGCCAAACAGACCTACTTCACCACCCTTATTTCCTCACTATCCAACAATCCAAAAAAGCTCTTTGACACCTTTCACTCCCTCCTCAGTCCCAAAGTACATACCCCCATCACAGACCTTCATGCTGATGACCTGGCCTCATATTTCACAGATAAAATAGAAAACATCCGCCAGGAGATCAGCTCCCAGCTACCAAGCGTTGTGAATCCCATCCCTCCATATATCCCATCAAGCTCACTTTCCACATTTGACCCAGTCACAGAGGAGGAAGTCTCCAGGCTCCTCTCTTCTTCTCATCCTACCACTTGCCCTACTGATCCCTTTCCCTCACACCTACTCTGGTTGTCACCACTCACCTAACTAAAATCTTCAATCTCTCTCTCTCTTCGGGTATCTTCCCCTCCTCCCTCAAACACTCTATTATTACTCCATTATTAAAAAAACCCTTCCCTTGATCCGTCCTGCACAAGCAACTACAGACCAGTCTCCAATCTCCCCTTCATCTTCAAACTCTTGGAGCGCCTGGTCTACTCTCGCCTCACCCGCTACCTGTCCTCTCACTCTCCTCTAGATCCTTTACAGTCTGGCTTCCGCCCTTTACACTCAACAGAAACTGCCCTTGTCAAAGTGACCAATGACCTATTGACTGCAAAACATAATGGTGACCACTCTCTGCTTATCCTTCTTGACCTCTCTGCCGCCTTCGACACTGTTGACCACCATCTCCTTCTCTCTATGCTCCATTCTATCGGCCTAAAGGACACTGTGCTCTCGTGGTTCTCTAACTATCTTTCTCGCCGTTCATTCAATGTATCATTTGCTGGCTCCACATCTTCTCCTCTTCCTCTCACTGTTGGGGTCCCTCAAGGTTCAGTCCTCGGCCCTCTTCTTTTCTCCCTCTACACTGCCCCAATTGGAATGACCATTAGCAGATTTGGTTTTCAGTACCATCTTTATGCTGATGACACACAGCTATACACCTCATCCCCTGAGCTCACCCCCGCGCTGTACTACAGAACAGAAGTGACTGCCTGACTGCAGTTTGCAATGTCATGTCTGCTCTCTATCTCAAACTTAACCTTTCCAAAACTGCCCGCTCCTGCCGCTTGCACCTCAAGAACATCTCTAGAATCCGCCCCTTTCTCACAATGGAAATGACAAAAACACTCACCGTGGCCCTGATCCACTCTCGCCTTGACTACTGTAACTCTCTATTAATTGGTCTCCCCCTAACTAGACTCTCTCCTCTACAGTCCATCCTTAATGCAGCAGCTAGGGTCATCTATCTGGCTAATCGCTACTCGGATGCCTCTGCTCTGTGCCAGTCATTGCACTGGCTGCCCATATATCACAGGATCCAATTCAAACTGCTTGTTCTCACCCACAAAGCTCTCCACAGTACAGCACCCCTACATCTCCACCCTCCTTTCTGTCTATCACCACAAAGCTCTCCACAGTGCGGCACCCCCCTACATCTCCACCCTCCTCTCTGTCTGTCTCTGTCTCACCCCACCCGTTCTCTACTCTCTAAAAACGACTTTCGACTAACATCAACACTAATCCGAACCTCCCACTCCCGGATCCAAGACTTCTTCCGAGCTGCACCAATCCTCTGGAACGCTCTACTGTTAGGGCCAGGTGGACGGGCAGACCCAGGAGGCGGATCCACTGGGCCGAACTCCTTGATGAAGGCAAGGGGTCCGGTAGCCGGAGCACTACGGGTAGCAGGACAGTCCGTATACAAGAGTAGAATGGAGAAGTCCCTGGGACCACGGAGTCACTGATGGTAGTCCGGGTGACGGAGCTCAGGTTCGGAGGCCGAGATGTTGTCAGGCGGAGTCCGGAACCGATGGAGCGAGAGGACGGGTCACCTCAGGGATCAGAGATGGTACGGACTGACAGGATGGCAGATAGTCAGCGTTCTGGGTTCGGGAATCGGCAGGACCGGATGGCGAGGCAGGAGCGGCTCTAGAAGAGAGATAGGTAAGTATGGCACAGAGACACAAGGAGACCTGACTCCTAGCTTGGGAAACACGAAGAACAGGCCCCGCCCACTTGGACACTAAACCCCTTTATACCCTGTACCTGTGTGCTCAATTTCCTGTCAGTGGACGCTGGCCCTTTAAGAAAGGGTCAATGACCGCGCGCGCGCCCTAATGCGCATGCGCGAGGCCCGGGTGCCAGAAGCCAGGGCAGGGAGCGGTGAGCAGGAAGCAGGAGAGCCGGGCTGGGGCTGAGCAGCCGACGGGCGCCGGGAGCGGGGACCGGACCGCCTGGAGACCGCAGGCAATGGAGGCTGGGGACCGGGGAGAGAAGCAGGGAAGCCGGGGAGCGTGGCAGGTGAGCCGGGGAGCAGAGCAGGGGAGCCGGAGAGCGTGACATCTACCCCAAGAAGTTATAATGAATCATAACTTACTCTGCTTCAGACGCTCCCTAAAAACGCATCTTTTTAGGGCGGCCTACCACACTCCCTAATCTAATCCAATTCACACAGTGCCTCTACAACTTCTCACAACATAACCTCACGTCAAACTCCATGCCACCCAAATGCATCTCAAGATTCAGGCCCACTGGTCCAGGAAGCCATTATCTATCCCCCATTTCCTTGAAATTGCTGGATTGTCATTGTAAATAAGCACTTGTACCTTGCCCCCCCCCCCACCCCACCCATATCTCATTGTAGATTGTAAGCTCTCACGAGCAGGGTTGTCTTTTTTTTCCCCTCTAAATATTGCATTTTCTATTACTGTTATTACTGTTACTTTTTTGTATATGATCCTCCTGAATTGTAAAGCGCTGCGGAATATGTTGGCGCTATAGAAATAAAGATTATTATTATTATTATTAATATTATTAATACAGCTCACATAGTACTCCATGTATTACTGTATAATGCACTCCCCATAGTCATTCATGTATTATAATGCAGCCCTCAAAGTCCTCTGTATATTATACTGAACCCCATTGTCCTACATATACTGCACCCCATAGCCATCTATGTAAAATTCACCCCATAGTACTCCATATATTATACTGCACCACATAGTTCTCCATGTATTATACTGCACCCCATAGTACTACATACAGTTAGGTCCAGAAATCTTTGGCCAGTGACACAATTTTGGCGAGTTGGGCTCTGCATGCCACCACATTGGATTTGAAATGAAACCTCTACAACAGAATTCAAGTGCAGATTGTAACGTTTAATTTGAAGGTTTGAACAAAAATATCTGATAGGAATTGTACACTTTTCTTTACAAACACTCCACATTTTAGGAGGTCAAAAGTAATTGGACAAATAAACCAAACCCAAACAAAATATTTTTAATTTCAATATTTTGTTGCCAATCCTTTGGAGGCAATCACTGCCTTAAGTCTGGAACCCATGGACATCACCAAACGCTGGGTTTCCTCCTTCTTAATGCTTTGCCAGGCCTTTACAGCCGCAGCCTTCAGGTCTTGCTTGTTTGTGGGTCTTTCCGTCTTAAGTCTGGATTTGAGCAAGTGAAATGCATGCTCAATTGGGTTAAGATCTGGTGATTGACTTGGCCATTGCAGAATGTTCCACTTTTTTGCACTCATGAACTCCTGGGTAGCTTTGGCTGTATGTTTGGGGTCATTGTCCATCTGTACTATGAAGCGCCGTCCGATCAACTTTGCGGCATTTGGCTGAATCTGGGCTGAAAGTATATCCTGGTACACTTCAGAATTCATCCGGCTACTCTTGTCTGCTGTTATGTCATCAATAAACACAAGTGACCACGTGATCACGTTGCCTCCACCATGTTTTACAGAGGATGTGGTGTGCCTTGGATCATGTGCCGTTCCCTTTCTTCTCCAAACTTTTTTCTTCCCATCATTCTGGTACAGGTTGATCTTTGTCTCATCTGTCCATAGAATACTTTTCCAGAACTGAGCTGGCTTCATGAGGTGTTTTTCAGCAAATTTAACTCTGGCCTGCCTATTTTTGGAATTGATGAATGGTTTGCATCTAGATGTGAACCCTTTGTATTTACTTTCATGGAGTCTTCTCTTTACTGTTGACTTAGAGACAGATACACCTACTTCACTGAGAGTGTTCTGGACTTCAGTTGATGTTGTGAACGGGTTCTTTTTCACCAAAGAAAGTATGCGGCGATCATCCACCACTGTTGTCATCCGTGGACGCCCAGGCCTTTCTGAGTTCCCAAGCTCACCAGTCAATTCCTTTTTTCTCAGAATGTACCCGACTGTTGATTTTGCTACTCCAAGCATGTCTGCTATCTCTCTGATGGATTTTTTCTTTTTTTTTCAGCCTCAGGATGTTCTGATTCACCTCAATTGAGAGTTCCTTAGACCGCATGTTGTCTGGTCACAGCAACAGCTTCCAAATGCAAAACCACACACCTGTAATCAACCCCAGACCTTTTAACTACTTCATTGATTACAGGTTAACGAGGGAGACGCCTCCAGAGTTAATTGCAGCCCTTAGAGTCCCTTGTCCAATTACTTTTGGTCCCTTGAAAAAGAGGAGGCTATGCATTACAGAGCTATGATTCCTAAACCCTTTCTCCGATTTGGATGTGAAAACTCTCATATTGCAGCTGGGAGTGTGCACTTTCAGCCCATATTATATATATAATTGTATTTCTGAACATGTTTTTGTAAACAGCTAAAATAACAAAACTTGTGTCACTGTCCAAATATTTCTGGACCTAACTGTATATTATACTGCACCCCACAGTCCTGCGTATATTATACTGCACCCCATAGTTTTCCATATATTATAATGCACCCCCATAGTCCTATATGTATTATAATGCAGTCACCATAGTCCTTCATACACTGTGTGCAGAATTATTAGGCAAGTTGTATTTCAGAGGATTTTTTTCTATTATTGATCAACAACTATGTTCTCAATCACCCAAAAGACACATAAATATCAAAGCTTAATATTTTTGGCAGTTGGAGTGGGGTTTTTTAGATTTGGCTATCTTAGGCTAGATTTGGCTATCTTAGGTCCACGCAGCGGAAAATGCACGGATTTTGCCGCGGATTTCTCGCAGAAAAGCCGCGGATTTCACGAAAATCTGCAGCACCGGCACTTCCCAGCCATTTCTATGGCATTTTGGAAATGCTGTGTCCATGCTTTGGATTTTTCCGCAGCGGATTTCGTGCGGATTTTGGTCCGGAAAAATCTGCAACATGTCAATTATTGTTGCGGATTTTCATCCGGATTTTGGCTTTAAAATTGGGAAAAAAAAATCCGCATCAAATCCGCGGCAATTACGCGGTAAATCCACGGCAAATCCGCACCTTTGAAAAGGTGCGGATTTTGCGGGAAAGCTGCGGATTTTGATGCAGAAAAATCCGCAGCTACATTCTCTCGTGGACACATAGCCTTAGGAGGATATCTGTCTGTGCAGGTAACTATTACTGTGCAGAATTATTAGGCAACTTAATAAAAACCAAATCTATTCCCATCTCACTTGTTTATTTTCACCAGGTAAACCAATATAACTGCACAAAATTTAGAAATAAACATTTCTGACATGCAAAAAAAACCACAAAAAATTAGTGACCAATATAGCCCCCTTTCTTTATGATGACACTTAACAGCCGACTATCCATAGATTCTGTCATTGCTTGATCTGTTTACACTCAGCATTGCGTGCAGCAGCCGCCACAGCCTCCAGACACCACAGCCTCCAGACACCACAGCCTCCAGTCACCACAGCCTCCAGCCACCACAGCCTCCAGACACTGCTCCCAGAGGTGGACTGTTTTCTTTCCCTGTAGATCTCACATTTTATGAGGGACCACAGATTCTCTATGGGGTTCAGATCAGGTGAACAAGGGGGCCATGTCATTATTTTTTCATCTTTTAGACCTTTACTGGCCAGCCACGCTGTGGAGTAGTTGGATGCATGTGATGGAGCATTGTCCTGCATGAAAATCATGTTTTTCTTGAACGATACTGATTTCTTCCTGTACCACTGCTTGAAGAAGTTGTCTTCCAGAAACTGGCAGTAGGTCTGGGAGTTGAGCTTCACTCCATTCTCAACCCGAAAAGGTCACACAAGTTGATCTTTGATGATCCCAGCCCATACCAGTACCCACCTCCACCTTGCTGGTGTCTGAGTCGGAGCGGAGCTCTCTGCCCTTTACTGATCCAGCCTCTGGCCCATCAAGAGTCACTCTCATTTCATCAGTCCATAAAACCTTTGAAAAATCAGTCTTAAGATATTTCTTGGCCCAGCCTTGACGTTTTATCTTATGTTTCTTGGTCAGAGGTGGTGGTTTATCAGCCTTCCTTACCTTGGCCATGTCCCTGAGTATGGCACACCTTGTGCTTTTTGATACTCCAGTAACGTTGCAGCTGTGAAATATGGCCAAACTGGTGGCAAATGGCATCTTGATTTTCCTCAATTCATGGGCAGTTATTTTGTGCCTTTTTGTCCCGGAACGCTTCTTGCGACCCTGTTGGCTATTTGACATGAAACGCTTGATTGTTAGGTGATCACGCTTCAAAGGTTTGGCAATTTCAAGACTGCTGCATCCCTCTGCAAGACATCTCACAATTTTAGACTTTTCAGAGCCCGTCAAATCTCTCTTCTGACCCATTTTGTCAAAGGAAAGGAAGTTGCCTAATAATTAAGCACACCTTATATAGGGTGTTGATGTCATTACACCGCACCCCTCCTCATTACAGAGATGCACATCACCTGATTTACTTAATTGGCAGTTGGCTTTCACTATACAGCTTGGAGTAGGACAACATGTAGAAAAAGTATCATGTGATCAAAATACTAATTTGCCTAATAATTCTGCACACAGTGTATTGTATTATTCACCCCATAGTCCTTAATGTATTCTAATGCAGCCCTATTGTCCATGTATAAGGTAACGCCATTAGTCCTCATATAATGCAGCCCCCATAATCCTATATGTATTATAACGCATCCCCATAGTCCTTCATATTGTATTATGCAGCCCTATAATCCTCCATATACAGTGCCTACAAGTAGTATTCAACCCCCTGCAGATTTAGCAGGTTTACACATTCAGAATTAACTTGGCATTGTGACATTTGGACTGTAGATCAGCCTGGAAGTGTGAAATGCAGCAAAAAAGAATGTTATTTCTTTTTTTATTTTTTTTTTAAATTGTGAAAAGTTTATTCAGAGGGTCATTTATTATTCAACCCCTCAAACCACCAGAACTGTTTGGTTCCCCTAAAGTATTAAGAAGTATTTCAGGCACAAAGAACAATGAGCTTCACATGTTTGGATTAATTATCTCTTTTTCCAGCCTTTTCTGACTAATTAAGACCCTCCCCAAACTTGTGAACAGCACTCATACATAGTCAACATGGGAAAGACAAAGGAGCATTCCAAGGCCATCAGAGACAAGATCGTGGAGGGTCACAAGGCTGGCAAGGGGTACTAAACCCTTTCCAAGGAGTTGGGCCTACCTGTCTCCACTGTTGGGAGCATCATCCGGAAGTGGAAGGCTTATGGAACTACTGTTAGCCTTCCACGGCCTGGACAGCCTTTGAAAGTTTCCACCCGTGCCGAGGCCAGGCTTGTCCGAAGAGTCAAGGCTAACCCAAGGACAACAAGGAAGGAGCTCCGGGAAGATCTCATGGCAGTGGGGACATTGGTTTCAGTCAATACCATAAGTAACGTACTCCACCGCAATGGTCTCCATTCCAGACGAGCCCGTAAGGTACCTTTACTTTCAAAGCGTCATGTCAAGGCTCGCCTACAGTTTGCTCATGATCACTTGGAGGACTCTGAGACAGACTGGTTCAAGGTTCTCTGGTCTGATGAGACCAAGATCGAGATCTTTGGTGCCAACCACATACGTGACGTTTGGAGACTGGATGGCACTGCATACGACCCCAAGAATACCATCCCTACAGTCAAGCATGGTGATGGCAGCATCATGCTGTGGGGCTGTTTCTCAGCCAAGGGGCCTGGCCATCTGGTCCGCATCCATGGGAAGATGGATAGCACGGCCTACCTGGAGATTTTGGCCAAGAACCTCCGCTCCTCCATCAAGGATCTTAAGATGGGTCGTCATTTCATCTTCCAACAAGACAACGACCCAAAGCTCACAGCCATGAAAACCAAGGCCTGGTTCAAGAGGGAAAAATCAAGGTGTTGCAGTGGCCTAGTCAGTCTCCTGACCTTAACCCAATTGAAAACTTGTGGAAGGAGCTCAAGATTAAAGTCCACATGAGACACCCAAAGAACCTAGATAACTTGGAGAAGATCTGCATGGAGGAGTGGGCCAAGATAACTCCAGAGACCTGTGCCGGCCTGATCAGGTCTTATAAAAGACGATAATTAGCTGTAATTGCAAACAAGGGTTATTCCACAAAATATTAAACCTAGGGGTTGAATAATAATTGACCCACACTTTTATGTTGAAAATTTATTAAAATTTAACTGAGCAACATAACTTGTTGGTTTGTAAGATTTATGCATCTGTTAATAAATCCTGCTCTTGTTTGAGGTTTGCAGGCTCTAACTTATTTGCATCTTATCAAACCTGCTAAATCTGCAGGGGGTTGAATACTACTTGTAGGCACTGTATAATGCACCCCTAAAGTCCATGTATAAGGTAACCCAATTAGTCCTCCATATAATGCAACCCCCTAAGTCCTATATGTATTAAAATGCACCCCATAGTTCTTCATATTGGATTATGCAGCTCCATAGTCCTCCATGTATAATGCACCCCTATATTCCATGTAAAAGGGATCCTTCATATAGTATTATGCACCCCTTATATTCCTGCATATAGTATTATGCACCCCTTATATTCCTCCATATAGTATTATGCTCCCCTTATATTCCTTCATATAGTTTAGTACACGCCTTATATTCCTCCATATAGTAGTATGCACCCCTTATATTCTGCCATATACTAGTATGCAGCCCCCATATAGTGCACCACCATATTGTGTGCCCCAATATAATATTGTGCGCCAACATATAGTTATATGTGTCACGCTCCCCGGTGCCCGTGCCATGCTCCCCGGTGCCCGTGCCACGCTCCCCGGTTCCCCTGCCACGCTCCCCGGCTCTCCTGCCACGCTCCCCGGCTCCTCTGCCACACTCCCCGGCTCCTCTGCCACGCTCCCCCGCTCCCGGACCTCGCTTCCCCACTCCTGTGCCACGCTCCCCGGTCCCCTGCTCCTCAGCCTCCATGCTCCCTCACCTGCGTCCTCCAGGCAACCCGGTCCCCGGTCCCGGCGCCCGTCTGCTGTCCTGAGCCGGCCCGGCACTCCTGCCTCCTGTACACCGCATCCTGCTCTGGCTTCTGGCACCCGGGCCTCGCGCATGCGCATTAGGGCGTGCGCGCGGTCATTGACCTTTTCTTAAAGGGCCAGCGTCCTCCAACAGGATATTGAAGATGCAGGTACAGGGTATATAGGGGGTTCCTTTCCAAGTGGGCGGGGCCTGTTCTTCGTGTTTGCTAAGCTAGGAGTCAGGTCTCCCTGTGCCATTGTCTCGTACTCACCTATCTCTCTTGTAGAGCCGCTCCTGTCCCGCCAACCGGTCCTGACGGTTCCAGAACCCCGAACGGACTGTCCGCCATCTTCTCAGTCCCTACCGTCTCCGATTCCTGGATCTGTGCGGTGACCGATCTCCCCGTTCCGCTGGTTGTGGACCCTGCCTGACATCATCTCGGCCTCCGAACCTGCGCTCCGTCACCCGGACTACCTTCAGAGACTCCGTGATCCCAGGGACTTCTACACCCACTCCTCTGAACGGACTGTCCTGCTACCCGTAGTGCTTCGGCTACCGGGCACATTGCCCTCGGTTGGGTGCTCAGTCCAGTGGATCCACCTCCTGGGCCTACCCGTCATCCTGGTCCTAACAATATGCAGCCCCATATACTATTTTGCAACCCCAAGAAATGCTTCCCCATAGTCCTCTGGAATTCCTGATTAAATACACAAATATACTCACTTCTCCTCATTCAGCCACTGCCCCAGTCTCCTCAGCGTGTGTCCACTGTTATGCCACTCTGACATTTTAGCACATCAGTGCGCAGTAGTGACATCACTGCTAGAGATGAGCGATGTTCGAGGTTCGCCAATTTCATGTTCGAGTGATTTTTGCTAAAAGCTCGACAGTTCGAGTTACGTTCGAGAACGGTTCGATCACCAAAAAGCCTAGCTAGTTACTAGCTGGCTTTTCACTGTAATAGTGTGAGTCACTCTGTGATTCACACTATTATCAAATTTCAGCTTATAGTGTGCGGGGGGGGACGGGGTTTAGATCTGTGCTACTGCAAAGTGCTGAGAGAATGCCGATCACCATTTATTAATTTTTTTTTCCCCTAACCGCGCGTGCAGTGGAGCGTTCCAAGCTGTCAGCAAATCACAGACACAAACACAGCTAAGTTGATTTTTGCCAGACAAGCAAGGGCATGTGTCATAGGCTGTGCATGTCACATGTCCTTAACCTATAAGATACGGCCATTTTCCCCTTCGCCGCTATTATCTGTCTTCTGCGTGTGGGTGATAGTCACCGCTCACGCTGCTGCTGCTGCTGCTGTGTGCGCTATAGAGATACAGTGCAATCTACACAGCGCTTTAGGGATTAGGGACTGCTGGTTATTTCAGCCCTTTTCAGGGCTGATTTACAGGCATTCATAGCCATAGCTGCTAAGCATGTCCGTGCAAATGCGGTGTAGGGATTTAGATAACAGCATCTGGCTACCTCAGCTCAGGCAATTCCTTACTGCATTTTTTCATTAGCAGGGATAGAAAGTGAGGCTTCCTTTGCTGTCCTGCTCCCCAGAGCACCCGTGCATTCTACCCACATGCACATTTTTGCCACGCTATTTTATTTGCCCAAGGAGCTGACACTTTTTGTGCCATCCTAAAAGAGTCTGGAATACTACCTTAGTGTTCCTTTGCTGTCTTGCTACCTACAGCACCCGTGCATTATACCCACCTGCCCATTTTTGCCATGCTATTTTATTTGCCCTAAGAGCTGACACTTTTTGTGACATCCTAAAAGTGTCTGAGATAGTACCTTAGGGCGGCTTTGCACACTACGACATCGCAGGTGCGATGTCGGTGGGGTCAAATTGAAAGTGACGCACATCCGGCATCGCATGCGACATCGTAGTGTGTAAAGCCTAGATGATACGATTAACGAGCGCAAAATCGTCGTAATCGTATCATCGGTGCAGCGTCGGCGTAATCCATAATTACACTGACGCGACGGTCCGATGTTGTTCCTCGTTCCTGCGGCAGCACACATCACTGTGTGTGAAGCCGCAGGAGCGAGGAACATCTCCTACCGGCGTCACCGCGGCTTCCGTAGGATATGCGGAAGGAAGGAGGTGGGCAGGATGTTCACATCCTGCTCATCTCCGCCCCTCCGCCGCTATTGGCCGCCTGCCGTGTGACGTCGCTATGACGCCGCACGACCCGCCCCCTTAGGAAGGAGGCGGGGTCGCCGGCCAGAGCGACGGTCGCAGGGCAGGTGAGTGCGCGTGAAGCTGGCGTAGCGATAATTTTTGCTACGCCAGCTATCACACGATATCGTACCTGCGACGGGGGCGGGGACTATCGCGTGCGACATCGCAGCATCGGCTTGCGAATGTCCGCAACGTGCAAAGCCCCGCCTTAGTGTTCCTTTGCTGTCCTGCTACCCACAGCACCCGTGCATTATACCCACCTGCCCATTTTTGCCATGCTATTTTATTTTACAAAAGAGCTGACACTTTTTGTGCCATCCTAAAAGTGTCTGGAATACTACGTTAGTGTCCCTTTGCTGTCCTGCTACCCACAGCACCGGGCATTCTACCCAACTGCCCATTTTTCCCACACAATTCTATTTGCAAACTGTGCTGCCACTGTTAGGGGCATATTAAAATTGTCTGGGATAGTCAGTGTTGGTTCTTCAGCTGTCAATAAAGCTAGACCACCGCTGCAATCTACAGCACCTCTCCATTTTTGCTACCACATTTTAAGTGTCCAATCTTTTCGCTAACAAAATGAGTGGCAAAAGGACAGATGCTGGTGGAAAGGGGAACAGGCGTGTTGGAAAAGGAAAAAAAGTTTGTGTCCGTGGGGTAGGTGGGAAAGCTACATTAACATCTGCTGAAGAAATGCCATCTTCCAGCAAAAGTAAGATGTCTACTACTTTCCGTGGACAATCCGATGTGCTTCCTTTTTTACGGAACCGAACAACTGTAACAAAGGTAGATGATGCACAAAAAAAAACAAGCTTGAATGGATCTCAAGTGCTCCAACAAGTGGCCTCTCCTCCACCTCAACTTCAACATCCAAAAAACAACAGTCCTCTGAGTTGTCATCCCAATCGCACTTGCTTTCTCCCAGCTCTCAAGTCTCCACCCGCCCTGAAGAGTATGGTGTAACAGAGATGGCTGAGTCTGCAGAGCTGTTCAGTCACACTATAGCCTCTGGGAATCAGAGGTCTGTTGCCAAGCTACAGTGAGTACAGACCAGGAAATGGTCTGCAGTGATGCCCACAAGCTTTGTGAGTCTGATTCAGGCCTTGATGACCAAGTTTCTGAGCATAATGTAGACCCTCATTCCCAAACTGTAACACCTGTTGGTAGAGACAATGAGGAACATACTGATGACGATGAGACGCAGATACCAGATTGGGATGACAACTTAACTTGATAATGAAGTTCTAGATCCCACTTACTGTCAACCCACAGTCAGGCACTCGAGGAGGACACCAGAGGCGGTGGAGGAGGATGCAACTGATGACGAAGTTACCTTGCGCCTTCCTGGACAGAGTCGGAGAACTGGAAGCACGTCAACAACTGCATCCTCAGCCACAACTCTGCCTCTGAGCACAAGTCGGGGTGGCTCTGCAGGTCGCATGGCCTCTAAGCCTTGCCTAGCCGGGTCCTTTTTTGACCTTGCAAAGGATCTCCCAAATCATGTGATCTGTAAAATTTGTCACCAATCTATAAGTAAAGGCCAAAACCTCACCAGTTTGACAACTTCTTCCATGAATCGTCACATGAATAACAAGCATAAGTCCCAGTGGGAAGCTCACCGTGCTGCAATGCGGCCTAGCGGAGCGAGCCAACCACCGCCTGCCCCTTCAAATTCCTCCGCGCGCCCTTCATCTTCTATGACTGTGGGGGACAGCTGTCACACATGTTTTTCCACGCAGATCTTCCACCTCTTTAACCGCAACAGCCAGTTTGCTTGGCAGGTTGTCAGTTGGTTTGGAAGGGGAAACAAGTGCTGGTGTAGAGCTCTCTCAGACATCGAGAGCATCAACTTTGGATGAAGGCAACATCATGTCTCCGCCTGCACTTTCCTCACAGATCTGCAGTTTTCCAGGGACACCCTACTCACCACCGTCTCCACACAGCAGCCAGATCTCGGTCCCTCAGATGTGGACAAATAAAAGGCCATTTCCTCCGAGCCATGACAAAGCTAAGAGGTTGACTTTCACCCTCTGTAAGCTCTTGGCTACCGAAATGCTGCCTTTCCACCTGGTGGACACAGAGGATTTTCAAGACCTTATATCAGTCGCAGTGCCACAGTGCCAGATGCCCAGTCGCCACTACTTCTCCAAGAAAGGTATGCCTGCGCTACACCAGCATGTCGCACACAACATCGCCGCTTCCTTGAGAAACTCTGTGTGTGACAGGGTGCATTTCCCCACCGATACTTGGACCAGTAAGCATGGACATGGGCGTTACATGTCGCTGACTGGGCACTGGGTAACTATGGTGAGAGATGGTGAGGGGTCTGCTGAACAAGTCTTGCCGTCCCCACGACTTGTGCGTCAATCCTCTGTATGTCGAAGTTCCTCCACTGCTTCTGCCTCCTCAACCTCATCTGGGTCCTCCACCTCCGCCCAAAGCCTGTGTGGTCAGGCCACCCGCGTTGTAACTGTGCACAAGGAATCCCACACACCTCCTTACTATGCTGGCAGTAGAGCTCAACGGCATCAGGCGGTCTTTACGTTGAAATGTCTGGGAAATAAGAGTCACACAGCTGAGGAGTTGTGGTCAGCTCTGCACTCAGAGTTTCGTAAATGGTTGTCTCCACTCAACCTGCAGCCAGGTAAGGCCGTGTGCGACAATGCTGCAAACCTGGGTGCGGCCCCTCGCCGGGGCAAGGTGACACACGTGCCTTGTATGGCTCACATTTTGAACCTTGTTGTCCAGCAATTTTTCACCCACTATCCCGACCTAGATGGGCTTCTGCACAGGGCACGGTCACTCTCTGCTCACTTCCGCCATTCAACCGCCGCAGCTGACCGACTTGCATCGCTGCAGAGGTCTTTCGGCCTGCTGGTTCATCGCCTGAAATGCGATGTGACGACACGCTGGAATTCGACTCTCCACATGTTACAGATACTGTGGCAGCACCGCCGAGCCCTGGTGCAATACGTTATGACGTATAGCCTGGGCCAACGAGATGCAGAGGTGGGGCAGATCACGCTGATGGAGTGGTCTCAGATCAAGGACCTATGCACCCTTCTGCACAGCTTCGACATGGCGACGAATATGTTTAGCGCTGACAATGCCATTATTAGCATGACAACGGAAGGGTTAACAAGATCTACAAGGACCAGACGTTCATCATCACCAAGGCGGCAGGCATGGGACAGTGGGGGAGAGGGATTAACAAGGGCGCATGGTAGCAGCCAAACTGTTTAGGAAGGGGCAGGAGCCCATGAAGAAATGGAGGACGAACTGTCGATGGGCATGGAAGACTCAGCTGATGAGGGAGACCTTGGTCAAATTTCGGTTGTTCGAGGTTGGGAGGATATGTCAGAGGAAGGCAGCATGGTTATCACCTCGCCGCCACCAACACAGCAAGGACTTGGTCCGCAGGGATGCGCAAGACACATGAGTGCCTTCTTGCTGCACTACCTTCAACATGACCCTCGGATTGTCCGAATTAGAAGTAATGATGACTACTGGCTTGCCACACTCTTAGATCCCCGGTACAAGTCCAAGTTTTGCAAAATAATTCCAGCCATAGAAAGGGACGCACGTATGCAGGAGTATCAGCAGAAGCTGTTACTCGATCTTAGCTCGGCTTTTCCACCAAACAACCGTGCAGGTACAGGGAGTGAATCTCCCAGTTGTAACTTGACAAACAGGGGACTGTCTCGTCATCAACAGACAAACCGTACCAGCAGCACCGTATCTGGTGGTAACAGCAGTTTTATTGAATCGTTTCATAATTTTTTAGACCCTCCTTTGCAAGGCCACCAGAGACAAGAAGTCTGACACATAGTCAACGGCTGGAGAGGATGATACAGGAGTATCTCCAAATGAACATCGATGCCATGACTTTGCAAATGGAGCCTTGCTCATTTTGGGCTTCAAATCTTGAAAAATGGCCAGAGCTCTCCACTTACGCCTTGGAGATCTTGTCATGTCCCGCGGCCAGCGATGTCTCTGAATGTGTCTTCAGTGCTGCTGGGTGTGTGCTGACAGATAAGCGCACGCGTCTGTCCAGTGACAATGTGGACAGACTAACGTTCATCAAGATGAACAAGTCATGGATCAGCAAGGACTTTGCTACCCCGGTGTCATCCTGGGGAGAGTAAAGGCTTGTGGATTTGGATTGTGCTTGATGCAAGTCAACATGTGAAGTTTACAACTAGGGCACAAGTGATGCCACTGAAGTGGTGTGTGTGGGGCCCAATTTTTGGAAAAAAGGGAGACTCCGCTTGGAGTCCCCTTGCTGTGTTTTTAAAAATGATCCAAGATGAACAAGTCATAGTTCAGCAAGGACTTTGCTACCTACCCAGGTGTCATCCTGAAGACAGTTAAGGCTGGCGTATTTTTGAATGTGCTTGATGCAAATCAACAGGTCAAGTTTGCAACTGGGGCACAAGTGATGCCACTGAAGGGGTGTGTGTGGCCCAATTTTTGGAAAAAAGGGAGACTCTGCTTAGAGTCCCTTTGCTGTGTTTTACATGATTTTAGAAGGGCGTGCCATGCCTATATCTGTGTCTCCTCCTCTTTTTCCTCGTCCAGCTGTTTCGTTTTCGCATGAGTATATGTCCTTGTCACTTTCCCATGTGTTTGTGGTATGTTGTGAGTTGTTTGTCACCTTTTGGACACCTTTGAAGGTGTTTTCTATGTGTTTTTAGGTGTTTGCCTCCCATTGTTTTCAATGGGGTTCGAGAGGTTCGTCAAACGGTTCGTCGAACGGCACCTCGAACGGAGCCTTCAGAGGCTCGCTCATCTCTAGTAACCGCAGTCCTCCATGCTGAAACATCAGTGTCTCACAGACACATAGTAGTAGAATGATTAGAAATAGAGTGTTCTGCTCCTCCTCGCATTGTTCCTTTCAATTGTATTGGCATCTGTGATGGTGATGCCGATATAAATGAAAGTACGATCGTCGTCAGGAGGTCCACGGGGCCACAGTGACTCACGGGCCCAATCTAGACAGCTCACTAGTGAATCATCTAGAATAGAGTGGCAAAAATGAGGTGCTCAAAATATCCACTCTGATCTAGACGGCTCACTGCTGAATCACCTAGAACAGAGTGGCTAAAATGAGGTCCTCAAAAAATCCACTCTGATATAGACGGCTCACTACTGAAGCAGCTAGAACGGAGTGGCTAAAATGAGGTCCTCAAAAAATCCACTACGACACAATGTGGATATTATGAGGACTTTCAGCTGCGCTCTGTTACGGTTTTTGCTTTGAGGCTCCTCCCACTCTTCGAAAAAATCCATTGCAGTCACCTCAGTACCAAATGTACCTAATGTAGTGGCTAAAATGAGGTCCTCAAAAAATCCACTCTGATATAGACGGCTCACTACTGAAGCAGCTAGAACGGAGTGGCTTTTTTGAGGTCCTCAAAAAATCCACTACGACACAATGTGGATATTATGAGGACTTTCAGCTGCGCACTGTTACGCTTTTTGCTTTGAGGCTCCTCCCACTCTTCGAAAAAATCCATTGCAGTCACCTCAGTACCAAATATACATAATGTAGTGGCTAAAATGAGGTCCTCAAAAAATCCACTCTGATGTAGACGGCTCACTACTGAAGCAGCTAGAACGGAGTGGCTTTTTTGAGGTCCTCAAAAAATCCACTACGACACAATGTGGATATTATGAGGACTTTCAGCTGCGCACTGTTACGCGTTTTGCTTTGAGGCTCCTCCCACTCTTCGAAAAAATCCATTGCAGTCACCTCAGTACCAAATGTACATAATGTAGTGGCTAAAATGAGGTCCTCAAAAAATCCACTCTGATATAGACGGCTCACTACTGAAGCAGCTAGAACGGAGTGGCTTTTTTGAGGTCCTCAAAAAATCCACTACGACACAATGTGGATATTATGAGGACTTTCAGCTGCGCTCTGTTACGCTTTTTGCTTTGAGGCTCCTCCCACTCTTCGAAAAAATACATTGCAGTCACCTCAGTACCAAAGGTACATAATGTAGTGGCTAAAATGAGGTCCTCAAAAAATCCACTCTGATATAGACGGGTCACTACTGACGCAGCTAGAACGGAGTGGCTAAAATGAGGTCCTCAAAAAATCCACTCTGATATAGACGGCTCAATACTGAAGCAGCTAGAACGGAGTGGCTTTTTTGAGGTCCTCAAAAAATCCACTACGACACAATGTGGATATTATGAGGACTTTCAGCTGCGCACTGTTACGGTTTTTGCTTTGAGGCTCCTCCCACTCTTCGAAAAAATCCATTGCAGTCACCTCAGTACCAAATATACATAATGTAGTGGCTAAAATGAGGTCCTCAAAAAATCCACTCTGATATAGACGGCTCACTACTGAAGCAGCTAGAACGGAGTGGCTTTTTTGAGGTCCTCAAAAAATCCACTACGACACAATGTGGATATTATGAGGACTTTCAGCTGCGCACTGTTACGCTTTTTGCTTTGAGGCTCCTCCCACTCTTCGAAAAAATCCATTGCAGTCACCTCAGTACCAAATGTACATAATGTAGTGGCTAAAATGAGGTCCTCAAAAAATCCACTCTGATATAGACGGCTCACTACTGAAGCAGCTAGAACGGAGTGGCTTTTTTGAGGTCCTCAAAAAATCCACTACGACACAATGTGGATATTATGAGGACTTTCAGCTGCGCTCTGTTACGCTTTTTGCTTTGAGGCTCCTCCCACTCTTCGAAAAAATCCATTGCAGTCACCTCAGTACCAAATGTACATAATGTAGTGGCTAAAATGAGGTCCTCAAAAAATCCACTCTGATATAGACGGCTCACTACTGAAGCAGCTAGAACGGAGTGGCTTTTTTGAGGTCCTCAAAAAATCCACTACGACACAATGTGGATATTATGAGGACTTTCAGCTGCGCACTGTTACGCTTTTTGCTTTGAGGCTCCTCCCACTCTTCGAAAAAATCCATTGCAGTCACCTCAGTACCAAATATACATAATGTAGTGGCTAAAATGAGGTCCTCAAAAAATCCACTCTGATATAGACGGCTCACTACTGAAGCAGCTAGAACGGAGTGGCTTTTTTGAGGTCCTCAAAAAATCCACTACAACACAATGTGGATATTATGAGGACTTTCAGCTGCGCACTGTTACGCTTTTTGCTTTGAGGCTCCTCCCACTCTTCGAAAAAATCCATTGCAGTCACCTCAGTACCAAATGTACATAATGTAGTGGCTAAAATGAGGTCCTCAAAAAATCCACTCTGATATAGACGGCTCACTACTGAAGCAGCTAGAACGGAGTGGCTTTTTTGAGGTCCTCAAAAAATCCACTACGACACAATGTGGATATTATAAGGACTTTCAGCTGCGCTCTGTTACGCTTTTTGCTTTGAGGCTCCTCCCACTCTTCGAAAAAATACATTGCAGTCACCTCAGTACCAAAGGTACATAATGTAGTGGCTAAAATGAGGTCCTCAAAAAATCCACTCTGATATAGACGGCTCACTACTGACGCAGCTAGAACGGAGTGGCTAAAATGAGGTCCTCAAAAAATCCACTCTGATATAGACGGCTCACTACTGAAGCAGCTAGAACGGAGTGGCTTTTTTGAGGTCCTCAAAAAATCCACTACGACACAATGTGGATATTATGAGGACTTTCAGCTGCGCACTGTTACGCTTTTTGCTTTGAGGCTCCTCCCACTCTTCGAAAAAATCCATTGCAGTCACCTCAGTACCAAATGTACATAATGTAGTGGCTAAAATGAGGTCCTCAAAAAATCCACTCTGATATAGACGGCTCACTACTGAAGCAGCTAGAACGGAGTGGCTTTTTTGAGGTCCTCAAAAAATCCACTACGACACAATGTGGATATTATGAGGACTTTCAGCTGCGCTCTGTTACGCTTTTTGCTTTGAGGCTCCTCCCACTCTTCGAAAAAATCCATTGCAGTCACCTCAGTACCAAATGTACATAATGTAGTGGCTAAAATGAGGTCCTCAAAAAATCCACTCTGATATAGACGGCTCACTACTGAAGCAGCTAGAACGGAGTGGCTTTTTTGAGGTCCTCAAAAAATCCACTACGACACAATGTGGATATTATGAGGACTTTCAGCTGCGCACTGTTACGCTTTTTGCTTTGAGGCTCCTCCCACTCTTCGAAAAAATCCATTGCAGTCACCTCAGTACCAAATATACATAATGTAGTGGCTAAAATGAGGTCCTCAAAAAATCCACTCTGATATAGACGGCTCACTACTGAAGCAGCTAGAACGGAGTGGCTTTTTTGAGGTCCTCAAAAAATCCACTACGACACAATGTGGATATTATGAGGACTTTCAGCTGCGCTCTGTTACGCTTTTTGCTTTGAGGCTCCTCCCACTCTTCGAAAAAATCCATTGCAGTCACCTCAGTACCAAATGTACATAATGTAGTGGCTAAAATGAGGTCCTCAAAAAATCCACTCTGATATAGACGGCTCACTACTGAAGCAGCTAGAACGGAGTGGCTTTTTTGAGGTCCTCAAAAAATCCACTACGACACAATGTGGATATTATGAGGACTTTCAGCTGCGCACTGTTACGCTTTTTGCTTTGAGGCTCCTCCCACTCTTCGAAAAAATCCATTGCAGTCAACTCAGTACCAAATGTACATAATGTAGTGGCTAAAATGAGGTCCTCAAAAAATCCACTCTGATATAGATGGCTCACTACTGAAGCAGCTAGAACGGAGTGGCTTTTTTGAGGTCCTCAAAAAATCCACTACGACACAATGTGGATATTATGAGGACTTTCAGCTGCGCACTGTTACGCTTTTTGCTTTGAGGCTCCTCCCACTCTTCGAAAAAATCCATTGCAGTCACCTCAGTACCAAATGTACATAATGTAGTGGCTAAAATGAGGTCCTCAAAAAATCCACTCTGATATAGACGGCTCACTACTGAAGCAGCTAGAACGGAGTGGCTTTTTTGAGGTCCTCAAAAAATCCACTACGACACAATGTGGATATTATGAGGACTTTCAGCTGCGCACTGTTACGCTTTTTGCTTTGAGGCTCCTCCCACTCTTCGAAAAAATCCATTGCAGTCACCTCAGTACCAAATGTACATAATGTAGTGGCTAAAATGAGGTCCTCAAAAAATCCACTCTGATATAGACGGCTCACTACTGAAGCAGCTAGAACGGAGTGGCTTTTTTGAGGTCCTCAAAAAATCCACTACGACACAATGTGGATATTATGAGGACTTTCAGCTGCGCACTGTTACGCTTTTTGCTTTGAGGCTCCTCCCACTTTTCGAAAAAATCCATTGCAGTCAACTCAGTACCAAATGGACATAATGTAGTGGCTAAAATGAGGTCCTCAAAAAATCCACTCTGATATAGACGGCTCACTACTGAAGCAGCTAGAACGGAGTGGCTTTTTTGAGGTCCTCAAAAAATCCACTACGACACAATGTGGATATTATGAGGACTTTCAGCTGCGCTCTGTTACGGTTTTTGCTTTGAGGCTCCTCCCACTCTTCGAAAAAATCCATTGCAGTCACCTCAGTACCAAATGTACCTAATGTAGTGGCTAAAATGAGGTCCTCAAAAAATCCACTTTGATATAGACGGCTAACTACTGAAGCAGCTAGAACGGAGTGGCTTTTTTGAGGTCCTCAAAAAATCCACTACGACACAATGTGGATATTATGAGGACTTTCAGCTGCGCTCTGTTACGCTTTTTGCTTCGAGGCTCCTCTCACTCTTCGAAAAAATCCATTGCAGTCACCTCAGTACCAAATGTACATAATGTAGTGGCTAAAATGAGGTCCTCAAAAAATCCACTCTGATATAGACGGCTCACTACTGAAGCAGCTAGAACGGAGTGGCTTTTTTGAGGTCCTCAAAAAATCCACTACGACACAATGTGGATATTATGAGGACTTTCAGCTGCGCTCTGTTACGCTTTTTGCTTTGAGGCTCCTCCCACTCTTCGGAAAAATCCATTGCAGTCACCTCAGTACCAAATGTACATAATGTAGTGGCTAAAATGAGGTCCTCAAAAAATCCACTCTGATATAGACGGCTCACTACTGAAGCAGCTAGAACGGAGTGGCTTTTTTGAGGTCCTCAAAAAATCCACTACGACACAATGTGGATATTATGAGGACTTTCAGCTGCGCACTGTTACGCTTTTTGCTTTGAGGCTCCTCCCACTCTTCGAAAAAATCCATTGCAGTCACCTCAGTACCAAATGTACATAATGTAGTGGCTAAAATGAGGTCCTCAAAAAATCCACTCTGATATAGACGGCTCACTACTGAAGCAGCTAGAACGGAGTGGCTTTTTTGAGGTCCTCAAAAAATCCACTACGACACAATGTGGATATTATGAGGACTTTCAGCTGCGCACTGTTACGCTTTTTGCTTTGAGGCTCCTCCCACTTTTCGAAAAAATCCATTGCAGTCAACTCAGTACCAAATGTACATAATGTAGTGGCTAAAATGAGGTCCTCAAAAAATCCACTCTGATATAGACGGCTCACTACTGAAGCAGCTAGAACGGAGTGGCTTTTTTGAGGTCCTCAAAAAATCCACTACGACACAATGTGGATATTATGAGGACTTTCAGCTGCGCTCTGTTACGGTTTTTGCTTTGAGGCTCCTCCCACTCTTCGAAAAAATCCATTGCAGTCACCTCAGTACCAAATGTACCTAATGTAGTGGCTAAAATGAGGTCCTCAAAAAATCCACTTTGATATAGACGGCTCACTACTGAAGCAGCTAGAACGGAGTGGCTTTTTTGAGGTCCTCAAAAAATCCACTACGACACAATGTGGATATTATGAGGACTTTCAGCTGCGCTCTGTTACGCTTTTTGCTTCGAGGCTCCTCCCACTCTTCGAAAAAATCCATTGCAGTCACCTCAGTACCAAATGTACATAATGTAGTGGCTAAAATGAGGTCCTCAAAAAATCCACTCTGATATAGACGGCTCACTACTGAAGCAGCTAGAACGGAGTGGCTTTTTTGAGGTCCTCAAAAAATCCACTACGACACAATGTGGATATTATGAGGACTTTCAGCTGCGCTCTGTTACGCTTTTTGCTTTGAGGCTCCTCCCACTCTTCGGAAAAATCCATTGCAGTCACCTCAGTACCAAATGTACATAATGTAGTGGCTAAAATGAGGTCCTCAAAAAATCCACTCTGATATAGACGGCTCACTACTGAAGCAGCTAGAACGGAGTGGCTTTTTTGAGGTCCTCAAAAAATCCACTACGACACAATGTGGATATTATGAGGACTTTCAGCTGCGCACTGTTACGCTTTTTGCTTTGAGGCTCCTCCCACTCTTCGAAAAAATCCATTGCAGTCACCTCAGTACCAAATGTACATAATGTAGTGGCTAAAATGAGGTCCTCAAAAAATCCACTCTGATATAGACGGCTCACTACTGAAGCAGCTAGAACGGAGTGGCTTTTTTGAGGTCCTTAAAAAATCCACTACGACACAATGTGGATATTATGAGGACTTTCAGCTGCGCTCTGTTACGCTTTTTGCTTTGAGGCTCCTCCCACTCTTCGAAAAAATCCATTGCAGTCACCTCAGTACCAAATGTACATAATGTAGTGGCTAAAATGAGGTCCTCAAAAAATCCACTCTGATATAGACGGCTCACTACTGAAGCAGCTAGAACGGAGTGGCTTTTTTGAGGTCCTCAAAAAATCCACTACGACACAATGTGGATATTATGAGGACTTTCAGCTGCGCTCTGTTACGCTTTTTGCTTTGAGGCTCCTCCCACTCTTCGGAAAAATCCATTGCAGTCACCTCAGTACCAAATGTACATAATGTAGTGGCTAAAATGAGGTCCTCAAAAAATCCACTCTGATATAGACGGCTCACTACTGAAGCAGCTAGAACGGAGTGGCTTTTTTGAGGTCCTTAAAAAATCCACTACGACACAATGTGGATATTATGAGGACTTTCAGCTGCGCTCTGTTACGCTTTTTGCTTTGAGGCTCCTCCCACTCTTCGAAAAAATCCATTGCAGTCACCTCAGTACCAAATGTACATAATGTAGTGGCTAAAATGAGGTCCTCAAAAAATCCACTCTGATATAGACGGCTCACTACTGAAGCAGCTAGAACGGAGTGGCTTTTTTGAGGTCCTCAAAAAATCCACTACGACACAATGTGGATATTATGAGGACTTTCAGCTGCGCTCTGTTACGCTTTTTGCTTTGAGGCTCCTCCCACTCTTCGGAAAAATCCATTGCAGTCACCTCAGTACCAAATGTACATAATGTAGTGGCTAAAATGAGGTCCTCAAAAAATCCACTCTGATATAGACGGCTCACTACTGAAGCAGCTAGAACGGAGTGGCTTTTTTGAGGTCCTCAAAAAATCCACTACGACACAATGTGGATATTATGAGGACTTTCAGCTGCGCACTGTTACGCTTTTTGCTTTGAGGCTCCTCCCACTCTTCGAAAAAATCCATTGCAGTCACCTCAGTACCAAATGTACATAATGTAGTGGCTAAAATGAGGTCCTCAAAAAATCCACTCTGATATAGACGGCTCACTACTGAAGCAGCTAGAACGGAGTGGCTTTTTTGAGGTCCTTAAAAAATCCACTACGACACAATGTGGATATTATGAGGACTTTCAGCTGCGCTCTGTTACGCTTTTTGCTTTGAGGCTCCTCCCACTCTTCGAAAAAATCCATTGCAGTCACCTCAGTACCAAATGTACATAATGTAGTGGCTAAAATGAGGTCCTCAAAAAATCCACTCTGATATAGACGGCTCACTACTGAAGCAGCTAGAACGGAGTGGCTTTTTTGAGGTCCTCAAAAAATCCACTACGACACAATGTGGATATTATGAGGACTTTCAGCTGCGCACTGTTACGCTTTTTGCTTTGAGGCTCCTCCCACTCTTCGAAAAAATCCATTGCAGTCACCTCAGTACCAAATGTACATAATGTAGTGGCTAAAATGAGGTCCTCAAAAAATCCACTCTGATATAGACGGCTCACTACTGAAGCAGCTAGAACGGAGTGGCTTTTTTGAGGTCCTCAAAAAATCCACTACGACACAATGTGGATATTATGAGGACTTTCAGCTGCGCACTGTTACGCTTTTTGCTTTGAGGCTCCTCCCACTCTTCGAAAAAATCCATTGCAGTCACCTCAGTACCAAATGTACATAATGTAGTGGCTAAAATGAGGTCCTCAAAAAATCCACTCTGATATAGACGGCTCACTACTGAAGCAGCTAGAACGGAGTGGCTTTTTTGAGGTCCTCAAAAAATCCACTACGACACAATGTGGATATTATGAGGACTTTCAGCTGCGCTCTGTTACGCTTTTTGCTTCGAGGCTCCTCCCACTCTTCGAAAAAATCCATTGCAGTCACCTCAGTACCAAATGTACATAATGTAGTGGCTAAAATGAGGTCCTCAAAAAATCCACTCTGATATAGACGGCTCACTACTGAAGCAGCTAGAACGGAGTGGCTTTTTTGAGGTCCTCAAAAAATCCACTACGACACAATGTGGATATTATGAGGACTTTCAGTTGCTCACTGTTACGCTTTTTGCTTTGAGGCTCCTCCCACTCTTCGAAAAAATCCATTGCAGTCAACTCAGTACCAAATGTACATAATGTAGTGGCTAAAATGAGGTCCTCAAAAAATCCACTCTGATATAGACGGCTCACTACTGAAGCAGCTAGAACGGAGTGGCTTTTTTGAGGTCCTCAAAAAATCCACTACGACACAATGTGGATATTATGAGGACTTTCAGCTGCGCTCTGTTACGCTTTTTGCTTCGAGGCTCCTCCCACTCTTCGAAAAAATCCATTGCAGTCACCTCAGTACCAAATGTACATAATGTAGTGGCTAAAATGAGGTCCTCAAAAAATCCACTCTGATATAGACGGCTCACTACTGAAGCAGCTAGAACGGAGTGGCTTTTTTGAGGTCCTCAAAAAATCCACTACGACACAATGTGGATATTATGAGGACTTTCAGTTGCTCACTGTTACGCTTTTTGCTTTGAGGCTCCTCCCACTCTTCGAAAAAATCCATTGCAGTCAACTCAGTACCAAATGTACATAATGTAGTGGCTAAAATGAGGTCCTCAAAAAATCCACTCTGATATAGACGGCTCACTACTGAAGCAGCTAGAACGGAGTGGCTAAAATGAGGTCCTCAAAAAATCCACTACGACACAATGTGGATATTATGAGGACTTTCAGCTGCGCTCTGTTACGCTTTTTGCTTTGAGGCTCCTCCCACTCTTCGAAAAAATCCATTGCAGTCACCTCAGTACCAAAGGTACATAATGTAGTGGCTAAAATGAGGTCCTCAAAAAATCCACTACGACACAATGTGTGAAATTATAAGCACTTTCTTGGTTGCGCTCTGTTACGTTTTTCGCCGTGAGGCTCCTCCCACTCTTCAAAAAACTGAATTTCAGTCACCTCAGTACCAAATGTACATAATGAAGGCTACAGAGAGATCCTCAAAAAATCCACTCTGATCCAACATGGTAAGTTATGAAGACTGTTAGCTGCGCGGTTCCGTTTTTCCTTGTGAGGCTCCGCCCACTCTTTCAATGTCAGTCATGCGGCCACGACTTGTGGAAATACGGTAAAATTAAAATTCCAGCAAAACTGAACAATCAGCGCTGTGTGGAATTATTTATATTGTAAAAAATAATAATAAAATGTAAGTTATAATAATAATGAAAATAAAAATTTGCCCTTTGGAAAAAAATAATAAATATAACAGTTTATCTAATAAATAAAAACATGAAATCATTCCAATTATAAATCTGCTTCCAGCCCCTGCTGTAGAAACTGAACTGTGCTGTATGGAGAAAAGATCACAGAGATCATCAAAAAATCAACTCTGATCTAGCCACCTCACTGGTGAAGCAGCTAGAACGGAGTGGATAAAATGAGGTGACCAAAAACATGTGACTGCAGCGAGGCCTCAAGAAATCAACTCTGATCTAGACACTTCAGCAGTGACCGGCTAGATCAGAGTGGAAAAAATGAGGCCTCAAAAAACCCACTCTGATCTAGTCACTTCAGCAGTGAGCCGGCTAAATCAGAGTGGAAAAAATGAGGACCACAAAAAACCCACTCTGATCTAGACACTTCAGTAGTGAGCCGGCTACATCAGAGTGGAAAAAATGAGGACCACAAAAAACCAACTCTGATCTAGACACTTCAGCAGTGAGCCGGCTACATCAGAGTGGAAAAAATGAGGCCTCAAAAAATCAACTCCGATATAGCCGGCTCACTACTGAAGCAGCTAGATCAGAGTTGATTTTTTGAGGACCACAAAAAATCAACTCTGATCTAGACGCAACCAACTGTGCACTGACTGCCGGGAACTACAGGCTCCTCCCACACAAGAGGCCGGTCACATGGGCGTGACGTCAGCAGAGGTCCTTCTGGCCACTGGGATCTAGACTCTACCGTGTATGCAGGACTCTGCTGTGCTGGGTGTCATGGTGCTGGATGAGGGGAGGTTTATGTCAGGGGCAGGGGCGTACATAGAAATCATGAGGCCCCATAGCAAAAGTCTGAATGCCCCCCCCCCCCGATAAAATAAAATAAAATAACATAATATTCATCATACATGTTACTGCGGGCAGGTTATAGTCAAAAATAACACATACTACATAGTGTTACTGAACAACACCTACCATACCAAGGCCAATAATGCATTGCAAAATAATGCCGCCACTCCATCACAAAATATCGCCACATAGAGTCTGAATATAACCACTGTCCTGTTACTGAGCATGGGAGACACGATGGCTCAGTGGTTAGCACTGCAGTCTTGTGGTGGCTCAGTGGTTAGCACTGCAGTCTTGTGGTGGCTCAGTTGTTAGCACTGCAGTCTTGTGGTGGCTCACGTGTTTGTGTGGGTTTCCTCCGGGTTCTCCGGTTTCCTCCCACACTCCAAATACATACAGATATAAACTTTAGATTGTGAGCCCCAATGGGGACAGTGTTCCTGATCTATGTAAAGCGCTGCGGAATATGTTAGTGCTATATAAAAATAAAGATTTGATTTTTTGAAGTCGACAGCACCAAGACCAGTGGGTTCACACCGCAAATCCCCAAAAAATCTACAATATGTGAACTTGGCCTAAAGTAGCGATGTCCTTCTTCGTGCCCCTCACCCCACACACAATATACATTTTCACATCTGTCTCCCCCATATAATGGTAACGATTATGACCCTCCTCATAGCCTTAGGATCTATAGTAAAACTCTGCAAAGTACAGGGATAACACACACTGATGGCACAGCACATGGGTAACACACACACACACTGATAGCACAGCACATGGTTATACACACAGACACACTGATAGCACAGCACATGGGTAACACACACACTGATGGCACAGCACATGGGTAACACACACACACACTGATAGCACAGCACATGGTTATACACACAGACACACTGATAGCACAGCACATGGGTAACACACACACTGATGGCACAGCACATGGGTAACACACACACACACTGATGGCACAGCACATGGATAACACACACACACACACACACTGATGGCACAGCACATGGATAACAAACACACACACACACACACTGATGGCACAGCACATGGATAACACACAAACACACACACACTGATGGCTCAGCACATGGATAACACACACACACTGGTGGCACAGCACATGGGTAACACACACACACACACACTGATGGCTCAGCACATGGATAACACACACACTGATGGCACAGCACATGGGTAACACACACACACACTGATGGCACAGCACATGGATAACACACACACACACACTGATGGCACAGCACATGGATAACAAACACACACACACACACTGATGGCACAGCACATGGATAACACACAAACACACACACACTGATGGCTCAGCACATGGATAACACACACACACTGGTGGCACAGCACATGGGTAACACACACACACACACACTGATGGCTCAGCACATGGATAACACACACACACTGATGGCACAGCACATGGGTAACACACACACACACACACTGATGGCACAGCACATGGGTAACACACACAAAAAACACACACACACACACACTGATGGCACAGCACATGGATAACACACACACACACACTGATGGCACAGTGCATGGGCAACACACACACAGTGATGGCATAGCATGGGGCGACACACACAGTGATGGCACAGCATAGGGGCGACACACACAATGATGGCACAGCACAGGGGTAACACACACACACACAGTGATGGCACAGCACATGGGCAAAACACACACACACTGATGGCACAGCACATGGGCAACACACACAGAGTGATGGCACAGCACAGGGTTAACAGACACACACACAGATTGATGGCACAGCGGCACCAGCCACACACACACACACACAGAGTGATGGCACAGCACAGGGGCAACAGACACACACACAGTGATGGCACAGCACAGGGGCAACAGACACACACACACACAGAGTGATAGTACAGTACAAGGGCGACAGACACACAAACACACAGTGATGGCACAGCATAGGGGCAACAGACACACACAGTGATGGCACAGCACAGGGGCAACAGACACACACAAACAGTGATGGCACAGCACAGGGGCAACAGACACACACAGAGAGTGATGGCACATCATAGATGCAACAGACACACACACACACAGAGTGATAGCACAGCACAAGGGCGAGAGACACACACACACAAACACACACAGTGATGGCACAGCATAGGGGAAACAGACACACACACAGTGATGGCACAGCACAGGGGCAACAGACACACAGTGATGGCACAGCACAGGGACAACAGACACACACACAGAGTTATGGCACATCATAGGGGCAACAGACACACACACCGTGATGGAACAGCACAGGGGCAACAGACACACACACACAGTGATGGCAGAGTACAGGGGTGACACAGATAGAGTTATGGCACAGCACAGGGGCAACAGACACACACAGAGTGATGGCACAGCATAGGGGAAACAGACACACACAGTGATGGCACAGCACAGGGGAAACAGACACACACAGAGAGTGATGGCACAGCGCAGGGGCAACAGACACACACACACACAGTGATGGCACAGCACAGGGGCAATAGACACACAAATACAGAGAGTGATGGCCCATCATAGGGGCAACAGACACAAACACCGTGATGGCCCAGCACAGGGGCAACATACACACACACAATGATGGAACAGCACAGGGGCAACACACACACACACACACACACACAGTGATAGCAGAGTACAGGAATGACACACACAGAGTGATAGCACAGCACAGGGGCAACAGACACACAGAGAGTGTGATGGCACAGCACAGGGGCAACAGACACACACAGTGATGGCACAGCACAGGGGCAACAGACACACACACACACACAGAGTGATGGCACAGCACAGGGGCAACAGATACACACACATACACACACAGTGATGGCACAGCACAGGGGCAACAGACACACACAGAGTGTGATGGCACAGCACAGGGGCAACAGACACACACAGTGATGGCACAGCACAGGGGCAACAGACACACACACAAAGAGGGATGGCACAGCACAGGGGCAACAGACACACACACATACACACACAGTGATGGCACAGCACAGGGGCAACGCACAATGTGCAGTGTGGATGACTCTGCAACAAACAGTGCCGGCACCCAGCAGCTTTAATCAGCTTCTTGGTGACGGCCCGGGGGCATGATGCATGAACGTGAAAACACACACACGGCGGGCAGCCGCCCAGGGCCCCTCCAACTCACGGGCCCCCATAGCAGTGGCGTGGTCTGCCTCTGTTGACGGTGGGCAGGTCCGAGTGGGCATAAGGATTACAGGCAGCATCAGTGCAGTAAGCAGGTGAGGTATGCGGGAAACATGAAGTAATGATCCTGGGAGACGCAGGCAGACAGGAGGCTGGTAGCAAAGATAATGACAGCTTCCAGCAGACATCCTGAAGACCGCAGACAGGTAGCAGGGGTCCAGGAGACCGAAAACAGGTAGCAGAGGTACTGGAAAATGCAAACAGATGGGTCCAGGAACAATCAAGTCTCAATACCAAGACATAGGTGTGTGTCTTGATGAGCCCATATAGGCCCAGGCAGATGATCACATCGAGCCGTCTGCACAGCCCAACATGGAGCACAGTTTAGGCTAGTTTCACACTTGCGTTTGCAGGACTCCGTCAAAACAGTAGGTGCGTTAAAATGACGCATCCATCAAACAACGGATCTCCAACGGACCCTTTGACGCGTTATTTTACTGGAATCCGTTAATGGATTCCAGTAAAATAACGGATCCGTTACGTCCGTTATATCCGTTATGCTTCCGTTATCCGTCAAAAAAAACGGAATCCGTCGGAATCCGTTTCTTTGCTAATTGGATAATTAGGGGGCGTTCCTCATGAAATTTACATTTTCAAGTGTATATATATATGAGAGGAGGCACAATCTATCTCAGACAGCCCAGAAAACGAGAGAAATGGATGTCATAACGGGGAAGATCGCTGAAGCCTATATCGAATATTCCTACCAGGCAAATGTCTTGGCGTATCGATTTTCAGAAGCTCAACGGCAACGTCGTCGTCAACAGAGAAGGCGTCGCTACTGGGTTCACCCCATTAATGAAAGCAGGATTTTCCGTGGTGTCTTTTACACTCTTTACCTTGAATTGAGAAGGCACCCTGAAAAATTTGTCAACTATGTGCGCATGCCAGAGGAAACTTTTAATCATCTATTGGAGCGGGTGGATCCTTTTATCAAGCGGAAAGATACTTTTTTCCGTAAGGCTATTAGTCCTGCTGAGCGTCTACTCATTACTTTGAGGTAAGCATGTGGTACACAAAATGAAATGTAATTTGTTTCCAAGTATGATTGATTATTAATTTTTCTTTTGATCTTTTACAGATTTCTTGCTACTGGAGAATCTTACTCCTCCTTACACTTTCAATTCCGAGTGGGGATTTCTACAATTTCTGGAATCGTCAACTCAACATGCCAGGCATTGTGGGAATGTTTAAAAGACGAATATATTCCTCACCCCACCGAGCAGCAATGGATGGATACAGCTGAAAAATTCTACCAAATATGCAACTTCCCTAATTGCTGCGGTGCCGTGGACGGCAAGCATTCTTAAGCCACAAAACACTGGATCAGAATACTACAATTATAAAAAAAAAATTTCTGTTGTGCTAATGGCAATTGCCGATGCACAGTATAAGTTTTTGGCCGTGGACATTGGGGCATTCGGCCGAACAAATGATTCCCAAGTTTTAAAGAATTCGGCAATTGGAAGAAATCTTTACAAAGGACATTTTGCTTTCCCGCAACCAAAACCGCTTCCACAAAGTGATGGACCACCACTCCCCTTTGTATGTTTGGGGGATGAGGCCTTTCAATTGTCCCAAAACTTATTAAAACCATACTCAAGTCGTGGGCTAACACATGAGAAAAAAATATTTCATTATCGCCTAAGGGTGGCTTTGCACGTTGCGACATTGCACGTGCGATGCCGGTGGGGTCAAATCGAAAGTGACGCACATCTGGCGTCGCAGTCGATATCGCAACGTGCAAATCCTTTTTGATACGATGAACGAGCGCAAAAGCGTTGTTATCGTATCATCGCTGCAGCCTCCGACATTTCCATAATGCCGATGCAGCGACAGGTGCGATGTTGTTCCTCGCTCCTGCGGCAGCGCACATCGCTGTGTATGAAGCCGCAGGAGCGAGGAACTTCAACTTACCTGCCGCCGGCTGCAATGAGAAGGACGGAGGTGGGCGGGATGTTTACATCCTGCTCATCTCCGCCCCTCCGCTTCAATTGGCCGCCTGCCGTGTGACGTCGCTGTGACGCCGCACGACCCGCCCCCTAAGGAAGGAGGCGGGTCGCCGGCCAGAGGGACGTCGCACGGCAGGTATGTGCGTTGTGAGGTAGCGTGGTCGGCTGCGCAGCAGAAGACACGGGATCCAGGCATCAAGGTTCATAACAGCCGGTTTAATAGTCACAAGAGTCCATTACAATACATATGTGCCTCTCCGGCAGAAACTCAGGAAGTTGTATTCACTCCCTCCCACCAGGCACACCCCGCCCTTGGTCCTGTTTCCTTTTAACCCTTCGTTCAGTCTGTAGGGAAACAGCATGAACCCTGGAGTGGAGTTGCTTTCTATCATGAAGTGAGCACAACCGGGGTGAGACATAACGGCCGTCATAGATAACCCCGGTCACCTTCTCACATACCCCCCCCCTCAGTTCAAGCGTGCGGGGTTGAACTCCCGCCATCAAACATGGGCCGCGGGACAAGGCATCGGCATTGCCCAGCAACCTACCGGCCCGGTGTTCAACCGTAAACCGGAAGTTCTGCAGAGAAAGGAACCACCGGGTAACCCGGGCATTCCGTTCCTTGGCGGACCTCATCCAGACCAGTGGAGAGTGATCCGTCACCAAGCGAAACTGCCGTCCCAGCAGGTAATAGCGTAGGGACTCCAAGGCCCACTTAATCGCCAGGCACTCCTTCTCCACTACGCTATAATTCCGCTCGGGAGGGGTGAGCTTCCTACTCAAGAAGGTGACGGGGTGTTCCTCCCCCTGAACCACCTGAGACAGCACTGCCCCCAGGCCGACCTCAGAGGCGTCAGTCTGTACAATAAACTCCTTCCGGAAATCAGGGTTGACAAGAACGGGCTGTCCGCACAGGACCCCCTTCAAGGCCCGGAAGGAGTCCTCGGCCTGCGGAGTCCAGCGCACCATGACGGACTTCTTGCCTTTGAGAAGGTCCGTCAAGGGGGCTGATAGTCCCGCAAAATCTTTGACAAACCTCCTGTAGTACCCCACGATACCCAGGAAGGCCCTAACCTGCTTCGTGGTCAGGGGTCTAGGCCACTTCTGGATCGCCTCAACCTTGTTAATTTGGGGCTTAATCACTCCTTGGCCTATCACGTAGCCCAAGTAGCGGGCTTCCGTGAGTCCCAACGCACATTTCTTGGGATTGGCTGTCAATCCGGCTGTTCGAAGCGCGTCCACCACCGCTTGTACCTGTTCCAAGTGGGTCTGCCACTCGGAGCTGTAAATAATGATGTCGTCAAGGTACGCTGATGCATACGCCTGGTGGGGTTCCAGCACCAAGTCCATCAACCTCTGGAACGTGGCTGGAGCGCCGTGTAACCCAAAAGGCAAGACAACATAGTGGAAGAGACCCTCCGGCGTAACAAAAGCGGTTTTCTCCTTGGCGGACTCAGTCAGTGGCACCTGCCAGTACCCCTTGGTCAGGTCGAGCGTGGTAAAATATCGCGCCTGTCCCAGCCTATCAATCAGCTCATCCACCCGGGGCATGGGGTAGAGATCGAACTTGGATATTTCGTTCAATCTCCTAAAGTCATTGCAGAACCTTAAGGAGCCATCAGGTTTTGGTATTAGGACAATGGGACTAGCCCATTCACTCCGGGATTTTTCGATGACCCCCAGGCGTAGCATTGTCTTCACTTCCTCCGATATGGCTTGTCTTCGAGCCTCCGGTACCCGGTATGACTTCAGGCGTACCTTCTGGTGAGGCTCGGTGACAATGTCATGTCGTATCAGACTGGTCCTACCGGGCAGCTCGGAGAAGACATCGGGGTTCTGCTGAACCAGCCGTCTGGCCTCTCGCCTCTGTTGCTTGGTGAGGGCTTCTCCGATCCTTACTTCCGGTTCGTCCTCTCCGGAGGTCGCTGAAGCCGGATGTGAACGACCCGAAGAGGAGGGAGAGGGGGAAAAATCAACCATCAGGCTTTCCCGTTCCTGCCACGGTTTTAACAGGTTGACATGGTATATTTGTTCAGGTTTCCGCCTACCGGGCTGCAATACTTTATAGTTGACCACCCCGACTCTTTCCTTTATCTCGTAGGGGCCTTGCCACTGAGCCAGGAATTTACTCTCCGCCGTGGGGATCAATACCAACACCCTATCCCCGGGTTTAAAGGTCCGCATGGTGGCTTGTCTATTGTAGCGACCGCTTTGCGCGGCCTGAGCCTCCTGTAAATGCTCCTTCACAATGGGCATGACCGCGCTTATGCGGTTCTGCATTCCTAAAATGTGTTCAATCACACTTTTATGGGGGGTGGGCTCTTGCTCCCATGTTTCCTTTGCCAGGTCCAACAATCCCCGGGGATGTCGCCCGTATAACAACTCAAAGGGCGAAAACCCCGTGGATGCCTGTGGCACCTCTCGTATGGCAAACATCAAATAGGGAAGCATCATATCCCAGTCTTTCCCGTCTCTGGAAATCACCCTTTTGAGCATGGTTTTCAGGGTTTTGTTGAATCGTTCCACTAAACCGTCCGTCTGAGGATGATACACCGACGTACGCAACTGCTTGATCTGGAGTAGCCGGCATAGCTCTTTTGTCACTTTAGACATGAATGGGGTTCCCTGATCCGTAAGGATCTCCTTGGGCAACCCCACCCGGCAGAACACAGCAAACAACTCCCGAGCTATCAGCTTTGCTGCAGTATGTCTGAGAGGTATCGCCTCTGGATACCGGGTGGCATAGTCAACGATCACTAGGATGTGTTGGTGCCCTCGAGCAGACTTTACGAGGGGTCCCACCAAATCCATCCCTATCCGTTCAAACGGGACTTCTATAATGGGTAACGGTACCAACGGACTGCGAAAGTGGGCCAGGGGTGCGGTAAGCTGACACTCCGGGCAGGTTTCACAGAACCGTTTTACCTCCCCAAAGACCCCGGGCCAATAGAACCTTTGCAATATTCGCTCCTGCGTTTTCTTGACCCCTAGGTGGCCACTCATCAGGTGTTTGTGAGCTAAGTCGAGGACCCGCCGTCGATACGGCTGGGGCACCACCAACTGCTCTACCCCCACGCCCCGTATTTCATCTACCCGGTAGAGTAAATCCTGTTTAAGAGCGAAATGGGGGTACCTTACCTGAGCACCGGGTAGCTGTGCCACCCCATCAACTACTGTCACCCGACTCCGGGCATGTATTAATGTAGGATCCTGGAGTTGGGCTGTCCCAAACGTATCCGGGGATGCCTCCAAGTCCGGGATGGGTTCGACCGTCTCAGCCTCTCCTGCCAATACCTCTAGGGGCGACCTATCGGGTTCCCGTTCTGACCCTATCATGGGAACCCCTACGGCAGGCGTCCCGGATTCAGGATTGTAGGGCTCAGGTCCCGGACTGACCAATCTCTGAGGGGACTTAGGAGGTCCCTTCCATAATGACCAAAAATACGGCAGATCCCTTCCTAGGATCACGTCATAGGGAAGAGTGTCAATAAGTCCCACCTCATGTTGCACCTGACCGCAAGGTGCTGTGAGGGTGACAGTCCCTGTGGGATAGTCTCGGCGGTCCCCATGTATGCACACCACCCCCACGGTACGTCCTGTGGCCTTTACTTTAGCCCTTAGGGTTGATCGCACAAGTGTCACTAAGCTCCCGGAATCCAACAAGCCTGTAACCGGACACCCATTCACCTGTATTTGGCACAAGTGGGGCTCAGTCTCTGGGGAGCCCAGGTCAGCGGTACACACCACCTGGGCATACATTGAACCCCGCCGGGTGACACCACAGTCCATGGGCTCCGTGGTAAGTGGACACTGGGCTTCCATATGTCCCACCCGCTGGCACCGCCAACATCTAATAGGGAAGGACACTCCCTTGACGAATTGTCGTTTAGGGTACTGGATCCTCCGGACCTCAGGGACGGCGGCCGCGGCTTCCGATGGGACAGTAGCGGACTCCTGCACCGGTGTCGGCGGTGGGTCCTTGGCCCTAGGCTTGGAGGGGCCGGACCGACGGGCGGTACGCAAAGTCTCAGTGTCCCGTATCAAGTCCTGCGTAGCCACATGCCGCTCTACCAGGGACACTAATTGGTCCAGGGTACTCGGGTCGCCCTGTCCTACCCACCGTTGAATGGTGATGGGTAAAGTGCGCACAAAGCGATCCACCACTACCCTTTCCACCATCTGCGCCGGGCTCAGAGTGTCAGGCTGCAACCACTTTTTTACGAGATGCAATAAATCATAGGCCTGGGAGCGTACGGGTTTGGCTTCCTCATAGAACCACTGATTTACTCGCTGAGCCCGTACATAGGTATTCACCCCCAACCGAGCCAGTATTTCGGCTTTCAGGGTCACATAGTCAATGGCGTCCTCGGTACAGAGGTCCAGGTACGCCTTCTGGGGCTCCCCCGTCAGATAGGGCGACAATACCTCAGCCCACTGGGGGGTCGGCAGCTTTTCCCGCTCAGCCACCCGCTCAAACACCGCCAGGAACGCTTCCACATCATCCCCCGGGGTCATCTTTTGCAACGCTTGTCTCACCGCTTTCCGGACGCTGCTGTCATCACCGAATCCCGGGTTTGTTGCTGCCGGTCCAGCACGGATCGCCTTGGCCAGGAGAACCATCTGTTCCTGGTGCCTTTGGTCCTGCGCTTTCAAGGACTGGAGCAGGTGTGCATTGATCTGTTGCTGCTGCTTCAGTATCTCCTCCATGGCGTCGCCGGGTTTGGGCTGTAATATAGCTGCTTGAATCCAGGACATGTGCCACCGGGTAACCAGCAATGGAAGCTACACCTCACCGGGCTGGCATGCCCGCATTCTCCACCATATGTGAGGTAGCGTGGTCGGCTGCGCAGCAGAAGACACGGGATCCAGGCATCAAGGTTCATAACAGCCGGTTTAATAGTCACAAGAGTCCATTACAATACATATGTGCCTCTCCGGCAGAAACTCAGGAAGTTGTATTCACTCCCTCCCACCAGGCACACCCCGCCCTTGGTCCTGTTTCCTTTTAACCCTTCGTTCAGTCTGTAGGGAAACAGCATGAACCCTGGAGTGGAGTTGCTTTCTATCATGAAGTGAGCACAACCGGGGTGAGACATAACGGCCGTCATAGATAACCCCGGTCACCTTCTCACAGCGTGTAAAGCTGCCGTAGCGATAATAATCGCTACGGCAGCTTTCACTATATATCGAACGTGCGACGGGGGCGGGACTATCGCTGCAGCATCGGTAACACATTGTTACTGATGTCGCAGCGTGCAAAGCCCGCCTAAGTCGCGCAAGGCGCATGGTCGAATGTGCTTTTGGGATTTTAACTGCTCGCTGGAGGATCTTGACAACTGCAAAAAATGTGAAAGTAGAGACTGTTGACGAAATAATCAAAGCCTGTGTCATATTACATAACTTTTTGTTGTCAAATGGCGTTCCTCCACTTGAGGAAGAAATGACAAACTGTACCCTAACACAATACAGCAACGTATCCTTCCGTACCACCACTGAAGTCTTGCGTATTCGGGACGAGTTTGCGTCATATTTTGTGTCGGATATCGGTCGTTTGGAGTGGCAGGATACAATGGTTTGATGTACTTAGATTGTAATCCATGTCTGAGATTGTATATTTTGGGTAAAATTTTAATCCATGTCTGATAATGTTTATTGGGTTATTTTCTGTGTTTATAGTCTAAATTTTACTAAAGTTTCTTACAAATGAAATTAAAATTGCATTTTAAAATTGCAAATTTTTATTTTTTTTTTTCTAACGTTTGTTTATAAAAAACAAAGTTGGTTTCAATTTTGGATCATGATTACTGAAACAAAAACCAGTTGAACTGCAGCCAAGTTCAGACAGTGAAATTGGGACACCCTGGCAAACCTGGTAGTCTGATGACTGTATCCCCCTGTACAGGAATCGCCTTCCTCCTTGTGAATTGACAACACACATAACATCTGCCACAAATGTCGTTATGCTATACTGTCCCCGTGTCACCACAAATCCCCCTGAACTATACCTCCTCTACCCGTGTAGTGGCATGCATCTTGCTATACCACAACATCGGCACCAGGCACTGTATGTGTACCATTATCCCATTTTTAATATTTATTTCAAATAAGTAAAAATAAAAACAAACACAATGTTAAAGAAAAAATAATTATTTATTAAACATAAATTTAAAGTTAAATGGAGACATCGCTGGAACCGCTCGCAGAATTGTTCCCTCTAACAGTTGGGGTATTAAGTGTGGATTGGGTAGGTGAAGGTTGGGTAAGAGGTAATGGTGAGGGTGTAGAAAAAGAAAGAGAAGTGGTGGGCAGAAAAGGGCTTGAAAGACAAGATAGTTGAGGGCTGGTAGATGGGTGAGAGCTTGTAGAAGGGTGAGGTATTGGAGTAGGTTGAGGGGTGGTATAAGGCAGAGTGTTAGAAAATGGAAAGGTGAAGGTTGGATAAGATGTTGGGGTTCGGAAGGAGGAAGAAGAATGATGTAACGGGTTAGGAAGTGCAGGAGACAGTGCGGTTGGGGATGGAGTTGTGGAAGTGTTGTCGTGTGGGCTTGAAAATGGAGATGGGGAATAAAGGGATGTTTGGACAGATCTTGTATTGTGCATAGGGTTTCTGTAATGTGTTGGTATTGTAGATTGTGAGTATTGGTGAGTCTGTGTCGGAGGCTGTAAGTGGACTGGGGGTGGCATCTGAGAGGCTGTGGATAGATGTGGTGCAGTGGTGGGAGGGGGATGTTGATGTAGTTGCTGGATGGCATTCTGGAAAGCCCTCATTACATGGATTTGCTGGTCAGACGGTAGGCTTTCCAGCTCACCGATAACAGAATGGAAAAAATGTTGACTAGGTGTTTGCCTTACAGCTGAAAGCACCTCATCCATCTTGCTGGTCAACACTTGTAAACTATGGTTTACAAGGTTGAAGCCAGCGATTATTTGGTCTGATAAAACTTTGATGAAGCTATGGATCGATGCGTTCAGGTGTAAGAACTCGGGGCTGCCCCTATTCTGACCACTGTGTCGCTGACGACCCGAACCTAACGCGGTTCGAGTTTCGTGAGCGTCAGAGTGGTCAGATAAGGGAACACCTACTCTCCAACCAGCCTCATGTAATGAGGTTTGCCAGTATGCCGATGGGCAGGTTGGGTAAGAGGGGAAAGATGGGAGGTTAGATAGTGAGGGATTAGAGGGATTGATAGAAGGGAGGGAGGGCTGTGAAGTTGAGGTGGAAGGGAGGGAGGGTTCAGAAGAAGAGGTAGAAGGAAGGTAGGGATCAGAAGTGGAGGGCCTGTTGGAGGGTTCACCGGTGACGTTCTCTTCAGCAATCGCTCCAAGAGGGTTCAGTTGGGATGCAGGCTCCACGGTGCTACAGACGGTTCTGTGGAATGAGAAAAAACAAAAAAATTAACATATATTATTCACATTTGCCGTAGCATGTGATCGATTACAAAGGATACATACATTCAAAGATGCTGAAATTAAACACAAAAAAAAAATATACATACCTTCTTGGAAGCATGCTGCCTCTTAGGAACGCAAGGGCACGCCCATACCGGTATTGGGTGCCCTTGCGTGCCGCCGAACCGCTTGGAGCCTGCATCTCCTTGTTTAAGTCCCTCTTGAAGCGATCACGGAGTGAACGCCACCGGGTCGTCAGTCGGGTAACTGAAAAGAGGAAAAAAAAAAAAAATTAAATACATCTTTGAATATGGTAAGTTTTGCAAACCATGTTTGTAATACTTACTTGCTCTTTTACGGTTCCTCGTGTCAAGGTCCTCCCACCCATCTATGAGTTCTGCTGCCACTTCTTCCCAGAGCCGCCGTGTGATGAGAGAATTGGCATGGCGGTTGTCTCTCATGTCCCACAGCAGCTCTCGAGCATGGACGAGGTCGTTGAGGAGTTCGACATCGATGCCACCTCCCTCCCCATCAGAATCCTCATCCTGCCTCCGCCGTGAGACCTGTCAACAAAACAAAATTAATTAAAAATAAAGTAAAAAAATCAATCTTTAACATTTAGAAACCATGGAAGGCATCAGAAAAAATAAAAAAAAACCCAAACCTCACATTGCTGCGACCACCGCCATGCCGACGACGACTCCGGGAGCAGCGAGGAGGACCTCTAATGTTCGGAACATCGACCTTAGAGAAAAAAATAAAAAATAAAAAAAAAAATAAAAAAGTAATGCAATCCACTAACTAATTGTACGTAGTTCGTGATGGTACCTCCATAGCTAACGTAGCTATGGTACCTACGTAGTTACGCTTACTACGCGTCGCTATATGTGTAGGTAGGGTAGCTATGTGTCAATAGGTAGGTAGTTATGGTAGGTATGTAGATAGGGTAGGTATGTGTCGGTAGGTATAGTATGTATGTATACAGCTATGTGAGGTATGCATGTATGTTGGTTAGTAGATATGTCGCGTTATTTGTGATGTCAATGAAGTGGATATACTTACATCCTGCGAGCTCTCTCCATGCATATCTCCAACCCTGTCTTGCATGTTTCCTACATCGAGCGGTGCGGGTTCCACCGCTGCTGCTGCTGCCGCCTCCTCTGTTGGATTTTCATCCTAAAAAAATTAAAAAAAAAAAAAGTTAAGAATAAAAAAATTTTTTAAAAAAAATAAATTTAATATTACCTGGAATAGGTCAGGGCTTGTGCTGGATTCTCCTGACATTCTGAAATAGATCTATTTTTTGTGAAATTAAAAATTAGCACAAACAATACATTACTTTAGAAGAGCGTTGATTAACACTAAAAGTATACTTGCATTTTGATCAAATTCAAAATTTTAAGTGACCACTATGATTTTTAGTGCGTAGTACAGCTTCACAGGTTATTAATTTTTTCGTTGATGTAACCTATAGTTTGTTAAAAAAAAATAAAAAAAAATAGTTAAAAAAAAAGAAAATTAAGGTGGGGGGGCTAGTTGTTTTGGTGGGGTTGGTTTGATGGTGAGGGTGTGTTAAATTATAAAAATTAAAAAAAAGAAAAAAAAAAAAAAGAATTTTAGCCAGTGACACTTGCATATGCTACCTTCAAAAAAAAACAAAAAAACCTATGTTTAGTTATTTCGGTCTTCCATCGCAAAATAAATTTTAATTGCACCTCTTAACCTAAACCAATAACCATAGGCTAAACAAGAGAAAATGACGTGAAATAATACAACAAACACTGCTTTTGCAAAATTTAATTTGTATTTTTTCTCTTTTTTTTTTTAAAAGGTAAAAGAACTCTTTATTGATCACAAGAAAAAACAATACAAAGAGGTGCTGGGGCTGAGGGTGGTGGGGGCGTGCTGGGGCGGAGGGTGGTGGGGGGTTGGTGGGGCTGAGGGTGGTGGGGTGGTGCTGGGGCTGAGGGTGGTGGGGTGGTGCTCGAGCTGAGGGTGGTGGGGGGTTTGTGGGGCTGATGTTGGTGGGGGGTTGGTGGGGATGAGGGTGGTGGGGTGGTGATGGGGCTGAGGGTGGTGGGGGGGTGCTGGGGCTGAGGGTGGTGGGGTCGTACTGGGGCTGAGGGTGGTTGGGGGGTGGTGGGGCAGAGGGTGTTTGGGGTGGTGCTGGTGCGTTGCTGGGGATGAGGGTGGGGATGAGGATGGTGGGGGGTTACTGGGGCTGGTGGGGTTCAGGAAGGTTGTCCTTTCTCACCAATGGAATCTCGGGGTCCAGGTAGTCAGGCAGGGCTCCAGGCAGGGCTCCAGGCAGGGCTTCAGGAAGGCAGTCAGGGCTTCAGGAGTGATGTTGTGGACACCTTCTCTGATGAGATGTATTTATACCCCATCAGTAATTGGGAGCAAACAAGATAATTGCTACAGCAAACTAATCATGCAGGATTCCTTTAACGGATTCCGCCTCTTAACGCAGAGCCCAGGAATCCGCTAACATAGGACACCATTAGACACCTTGACGGATTCTAACGGAATCCGTCATGGTGCGCTATTTTAACGCTCCAAAAAACGTTACATGCTGCGTTCAATCCGCTAGACGCAGCGTCAAAATAACGCCGCTGCGTCGTCTAGCGGATGCAACGCAGACACTTGCGTTACAGTGCGTCATCCATACAACTCTATGGAGAATAGCGCGGTCCGTTAACAGACTGCGCTATTCTCCATAGTGACGGAATGCGCTGAACGCAAGTGTGAAACTAGCCTTAGTGGACCGGGGTGAGGAAAACACACACAAGGACAGGTTCCCTTTCAGTTTTGGAAGTCATTATTTAACACAGCAAAATATCGTTATAAACTCGAACGAGGTGGGAGGTCAAATCATTCTGCCAAATTCACTTTACCTTTGAGTCTTTATCCAATTTAAGATTTATTGATTTTATCATTCAAGAAAATGAGAAAGAATCAAATATAAATTTCCAGGAATATATATAGACAAATCATAACAGCATATAGCAGTGTGTGTGAAGATAATGATATAAAAAGACTTGAAGCAGGCAGAAAGGCAAACAATAGACCATGAAGGAAGGAAGGTAGATCATAAACCATGGGGACCACATCGGACCCTTGAAGCTTCGTGGGGATAAGCGGAAACATACAAAAAGTTTTAAACCCACATGTGAGAGGAGGCCATCCAAGTATATCTCGATATATTGGACTGGCCAGAAAGGATTCCCAATGGAAGCACTTAGTTACAGTTGCATCAATATCCGTTTGCAACGTGGTCATCAATGTCTCCATCAAATGGATTAAAGCTATTTCTGTGAATTATTCCTCTAGAGTTGGAGGGTCCACTTTTTTCCAGTGATGTGGGATTACTGTTTTGGCTTCTTGAAGGAGATGTCTTAATAATGACTTTTTCTAAGTGTTTTTAGACATAGAAAACATATAAAGTTGCCTCCGGACATTTGGGGACCACAACTCCTTAAACCTTTAGGACAATCTTGAGGACTTTGTCCATCTCAATACTGGACAAGACCACAAAATGTGTGATATTGTGCCTTTGTGCACCCTACACTGCCAGCAAAGGTTGGACACTTCCAGAAACCATTTATGTAAAGCTACAACCACCTGGTACCACCTGGAGACAATTTTATAACTCGTCTCCTGAGATTTGGTGGCTATTACAAATTTATAAGACAGGTAAAAACACTTGGTTCATTGTTCTCTAGTAAACATTTGCTGAAGTCCAGTTTCCCAAGTTCTGCAAAACGGGGGCAGGGTCTCTAGATCTGAGTCTGTCAATAATTTATAGATAATTGAGATAGTGTTTGGGGACTGGCAGACGCTGTGCACATTTGCTCAAAATGGGTTATAGGTCCACAACACTCTCACGGCTTATCAAGCAAAGAGGGAAAATGTCTCAATTGTGTATATTCAAATTTATGGCGAACCTTAAAGCTACTCGTACCCAGAATGGCTGACGGAGGCATTATCATGCCCCCAGTAGCCACCTGGAACAGACATAGAGGGGATGTCTTTGAGCCATCCAAAAAAAGTATTTTCTTGATATTTTTCTTTTGGAGTAATGGCTTCTTCCTGATAAAGTGGCCTCACAGCCCATGTTGATACAGTATTTGTTTCACTGTGGATAATGACACAATCTACCAGCTTCTGCCAGCATCTTCACAAGGTCTTTTGCTTTTGTTCTTGGGCTGATATGCACATGTCTGACCAAAGCATGTTCATCTCTGGTACACAGAACCCATCTCCTTCCTGAGTGGTATGATGACTGCACATTCCCATCTTGTTTGTACTTGCGTATAATTGTTTGTACAGATGAACGAGACACCTTCAGGTATCTGGAAATTGCACTCTAGGATGAACCAGACTTGTGCAAGTCCACAATTCTCTTCCTGAGATCTTGACTGATTTCTTTTGACTTTCCCATTATGCTACATAAAGAAGCAGTGTGTTTCAGGTGTGCATTAAAATACATCCACAGGTGTGTCTGTAATTAACTCGGATGTTACCTATAAACCTATCAGAGGTTTCTAAAGACATGATATCATCATATGGGCTGTCCCATATTGTTTAAAGGCATAGAACTTTTAAGGGTGCTTTACATGCTGCGACATCGCTAGCGATAGCTAGCGATGTCGTGCACGATAGCACCCGCCCCGTCGTTCGTGCGACATTTGGTGATCGCTGCTGTAGCGAACATTATCGCTACGGCAGCGTCACACGCACATAACTTTTCAGCGACGTCGCTGTGACCGCCGAAGAATCCCTCCTTCAAGGGGGAGGTGCGTTCAGCATCATAGCGACGTCACTGCGACGTCACTAAGCGGCCGCCCAATAGCAGAGGAGGGGAGGAGATGAGTGGCCGGAACATGCCGCCTACCTCCTTCCTTCCTCATTTCCGGTGGACGGCAGGTAAGGAGATGTCCGTCGTTCCTGTGGTGTCACACATAGCGATGTGCGGTGCCGCAGGAACGACGAACAACCTCGCTACTGACCAGACAATGATTTTTGGTAAATGAATGACGTGTCACAGACCAACTATTTTTAACTCTTCTGCGATCATTTAAGGTCGCTCCTTGGTGTCACACGCTGCGATGTCGCTAACGACGCCGGATGTGCGTCACAAACACCGTGATCCCCGACGATATATTGTTAGCAATGTCGCAGTGTGTAAAGCACCCTTTAGTGTATATAAACTTTTGACTTTGCAGAAAATAATAAAAATGCCTGAAATCATTCTCTCTCTTTCATTTTTCTGTCATTTGGCAAATATAAATAATTTGGTTCCTAATTGACCTAAAACGGGAAAGATTTATTCTGATCTCACATCAGATAAGTTAGAAAAACCTGCAGATGTGTCTTTATAGAGAGTGGATGGAAACTTCTGGTTTCAATTGTATATGTCCATTATGATGATTCTATATAGCTTTGTCCCATGGTAGAAATTATTACTCTGATGTTTGCCTGTCCCCGTCTCTTCTTCATACAGACCTTGTCTTACACGCTAACCTTCATATGTTATATTTGTATTCCATATATTTATACCTTCTGAGATATTTCTTCTGCCTCCTTTTCCTTTGGAGAACTTCAACCTTGAATGGTTGTTACAAAAGTTTAAAGAAAAAAAATCATTGTGTGATAGAAATTATTTTTAACTCATTCACCGCCAGCTACTAAAACACCCTAATGACCGGACCATTTTTTTGCAATTTTGAGCAGTGTCACTTTGGCAGGTTATAACTCTGGAACGCTTCAACGGATCCTGATGATTCTGAGAATGTTTTGTCATGACATATTGTACTTCATGAGAGTGGTAAATTTAGGCTGATATGTCACACAAAAGATATGTCACACAAAATAGTTACTAAATAACATTTCCCACATGTCTATTTTACATCAGCGCAATTTTCGAAACTAAATTTTATTTTGTTAGGAAGTTAGAAGGGTTCAAAGTTCATCAGCAATTTCTAATTTTTCCAGCAAAATTTACAAAACCATTTTTTAGGGACCACATCACATTTGAAGTGACTTTGAGAGGCCTATGCGACAGAAAATACCCAAAAGTGAACCCCATTCTAAAAACTGCACCCCTTAACCTGTTCAAAACCGCATCCAAGAACTTTATTAACCCTTTAGGTGCTTCACAGAAACCAAAGCAATGTGGAAGGAAAAAAATGAAAACTTTGGGTTGTTTTTTTTTACACAAAAATGTTACTTTAGCCATACATTTTTGCATTTTCACAAGGGTATCAGGAAAAAATGTACCATAGAATTTATTGTGCAATTTGTCCTGAGTACACCGATACCTAATATGTGGTTGAAATCAATTGTTTGGGTGCACAGCAGGGCTGGTAGGGAAGGAACGCCATTGGAATTTTTGAAAGCAAAATTAGTTGGCATCATAAGTGGACGCCATGTTGGGTTTGGAAGACCCTCTGAGGTACCTAAACAATGGAGCTCCCCCCACAAGTGACCCCATTTTGGAAACTAAACCCCTCAAGAAATTTATCTAGCTGTTTGGTGAGCCCCTTGAACCCACGGGGGCTTCACGGAAGTTGATAACGTTGAGCCGTGAAAATATTTATTTTTTTTTACCACAAAATTGTTGCTTCAACCAGGTAGCTTTTTTTTTCACAAGGGTATCAGGAAAAAATGCACTATAAAATTTATTGTGCAATTTCTCCTGAGTAAGACGGTACCTCATATGTGGTGGAAATCAATTGTTTGGGCTCACGGCGGGGCTCAGAAGGGAAGGAGCGCCATTTTAATTTTTGAAAGCAAAATTAGTTGGAATCATTATGATACAATACGATACACTTTATTGATCTCGTGGGAAATTATGGTATCACAGCAGCACAACTTAAATCATAACATGAATTACTTAATTGACAAGACAGTAGAGTTGACAGATGAACATGATACATTAGATTAGGACAAACACAGCGGGTGAACTGAAAGTAGAAGAAATAAAGTAGACATTCACTTGATGATTTAACACTAATGTTATTGTTGTACAGTCCCATAGCAGTTGGCACAAATGATTTCCTATATTTTTCCTTCTTACACCTCAGAAGGATTAGCCGGTTACTGAAGGTGCTCTTCTGTCTCATGAACAGCTCATATAATGGATGTGCATTATTATTCATAATTGCCATACACTTTTTCAGAGTTCTTCTCTCCACGACCTCCTCAAAAGAGTCCAGATTGTAGCCAACAGCAGAGCTTGCCTTCTTGATAAGCTTATTCAGCTTCTTAGCATGAGAGACTGAAACACTACTACCCCAGCATATGAGTGCAAAAAAGATGGTGTCGCGGGCGGAGGAGGGGATGCTGCGCTCTCCCACTGCTCGGGTCCGGCTGCTGCTGCTGGTCCTCGGTGGTGGCTCAAGCGATGGGCCGGATCCCGGGGACTCGAGCGGCGTTCCTCGCCCGTGAGTGAAAGGGGGAAGTTGATTGTGGGGATTTGGTATTGTCCGTGACGCCACCCACGGTTGTGGTGAGATTGGTGACACCACCGCTGCTCTGGACAGGGATCCCGGGAGCGATGACAGGGAGCAGCCTGGATGTTAGTTCTCCCCTCCGTGGGTAGGGGGGTTGGTTGTCCCGGGGCCCGGTGATGGGGTAGGGATGGATGGCAGGCGGGTTACGGGGCCTGGCGAGGTGCAGGGTCGCGGGGGGGGCAGCGCGGTGCCGCACGGCACGGTGGTACTCACTCAGCCAATGATGAGGACACAGTTCTCGGTAAAATAAACGGCTGGATGGACGGGTCCCACAGACGGCTGCAGTGTTGTTGCTCCCGGCAGGTTGGTGATGACTGCCTTTCCCTGCACCTATGTACTGTAAACGGTTCCAATGGGTTCCCACCGGTAACCCGCTCCCCAGCTTGGATATGGGCTGGAGGAACCCCTTTTGCCCGCAGGCTCTGGCCCTGGGAACTTTAGCCTTGGCGGTGACTGTGTTTCCCTCTCTCGGTTGGACTGAGGCCTTCTGTCGGGACTTGGATGCTGGGAAACCCAGGAGGTTCCCTTCACTAACGGATTTGGCAAATTCACGGCGACTCCTAGCCTTGCCGGGGTCCGTAAGCCCCTGCCAGATGGTGCTGACTTCTCTTTGTGTACCGGTCCGGTACCGCCACGCCACCACCCGTCCACGGTCCTTACGGTAGACTCCGATAGGCCACTCCTGCAGACGGTCACCAACGTCTGCCAACCTTGCTGATCTATCCAGGCCACACACCCGGACCAACTTCAGTTTGCTCAGCTGCCACTTTACTCCTTTCCACTTTCACTCCCTAACTGAACTGCACTCCTTCCTTTTCCAGCCTCCAGGACTGTGAACTCCTCGGTGGGCGGGGCCAACCGCCTGGCCCACCCCCTGGTGTGATCATCAGCCCATGGAGGAAGGCAACAAGGGTTTTGTCTGACTTCGGTGTGCCTGACCGGGAGTGTGGGGTGTGTTGGTGTTGTTCTCTGTGGCCCCTGGCTTGTCCAGGGTGCCACATTCCCCCTTAGTTAAATGCAGACCGTCCGCGGGCTGCCCGTCCATCACCGGTTTTATTTTCACAACTGAAAGATAACGGTAAAACAGTGATCACAAGTATACTAACATCTTCCCACATCGGGAGGTACTCTTATTGAAACGTTACGGTTACGGCTTCTGCTCTCTCCCACCCAAGCAACCTGGCCCTGATGCTGCCCCTAGTAAACAGGCAGCACCCCTTGACCCCAGTCCAGCACAAGTTGCCCGAGCGGGTTCTGTCCTTTTCAGGGGACCCACGTCCATGGGGAACCCCTGAAACCCCCAGAGGATCGCCACCGGTTCCGGTGGTGGCTGGGCCCCAGCCTGCTCCACTGCGGGCCCTTCCTCCAATCTGCCTCTCCGGAGGCGGTAACAGTCAGCCAACAAAAACAACATTTTTATTTACAAGCCACTAAGTTTGTGGTTGCCCTGCCAGTTCTCGGGCTTGTCCGTAGTAGTTCCTACGCAGTTGTTTAACAGGGGTCCCAACGGGGACCACAATTCTTCGTAGCCAACAGGCTACCACAAACAAAACTGTAGGGTCCCAACGGACACTTGCCGTAGGGTCCCAACGGGGACTGTTAGCTGGGTCCCAGGGGCCATCCACAACACCTGGCTCCAGTACAGCTTCCTCCTGCAGCTTTCCCACAGTCCACCATCGAACAGCACGAGCCCCCAACGCCACCATCACACAGGGGTGACACTGTCCCACAGGACTCCATTTTCAGCTGCCGATGATGCGGGTACGACTGCTCCTCCAAACGGACTCCTTACCTTGAGGGCCGTCTGGAACGTCAGCAGAGTCCCAATGGGGACCGACAGCAAGGTAACCGGGAACCGCTACCATGCTCTAACTTCTCTTTCTTAATCGGCAATCCCGCGGCGCAGCTGCCTTTGCTGCCGCTCCCGATGCGGAGCACTTTCTGCTTGCTCCAGTTCAGGCAGTGTGGGGAATGGGCCCAGCCAGAGTCCCTCCGTGCCGGCTACGACCAGTACCTTCGGTAATGTGGGACCCCGCTGTGACATGGCCTGCTCTGCCTCCTGGCAGCGGCATCCCCGCCGTGCCTCTGGTGCATCTTTGCTGACGGGCTCTGCCTTCGGCTTCTTCCATGGAAGCGGATCAGGGTGATCACAGGCTTCTGCTGCAGGTCGGTCCGACGGGGCGGATTGGCAGGGTACCGCTACCGGTGGTGGTGATAGCGGGCCTAGTGGCAGGGCAGCAGCAGCCAACACGGGTAGCGGGGGAGGTAGCAGGGCGAGCGGGTATGGACCGGGTCCGTCGGCTGCGATGACTGACCCACTAGGGGTACAGGGGTGTAGGTCACTTACCCTCCCTTCCAAGACTCCCTCCACCTCACGTCTCTGTATGGCCGCCACCACTTCCGCCATGTCGGCCTCCCACTCCTCCAAGAGGAGCTGCATGTTGACCTGCAGCCGTTGTTGGAGCTGCGCGGTCCGGATCTCCACCCATGCTGCGGTTCGAGGCGCGGGGGCTACGGTGCTGTGGGACGGCATGTACATGGCTTCTGGCGGCCTCTCCCAGGAACCAGCAATAAGATGCCCGCAGGGTCCTGGCGTCCCTGCTTTTTTAGACGTGGCTACATGCGGCCAGATGCCATCAGTCCCCCTTAGTCTCTTTCCGGCTCCTCCTCTACAGGGGCGGGGTTTTGGCCTTCGCGCCTCCACTACTCGAAGAGACGCTCGAGCTGGAATTTTTCGGGCCCAAGATGGCGGCTTCGCAAATTTTTCGGCCGGACACCTCCGGCGGTCACACAAGGCGCACTTCCACCAGTTGGTAGAACAATAGGATCCTGTTTGTGACGCCAAGTTGTCGCGGGCGGAGGAGGGGATGCTGCGCTCTCCCACTGCTCGGGTCCGGCTGCTGCTGCTGCTCGGTGGTGGCTCGATCGGTGGGCCGGATCCCGTGGACTCGAGCGGCGTTCCTCGCCCGTGAGTGAAAGGGGGAAGTTGATTGTGGGGATTTGGTATTGTCCGTGACGCCACCCACGATTGTGGTGAGATTGGTGACACCACCGCTGCTCTGGACGGGAATCCCGGGAGCGATGACAGGGAGCAGCCTGGATGTTAGTTCTCCCCTCCGTGGGTAGGGGGGTTGGTTGTCCCGGGGCCCGGTGATGGGGTAGGGATGGATGGTAGGCGGGTTACGGGGCCTGGCGAGGTGCAGGGTCGCGGAGGGGGCAGCGCGGTGCCGCACGGCACGGTGGTACTCACTCAGCCAATGATGAGGACACAGTTCTCGGTAAAACAAACGGCTGGATGGACGGGTCCCACAGACGGCTGCGGTGTTGTTGCTCCCGGCAGGTTGGTGATGACTGCCTTTCCCTGCACCTATGTACTGTAAATGGTTCCAATGGGTTCCCACCGGTAACTCGCTCCCCAGCTTGGATATGGGCTGGAGGAACCCCTTTTGCCCGCAGGCTCTGACCCTGGGAACTTTAGCCTTGGCGGTGACTGTGTTTCCCTCTCTCGGTTGGATTGAGGCCTTCTGTCGGGACTTGGCTGCTGGGAAACCCAGGAGGTTCCATTCGCTAACGGATTTGGCAAATTCACGGCGACTCCTAGCCTTGCCGGGGTCCGTAAGCCCCTGCCAGATGGTGCTGACTTCTCTTTGTGTACCGGTCCGGTACCGCCGGGCCACCGCCCGTCCATGGTCCTGACGGTAGACTCCGATAGGCCACTCCTGCAGACGGTCACCACCGTCTGCCAACCTTGCTGATCTGTCCGGGCCACACACCCGGACCAACTTCAGTTTGCTCAGCTGCCACTTTACTCCTTTCCACTTTCACTCCCTAACTGAACTGCACTCCTTCCTTTTCCCGCCTCCAGGACTGTGAACTCCTCGGTGGGCGGGGCCAACCGCCTGGCCCACCCCCTGGTGTGATCATCAGCCCCTGGAGGAAGGCAACAAGGGTTTTGTCTGACTTCGGTGTGCCTGACCGGGAGTGTGGGGTGTGTTGGTGTTGTTCTCTGTGGCCCCTGGCTTGTCCAGGGCGCCACAATGGCACTTGCCACTACAGACTGGTAGAGCATTTCTAACATTTTGCTGCAAACATTAAAAGACCTCAGTTTCCTTAGGAAATATAATCTGCCCATCCCCTTCTTGTAGACCATCTCTCAGTGGCATCTCCAGTCCAGTTTGCTATCCAGGTGGACCCCCAAATATTTGTAACTCTTCAACTGCTCCACCTCCTGACCAGCAATAGTGATCGGTACATTCCATCTTTCTCCTGCTATAGTTGGCCACCAACTCCTTAGTTTTCTTAACATTTAGTTGTAGATAGTTACCATGGCACCAATCCACAAAATTCGACACCACCCTTCTATGTTCCTCATCCCCCTGGTCCGCCCTAATACATCCCACAACCATGGAGTCATCCGAGAATTTTTGAAGGTGGCAAAAATCAGATTTATACTGAAAGTCTGATGTATACAGTGTGAATAGAAAGGGCGCTAGCACCGTTCCCTAAGGGGCACCTACACTGCTCAATAATCTGCTAGACACAACTGCTCCCATCTGTACAAACTGTGGCCGATCTGATAGGTAGTCAGTTATCCAATTTCTCATCCCCTCCTCCACCTTCATATCAGTCATCTTTTTGTGTAGTAAAAGTGGCTGCAGGGTGATAAATGCACTTGAGAAATTGAAGAACATCGCTCGCACAGTGGTTCCGTCATTCTCCAAAAATGAATGTACAGTATGTAACAGAGAAAGAATAGCATCGTCCACCTCCCATCTATGCCGGTAGGCAAACTGTAGGGGGATCAATAAAAGCCCTCACCCTCGGACTCAAGTGAGCAAGCACTAATCTTTCCAAGGACTTCATATCATGAGATGTTAAGGCTACAGGACGGTAGTTATTTAGGGTTGCAGGACGTTTTCCATAACACTGGTACCCTCTGTGTTTGTAGACTCCCATTAAATAGGTTTGTAAAGACCGTACACAGCTGGTCTGCACACACTTTAAGGACACGTGGACTGAGTCCATCTGGCCCTGCAGCTTTACCAATGTTAAGTGTCTTAAACTGCCTCCTCACTTCATTTTTGGAGACTCTGAAATTAGTCTGCTCATCCTCCAATATCAATGTTGCAGAACTTGCACCAGATTCACATCCTCTGTCAGTTGGCATTACACATGTATTGCTAAATCTATTGAAATACTCATTCATCTCATTAGCCTTGTCCAGTTTTCCTCCCCCATGCTCAGACCTCACCTTAAGCTCATTAGCGAAGGCCATATCACGTTTGGAGACCCCCTAAGGGGAATAAACAGTGGAAACCTAATTTGGAAACTAGACCCCCCCCCCCCCCAAGGAACCCATGAAGATGTGTGCTGGGCACTTTGAACCCCCAGGTGCTTCAGTGAATTTTATAATGTTACCCCATGAAAATGAAAAAAAAAAAAAAAATTTACCACAAAAACGTTCTCTTAGTCTCTATTTTTTGATTTTCATAAGGGCAACAGGATAAAATAGATCTCAAAATGTGTTGGGCAATCTCTCCTGAGTATTCTGATACCCCATATGTGGGAGGGAACCACTGTTTAGGTGCACGGCAGAGCTCAGAAGGCCAAAACCGCAAGTTGAATTTTCAAACGCAAAATTGTCTGGAATAGTTAGCGGAAGTCATGTTGCGGTGTAAAGCTGGTGTCACACTAAACGACAGCGACAACGACGTCGCTGTTACGTCACCATTTTCGGTGACGTAACAGCGACCTTGTAAGTCGCTGTTATGATCGCTGCTTAGCTGTCAAACACAGCAGAAGCAGCGATCATAAGGTCGCTGTGCTACATGTTCAGAGAGCAGGGAGCCGCGCTTAGCGCTGGCTCCTTGCTCTCCTGCAGCACACATCGGGTTAATTAACCCGATGTGTGCTGCAGCTACATGTCACAGTTCAGAGAGCAGGGAGCCGCGCTTAGCGCTGGCTCCTTGCTCTCCTGCAGCACACATCGGGTTAATTAACCCGATGTGTGCTGCAGCTACATGTCACAGTGCAGAGAGCAGGGAGCCGCGCGCACTGCTTAGCGCTGGCTCCTTGCTCTCCTTGCTACAGTATACATCGGGTTAATTACCCGATGCATACTGCAGCCACATGTCACAGTGCAGGAGCCGGCACTGGCAGCAAGAGCGGAGGCTGGTAACCAGCGTAAACATCGGGTAACCAGGGAAAGGTCTTCCCTTGGTTACCCGATGTTTATGCTGGTTACAGCTTACCGCAGCTGCCAGTGCCGGCTCCTGATCGCTTCATTTCGTCGCTCTCTCGCTGTCACACACAGCGATGTGTGTGTCACAGCGGGAGAGTGACGACCAAAAAATGAAGCTGGACATTCAGCAACGACCGGCGACCTCACAGCAGGGGCCAGGTCGTTGCTGGATGTCACACACAGCGACAGCGACGGGACGTCGCTGCAACGTCACAGAAAATGGTGACGTAGCAGCGACGTCGTTGTCGTCGTCGTTATGTGTGACACCAGCTTAAGAGCCTCTGATGTGCCTAAACAATGGAAACCCTCCACATGTAACCTGAGGGTGTGTGGGGCATGTGAAAAAATAAAACAAATAAAAAAAATAAAAAGAACTAAACTTTGTGTGTGTTTGTTTTTGTGAATCTATTTTCTTTGAGTAGAAAAAAAAAAACTAGAAAGAAAAAGAGAAAATAGAAAGGAGTTTCAAATTTGGTAACAAAAAAAGAAACATACTAAACGGACGTCAATAAAAAGCAAAAAAAAGTCCTGCCCAAAATGGAGCATGGATGCTGATCTGTGATGTGCATCACGGATCGGCGATCGGCGGCTGCAGGACGCACGGACGGATGGGGTGCAAAAAGTGACGTGGGATGACAGACAAAAAAATGTATATTCACAGAACCATGAAGATCAGTGACCAGAGGAACTCTGCCGCAGGCAGCTAGATGGACGACTGAAGCTAGGACCCAGGAAGTACCCAGCGATGGAGGTTCCCACTGCAAGGTGAGTTCAGACAGATGAAGACCTCGGATGACTCGAAAGGAGCAAGAAGACAGCGGCAGCAGGCAAGAAGATATAAGAGGGGGACAGGAGAAGCCGAGGGGGGGAGGAGGGGCAGGGGACAGTAGAAGCCATGGGAAAGAAGGGGACGGGGAGGTCGGAGGGCTGGAGAGATAGGAGAAGGGGCAGTACTTACAGGCAGCGCAGCAGAGATCGAGCAGCTCAGCGGAGATCAGGCGGAGGCGTGGAACTACAAGTCCCAGCAGGGGCATGGCGCAGACTGGCTGGGGAGGGCTCTCCAGGCAAAAACAATCCTTGGGAGAGACGTCACCACCAGGTCAGCCGGCCCCACTGCACGCTGATTGGAGAAATTGCGCGTCATAGCAATATCGCTCCAATCAGTGCTGCGGGGAGGGGGAGGGCATCGTGTTTGCTGGCCTCCAGCCACTGGTCGTAGCTCCTGAATCACCAATCATAGCTGGAGTGCACTATTTTAGGCATTTAGTTTATGTGAAACAGTGCGATTTCTGTGATTGGAGGTTCAGATTTGAACAGCCAATCACAACAATTGTGGATGACGGGCTGGCGATGCCACCCCACTCCGGGGGTTAAGGAAAGGTCCCCAGCTGTAAGAAACAGCAGGGGGCATCATTTGAAAGCAGTTGCTATGGATACGGCAATCAGATGAATTCTAGGCAGTAAAGTTACGCCCCTGGTTGTTAAATCCTGTAAAAATAGAATGTGATTTTACTGTTCGCGTTCGTGAAGAAGTTAATTATAATCTAAAATAAAACACTTTGGAGATAAAGGCCTCACTTTTTATCTTCTTGTTATTATATGTAAATGGGAAACGGACATTGGGCCATTACTGATGATCAATGGACAAGGATCCTTGAAGGGGTCAGATGTATATCCCTAGTGGACATTGTAGACTGTCAGATCTATAAATCATCCATAGGGAATATATGACCCCTCTGTTCCTCCACAAGGTCGGCATACGTACAGAGGATAAAGGTGGGAAGTGCTGAGCGGAAGCTGCTGATCTTATACACAGGCTGCGGATTATAAATACTTTATTGGAGTAAAGTTATTACAATTGTAAAATCCTAATCAGCAGGTTTGGTCAGAGACACCAAGGTTTTATATAAGGGAATATAGAAGAACGGACACTGGACACACGTTGGAAAACTGCGGTAGGACGATTATTGTTTCTTACACATAAATTGATAACATTTAGATGGATTGAGACCCTCCGACAAAACGTGATTAACAAAGTCATTAGTACAGGACGGTATGAGAAGGGGATTTATTCTAAAGGAAATGCTAGAGCCAAAAATGAGAGACTCTGGGCCCCGGGGCTGGAGACTTCGGGCTTCCAGCCTGTCAGTACGAGGCGGGGTCTTTGTCCCTGGAGCTTCTCTACTCGGTATAATGAGACTCACTGATCTTATTCATATAAAAAGCGTCTGAGTAACATAGAAACTGGCTAACTATGAGGAGCTTGTCTGATCTATAAGTAATTGTATAAAGAGGTATGGAGACAGCGCTATTCTTCTGTATAACATGTGATGTGGCTGCAGCCCTAATATTTCTGTAAATGACATCTCTGTATAGATAATCTTACCCCAGCATTCCAGATTGGGGAAAGATGGAAGGGGGCATTTTATTTATTAATTATTAATTATTATTATTATTATTATTATTATTAATAAAGCAAATGGAGAAAAAAAAAATCAAAAACATTTTAGATAATCAGACTTTATTGAAAAAATGTTTTGGGTGTCAGGTTATTGGGACAATTTAGTAAGTATTTACAGTCAAACTCCCCTTAGAACCTATAATCTGTGTATTGGGGAATAGAGAAGGGAGTCAGTTCCCAATGATGATGAAAAAACTACTAAACTTAATGGAAAGGCATTTTATATAACTCGATCACATCAGATGTTCCCACAAAGAAGAAATGGATCGTAGATGGAAATAGTAATTTGTAATATGAACATGTTTATTACTGTAGTATAGAGAAGTTACAGACATTGTTCAGACATGGAGATTGTGCGCTGAAAGTAACTAATGAATGTAGAAATGTATAACAATGTGAAATGTTCGATGCACATGGAATATTGCTTTTTATTAGATTTTTAGAAAACAGACATCTATTAGTAACTGTATATATTATAATTCTAATGTAAGTTCTAACATGCTTTCCCTTTCTTCTTTCCTTACTTGCCTTTACATTGACTGTCTCTTTTGTGTTTATTTGTTCAGTTTGTTAAATCTATATTTTCTCCCCGTGTAAATTTTTCTTAGTGGTCAACAATTTATAATTTAAGTAAAACATTTCTCACCTTCTAGATATGATAATGCCTTCTTTCTTTGTGAGTTTCAAAAGATGCAATTTGTGTGTAAAATATTTCCCTTATTCTAAACATGTCAAGGATTTCTCCCCTGTGTGAATTCTTTGGTGTATAGTAAGATTTGATTGAGCTGCAAAACATTTCCCACATTCTGAACATGAAAAAGGCTTTTCCCCTGTGTGAGTTCTCTGATGTGTAACAAGATTTGATTTTTCGTTAAAACATTTCCCACATTCTGAACATGAATATGGCTTCTGCCCTGTGTGAATTCTCTGATGTGTAACAAAATGGGACTGGTCTGAAAAACATTTCCCACATTCCGTACATGAAAAAGGCTTCTCCCCTGTGTGAGTTTTCTGATGTCTAACAAGATGTTGTTTTTGGTTAAAACATTTCCCACATTCTGAACATGAATATGGCTTCTGCCCTGTGTGAGTTCTATGATGTATAACAAGACTTCCTTCTTGCTTAAAACATTTCCCACATTCTGAACATGAATATGGCTTTTCCCCTGTGTGAGTTCTCTGATGTGTAACAAGATGTGATTTTTCGTTAAAACATTTCCCACATTCTGAACATGAATATGGCTTCTGCCCTGTGTGAGTTCTCTGGTGTGTAACAAAATGGGACTGATCTGCAAAACATTTCCCACATTCTGAACATGAATATGGCTTTTCCCCTGTGTGAGTTCTCTGATGTGTAACAAGAATTGATTTTTCGTTAAAACATTTCCCACATTCTGAACATGAATATGGCTTCTGCCCTGTGTGAGTTCTCTGATGTATAACAAAATTTGATTTGCGGTTAAAACATTTCCCACATTCTGAACATAAAAAAGGCTTTTCCCCTGTGTGAGTTTTCTGATGTCTAACAAGATGTGATTTTTGGTTAAAACATTTCCCACATTCTGAACATGAATATGGCTTCTGCCCTGTGTGAATTCTCTGATGTGTAACAAAATGGGACTGATCTGCAAAACATTTCCCACATTCTGAACATGAAAAAGGCTTTTCCCCTGTGTGAATTCTCTGATGTGTAACAAGCTTTGATTTTTCGTTAAAACATTTCCCACATTCTGAACATGAATATGGCTTCTGCCCTGTGTGAGTTCTCTGATGTATAACAAAATTTGATTTGCGGTTAAAACATTTCCCACATTCTGAACATGAAAACGTCTTCTCCCCTGTGTGAGTTTTCTGATGTGTAACAAAATGGGACTGATCTACAAAACATTTCCCACATTCTGTACATGAAAAAGGCTTCTCCTCTGTGTGAGTTCTCTGATGTGTAATAAGATGTGATTTTTGGTTAAAACATTTCCCACATTCTGAAGATGAAAATGGTTTCTCCCCTGTGTGAATTCTCTGATGTATAACAAGACTTGACTTACATGTAAAATATTGCCCGCATTCTGAACACGAAAAAGGCTTCTCCCCCATGTGAGTTCTCTGGTAACTAACAGACTTTGAAAAAAATCTTTTCTCCCCTGTGTTAATATTTTTGGGGATTTTTCGATACTTTGAAGTTGAAAATTGCTTCTTTCCTGTAATAACACTTCCATTTTTAATGCATTTTTTGTGACAATTATTTTCCTTAATAGTCTGTGATGAATCAGAGGATATGACTTGTTTAATAGACTCAGATGATACATTTTTGCTGTGAAGGGATGATGGTATATCTGCAATAGTGGATTTCACTTCAGTTATATCTTGCGTGATCTCAAGGTTATCTGATTTTAAAATTGAAGATGTCAGTTGTGCCTCTAATCTCCTGGTACAGTCATCTGCCAAGAATAAAAATTATTTTTAATAATATTTTTAAATTTAAGGATATAATTTATAATTAGCTTGTAACGCCTTTACTGGCGCCCCTGCACAGTCCTGCACCCTTTCCCCAGCGGGAACTCCAGAACACTTACCCTTCTAGACACCCAACGGTGTCTTCAGTGTATACGGTCCCTGTTGCCATCTCCCAGGGCCTGGAAGTGTGCTTAGGGCACTCACACCTATTCTTAAAAGGTCAGTGTGCCCTAACCAGGAAGTGCCTCTCAACCTATGGCTGAGAGGCACTAGGTAGTTAAGGCATCCTTCCCCCTGAGATGGGAGGTGCCTGGGCAACATGTTGCTAGTTGTTAGATCCATTTCCTGAGTGTTATGCTGTGTGTGCGAACACATGTCTGTATCCTAGTATCCACTGTGCCCGGCGGACCTGCTGCATCTATCTATACCAGCTGCACCTACCATACCTACTACATCTATTTATACCAGCTGTGCCAGCTGGACCTGCATTATCCTATCCCCAACCCCCTGGGGCCAGCTGTTGCAATAACGGGACTCCCTGGAGTAGCACCAGGCGGGTATCTTCTAGCACAAGCCTATCCTCACCATGAGAGACTCTACAGAAGACAAGGTAGTTGCTTAGTTACGCCCCTCATGGATGAGCCAGTGCTGTGACCCAGTGGGTCCACTCCCGCAAACACTAGCAAGTGTGGCGCCCCTGTGATTAGGCGCTACAGGGGAATACAGCACCTTAACATCAAGGTGCAGTGCCCTTTGGTCACAGGTGAAAGAGAGAGGAAATGCAGAGTCTTATATTAGATTGAGTAACATTGACTCAGCAGCCCCTACCTTCATATTCCTGGGACTGTTTATAGAGTAGGTCCATAGGGGGGTGGAGCCTAGCTGAGCGTGAGACGCGACGTGATTGACAGGATGACTGAGTGACAGTTAGTCAGTTAACAGTCAGTCAGTAAAGAGTGACAAGAAGAGACGAGAGTAAATTGATGACTGAAAGAAGGGCTAGAAATAACATAGACCCGACGTCCTGAGCGAGGGTACCCCAAAAGAAAAGAAAGACACAGGAAAAGGGGTAACCCAGACGGAAAGAGGACGCTTTAGGTCTGGCGAGAGCCAGCTGAAGAGTTCAGGTCGACACAGGTATAACGGAACCGAGGAGGTTTGTCAGGTTTATCCCCAAACCATTGACCATTAAACTGGGATCTTAAATAAGAGGAGTCCCGGTACCCATCAAGAGTCTAACTACTAACCCCAAGCTGAGTTCACGACGCTTTTGCGGGATAGATAAAGAAACCGTGCAGCATCAGACTCCTGGGAAAACCAGTGACTAGACTAACCAGTGGGTTAAAGAGGGAGTCACAGAGCCCTCAGAGCAGGGACCGAGAAAGAGACAAAGAAAGGTTACCTCAGAGAGAGACTCTGTCATTAAATCTCCTCCGAAACTTGTGACCATTGGCCTTCTGGTAACCGAACTGTTTCTGCTGTGAACTGTGCAAAACAAACCAGCTGCTAGTAAAAAGGACTTGTTTGAACTGATGCGAATTCGGTGTGTCATCTCTCCGCCGTTCGACAGGACCCCGCGACATCAGAGAAGAAGGCAGCCATCACCACTCGGTCGCTTCCCTCCTGGTCAGCAACCCTCCACCCTGAGGTAAAATAGCTCCACCTGTGGGGAGCTGAGAGATCTTAAGCTGCAGTCACCATCGCCTCAGAGGTCGGCCGCGGGCAGCGCTGGTATATCCCGCTTACCAGACACTACAGGTGGCGTCACGTATATCCCCAAAATCATCCCTGTACTCCATACTACAGCTGGAGAGTGAGCGCCAAGGGCACGAAGCCGGGACCGACCACCTGTGATAACCCCATCGAGAGTAAAGTATCCGTAGTCCCGGCGCCAGAGTAACCCCCTATCGAAAACCCTGATGGTCGACTCAAAAGTATAACATAGCTAAACAAATTTCAACTTCTATAAATTGTGATTATTTACTAAAACAAAAAACGTTTACAATCTAAGGCTGAGGCCACACAGGGATTACGGCGAGTGCTCGCATGACACTCGGCTCATGCTCGCAGGAGTGTCATGTGACTGTGCTCCAATCAGACCACAGCTGCAGAGGACAGGGAGGGATTTATCTCCCTATCTCCTCCGTTGCTGGCTAATGCGAGAATCGCACTGCTCTCGTGTTACACCGGTGTAAAGCGAGAGCAATGCGATGTTTCTCTCACCTCATAGACTTGAATGGGTGCGAGTTAAACGAGATCACATTCCACCCTCAGCATGCTGCGACTATTTTCTTGGTCCGATTAGTGCTGAGAAAACAATCACTCATGGGAGCTGCCACATAGATTAATATTGGTTCGAGTGGAATGCAATATTTTATCGCATTCCACACGCTCCGTATTACTCGCCATGTGTGCTGACCCTAACAGTAGACCTCAGAGCAGGAACCAGTAGACCATGATGTTCAACCCTCTTTGTTCATTTTGCCTCCCGTATATTGGAACAATAAGCCATTAAATAATATTTTGTAGGGCAAAATTATTGCAAACTGCTTCTCCATCAGTGCAAAAATGGAAGTTTCCACAATTGTTGTAGCTGAAAGACTCTTGATTATAAACAGATATGGCTTCTGTAGAGTCACAATAGTCATTTACACTAAAGCAGAATATGGTAAATGCTATTTACTGACTATATGTTGTGGTATCACTATTTGTTTAAAGAGCATCAAATGCAATGTTTGATCACTTCTAATTCTTTTGCATTCTTGGTGAATTTCAGGGTTATTTTTGTTTTTTGTTTTTAATAAATGGAAAACAAATCAACCCAACATTACAGCTAAGATAAAGTAGAAAATCCCACAGAAAAAAAATCTCAGACACTGGGATCAGATTCAGCATTACAAAGGTGTTATCATGTAAAGTGACAGATGTCAGATTGGAGAAATGGGGCCTGGATAGGAGCAGAAAACTGGCTGCAGTGGAAAGCCATGAAATAAGGGCGGCTTTGTACTAACTACTATAGAGGAAACTGTGACTATAGACAATAACACATCTACTAAAATGACCACCCTCCCCCCGACAGCCTTCACCGTCAGTGATTTAGTAACTAGAGGTGACACATCTGGAGTAATTACAGTATGTGGCTCGGGGGCTCTCGGCAATCCAAACTATTGTAGGGGCCAATATCTTCTGTCAGATGAGTTTCTTCAAAAAATATTAGACATTTACTTTCTGCCTCTCGGACTCCACAATGGACGGCTCCAGTACAAGTTCTTATATAATGGACATTTGTAGAATTCAGAGAAAATATCTTTCAGGCTCTTGAAAGTAAAAATATCAGAACTTTATGTGTTATTACTTTCCTTTTCTTTCTAACTACATTTTGGAAATCCTGTGGGTGGGCTGCCCGGCCTCCATGTACCCACTGTGGGGTAATCCTAACCTCCCTCATATGTTACAGTTACCCTGTGCCGAACTTTGGCTATAAACGCCCCTATCAGCACATTCATCAGAAGGGAGAGAAGGAAGATCCATCAATAAGATGCCGGGATTCTAGGAAGATGGAGTCATTGCTCTCAGTGGAGAAACAATAAGAATCTTGTAGTTATGATACTTATTAATGGAGAACAAAAATAAAATGAATGATGTTATAAAGCAAGCTTTCCAGACTACTGAGGTCTCTTCATCAACTATAAGATTATTATTTTGTTTCTCCCACTGAGAGCAATCAATCTTTATTCACCTGGTGAACACGGCACCAAACTAAGAATCTAGGAGGTCACCAGCATCATTACCCTCCGCTTTCTCTTAGGGGTCCACCATACTGATTAGATTCTTCTTCCCATGATTTTCTAAGTTGTCTGCATATTCTAGGTACGCTGTCATTTGGCTTTGTAGATTAGAGATCTGGGCAGCTAAGGGTTAACATCTAATTTCAGAGAATAGGATGGATCCTACCTGTAAGATCTGGCTGATACAGATCTCACTACAACAGAAGAGCGTCCAATGCCCAAAATAATGGGGGCAGTATTGTGTGGAGAAGTATGTGGTGGTCTAGCAGCAGAATGGTGACCATTTGATATGGCCGGACTACAACCCTGATAAAGCAGCCACAGCTGGAGACTGAGAAGAATCTGTGACTTCTCTGCATTTAGTGGTTACTACTCACCTGCACTGTCATCTGTAGGAATCTCCTCTTTACTCCGCTCATCACCCCTCACATATGTCTCTGTAGTATTAATATGGGGCAGATCTTCCCCCTGAAACAAATATTGTAAAAGTCACAGACAGATGGAGAAGTCCCATCTATGATCAGCTCTAATCCTGCCATCTCCACCGCTCTCATTACACAAGTATAACACATATAATACTGGAGGATAAAACAAGACTGAGCACAAGACCTTCACAGCCGTCTACACATCATAGGGAGATTTCATGGCACCTTCTCTCCATCTACCTGATGATCCTGAGGAACATCGGGATCTTCTTGTTTATAGTCCTGTGGGAGAAGAGGACGGGGACATCTCTCTGGTGTTGTCCTCTTACTGGATAGAGCTGGAGGAAACACATCCTGAGGAACATCGGGGTCTTGTTTACAGTCCTGTGGGAGAAGAGGACGGGGACATCTCTCTGGTGTTGTCCTCTTACTGGATAGACCTGGAGGAGACACATACAGGGACTGAATTCATTCCTTACATACAGATAATTATAGGCCGTGTGTATTTAGTCCTGTCTATTACCTGGTGATGTGAGGGGCTGGGGAACCTCCATCATGACGTCCTTGTACAGATCTTTGTGTCCTTCTAAATACTCCCACTCCTCCATGGTCAAATAGACGGTGACGTCCTGACACCTTATAGGAACCTGACACATACAATGATACCGTCACCCCCGATCCCTTCATAGCGTTACTGTATAATGTCCCAGCATTCCCAGCAGTGTCACCTCTCCAGTCAGCAGCTCAATCATCTTGTAGGTGAGTTCTAGGATCTTCTGCTCATTGATGTCCTCATGTATCGGGGGGTGAGGTGGAGGCCCCGTGATTGGGCTCAGGGGTCTTCCCCATCCCTCAGACACAGGGGCCTGACAGCGCTCACTAGAGGTCTTCTTCACTACTGTGTAATCCTGGTTATGGAGAGACACAGTAATAAATCTCACTACAGACATTTCCAGAGTCCTCACCTCTCCAGTTCTGTCCATCTGTTATTCCCATAGATAAGAATGATGTAATGTGACGTCATCAGAATCTCTCACCTCTCCAGTAAGCCGGAAGAGGATCTCTAGGGTGAGGTGTAATATCCTCTCCGCCATCTTGTCCCTGTCCATATCCATCCTTCACGGCGCAATCAGGAGAATTCTCTTCTATAGAGCGATTGTTCTCCCCCAGCATCTAATGTGTATGAAGCCTGAGCCCAGGAATGGGGAATCTCCACACACCTCCACCTGCAGAGCCGCACACTAGATATATAATACCCTGCACCTACCTCCACCTGCAGAGCCGCACACTAGATATATAATACCCTGCACCTACCTCCACCTGCAGAGCCGCACACTAGATATATAATACCCTGCACCTACCTCCACCTGCAGAGCCGCACACTAGATATATAATACCCTGCACCTACCTCCACCTGCAGAGCCGCACACTAGATATATAATACCCTGCACCTACCTCCACCTGCAGAGCCGCACACTAGATATATAATACCCTGCACCTACCTCCACCTGCAGAGCCGCACACTAGATATATAATACCCTGCACCTACCTCCACCTGCAGAGCCGCACACTAGATATATAATACCCTGCACCTACCTCCACCTGCAGAGCCGCACACTAGATATATAATAACCTGCACCTACCTCCACCTGCAGAGCCGCACACTAGATATATAATACCCTGCACCTACCTCCACCTGCAGAGCCGCACACTAGATATATAATACCCTGCACCTACCTCCACCTGCAGAGCCGCACACTAGATATATAATACCCTGCACCTACCTCCACCTGCAGAGCCGCACACTAGATATATAATACCCTGCACCTACCTCCACCTGCAGAGCCGCACACTAGATATATAATACCCTGCACCTACCTCCACCTGCAGAGCCGCACACTAGATATATAATACCCTGCACCTACCTCCACCTGCAGAGCCGCACACTAGATATATAATACCCTGCACCTACCTCCACCTGCAGAGCCGCACACTAGATATATAATACCCTGCACCTACCTCTTCCTGCAGAGCCGCACACTAGATATATAATACCCTGCACCTACCTCCACCTGCAGAGCCGCACACTAGATATATAATACCCTGCACCTACCTCCACCTGCAGAGCCGCACACTAGATATATAATACCCTGCACCTACCTCCACCTGCAGAGCCGCACACTAGATATATAATACCCTGCACCTACCTCCACCTGCAGAGCCGCACACTAGATATATAATACCCTGCACCTACCTCCACCTGCAGAGCCGCACACTAGATATATAATACCCTGCACCTACCTCCTCCTGCAGAGCCGCACACTAGATATATAATACCCTGCACCTACCTCCTCCTGCAGAGCCGCACACTAGATATATAATACCCTGCACCTACCTCCACCTGCAGAGCCGCACACTAGATATATAATACCCTGCACCTACCTCCTCCTGCAGAGCCGCACACTAGATATATAATACCCTGCACCTACCTCCACCTGCAGAGCCGCACACAGATATATAATAACCTGCACCTACCTCCACCTGCAGAGCCGCACACTAGATATATAATACCCTGCACCTACCTCCACCTGCAGAGCCGCACACTAGATATATAATACCCTGCACCTACCTCCACCTGCAGAGCCGCACACTAGATATATAATACCCTGCACCTACCTCCTCCTGCAGAGCCACACACTAGATATATAATACCCTGCACCTACCTCCACCTGCAGAGCCGCACACTAGATATATAATACCCTGCACCTACCTCCACCTGCAGAGCCGCACACTAGATATATAATACCCTGCACCTACCTCCACCTGCAGAGCCGCACACTAGATATATAATACCCTGCACCTACCTCCACCTGCAGAGCCGCACACTAGATATATAATACCCTGCACCTACCTCCTCCTGCAGAGCCGCACACTAGATATATAATACCCTGCACCTACCTCCACCTGCAGAGCCGCACACTAGATATATAATATCCTGCACCTACCTCCACCTGCAGAGCCGCACACTAGATATATAATACCCTGCACCTACCTCCACCTGCAGAGCCGCACACTAGATATATAATACCCTGCACCTACCTTCCCCTGCAGAGCCGTACACTAGATATATAATAACCTGCACCTACCTCCACCTGCAGAGCCGCACACTAGATATATAATAACCTGCACCTACCTCCTCCTGCAGAGCCGCACACTAGATATATAATAACCTGCACCTACCTCCTCCTGCAGAGCCGCACACTAGATATATAATACCCTGCACCTACCTCCACCTGCAGAGCCGCACACTAGATATATAATACCCTGCACCTACCTCCACCTGCAGAGCCGCACACTGGATATATAATACCCTGCACCTACCTCCACCTGCAGAGCCGCACACTGGATATATAATACCCTGCACCTACCTCCTCCTGCAGAGCCGCACACTAGATATATAATAACCTGCACCTACCTCCTCCTGCAGAGCCGCACACTAGATATATAATACCCTGCACCTACCTCCACCTGCAGAGCCGCACACTAGATATATAATACCCTGCACCTACCTCCACCTGCAGAGCCGCACACTAGATATATAATACCCTGCACCTACCTCCACCTGCAGAGCCGCACACTAGATATATAATACCCTGCACCTACCTCCACCTGCAGAGCCGCACACTGGATATATAATACCCTGCACCTACCTCCACCTGCAGAGCCGCACACTAGATATATAATACCCTGCACCTACCTCCACCTGCAGAGCCGCACACTAGATATATAATACCCTGCACCTACCTCCTCCTGCAGAGCCGCACACTAGATATATAATAACCTGCACCTACCTCCTCCTGCAGAGCCGCACACTAGATATATAATACCCTGCACCTACCTCCACCTGCAGAGCCGCACACTAGATATATAATACCCTGCACCTACCTCCACCTGCAGAGCCGCACACTAGATATATAATACCCTGCACCTACCTCCACCTGCAGAGCCGCACACTAGATATATAATACCCTGCACCTACCTCCACCTGCAGAGCCGCACACTAGATATATAATACCCTGCACCTACCTCCTCCTGCAGAGCCGCACACTAGATATATAATACCCTGCACCTACCTCCACCTGCAGAGCCGCACACTAGATATATAATACCCTGCACCTACCTCCCCCTGCAGAGCCGCACACTAGATATATAATACCCTGCACCTACCTCCACCTGCAGAGCCGCACACTAGATATATAATACCCTGCACCTACCTCCACCTGCAGAGCCGCACACTAGATATATAATACCCTGCACCTACCTCCACCTGCAGAGCCGCACACTAGATATATGGCTGCTCTGTGCTTACAGGACCTGTGATGATGTCACATGGAGGGGAGGAGTCAGGGGTCACATGATCAGCTGCTCTGTGTAGTCCGTTATTGACGTGCACACACTGGACAGGCGCGGTGTCAGTGGACGGTTATAGTAAACCACTGTTGCGTATGTATGTGACCCCTTCAAACTCATTTCAATCTTTGCTTTATTGAATTCTTTATTGATAAGTTCAGGTGAGGAGAAGATTTGTTGAGCGACCTTCAAATAAAGACCTTTGGAACTGATCGGTCTTGAACACAAGTCACTGCAAATGTGTGTATGTTTGTGTACGATGTCTGTAGCAGAGCTGTATATGTAGCGGTGCCGTATGTGCACAATGTGTATGTAGCGGAGCCCTGGGTGCACAACGTGTATGTAGTGGATGCCCTCTTTTACCACTTTAATAATCCCCAAAACTCCTGTGCAGGTCCAACATAATCCACACGAGGTCCCATGACATTTTAAGCTCTGTTACATGTAAAGTCACAGCGTGATCATGCCACATGACTGTCCACTATGAGGTTCAAGAAGACAAAACAATCACTGATCTCGGGGAGACCAACCAGAGAAAACACTGCCGGCAGCCAACAAAGGCGCTCAAAACAGTGAAATCCTAGGTGCATTGCCCCCTGGGAAGTATGCAAATCAAAAAAGGTCTGTGGAGCCTCTGTTAGGAGTTTCAACACAGAAAAAAATTTAAAAAAATATTTTTTCTGTGTTGAGACTCTTAACAGAGGCTCCACGGACCTTTTTTGATTCGCTAAGAGGTTCAGGCAGAGACTGAGCAGCAATCAGTGGTGACGTCACTTACGTTAGCCGCGGCCACAGCTGGAGGTTCCCACGGTCCTCCACTTGTGATCGCAGGTAACTTGACCTCAGGTGACGTCAGTGACCTCACCTGAATTCATTCACCTGTAGGGAGTCGGGAATAGGCCACCCCTGCACAACTGCGGCACACTGAGGGGTTTAGTATATTGTATTTCAATGCATAGTACTGTATGTGGGTCGTCACCCGGTGGCAGTCTGGCCCAAGGATCATACAGTATGCTTGGCACCTGGGTTGACGGAGAGCGTCAGGGGAGAAGGACAGGGCACTATAAAGAGGGCAGTTAGAGGGAAAGGGGTAGGTGAGTCCCAAAGTAAAAGTAGAAAAGATAAGGCCAACATTGAGACTGATTTCTGACTCTAAGAGTCATCCCTGGATCACGGATACATGGGAGGCCGACAAGTTGGAGAACGGTCTAGTCACGTCCCCTGTGCTTGGGGTATAGTCCGGTGGTTGGGGTGCTGTGCATGTTTTTGGAAGCGTATTTCCCTACGAAGTCCCTAGCGAGACCGAAGTCAGTGGTGCCTTCAAGCAGAAGGACATGCTTATTATTGACCTAGGCAGTGATCGAGGAGTTAAAAATGCTATAAGCTATTCCTAGCGCAAGCATCCCTGTGGGAGGGAAGGGAAGACTTAGGAGACTATATGATCCGGTCAACGCCAAAGTGACGTCAAACGGGAAACTGAGGAGCCTAGCGGTATCTTACAGAACCCAGGTGCAAGGAATACGGTCGGCCACTAAATTCATTTACGAGATGGAGTCTGGAGGGAACCCCGTGGGTCTGAATACGGTGACCGTGTACCCCAGACGTTAACAAATGTTGTGAAGGAAAGAAGTGGAATTGTAATTGAAACGAAGAAAGGAAGTAAAGAAAAGTTGATGAATTCAAATGCTATGGCGTCTTGTTTATGTTCTTTGAAAATGACTGAAGTGTGGAGCGGACGAGTTGGGAGTGATCCTGTATGTGATGTGGCAGCGGGGAGGCAAGGGGTTAACGAGGAGCTGCGCTGCGGCCGGCTGACCCCTGCAAGCACGGCTACTACAGCCTGCCCCGTGCCTCTCGCATCTTGGCTTAGTCGGCAGGATCAACTTCCATGCTTTAACGTGACCCGCTCGGTGAGAGTGAAGAAAAAGAGAAAGAAAACCCTTGGTGATGTGTGCATGAGTAGATCTAAAATGGCGCTGGTCGCTTTGGTAGAGCGGCGGGCCCAGCGTTGGCGGAGTCACAGCACAATGGCACGAAAGTATGGCCCACCCCCGGGAGCACTGATGACTGTCGGTCAACCCCAGTGTGGCAAGAAGTGTGTGGGTGTGGAAGAAGGAAAATCCGCAGCCCCAAAGGTGGATCCTGGCAGCGGGATTTTCTAGGCAAGACTGGGAAACGAAACTCTGAGAGGAAAGCTGCCAGAGGAGAGAGCCACGAAAGTCTGGGCGAGAGGAAAGCTGCCCAAAAAGCAGAGTGTCCCGAAGACTGTTGTGAGCGAAGAGCTGAGGGAGATTCCGTCCATTATGGAAAGAAGGCCTGAACCTGGTCCAGTGTGGGACGCTGCACTGAAATCGCTTTCCAGGGCTGCGGCTGTCGCCATCTTTTATGTGCGTTTAGGAGTTGTGACTGGCACAACCCTAATAGGTGAATGAAATCACCTTGGCTTATGTGTTACCTTACCTGGTAAGACCCTATTCTGCGCTTCTATCCACAGTATTTCCTATGTACACTGTGATGGTCAGGCAGAGACTGAGTGAGTCGCGTGATGAGCGGTGAATGAACTCAGGTGAGGTCACTAAAGTCATCTGAGGTCAAGTTACCTGCGATCACAAGTGTTGGAGAACCTCCAGCTGTTGCCGCGGCTAACCTGAGTGACGTCACCACTGATCGCTGCTCAGTCTAGAATCATATAATCTCTGCCTGAACCTCATAGCGGACAGTCATGTGCCATGATCACGTGCTACATGTAGCAGAGCTGGAAGCTTCATGGGACCTCGTGTGGATTACGTTGAACCTCCACAGGTGTTGTGGGGATTAGTAAAGTGGTAAAAGAGGGTATATGCTACATACACATTGTGCACTTAGAGCTCCGCTACATACACGTCATGCACACAGGGCTCCGCTACATACACGTCATGCACACACTGCTCCGCTACATACACAGCTCCACTACGTAGACACATGGCACTGCTCCGTACACATCGTACACATACGGCTCTGCTCCATATACGTCGTACACACATTTTCAGTGACTTGTGATCGAGACCGATCAGGTACAAACGTTTTCTCTTCCAAAGTCGCTCAACAAATCTGCTCCTCACCTGAACTTATTAATAAAGAATTAAATTTAGCAAAGATTGAAATGAGTTTGAAGGGGGTCACATACATACGCAACAGGGGTCACATACATTCGCAACAGTGGATTACTATAACCCTCCAGTCCACTGACAACGCGCCTCATCCCATCTAGTGTGAGGCTGTGCACGCCAATATAGGACTACACTGAGGAGCTGATCATGTGACCCCTGACTCCTCCCCTCCATGTGACATCATCACAGGTTCTATAAACACAGAGCAGCCATATATCTAGGGTCGTGGCTAAATCCCAGTGGCTAGAAGGATCTGGTCCCTCTGCCCACTGGGAATTAGCTGACTCTATAGAGAGAAAGCTAAATCCCAGTGTGCTAAAGGACCAGGTCCCTCCTTCCACAGGAATTTATCTTTCTCTATCCAGAGCCGGCTATTCCCCAGTGGGCAGAGAGAGGATGTCCTTCTGCCCACTGAGATTTAGCCTGCTCTCTATGAGAAAGCTAAATCCTAGTGGGCTAAAGGACCAGGTCCTAATGAGTGTTTTAATACGATTTTTAGTGGGGAAAAAAGGACCAGGTCCTTCTGCTCACTGGGATTTAGCCTGCTCTACATAAGAAAGCTAATTCCTAGTGGGCTAAAGAACCTGGTCCTAATGAGTGTTTTAATACAATTCTTAGTGGGAAAAAGGACTGGGTCCTTCTGCCCACTGGGATTTAGCCTGCTCTCTATGCGAAAGCTAATTCCTAGTGGGCTAAAGGACCAGGTCCTAATGAGTGTTTTAATACAATTCTTAGTGGGAAAAAGGACTGGGTCCTTCTGCCCACTGGGATTTAGCCTGTTCTCTATGAGAAAGCTAAATCCTAGTGGGCTAAAGGACCAGGTCCTAATAAGTGTTTTAATACAATTCTTAGTGGGAAAAAGGACTGGGTCCTTCTGCCCACTGGGATTTAGCCTGCTCTCTATGCGAAAGCTAATTCCTAGTGGGCTAAAGGACCAGGTCCTAATGAGTGTTTTAATACAATTCTTAGTGGGAAAAAGGACTGGGTCCTTCTGCCCACTGGGATTTAGCCTGTTCTCTATGAGAAAGCTAAATCCTAGTGGGCTAAAGGACCAGGTCCTAATAAGTGTTTTAATACAATTCTTAGTGGGAAAAAGGACTGGGTCCTTCTGCCCACTGGGATTTAGCCTGCTCTCTATGCGAAAGCTAATTCCTAGTGGGCTAAAGGACCAGGTCCTAATGAGTGTTTTAATACAATTCTTAGTGGGAAAAAGGACTGGGTCCTTCTGCCCACTGGGATTTAGCCTGTTCTCTATGAGAAAGCTAAATCCTAGTGGGCTAAAGGACCAGGTCCTAATAAGTGTTTTAATACAATTCTTAGTGGGAAAAAGGACTGGGTCCTTCTGCCCACTGGGATTTAGCCTGTTCTCTATGAGAAAGCTAAATCCTAGTGGGCTAAAGGACCAGGTCCCAATAACTTTTTTAATACAAGACTTAGTGATCTAATGGACCAGGTCCTTCTGCCCACTGGGATTTAGCCTGCTCTCTATGAAAAAGCTAAACGCATATTGTATGTGACAGGTTTCCTTTAAGGATTATGGAGGCTACTGTGCTTTTTGGAACTTTGAGTACTGCAGAAATTCTTTTGTAACCTTGGCCAGAGCTGTGATTTGCTATAATTCTGTCTCTGAGCTCCTTGGGCAGTTCCTTTGACCTCAGTCTGACATGCACTGTAAGCTGTGAGGTCTTAGTGAGGTCTTATATAGACAGGTGTGCTCCTTTCCAAATCAAGTCCTTTCACTTAATTAAACACAGATGGACTCCAATGAAGGAGTAGAACCATTTCAAGGAGGATTACAAGGAAATGGGCAGAATGTGACTTAAATATGAGTGTCTGAGCAAAGGGTCTGAATACTTATGACCATGTGATATTTCAGTTTTTCTAGTTTAAAAACTTTAGAAACATTTCTCATTTTTTTCTGTCAAGATGAGGATGGGGTGCAGAGTGTACATTAACCCCTTAACGACCGCGGGCCGTAAAATTACGTCCTAGCGGTCATAACGTTACTGCCCGCGGTCTGCCGGCGGCAGCATGCTGCGATCGGCGCACATCTCAGCTGATTTTCACAGCTGAGATGTGTGCCTGCTAGGCACGAGCAGAATCGTTATCTGCTCGTGCCGTTTAACCCCTTAAATGGCGCTGTCAATATGTGACAGCGCCATTATAAGCGCGATCGCGGTAAACTTTTACTTACCACCCGATACCGGAAGTCACGTGACGCGATCACGTGACTTCAGGTAGTTTTCATGGTAGCACAGGGTCATGTGATGACTCCTGTACTACACATGAATTGCTTTCACTTTCGCTGTGCCCGCAGCACAGTGAAAAAGAAAGTGAGCGTATCTGCTGTTTACAGCTCTGTAGCTGTGATCAGCAGATAGTGTAGAGCGATCGGACTGCTGATCGCAATAGCCCCCTGATAAGGCCGTAATTTAGGTTGATGCAATCTAGTCATGCATCCCTCTTAAACTGTCTGCAGTCCAAATTATGAGTCACTCGTGGTAGCATGCATAACCACCTTTCACACACACCAGAGACGTGCTCAGATATGAATAGAAAGTAAGACTGATTTATTTCCGGAAGTTGTACAAATATATATAACCTTATTGGCTAGGTGCCAAGAATACGTAACACGTCTCCTATTGGATAAAGTAGAACAGCTTATTCTGTGATATACAATTTACTGTAATGTGCTTGGTTCCTCATTTATATTAAGCAATGTCAGCATGATTCACTGGTCACAAGAATAGCCCAGACTGTCTGTCTGAGTCTTATGCCAAGAGATATGTGGGGTACAGTTCAAACACCATCTTAAATCCTGTTCTTTATGGATATCTCCATGTAACTCTTATATACTTATAATAATTCATAATCTTGTCCATAACAGTCCCCCCTTTGGAGATAGCCAAAAAGTCTTTACTTACTTTTCCCGAGTCTATTGATCTGTCCTAATGCTGATGGTTACCTCACTCACATACGAGATAACCCATCCCTTGTGGATGAATCTTCCCACCCAACAGACTATGCATAGGAAGCCAGATCCTGACCGTGTTCTCTAGACTGTCCTCATGGCTATATTCCGCTGGCACACGTTATTCAGGAAGGGGGAACGTGGCACTAGTCCTTTGATGGGCTAATATTTATCAGGGTTGGTTTCACTCAGAGTCTTATGCTCCTCAGTCCTCAGGCGGTAATGGTGGGACATCATCAAAGGTGAGATGTACAGTCGTCTTCCGGTCCACATGCTTAGATATCATCGTCCTGGCACAAAGTATCGGGTAGAAGAGGGAAGACAGCCATCTCCTGGTCTCAGGCCGGTCCGACATCTCTTTGTAGTGGAATGCATGGATCTTCGTCCGAAGAAAAAGAGTGAGAGAAGAGAGAGGAAGAGAGAGAGAGAGAAAGATTGAGAAGAGAGGAAGAGAGAGAAAGATTTGAGGAAAGAGAGGAAGAGAGAGAAAAAGAGAGAGAAAAAGAGGAGTGAGAGAAAGAGAAAAGAGAGAGAAATCTAGATCTGGTTGGATCTGGAGGAGAAAACTCAAAAACGTGTATTAGGCACATGTTTAAACAAACAACAAGCTTAGTTGAAGTATCTGGGGGTACTTCTAAACAGGATTTCATAGGGTCTCAACCTAGTGATCCCTGCTGGGGTGTGTCTGACACTGAACAATGCAAGCGAAGACTCTCATGCCCTTGCCTTCTACACTGCCCCATCCTCCCAACCTTCCCTCTATTCTGTGGCTGGTATGGGGTGTGTAGAGTCAGTTCTGTGTCTAAGGCCTGCCATATCTTTTTGGCTGGCAGTGAAAGCAGGTCACTAGCCACTTTCTATGGTCTCCGGGAGCCCACAGCTGCACCCTATCTCAGTCCTCTTCTTCTTCTGGGACTTGCTCTTGTAGGGTCAGGACAACGTTTTCTCAAGACTTTCCATCCTTCCTTTCTTCTTCACATCTGGGTCATTCAAAAAGCACAGATTGACTGACTGTTTCTCTCGTAAGTGGTCTTGGGACTTCTTTGGATGTTCTGTCAGTGAGGGCACTTCTTACTGCTTCCCTTGACTCCTCCAATGTAGGCCTCAACCCTGCTCACCGCGACTGTCTGGCAATAGCAAAGCTTCCATCCGTTCTTCTATGGCCTCATGGCGGCGTACAGTTTCATTGGCAGTGATCAAGTCTCTTGCCCTCCACAGAGTAGATGCTGGCTGCCATCTTGCAGGCTTCAGCGAGAGCACATACATCTGCTTCTTCACAGACAGGCATGCGGGTAGCGACTGCTCTATCAGCACAGCGTCTTCTGCCACCAGCACCATACCCATGTGGAACCGTCTTCTTGATGCACATCTTGATCCATCCGCAAAGGTGTTAAGTCAGGGTCCAAAGGTGTTAAGTCAGGGTCCAAAGGTGTATCCGTCACGGTATCGAATCCAGAGTTTCAGCTATGCCAGAGTCGACTACCTCTTCCACCAAGGTGTCAGAGGTGGGACACTCCCCCCTTGGAAGAGGGAGAAGTTCAGCAGGATTAAGGACCGCACACCGGGAGATGGTGACTTTGTCAGGGAGCAGTGATGTCATACGGGCACTGATCTTCAACTGGTGCTTTATGTAGGTGTTCAATCTGGCTGAGTAGTGTTCAAAGGGCTGCTGTCTTCCTCCATGGCAAACGGGTAGAATGACTTCTGGGCTGGAGATGACATGATGATACTCTTCAGGTGACTGTGACTGTAACTCAGGTGACTGTAACTGTAACTCAGGTGACTGTAACTGTAACTCAGGTGACTGTGACTGTAACTCAGGAGTTACCAGCTGTAGTTGTTTGCATATGGGCTCTCGGAGACCTGATACAAAGGACTATACCTAGGTTTGTACGAAAGAGCAATGAGTGTAACTTGGGGTCAGGAGAACACTGAAATTCTAAAAACTAAGATCCCCTAAAACCCCGGGGAAAGAGAAAAGAGCACAAGAGGGTTTGGAAACTACCAAGCAGCACCCCCTGACTACATATACACAACTAGGAAAAAGCAGTGGAGCGTATCTACTCTACCTCTCCTGTGCTGACCCTGTAACTGAGGGCCCTGCACTCTCCCTCATCCCGACGGTAGACCTGATGGTGGTCAGGGTCGGGCCTCCAGCGTATCCCTCTCTCCTGTCAGACCCTGCAAACTAAGACACAAAGGATTACTGGGTGCTGCCAACGAAAACCCTAATATATGTCAACTCCTGGTGATCAATGTCCCCTTGGGACCACATGAACCTCCACCCTCTCTATCAGGGAACTCTTGTGCAAGACACCAGGCAGGATAACATACAAGTGAAAATATCTCAAAACCAGGCTAAGCAGCAACTGCCATAGGCAGAAAAATATTCACTGTCCACCAGCACTAATAGTGAGCAGTCTATATGGTCTACTAAATTGTATAACATCCAGCAAAAACAAACATGCAAACGTGCTAAGGTTCATTAGTGGGAACACAATGGGGAACAACTGCATATATGACCAAAAACGGAGTGTGTGTTTCAGGTCCCTATATCCCCCCTCTGCAGTCCCTGCTATGTCAGCAATAAACAGAGCAGTGACTTTGGCTGCATAAACAAAAATGGGGAACTGGGTGTCGGCTGGACTAAAATGGCGTCTAAAAATGAACTATGTAGTGTCTGAGTTAAAACGTCCACTAAAGATAATTACCGATAAGAAACAGCCGCTAAAAGAGGAAGTAGGTGTTGGCCGAAAATGGCGTCTGAAGAGTCCTGGGAGGGAGTGACATGTAATGTGACATCTACATTCAGGAGGTATTCAATCTGTCACTGGGAATACGGATTATATAGGGACCCCTGGGCTGACCCTGTAACTAGGGACCCTGTACTCGCCCTCATCTCGACGGTAGACCTGATGGTGGTCAGGGCCGAGCCTCCAGCGTATCCCTATCTCCTGTCAGCCCCTGCAATAATATCCCCATACCATACCCCGGGCTGGGTAAAACACTGAGTGACAGAAAGAAATCTACATTCAGAACAGGAAATAATGGGGTGGGCTTACGTGGACACAGTGCTCCACAGACAGGTAAAATACACATAGTGTATTCAGTGTCATCTAACCTCCCCCCCTTTTGGGAGAATTCTCCATTTCAACATACATACATTCACAGGACACTGAAATAGAAACTAACACTTCCCTATTTTTTTTTTTTTTCCTTTCCTTTTCAACCCTACGGTGTTATACACCAAAAACTGCGTGCATTATACATAAAACATCTGTCAGTGTCACTTGGGTGATAGGGTACACGCACCCTCACTGCAAACCTGGCTCCATTACTGGCCAGAAAGAATCCCCAGCTTTAATCTGGGTGAAAACATCTTTCAGGGAAAACTATATATGAGATATTATGTCAGAGAGAGAATTCACGATATACATACACCTCCATGAGAACGGTCAATCGAATACTCAATAATTCCGATTAAGACCAAAGTTTAGGGGTCTTCCCCAATGTATTCAATTCTAGGTAAGAATACATTGACATCCACTAAAACAAGACCAGTGAATATGCATACAACATTCAACTCACTGCTTAGCAGGAAAACCGTACCAGGTAACAGTCAGGGCTCTTTCACCCACCTTTTCCTTAACACTGCACCTGTACATCAGGTCCAAGGTATCAAACATCAATTATTGATGACACGTCACTCATAGGTGTATATATCTCAGTGTTCCTTCACAAGGACTGCAGCCTCTTGAGGCTTCCATGTCACATATTTAGGGCGTTCTTGTCTGGGACTATCGGAATAATGGTGCGATGCCATGTGTGGCCTGACGTCCTCAAATAAGGACAGCACCTGTGGTTTACCTCTACTAGGGACAGTGTTGGTGGTGGGGTGGATCATTGTTAAATCATTGTCATCTTCCTGCCCCCCCTCGGTGTCTTCTGTTGCCCCAGCAACAAATAGGCCAGTGGCCTTGGGACTGAAGATGGCTGGAAAAGGGAACTAGGTGCGGCCCAACCTGAAATGACGTCTGGGCAGGCTAGGGAGGGCGTTTGGTGGGCAGGGGGACAAACTACACAAGTCCAACCCTCTGAGGATGACATATAGGGTGGTGGGCATTGCTTTCTAATGGGCTTGGCCACTTCCTGAGGTGCCATTTTCTGATCTGGTGCAATATGCAATATAGAAATATCTACTAACATCTTTTGACGTTCTATACCATGCCTCAGCATCCATAAGGAGATCTTTATCTTTCAAGATCCCTCGCTTGTTTAACAAAACATCTTTCCATTCCTTCTCGTCCGCTTACTAATTCTTCTGCCGTTAACTTGACAGGTGTGGACTGATTAGACCCCATGCTTCAAGGGTATACGACCCAAAACTAACACGTCAATCTGGATGTCTGCTATGCCGTAATCCACTTCCTCTTCTGGACCATAGACTATACACATCCACAGAATACACAGAATTTCTACCTCAGTCCACAAACCACAACACAAACGAGCTGTCTTACCAGGAAGGTGTGTCACGTGGGTGATAAAAACCAAATTCACCCTCACTATCTCTTACTTCATGTACTAGTAACCTCTGTTCACACTATATACACCTTCTTCGAACGGTCCGTCCAGAACATCAATAATACTGTTTAAAACCAAAGTCACGGGATTCTGCCAATGTTCCTCCTACCTAGGATCGCGGAGAACATCAAATACAGTCAGGGTCTCACCATGACACTGTACCGGCCAAAACCAATCCCCCTATCGCCTCCTCTCTGTGGAAGACGCACTAGGATACAGTCAGGGCGCTTACCGTAACTCTGTACCTAGCCTTCAGTCTTATCAATTACTGACTATCAACCGGACACGTTACCCACCCGTGTATACACTATATACTCAAACAGCATACTTCAAAGTACATCTTGAGAGGATTTTTTTTTTCTTCACTCAAAGACAGCTCTCACTACATTACGTGACACTTCCTCTGCAAACACAGTGATTAGAGCGATACCAGCAAGTACTCCACCTGCTCTGCAAATAGACAGACATCTCAACAGGTAGAAACAGGTCAACACAATGACATAACAATAAGGACACTATATACACCATCCAGGTGGCTGATCTCACCTGCAGATATAACCATATATATTCATATATGCAGCGTATATAACAACTTCCTCATTTTCCCTTGCAGTTAAGTCAGAGAAAAATAAAACACAGAACTTCTGCTTTTCTCCTAGAGCAGACAAAAACCACATTACATTTCATGTGATTTACAATTTATACAGACAGCTTAAGGTGAACCTGACCACCTTGGTGTGGGATCTCTTAGGACGGCTTATCTCATGCGAGATGGCGGTCATTAGGTGTCTAGACTGGGACAGCCCAACCCCCCCCTTCGAAATGCAAGTACACGCATGAGGTTTGCAAGGTGAGATTATACAAATTTTCTCACCTGCGTTTGGAGTGTGCACCTCCACCTCTCGCGTAGTTGCCTTTCGACTGAAGGTGTCAGCACGGCCGTCCGCCATCCAGAGCTCCGTCCTAAGGTTCGTTGGGCGCCAAATGATAAGGCCGTAATTTAGGTTGATGCAATCTAGTCATGCATCCCTCTTAAACTGTCTGCAGTCCAAATTATGAGTCACTCGTGGTAGCATGCATAACCACCTTTCACACACACCAGAGACGTGCTCAGATATGAATAGAAAGTAAGACTGATTTATTTCCGGAAGTTGTACAAATATATATAACCTTATTGGCTAGGTGCCAAGAATACGTAACACGTCTCCTATTGGATAAAGTAGAACAGCTTATTCTGTGATATACAATTTACTGTAATGTGCTTGGTTCCTCATTTATATTAAGCAATGTCAGCATGATTCACTGGTCACAAGAATAGCCCAGACTGTCTGTCTGAGTCTTATGCCAAGAGATATGTGGGGTACAGTTCAAACACCATCTTAAATCCTGTTCTTTATGGATATCTCCATGTAACTTATATACTTATAATAATTCATAATCTTGTCCATAACACCCTAGGGGGACTAGTAAAATAAAAAAAAAAAGTTCAAAAAAAAGTTTTAAAAAATTTAAAAAAAAACAAAAAAACCTAAAAGTTCAAATCACCCCCCATTCGTCCCATTGAAAATTAAAGGGTTAAAAAAATAAAAAATATACACACAGTTGGTATCGCCGCGTTCAGAAACGCCCGATCTATCAAAATATAAAATCAATTAATCTGATCAGTAAACGGTGTAGCGGCAAAAAAAATCCAAACGCCAAAACAACATTTTTTTGTCGCCACAACTTTTGCGCAAAATGCAATAAGAGGCGATCAAAACGTAGCATCTGCGCAAAAATGGTACCATTAAAAACGTCAGCTCGAGACGCAAAAAATAAGCCATCACTGAGCCATAGATCCTGAAAAATGAGAACGCTATGGGTCACGGAATATGGCGTAAAACGTGCGCCACTTTTTTCGGACAAATGTCCGATTTTTTTTTAACCCCTTATATAAAAGTAAACCTATACATGTTTGGTGTCTACGAACTCGTACTGACCTGAGGCATCACACCCACACATCAGTTTTACCATATAGTGAACACAGTGAATAAAATATCTCAAAAACCATAGTGCTATCGCACTTTTTTTGCAATTTTTCTGCATTTGGAATTTTTTTGCGTTTTCCAGTACACTATATGGTAAAACTGATGGTTTCATTTAAAATTACAGCTCGTTCCGCAAAAAATGAGCCCTCACATGACCATATTGACTGAAAAATAAAAAAAGTTACTTCACTCAGAAAAAGAATGGCGAAAAAAAAACGGAAAGCGAAAAATCGGCCGGTCGTGAAGGGGTTAATGACAAAAAAAGAACTTGCTTGAATTTACCAAAAGACTGTAATGAAACAAAGAGTGAAAAATTTAAAAGGAGTCTGAATACTTTCCATACCCACTGTATATCAAGACCAGCCAGTGCATCCTTGGTTCTCTCGGAACCTTCCCAAAAGGTGTCTGCCAGTGTCTGCTCATTCCATCTTAATTCAGAAGCGAGGGCGCAGAACTGAACTGCATACTGACCCTCAGTTAGAACTCCTTGACACAAGTGCAGAAGAGAGGATGCAGCCGGGATAACCCGAGCCGGTTCCTCAAAAACTCTCCGGAAGGACTGAAGAAATTCCAAGAGGTCAGTAGTAATTTGGTCATTTCTTTCCCACAGGGGACAGACCCAGGCAAGAGCCTCTCTGTTAAAAATATACTCTTAAATATATTTTTCTTCAAATACGTAAAAGCGCATGAAAAAAAGAACTTCAAAAAATGTAAAAATAAATGTATTTTATATCTGATAAAAATGGTTGCCAAATTATAAAGTTGCAGTTCTGTTACAGAAAGGAAAAATAATATTCTTCGTTAGCTTACGTAAAAGAGATTCAATTAGTCCATATTAATCAATAGAAATCTTCATTCATCTTTCCTTGGTTCTGAATGGTAAGGATGATATGCTGTAGGCCTGACAGCATGTTACCTTGTGGAGGGCTGAATGGAGGGATCCGTTGAACAGGCTTCCAGTAGCCTGACATGTGCGAGAGACAGCAGCCTCGACATGTGTCCTTCTGCAGGCACGATCCCCCTCTCTCTCTGCCTCCCCCCCGAGAAGTGTCATGGTATATATGTCCAATGCAGCTGCTCATAAGGGCTATTTAAGGAGATCCTACTATACACATGATGTCACTCACTAGCAGTTTGCAAAGAATATTTATATTCCATGCTATGTCAGCATCTATCTATATTCAGTACAGATATTCAATACAGATACCTTGATATTAATTTAAATACTGTTATCAATAAGCTATGCTACAATAGATCTATTATCTGGATGGATTATATTATAAATTATTTAATAAATGTGAACTTTTTACAATCCCCCCTGTGGAGGGAAAATCTACATGAAACCCTCCTAATAAATTAATACATCATTAAGATAACAGATCTTCTTTCCTTCCTTTGGCGATAGTGGATTAATGTCAATAATCATGATGAAAATAATATTCAATTTGCATTATTCATGTTGTATGTTCAATAATATTGTCGTCCTCACCTATTGTACCATCACCCATTCCCTGTAGACTGTGAGTCCTCGCGGGCAGGGTCCTCTCTCTTCCTATACCAGTCTTTTTTGTACTGTTAATCATTGTTGTACGTATATCATCTTTCACTTGTAAAGCGCCATGGAATAAATGGCGCTATAATAATAAATATGTGAGGGCCAGGGAGGACTGGTAGGCCCAGGAGGTGGATCCACTGGACCGAGCACCCCACCTGGAGGGCAGGGTACACGATAGCTGGAGCACCAGCGTGGCAGGAACGGGAAGAACAAGGTCACCAGGGTCATGGAGTTCCATAGGACAGTACAGGAACAGGTGCAGGTATCAGGAAGCAAAGACAGGACCAGGTCACTAGGGTCCCAGCGTACTTTAAAGCAGTAATACCGGAAACAGGAACAAAAGGACCTGAGCACCTAGCTCACAAGACAAAGCAAAGAAACACAAGCGATGATCAGGCCCCGCCCACATGGAAAGGCCAGTCTTATATACCCAGCACAGCCTCAGGTCATTTCCTGGTGCAGCAGTGCTGGGCCTATAAGACCAGGTGAGTGGGCGCGGCCCGGTCATATACAGAAACATGTGTCTAAGACTCAGACTCAGACTCCTGAGACCAGGAACAGGACGCAGGAGAGCATGAGCGGGAGCAACAGGCGTGAGCGGTGGACACGTGAACTGGATCAGTGAGCAAGGAGTGGTGGTGCGACGGCGAGACTGGATCAGTGAGCACGGAGCGGTGCAATGCAGGTGCGACCGGATCAGTGGGTACGGAGCGGTGCCTGGATGGTGTAACCAGCTCAGTAGGTAAGGATTGCTGCTGGGACACCGGGAGCATGACAGTACCCCCCCCTTGAAGCCCCCCTCTCCGCGGCCGGGACATGAAGGCGCACCAAAGAGAGGCAGCAACGTACTTCCGGGACAACCAGGACCGGGCTTCAGGACCGCAATCCACCCAATCGACCAGTAAGGACTGCTTACCCCGGACCGTTTTCATGGCCACTATGTCCCGTATCGGGGACCCCATGTCAGCGGCAAGGGAGGCAACGGAAAGGGAAGGACAGTCAGAGGCAGGACTGGAATCGTGGACGACCGGATCGAGCGTCTCGGACCGGGTACAGGACAGTGTCTCATCCTCAGTAGTCGGTGGACTCAAAGTCTCAACTCCAGAAGGCGGTTGAATCAAAGTCTCAGATGCCTGGGACGGTGGATCGACGCTGGATAGCGTCATCTCTTCTTCAGGATCCTGCAACTTGACTGAGTCAAGTGCCAGGGACTGAGGAACAGGCTGCAAGCAGGTTTCGTGGCACAAGGAACTCCAGCGGGTAATCGCGCCAGAGCGCCAACTAATAACAGGGTCATGGAGTTTAAGCCAGGGCAGGCTCAGCAGTAGCGCAGGAGCCATCCTTGGGATCACATAGAAGGCAATGGTCTCTGTATGCAAAGTACCAACCTGGAGTCTCACGGGCTCGGAGGTATACCGGACAGGCTCATAGAGCGGTTTGCCGTCCACGGAGGCGAACCAGAGGGGCTTCTTCAGCGGAGTGACAGGGACCTGGTATTTGTCTACCGTGGCCTGGTGGATAAAGTTGCTTGCTGCCCCGGAATCGATGTGGGCCTCTGCCGAAAACCGGGTCCCCTCTGTCGTCACCTGAACCGTCTTGTTTAACTTGGCCTGAAGGGATTCCGGTGGCAAGGGTGGCGGTTCCCACCATCCCTTGGACCTGGGGTATACCAGGTTTCTCAGGGCATGTTCGAAGCATATGTGACCCGTCTCCACAATAGAAGCACAGGCCCCGGGCGAGCCGTCCTGCACTGCGTTGCTTGGCTTGGGTCAGACGGTCCACTTGCATGGGTTCTGGTGACGAATTGCGGAAAGGCAGGGACGAGGGTGCGGTAGGTTTCTGCGGGGGCAAGACGTGGCGAGGTGGTCGCTTCTCCCGGACTACCTCCTGGGCACGCTCCAGAAAACGGAGGTCAATCCAGGTGGCCAGGGAAATCAAAGCGTCCAAGGTGCGTGGAACGTCATGGCCGGCGAGTTAGTCTTTAATACGACCAGAGAGACACTCCCAAAAGGCCGCCGTTAAGGCCTCATTGTTCCAGCCCAGCTCCGAAGCGAGCGTGCGGAACTGTATGGCATACTGGCCGACTGTTCGGGTCCCTTGGCGTAGCCGGAGGAGTGTAGAGGTCACTGCGGTAGTTCATCCGGGTTCGTCGAAGGTGCCCCGGAAGGCTCGTAGGAACTCCTGGATATCGGTGGTCACCGGGTCCTCATTCTCCCACAGGGGGTTAATCCAGGCCAGGGCTTCACCTTCCAGGTGTGACATCAGGAACGCCACCTTGGCCTGGTCTGAGGCGAACAGGTGCGGGAGCAACTGGAAGTGCAAGGAGCACTGGTTCAGGAAGCCTCGGCAGGATTTGGGATCCCCTGCGTAGCGAGGCTAGCAGCAAGGTGAAGTTGCGAGGCCGCGGAGGTACCTGGTTCGGACCTGGAGACTGGTTGCTGCATGGACTGAGATTAGGCGGCGGTCTGCAGCGTATATAACCGGTGGTCCACGGATGCCAAGAATTTCAGCATCCAGTTTAGGGTTTCGCGCTGTTGCGCCAGTTCCTGGCGCAGCTCAGCCAGCTCTGATTTTTGTGCTTCAGCGGGATCCATGGTCTGTGATCCAGCGGGATCCATGGCCTGATCATACTGTGAGGGCCGGGGAGGACTGGGAGGCCCAGGAGGTGGATCCACTGGACCGAGCACCCCACCTGGAGGGCAGGGTACACGATAGCTGGAGCACTAGCGTGGCAGGAACGGGAAGAACCAGGTCATCAGGGTCATGGAGTCCCATAGGACAGTACAGGAACAGGTGCAGGTATCAGGAAGCAAAGACAGGACCAGGTCACTAGGGTCACAGCGTACTTTAAAGGCAGTAATACAGGAAACAGGAACAAAATGACCTGAGCACCTAGCTCACAAGACAAAGCAAAGAAACACAAGCGATGATCAGGCCCCGCCCACATGGAAAGGCCAGTCTTATATACCCAGCACAGCCTCAGGTCATTTCCTGTTGCAGCAGTGCTGGGCCTATAAGACCAGGTGAGTGGGCGCGGCCTATACAGAAGCATGTGTCTAAGACTCAGACTCAGGCTCCTGAGACCAGGAACAGGATGCAGGGGAGCATGAGCGGGAGCGACAGGCGTCAGCGGCGGACACGTGAACTGGATCAGTGAGCAAGGAGTGGTGGTGCAACGGCGAGACTGGATCAGTGAGCACAGAGCGGTGCAATGCAGGTGCGACCGGATCAGTGGGTACAGAGCGGTGCCTGGATGGTGAAACCAGCTTAGTAGGTAAGGAGCGCTGCTGGGACACCGGGAGCGTGACAAAATAATAATAATAATAATAATGTGGATTCATGTTATGATAGGCCGTGACTGGTAATCATATAAAATATATAATTATACTTTCCTCAGACTAAAAAGATGCAAAACAGATCCGGTCACCATCTGATGTCTTCTGGGATGATGTCTTCTTATCTCCGATGTAATCTGACATAAACACAGTCTTTTGAAATAGATCCTTAGATAAAAGATGAATGGTTACCATTTTAATACAATCCCGTATTGCGTTTATCATTGTTAGATCAGGTCCATAAACTTTATTCTGTATTGCAAAGTCCATAACTAATGTTGATAAACCACAGTTCATAAGTGTACAAGAATATCATAGGTCTTTGATGTCTGTGCAATGTAATTTACATTAGCCACCTTTATCCTCCGCGCTGCCTGTTGTCAATTCCGGAACAGGTGTTGAGACGTTCTTGGTCAGCATGACAGGGGTTAACTGTAACACTTTATTGCTCTCCTTGGTAACTATGGTGAGGTCTTAATGCACAGACCATGTGTTGTAACATTGTCCATCCTGGCACCATAAGATCACCATCTTTGCTGAGGTCCAGAAATGGTAAGTGGATTGTATTTAACACAGTCTTATTTCAGACGTTACGTTTTGGACCTTTGAGTATCAGCTTTTGCAACTTTTTGTGGAATTCCTTTTTACGTTAGAAAAATTAATAAAAGTCTTTTATATTTCTGTAATCTTGATTGAAGACTTCATTCCCTAATCTAGATACCAAATATGGCAATAACTACCACTAATAAATGTCACTGCATATCATAACTCTAATATAATAATACCATGTCATTATTATTATAGTAAAAGTATTAATATAATTGATACTTAGAATGATGAAATAATACTGCATAATGGTATAGACGATAGTATTCTCATGTAATAAACTTTGTCATTAATGTAATTACCTTTCCAAACCCATAGGTGGCAATGTGTTGAATGTAACCAAAATGTAATACTCAATATGAAATAATATAATATGTACCTATAATATGTACCATATTATATATATATGAAAGGCAACAATGTGGCTTATTTAGTTAGATCATTTGTAAAATTATAAACCAAATCAAATAACCTTTTAGAAAAGACTGGATGATTCCATCAAAACACAATATTACTCATTATAAATTATTATTATTGATTAAAAAATATAATATATTTTATTTTTAAATATAGGAAGGTAAACCTAGATGTACCTCGATCTTCCATCTTTATTATTCTAATTAATTTATTTGATTTGTCTATTATTTATTAAATAACCCACTATATAAGAAAATGTGCAACTATAACCAATATTTCATCCTTATTGTGTTAACATACTAATATAAGAATAATGTATTACTAGGAAGTAAATAATTGAATATATTGATGAATGAAGTGTTCTTTTCTTCCAAAAATTGGAACTTTCCCTTTTAATATGATTCATATTTAATAAAGTAATATTCTTATATTAGATATTACTTAACTAAATATTGAAGTGTTTTCTCAATTGAGATATCAAAATTTAGAAGGAAAAATAAAAAATTGTAGAATTAAAATTTTGATTAAAAATTTGAATATTGAATAAAAATAATCAAAATAAAAAATAGGAATAAAAGGAAAAATGAATATCGGAATAAAAATAAAAATAAAAATTGGAATAAAAATAAGGCCTTCTATGAATATGACACTTATGTCCTTAATAACACATAACCTTAATATCACCAATATCTTGTATTATTTCCATAGCTGTCATATCATTAACATATAAAAATAATTAAGTCATGTAATCTTGCTGATAATACTCTTCTTTAGTATATAAATGCATTGTGATTACCATACTTAAAATATTTTTTTCACAATTTTTCCTTTGTACTTAATTAATATTAATTATTAAAGTATTGTGTAGACACGTATATTAATCAAATATAAATATGTAATTAAGACCCAACCTTTTTATTTTAATATCGTCATATGATGTTATGAAAAAATTAGTATGTTAAGATTAAATTAAATTAAAAATTTATGTTGTATATCTTCAAGACCATATTATAAATATTTCTTTCATATTTGAAAAGAAAATGATTACCAATCTGTGTATCAGTAAAATAAGTAACACAAACCTGTATAAAAATCAAGACATTAAAAAACTTCTAGAATGTAATTCTTCAGAATAAACCTTTGATATGGGTCTTGACACATCTACATTAAAGAAATATGTCTATGAATAAGATATATTTTGTATAAATTCCTTCATTATTAATACTTATGTACTATAACTTATTTATTCTAATAATATACATACATATATATATACATAACTTTGAAGTTAACAAGTGGGTTGATTTTTCTCTTTTTAAGCTTCAAAGAAGATAGAATTTCAGTCGACAGCTGTTCAGTCAATTAGACTGCCTCACTGTATAGTATATACAGGATTCTCCACATACAAGACATTGACAAACACATATCCCCTTTCTGATTTTCAATTTTTGTATGCGCATTTCAAAAATATAATAATTTAATTTGAAGTACTTCTTGAAAAATACGAATAATTTCATTTTATTCATCCCATATACTCATGAGTAACAGGTACCTTTGATAGTCACATACTGTACGTTAGGCCATAGGACAGACAGACACTTATTATTAGCTCAGTATTAAAAGTCACATGCTTTTTGGTTAAATACAAAAAACATTACATTCCAACAAAGCAAGCAAATTTAAGCATTCCACTCCAAAAACTCAGATTACATTTCAAATAGCACTAAGGAAGATATATGTATATTCATATTCCTGAAAGAAAAACGTTAAAAACAACTGATCTTCCTCCAGATGATTGCTACTTGAGAAAATAAAAATTATTGTTATTATTATATTATGCATGCTTTAGCGATTAGCCTTACGCAAATATAAGATATATGTTACCTGATTGAGGATAAGAACAAATTTATAAATAAAAAATTTAATACTTCATCAATTTGCTTTACTGATAAATTCTGAGGGAAATAAAATTATTATCATATTTATGATAAAAATGAAACACTTAAAATAAGTTATACTTTTTCTTATTTTTTTTTTTAATATTATTATTCATATACAGAGATCAAACTATTAATTTATAAAATTAAACTATCATATAACTAAGTGAAAATATAACTTTGATCTTACTATCACTACTTTTAAATATATATAATATGCTATATGAACCTATATATATATATATATATATATATATATAAAAAACGCCACTTTGGACTGGTATGAAGAAAATGGTTGACCCAACAGCTTAAAGTGCAGGATGTACTGGTTGATGAAACCACAGTATTGCATGGGATACAGCATCCTAGTACCAGTATAGCACTGGCTTTACTTCATATAGCAAAATCCTGGTGGTTGGTTCTCTTTGAGATTCCTTTCTCAAACATTTTTGTTATGAAGAGAGCAAATTTTAAATTAAATGTAGAAAAAGGATTCATAGTTGTACTCCCTTAGTCTATGGGGTTGGAGAGAATATTCTGAGCTTCCTTATATAGTCATCCCTGTTTTGGATGACTATTCCAACCCCCTTTGTCGTCTAATAGTTACTATATCTGAATAATTGCATAATGATTTTAGGTCCCTGATTTTTGCCCACTTCGACTTCCAACTACCGTATTTTTCGTACTATAAGACGCACCAGACCATAAGACGCACCCTGGTTTTAGAGGAGGAAAATAGGAAAATAAAATTTTAAGCAAAACATGTGGTCATGACACTGTTATGGGGCGAGGATCTGCAGCTGACACTGTTATGGGGCTAATTAAAAAAAAAAAACGGCGTGCGGTTCCCCCAATTTTCATAACCAGCCAAGATAAAATCTTACAGCTGGGGGCTGGTATTCTCAGGCTGGGGAGACTCACATTATTGGGAGCCCCCTAAGCCTAAAAATATCAGCCAGCAGCCGCTCAGAATTGCCGCATCCATTAGATGCGACAGTCCCAGGACTTTTCCCGGCTCTTCCTGTTGCCGTGATGCGGTGGCAATCGGGGTAATAAAGAGTTAATGGCAACAGCCCATAGCTGCCACTAAGTCCTAGCTTAGTGATGGCAGGTGTCTATGAGACACCCCCCATCACTAAGCTGTAAATGAAAGTAAATAAACACAATCACCCAAAAAATTCTTTATTTGAAATAAAATACAAAAAAACACCCTCTTTCACCACTTTATTACCCACCAAACACCCCTCCAGGTCCGACGTAATCCAAACGAGATCCCACGACGCATCCAGCTCTGCTACATCTGACAATTAGAGAGCGGACATAGAGCACAACTGCTCTATGTGAGGTTCAGGCTGCAAGTGAAGTTAGCCGCCGGGATCAGCGGTGACTCCAGCTGTCACCTCACATCACCTGACTGAAGTCACCGCGGATCTCGCGGTCACTTCAGCCGCGGTCGGATTTACGGTGACAGCTGGAGGTCTCCCGCTGTATACTCACCTTCCCTCACTCCACACAGCATCATGATCTCGTCCTGTTTGCCAGCTGCAGCGCCGCTGACCAGTGTGGAGCCGCGCACACAGCGATGACATCATCGCTGTACGCACCGCTCAGTCTCCACACACATCAGCGAGCCGGCAGACAGGAGGAGATCACGATGCTGCAGAAGCGTGACCGGTGAGTATACCGTACTTATTCACTGCCCCCAGCGCTGATGATGATGCACGGGGGACAGTGAATATAGCCACACATGATCACTCCAGGCTGTAGTGGCCTGGGGTGATCACACGGGCCAGTTTAGTATAAGCGCACCCCCCGCCCATCATCCCACCCACCTTTCAACCGCAGCTTCAGCGCTGAGAGATGATGGGTGGAAGGATGGACGTGCATATGAAATGAGCAGGCCCACGTGGTCACGGCAGGAGCTGCTACAGCTTGCCCCTGACTCTGATAACCCGCGCTCCATCACCACCGCACCCGCTTTCACCTGCTCCACCACCACTGCACCGCAGCCATCGGACGATAAGACGCACCCCCCACTTTTCCCCAAAATTTTTGGGAAAAAAAGTGCATCTTATGGTCCAAAAAATATGGTACATTTCCGGCCTGCAGACAAGAATGTGCGGGCTGATGCCTTGTCCCGCTTCTTCGTACCGGCAGAGCAAAAGGAAGAGAAGGACCAGTCCATCATCTGTCCCAGTAAGGTCATCCCGGTGGCTTCCGTCACTCTGTCGCAGATACCCCCTGGGAAGACCTTTGTTGCGGAGGCCGACAGACTAAAGGTCCTTCAATGGGGTCATTCCTCCAAGGTGGCCGGACATGCGGGTCAGAAAAAAACTTGGTGCACTATTTTCGTCACTATACATAAGGATGTCATCTCTTTTGTCGCCGCTTGTCCGTCCTGCGCCTGCAACAAGACTCCCAAGCACCTGCCCTCCGGTCGTCTCTTGCCTCTGCCCATTCCCTCCGTTCCTTGGCAACACATCGCCATGGATTTCATCACGGACTTGCCCTCGTCTTCTGATTGTTCCATCATTTGGGTCGTGGTGGACCGTTTCTCCAAGATGGCCCATTTCGTTCCCTTGGTTGGACTACCCTCTGCCCCAGAAGTCGCCGACTCCTTCATTCAGCATATCTTCCGGCTTCTTGGCTTTCCCCTGCATATAGGAGGACTCAATTTACCTCGCGCTTCTGGAGGGCCCTCTTTAAACTTCTAGGAGTATCTCTGGACTTCTCCTCGGCCTACCATACCCAGTCGAATGGCCAGGTTGAACGGGTCAACCAGGTTCTGACTTCCTTTCTTCGGCACTTCGTCAACGCTCATCATGACGACTGGTCTACGCTACTTCCTTGGACTGAGTTCTCATACAACCATCACATCAGTGAGTCCTCCTCCAGCTCTCCCTTCCATATTGCCTACAGTCATCAGCCTTCCGTGCCACCACCGGTACCCTCTACCAATGGTGTTCCCGCTGCAGATGCACTGCCCAGAGATTTCTCCAACATATGGAGTGCCATCAAGACATCTCTTGAACGTGCTTCCGCTCGGATGAAGAAACATGCTGACAAGAGACGCCTCAATCTTCCTCACTTTTCTCCTGAGGATAAAGTGTGGCTTTCCTCCAAGTACGTCCGGCTGAAGATCTCCTCTTACAAATTGGGTCCTCGATATAGTGGTCCTTTCGAGATCATCAAACGGATCAACGAGGTCTCTTATAAACTGCAGCTACCAGCCACGATGCGCATCCCTAACTCCTTTCACGTATCCTTGCTCAAGCCGGTCATCCTCAGTCCTTACTTCTCTGATACCAGTAATTTTCCTCCTCCTCTTACCTCTGATGATGTGTTCGAGGTAAGAGACATCTCAGCCATGAAGAGGGTGAGGGGTAGGCCGTTCTTCCTTGTTGATTGGAAAGGTTTTGGTCCTGAGGAATGGTCCTGGGAACCCCAGGAGAATATTGATGCTCCTCTTCTTCTTCGCAAATTCTTGTCCGGGTTGCGAGGAGGGGGCGTGGGGGGGGGGATACTGTCACGCTCCTGGGACCACGGCGCCACTCGTCACACTGTTACAAGCGGCGCCGCTCATCACTCACTGACCCAGTCCCTGGGCACTCTGACCGTGGCCACTGCTCCCGCTCTCCCTCCTCAGCCTCTTCTGTGCTGCCCGCTTGTCAGCCCCGCCGTCTCGCTGCAGCCCGGGACTCTGCCTCCAGCTCTCCTGTGTCTCCTCCTCTGCATCCTGTACTGATCTCCGGCTCCCGGGCCTTGCGCATGCACACTAGGCAGCGGGCGCGCTCACTCACCTTGTCTTAAAGGGCCAGCATCTCAGAAACAGGATATGGCTGATAACAGGTACAGGGTATACAAGACTACCTTTTCCATGTGGGCAGTGCCTGTTCAACATGTACTAAAACAACATTTGAGGAGCAAGGATTGTCCACAAAAAAACAGTGATTTCAATAAGTTTTATTTCTGAATAATTCATAAAAATATGCATATCAATGTTAAAATCAATAATAATAATAATAATAATGATGCTTCAACATGAGTGACGATATATAAGCAAAAATATAAAAATAACTATAAGACGTGCACCAAAGTATATACAAAGCCGAACTGTTTATCAAATTTAGATTAAATAACATAAAACAATGTATTCCAAATTTTTATATATATACAGGTTAAATATCCTTATTAAAACCTTCATGCGCTTATGAAAAAATAATTACTACTTTTTTTAAAAAAAATTTTTATAGGCCGATGGATAAGAAACATCTACGTGTGACTTTATAAAAATTAATAACAATAATATTCAAGGTAAAATAGTGTGTGAATCATGTAAAAATTAAGAACACACAATGTGCATAAGGCTATATTACTCAAAAAAATTATTGTGAAAATAGGGGTGAAACAATCACTGAAAAAATCAAAAATAAAAGTAAAAAACAAGATGCAATGTGCTAATTTATGATAAAAGTCACATGAAAATGTAAGACTAAAGCCTAATTCAGTAAAGATCTTTAAATATAAGCACAAAAATTACCAAAAAGTCTCAAAATACAGAGTGTAATATACAGACCTGCAATTTAAATCGCATGAAAGTTGTAAGAAGGAAAGGAACTAATCAGCCAAAATACCTTTAAAAATATTCAAGCCAAATGGTAAAAACGATCTCAATAAAAGAAAAAAGAGCAGAATAAGAAAAATTCAGCTGTATATTACAAAATAATAAGCAGAAAAAGTTGTTAAATAAGGTGCCAAAGTGCTTACCAGTATATAAATATATATACACAAGCTGTCAGCTACAAAGTCTCAGACAAGGTGAATAGCAAAGCACAGTATAGTGTTCAGCTATTTAGCTGAATATAGCAAAGTTGCTTGACTAAAAAGAAAAAGTGCTAACGTGCTTATAAGTGTACATACATATAAAACTATCAGCTCCAGAGTCACAAATGAATATAAGGTGTCAGGAAAAAATATACAGAAAAATACGGCTTAGGGTACTTTCACACTTGCGTTGTTTCTCTTTTGGCGCCATCCGCCCTTTTGGAAAACAGCGGAATCCGTTAACGGATTCCGCTGTTTCCCATAGACTTCAATGGATGACGGATGGTGCCAAAAGTACCTGCGTTGCTTCCGCTGGGCGAAGCTCCGTTGCTTCCGCCGAGCGGAAGCAACGCTGATTGTCACGTTAATTGCTTGCGTCAAAATGACGCCGAGCAGCGGATTCCGTTGGATCCGCTATAAATTAGAATGGGTCCCTATGTTAGCGGATTCCGTTGTAAATTGCTTTACAACGGAATCCGCTGCAGGATTCCGCTATTTTTAACTGCGCATGCCCAGAATGCAACAAATCTTGTTGTCCATGCCCCTTATCTCCAAAGGTATATAAATGCTGTAATTTAAAGCAGCAAACAATGCCTTCTGACCTGCTGACAAGCCTTGAATCCCTGAAAAGAAGAAGATAGAAGCTGAAGAAAGAACCAAGAAGCTGGAGCTGGAGAATCTTGGAGGAAATTCCTTGGTGAGTCTCATCGCCCCATTGTGCCCATATTTTTTTTTTTTTTTTTTTTTGTTTTTTTCCTTTTTCTATTTTTAAATCTTAAATAAAGAGCTTATGCTCCTTTTTATGATTTATAATTTCCAAAAAATCGAAACCAAAAAAATATGTAATAAAAATGTACTTCAATTTGGTTTTCTTGTTTTATTTTGCGCCTTTAGCTAATAATTTTTATTTTTATAATTTGGTAAGAAATGGTTGGTTCAATTTGTTGTGTTTTGTAGGGTGGGTGGTGTTTGGTCATGGGAGGTGAGGGCTATTGTTTGTTTGTGGGAGGTGGGGGCTATTGTTTGGCAATGGGAGGTGGGTTAGGTTGGGGGCTGTTTGTTCATGGTTGCTGTTTGGTCATGGGAGGTGGGGGAGGGTGGGGCCTGTTTGGTCATGGGAGGTGGGGTAAGGTGTGGTAGTAATTTTTTTTTTTTTCTCCAATAGATCTAACTCCCAGCAGCAGCAAGCCAGCACCTCGCAGCGGCAGCAAGCCAGCACCTCGCAGCGGCAGCAAGCCAGGCAGACGCCCAACTTCATTACTTATGTAAGTATATGTTCATCCCAACTGAACAGGTGAGTGTTCCAAAGCTGTTTAATTTTTTAATGTGTATTTTTTTTTCTCCAATAGATCTGACTACCAGCGGCAGCAAGCCAGCACCTCGCAGCGGCAGCAAGCCAGCACCTCGCAGCGGCAGCAAGCCAGCACCTCGCAGCGGCAGCAAGCCAGCACCTCGCAGCGGCAGCAAGCCAGGCAGACGCCCAACTTCATTACTTATGTAAGTATATGTTCATCCCAACTGAACAGGTGAGTGTTCCAAAGCTGTTTAATTTTTTAATGTGTATTTTTTTTTCTCCAATAGATCTGACTACCAGCGGCAGCAAGCCAGCACCTCGCAGCGGCAGCAAGCCAGCACCTCGCAGCGGCAGCAAGCCAGCACCTCGCAGCGGCAGCAAGCCAGCACCTCGCAGCGGCAGCAAGCCAGGCAGACGCCCAACTTCATTACTTATGTAAGTATATGTTCATCCCAACTGAACAGGTGAGTGTTCCAAAGCTGTTTAATTTTTTAATGTGTATTTTTTTTTCTCCAATAGATCTGACTACCAGCGGCAGCAAGCCAGCACCTCGCAGCGGCAGCAAGCCAGCACCTCGCAGCGGCAGCAAGCCAGCACCTCGCAGCGGCAGCAAGCCAGCACCTCGCAGCGGCAGCAAGCCAGGCAGACGCCCAACTTCATTACTTATGTAAGTATATGTTCATCCCAACTGAACAGGTGAGTGTTCCAAAGCTGTTTAATTTTTTAATGTGTATTTTTTTTTCTCCAATAGATCTGACTACCAGCGGCAGCAAGCCAGCACCTCGCAGCGGCAGCAAGCCAGCACCTCGCAGCGGCAGCAAGCCAGCACCTCGCAGCGGCAGCAAGCCAGCACCTCGCAGCGGCAGCAAGCCAGCACCTCGCAGCGGCAGCAAGCCAGCACCTCGCAGCGGCAGCAAGCCAGTACCTCGCAGCGGCAGCAAGCCAGGCAGCAGCAAGAATGTCTTCTGAGGACAGCCCCCCAGAGAGACATCAGCGAATGGAGGTGAAATGTTCAAGTAAATTATTTTTTTTTTATTTAGGAATATGTTGAATTAATCAACTAGTACTAACAGTTTTTTATGTTGGATATAGGAGGAAGCTGCAGCCGAAGCGGGGGCGCCAGAAGCAGGACAGGGTGGAGAAAATAGTGGACAAGGCTCGCAGGATGTAAGTGTATCCACAACAATGACATCATGACCATTACACCAGACACGCAGGACCAATTTACACAACAAAACTTAAAAGTTGCTATCATTACCATATCATGCCACATATTTAAAAGTAGAACTACACATATCAGTAATGTATTTTTTCATTTTTTCAGGTTGCACTGCCTGTCCGTCATAGAGTTCCTCCCAGGGGCTCCCGGGGTCGTCGAGGGCGCGGCGGTGGTCGACGGCATGTAAGTATTTTTTCTAGAACATATTTGGTTCCATTAAATTTTTCAAATGCATTATAACTAAAATACAGATTTTTAATTTTTTTTTTTTTTTTTTTTTTCCTTGCCACAGGTTTCACAACGGCAGCAGGACGAGGAATCTGATGGGGGGGGGCGCGGTATAGACGTGGAACTCCTCATCAACCTCGTCCATGAACGGCAGCCGTTGTGGGACATGCAAGACCACCGCCATGCTGATTCTGTCATCACCCGACGGCTCTGGGAAGAGGTTGCCTCCGAAGTCGAAGATGGATGGGAGAATCTCAATGAAAGGGCAAAATCAAAAACAGGTAAGTAATCTACTTCAAAAATCAATGTTGTCAAATTCCCTATTCAAAGGCTAACCTTGTGCTTCTATTTTATTTTCAGTGCGTCGTCTGATAATACGGTGGCGGTCACTACGTGATCGCTTCAGGAGGGACTACAACTTGGAAATGGAGGCTCCAAGTGGATCGGCAGGACGCAAGGGCTCCCAGTACCGATATGCCAGAGCCCTTGCGTTCCTTAGAAGCACTATGCTGCCAAGACGGTAAGGAAACGATTTGTTTTTTGGAATGTTTTCAATTGTCTATAATTTTTTCTCAAACAGCATGTTATTGAAAATTTCATGAACAAATTTTAATTGTTTTTTTCCTTTTTGTTTTCATTCACACAGAACATTCACGAACACATTGGAGCCTGCATCCGGCCAACACCCTCCTGGAGCGATCCCACAAGTGACCGTTACCGGTGACCCCTCCAACATGTCTGGTGATACCTCTTCTGCTCTCTCCCTCCCTTCCACCTCTACCTCTGCTCCCTCCGTCCCGTCCACCTCTACCTCTGATCCCTCCGTCCCGTCCACCTCTTCCTCTGATCCCTCACAATCTACCCTCCCATCTTTCCCATCTTACCCACCCTGCCCATCAGCATACTGGCAGACCTCATTACATGAGGCTGGTCAGCGAGTAGGTGTTCCCTTATCCCACCCCTCTGACGCTCCCGACACTAGAACCGTGTTAGGTTCTGGGCGACAGCGACAGAGGGGACAGGATCGGGGCAGCGCCGAATTCTTACATCTGAATGCATCCATCCATAGTTTTATTAAAGTATTATCTGACCAAATTCTTGCTGGCTTCAACCTGATAAACCATAGTTTACAGGAGTTGACCAGCAAGATGGATCAGGTGCTTTCAGCTGTAAGACAAACACCTAGCCAGCATTATTTTCATTCAGTAATTGGTCAGCTGGAAAACCTACCGTCTGAACAGCAAATACATGTAATGAGGGCTTTCCAGAATGCTATTATGCTACTGAATCCACTACCCCCTAACACCACTGCCCCTCCTCAGCCCCCTGCCCCTCCTCAGCCCCCTGCCCCTCCGCAGCCCCCTGCCCCAATGCAGCCCCCTGCCCCAATGCAGCCCCCTGCCCCTCCGCAGCCCCCTGCCCCTCCGCAGCCCCCTGCCCATTACCAGCACCCTGCCCATTACCAGCCCCCTCAACATTATTACCACTCTTCACTACCCACCCAGCACACAATCACTTCCCAGCATAATTACCCTGTACAAACATCCCTTCATTCCCTGTCTCCACATGTCATGCCTGTCACAAGTCCATGTCCTTCATCACTGTCTTCTACAACTACACTCCATTCCCCATACCATCATTCTCATTCTTCACCACTCTTAATCCAAACCCAACCATCTTTTTCAATTCCCACCGATACACCTTCCGCACAACACCCATCTCCCAGCCCTCAGTCATCTCCAAGCCCTCACCCATCTTTTGCAATGCCCACCTATACACCTTCCATACATCACCCATCTCCCAGCCCACAGCAATCTCCCAGCCCTCAGCCATCTCCTGTTGCTACACAATTTTTTCCACCAACTTCCATTTCTTTTTCAACACCCTCACCTTCTTCAAATGTCCAACCTTCTCCCTCCCCATCCTCTCTAAATACACCGCATGTTGAAGGGGTCAGTCCTGCGAGCAACACCAGCGATATCTCCACCCCACATAAATACTTAAATTTATAACTTTACAAATTTTTCTACTTTAAGAAATAAACAAACAATGGAATGTGTATTCAATAAAAATCTGTTTTTATTTAACTTATATATTGTCTGTTGGTTTTTAATAAAATAAGACATTTTGATACAATTAATAAACACAACAGGTGGTTTGCATAATAACTGAAGCAAAAAAAAAGGGTTACAAAATACAATATTGCAATAATAAAATCTCTGTTAAGTATACACATTAAACAGGGACAAAAAAAAAATCAAATCATTCGGTCCTGCCACTCCAGTCGCCCTGCGTCAGTAACAAAATATGCAGCAAATTGGTCGCGGATTGCTAGGACTTCCCTACCGCTGCGGAAGGTAATGTTGCTGTAGTCTTGCAGATTACAATCTGACAGTTCCTCTTCTACAGGGGTAACTCCATTGCTTAAAAGATAGTTATGCAAGACAATGCATGCTTTAATGATGTCATCCACGGTGTCAACTTTTACATTGATGGCAGTGGTTAGAACTCTCCACTTTGCGGTAAGGATGCCAAACGCGCACTCAACCATACGCCGTGCGCGACTCAAACGATAATTAAATATTTTTTGTTCGTATGTCAACCCACGACTTGAATAAGGTTTGAGTAGGTGTGTGTGCAGTTGGAATGCCTCGTCAGCAAGGATGACAAAAGGCAGTGGTGGACCAGACGTTTGGGGAAGTGGGCTTGGTGGTGGGAAGCTGAATCTGTCTCCATAAAGATTACGGCCCATGATAGAGGTTTTAAAAATCTGTGAGTCATTGCTTCTTCCATAGGCTCCTATGTCCACTGCCAGGAATTTATAACTTGCATTGGCAATAGCCATCAGGACTACGGAAAAGTATTTTTTATAATTAAAGTGTTCGGATCCAGTGTTTGCTGGCTTCACTATCCGCACATGCTTGCCGTCCACCGCTCCGCAGCAATTGGGGAAGTCACATATTTCATAAAAATGTGCTGCTGTGGACATCCAGAGTTCTTGCGTAGGTTGAGGAATGTATTCTGCATTTAATGAATTCCATAATGCACTGCAAGTGCTGCTTACGATGCCGCTAATAGTAGAGATTCCTACCCGGAACTGATAATGCAGTGAAGAGTAAGACTCCCCAGTAGCCAAAAATCTGAAAAATTAGAAAAAAAAAACATTAGTTAACAGTCACAAAAAAACAACCATTACATCAGATGATGTAAAGCACCAAAAATGAATGTTGTGCTACCCATCACATGACGGGTAGCATAATACATTTTTTGGCCTTAACATCACATGACGGGTAGCACAATACGTTTTATGGGCTTAACATCACATGACAGGTAGTACAATACATTTTTTGGCCTTACCTGAGAGTGATCATGAGACGCTCTGCAGGAGTTATTGCCAGCCGGCAAAAGGTGTCGTGGTGACAAATGAGAGGCTCCACACGCTCCACCAAGGTGTCAAACATTGCCGCTGACATTCGAACGTATCGGAAAAAATGGTCTGGATGGCTCCTTAGCTCTAAATAAAGGGTTGTAAAAACTCCATGGGCAAGACGGACATCGTTGATGGGGTGGACCCAGAAGCGGCGTCGACGACGCTTCCTACGTTGCCGCTCCTTTTCAGCAATGTAAAATGCCAAAACATTTGCTTGATAAGAATAATCAAGGTACGCTTGGACGATTCTCCCATTAATAACATCCATCTCTCTTCTCTTTGACAGCCTCTACAGATGGCTGGTCGGAACACATCTATATATATATGTCTCAAAAATGCACTCCCATTGGGCTGTCCCAAAAAAAAAAAAAAAAAAAAAAAAATTTAACGGATCCGACGGATTCCGTTTAACGGACGCACAACGGACTTAACGGCAGCAACGGATCCGTTATTTCACTGGAATCCGCTAACGGATTCCAGTGGAATAACGGATCCGTTGCTTCAATTGACATCGCAAAAAAAACGGATCCGTTAAAAAAACGCAGCAACGGAACAAGCGGATTTAACACAACGCAAGTGTGAAAGTAGCCTTAGTGTTCAGCTATTCAGCTGCATATAGCAAGGTTAAAAAAGTGCTAATGTGCTTACAAGTGCATATGCATACACAGGCTGTCAGCTCCGAGATCAGGAATAAAGATAAAGATAAGATAAACAACAAGATACGGCCAAGTGTTCAGGAAAGAAGGTGCTAAAGTGCTTATTCTTCCTCAGGGAGCGTGTGTGCAGGGTACCTCCCTCTACCCTGCACACACGCTCCCTACTGGAAACGTACGTCGGAGTAGAGGGACGGTATAGCACATGCACTTTTGGTAATTACCATTACTATTACTTTTAAGCACTTTAGCACCTTCTTTCCTGAACACTTGGCCGTATCTTGTTGTTTATCTTATCTTTATCTTTATTCCTGATCTCGGAGCTGACAGCCTGTGTATGCATATGCACTTGTAAGCACATTAGCACTTTTTTAACCTTGCTATATGCAGCTGAATAGCTGAACACTAAAGGTCCAGTCACACTAAGCAACTTACCAGCGATCCCAACAACGATAGGGATCGCTGGTAAGTTGCTAGGAGGTTGCTGGTGAGCTGTCACACTGCGACGCTCCAGCGATCCCACCAGCAACCTGACCTGGCAGGGATCGCTGGAGCGTGGCTACACGAGTTGCTGGTGAGCTCACCAGCAACCAGTGACCAGCCCCCAGTCTCCTAGTTACAGCACACATCAGGTTAATTAACCCGATGTGTGCTGCAGCTAAATGTGCACAGAGCAGGGAGCAGCGCACACTGAGCGCTGGCTCCTTGCTCTCCTAGTTACAGCACACATCGGGTTAATTGCCTGATGTGTGCTGCAGCTAAATGTGCACAGAGCAGGGAGCAGCGCACACTGAGCGCTGGCTCCTTGCTCTCCTAGTTACAGCACACATCGGGTTAATTACCTGATGTGTGCTGCAGCTAAATGTGCACAGAGCAGGGAGCAGCGCACACTGCTTAGCGCTGGCTCCTTGCTCTCCTAGTTACAGCACACATCGGGTTAATTACCTGATGTGTGCTGCAGCTAAATGTGCACAGAGCAGGGAGCAGCGCACACTGCTTAGCGCTGGCTCCTTGCTCTCCTAGTTACAGCACACATCGGGTTAATTACCTGATGTGTGCTGCAGCTAAATGTGCACAGAGCAGGGAGCAGCGCACACTGCTTAGCGCTGGCTCCTTGCTCTCCTAGTTACAGCACACATCGGGTTAATTACCTGATGTGTGCTGCAGCTAAATGTGCACAGAGCAGGGAGCAGCGCACACTGCTTAGTGCTGGCTCCTTGCTCTCCTAGTTACAGCACACATGGGGTTAATTACCTGATGTGTGCTGCAGCTACATGTGCACAGAGCAGGAGCCAGCAGCACAGGCAGTGAGAGCGGAGGAGGCTGGTATCAAAGGTAAATATCGGGTAACCAAGGACAGGGCTTCTTGGTTACCCGATGTTTACATTAGTTACCAGCCTCAGCAGAAGCCGGCTCCTGCTGCCTGCACATTTAGTTGTTGCTGTCTCGCTGTCACACACAGCGATCTGTGCTTCACAGCAGGACAGCAACAACTAAAAAATGGCCCAGGACATTCAGCAACAACCAACGACGTCACAGCAGGGGCCAGGTTGTTGCTGGATGTCACACACAGCAACATCGCTAGCAACGTCACAAAAGTTGTTCGTTACCAGCGATGTTGCTAGCGATGTTGCTTAGTGTGACGGGGCCTTAAGCCGTATTTTTCTGTATATTTTTTCCTGACACCTTATATTCATTTGTGACTCTGGAGCTGATAGTTTTATATGTATGTACACTTATAAGCACGTTAGCACTTTTCTTTTTAGTCAAGCAACTTTGCTATATTCAGCTAAATAGCTGAACACTATACTGTGCTTTGCTATTCACCTTGTCTGAGACTCTGTAGCTGACAGCTTGTGTATATATATTTATATACTGGTAAGCACTTTGGCACCTTATTTAACAACTTTTTCTGCTTATTATTTTGTAATATACAGCTGAATTTTTCTTCCTATTCTGCTCTTTTTTCTTTTATTGAGATCGTTTTTACCATTTGGCTTGAATATTTTTAAAGGTATTTTGGCTGATTAGTTCCTTTCCTTCTTACAACTTTCATGCGATCTAAATTGCAGGTCTGTATATTACACTCTGTATTTTGAGACTTTTTGGTCATTATTGTGCTTATATTTAAAGATCTTTACTGAATTAGGCTTTAGTCTTACATTTTCATGTGACTTTTATCAAAATTAGCACTTTGCACATTGCATCTTATTTTTTACTTTTATTTTATTTTTGATTTATTTAGTGATTGTTTCACCCCTATTTTCACAATAATTTTTTTGAGTAATATAGTCTTATGCACATTGTGTATTCTTAATTTTTACATGATTCACACACTATTTTACCTTGAGTATTATTGTTATTAATTTTTTATAAAGTCACACATAGATGTTTCTTATCCATCGGCCTAAAAAATTTTTTAAAAAAAGTAGTAATTATTTTTTCATAAGCGCATGAAGGTTTTAATAAGGATATTTAACCTGTATATATATAAAAATTTGGAATACATTGTTTTATGTTATTTAATCTAAATTTGATAAACAGTTCGGCTTTGTATATACTTTGGTGCACGTTTTATAGTTTTTTTTATATTTTTGCTTATATATCGTCCCTCATGTTGAAGCATCATTATTATTATTATTATTGATTTTAACATTGATATGCATATTTTTATGAATTATTCAGAAATAAAACTTATTGAAATCACTGTTTTTTTTTGTGGACAATCCTTGCTCCTCAAATGTTGTTTTGAATTTTATTAGCAGTGAATATTAATTTCAGACCTTGTTGTTAACGGTTTTTAAATGTGCCTGATTGCAGGTCCACAGCAGGGCACTGTAAACTTCTCCTGTGCAGGCTCCTGGATTCCTAGAAAGCAGACACCGCTTGATTAACAACCACGGGACTCCAGGATACAAATGCCTTCCCGGGTAAGAAGTTTGAATGAAGGACACAGTCCACTTATTCTGCCACGGGTAAATTAACACTTTGACAGGTAGACAAGTCTCTGTATCGTGGGTTATTACTAAAGGTACCTGATCGCAGAATTTTCAGCGGGGGTGCAGTGGTTCCTCCCCTATGTAGGCTCCTGCGTTCCTGTAGTGGAGATACCACCAAGGCTTTTAGTTTGCAGCAGAGCTCCAAGGTACAAAGTCCTTCTAGATTCTGAAGAATTGATTAGGGCATTCACTCTTTCCAGCAAAGTTAAACTTTGGTGGTTTGAATCCACACACAATCCGGCTGTTCCGCCGTAGAAAGAAAGTAGGTGCAAATGAGCTTGATCCGACGCGCGCGTTTCGGGGGCGTTACCGGTCCCCTTCCTCAAGGATAGCCCAACCACCACCTGTGACCCTATTTATATTCTGGTTCATTAAAATGCATTAGACTGAACCACAAGGACATACATTTAAATAGTATAAAAACATGGATTTAACTAATCAGTTATTTGCAACCTAAAAAATAACTACTCATTTAATAAATATAATACAATACACACATGAAATAATTTAGTTTAAAATTCTATTAATAAAGGTTAAAAAATATGTACATATATCTACCTATATTTATCTATAACATATACATCATACCAAAACGGAGACCCATTCTCTATTACCATTAGGAGGGAACCACAAAGATAGCCATAAATAACAATAATTATAAAAAATAAAAATCTATATATAAAATAAAAATATATTAAAAATTGTGTATATCAAAAAGGAATATTTATCCATAAAAAAGAGGGGAGGTTAGTTTAGGTAAGGGCATGAATGAATATAAATACAAAGGTGAAGACAAAGGTAATTATGAGGGGGAAGATTTTTTTATACATTATATATATATATATATTTTTATTATTATTATTATTATTATTATTAATTGAAAGCAAAAAGTTCAATATCATGGTTTAGTCCACTAGGTTTTAATGTATTAAGCTCAAAAATCCACTGGCTCTCAGCTCTGGACATTTTTTAATAAAGTCTCCACCCCTCCAATCCTTTATAATTTTCTGAAGGCCCCATATTTTGGATCCCACTAAGGATCCTCCATGTTCCAATAGATAATGTTTGGACAGGGGGTGTTTGCTACATTTGTTTTTTATATTTCTAATGTGCTCCCCAATTCTTTTACATAGGGGTCTTATAGTCCTCCCAATATATCTTTTTTGGCACGGACATTGAATGCAGTAGATCACTCCCTTTGTTTGGCAAGTGATTGGATCCCTAATAATAATTTCTTCCTGCCCTTTAAAAAAACTTTTCCTGGTTTCACTTTTTATATTCGTACAAACAATACATTTTTTACATGGAAAAAAACCTTTCGTACTGCCAATATTGCCTTTAATCTGTCGATTGGCCATACTTTTCTGTATACTGGGTGCAACTTAATTCCCTATATTATTTGCTTTTCTATAGGTAAATTTAGGTACAGTAGGGATGAGGTCCCCTATCACTTTATCATCTTTAAGTAGATTCCAATATTTTTTTATAATGTTTTTTAAGATTTTTGCCTGCCCCGTATATTGCAGTATTATGGGTACATTAAAGTCATCCAATTTATTTTATTCTATTGGTTCAATAATCTTTTCTTGTAGTAACCTATTCCTTGAAATCTGTTTGGTCTGTTGATAGACATCTTCCAAAAACCCTTCTTTACAGCCTTTTTCCAAAAACTTTTTGGCTAAATTCACTGCCTCTATTTTGAAATCTTCTGTTTTGCTACAATTTCTATAGGCCCTAATATATTGACTCTTTGGAACGTTTAGAAGCTAACTAGGTAGATGGCAGCTGGTTAAGGAAATATAGCTATTGCTATCAGTTGGCTTATGATACGTTTTAGTTTCAATTCTGCCATCTTCAATGAAAATATTCAAATCAAGGAATTGAATCATTTCTTTACTAGTGGCAGCAGTAAACTGTAAATGGAAATCATTCTTATTCAAACCCTCCAAAAATTCAATAAGGGAGCTTTCACTGCCTGACCAAATAAACAAAATATCGTCGATGAAGCGACGCCAGAGGACCAGGTTTTCCCGAATCACGCCACCAGAGTATATGGTAGACTCCTCCCACTTACCCATATACAAGTTAGCGTAGCTTGGTGCGAACCTGGTCCCCATGGCTGTGCCCCACCGCTGTAAGTAATAATTTGCGCCATTACGAAAAAGATTATGATTAAGTATAAATTGGATGCATTCCCCCAAAAATATTACTTGCTTTTGTGAAAAAAGTCCTGATTTTTCTAAAAAATATTTAGAGGCATCACACCCCTTTTCATGTTCTATAGTTGTATATAATGACGTAACGTCGATTGAACCAAATATAAAATTATCCTCCCATTTTATTTCCTGTAAGAGTTGCAGGACCTGAGTGCTGTCTTTCAAATAGGCTGGCAGTAATGGGACACATTTCTGAAGATGGATATCTATAAATTTAGAGAGATTGGCTGTTAAACATCCAATCCCCGATATGATGGGGCGTCCCGGTGGATTCTGTAATGTTTTGTGAATCTTGGGTATATGATAGAATACTGCCAGCCTAGGTGATTGATTCATTATAAACTGAGCCTCATTTTTGTTCAAAATTCCTTGTTCACAACCCTTTTTAAACAGATTATTTAATTAATCCTTAAAAAGCAATGTAGGGTCAGATTTCAAAATCTCGTACGTACTACTATCGCCCAAGAGTCGTGCTGTCTCCCTTTCATAATCAACCAAATCCATAATCACTATACCTCCACCTTTATCAGCAGGACATATAGTGATTTCTTTGTTCTCTTGTAGTTGTTTGATCACAAGTTTTTCCTTTTGTGTTAAATTATTGTATATACCATTTTTTGTAGGTTTTTTAATCTGTCTGATACCATTAACAACACATTTTTGAAAGGTAAGCAGTAGAGATGAGCGAACCGGTCCCGGTTCGGCTCGAGGTCGGTTCGCCGAACGGAGGTCCCGTTCGAGTTCGGCTCGTCGAACGTTCGACGAACCGAACTCGAACTGCATAGGAAACAATGGCAGGCAATCACAAACACAGTAAAACACCTAGAAAACACCCTCAAAGGTGTCCAAACGGTGACAAACAACTCAAACACATGGGAAAGTGACAAGGACATATACTCATGCGAAAACAAAACAGCTGGACAAGGAAAAAGAGGAGGACACACAGATATAGGCATGGCACGCCATTCTAAAATCATGTAAAACACCGCAAGGTGACTCCAAGCGTAGTCTCCCTTTTTTTCCAAAAATTGGGCCCCACACACACCCACCCATTCAGTGGCAGCAGTTGGGCCCCAGTTGTACACTTCACAACTAGATTTGCATCAAGCACATTCAAAAATACGCCATTCTTATCCGTCCCCAGGATGACACCGGGGTAGGTAGATAAAGTCTTTGCTGACCCATGACTTGTTCATCTTGGCTTCTTTTAAAAACAATGTAAGCAAGGGTTACTCCAAGCGGAGTCTCCCTTTTTTACAAACATTGGGCCACACAGACACCCACCCCATCAGTGGCAGCACTTGGGCCCTAGTTGCAAACAGGATGTTTTGATTTGCATCAAGCACATTAAAAAATACGCCATAATTAACCGTCCCCAGGATGACACCGGGGTAGGTAGCAAAGTCTTTCCTGATCCCAGCTCTGTTCATCTTGGCTTCTTTTAAAAACACAGCAAGCAAGGGTTACTCCAAGCGGAGTCTCCCTTTTTTCCAAAAATTGGGCCACACAGACACCCACCCCATCAGTGGCAGCACTTGGGCCCTAGTTGCAAACAGGATGTTTTGATTTGCATCAAGCACATTCAAAAATACGCCATTCTTATCCGTCCCCAGGATGACACCGGGGTAGGTAGCAAAGTCTTTCCTGATCCCAGCTCTGTTCATCTTGGCTTCTTTTAAAAACACAGCAAGCAAGGGTTACTCCAAGCGGAGTCTCCCTTTTTTCCAAAAATTGGGCCACACAGACACCCACCCCATCAGTGGCAGCACTTGGGCCCTAGTTGCAAACAGGATGTTTTGATTTGCATCAAGCACATTCAAAAATACGCCATTCTTATCCGTCCCCAGGATGACACCGGGGTAGGTAGCAAAGTCTTTCCTGATCCCAGCTCTGTTCATCTTGGCTTCTTTTAAAAACAATGTAAGCAAGGGTTACTCCAAGCGGAGTCTCCCTTTTTTTCCAAAAATTGTGCCCCACACACACCCACCCATTCAGTGGCAGCACTTGTGCCCTAGTTGTACACTTCACAGCTAGATTTGCATCAAGCACATTCAAAATCAACAAGCATTTACTCTCCCCAGGATGACACAGGGGTAGTAAATTCCTTCTGGATCCATGACTTGTTCATTTTGATGAACGTCAGTCTGTCCACATTGTCACTGGACAGACGCGTGCGCTTATCTGTCAGCACACACCCAGCAGCACTGAATACACGTTCAGAGACAACGCTGGCAGCTGGACACGACAAAATCTCCAAGGCGTAAGTTGCGAGCTCTGGCCATTTTTCTAGGTTTGAAGCCCAAAAGGAGCAAGGCTCCAGTTGCACAGTCATGGCATCGATGTTCATTTGGAGATACTCCTGTATCATCCTCTCCAGCCGTTGAGTATGTGTCAGACTTGTTGTCTCTGGTGGCCTTGCAAAAGAGGGTCTAAAAAAATTATGAAAAGATTCCATAAAATTGCTGTTACCAGCACCAGATACGGTCCTACTGGTACGGGTAGACTGTTGAAGATGACGAGACCGTCCCATGTTTGTCAAGTTACAACTGGGAGATTCCCTCCCTGCACCTGCACGGTTGTTTGGTGGAAAAGCCGAGCTAAGATCGAGTAACAGCTTCTGCTGATACTCCTGCATACGTGCGTCCCTTTCTATGGCTGGAATTATGTCACAAAATTTGGACTTGTACCGGGGATCTAATAGTGTGGAAATCCAGTAGTCATCATCACTTCTAATTTTGACAATACGACTGTCATGTTGGAGGTAGTGCAACAAAAAGGCACTCATGTGTCTTGCACAGCCATGCGGACCAAGTCCACGCTGTGTTTGTGGCATAGAGGTGCTACCCGTTCTTTCTTCCTCTGACATCTCCCCCCAACCTCTTTCAACTGAAATTTGACCAAGGTCTCCCTCATCCGCTGAGTCTTCCATGTCCATGGACAGTTCGTCCTCCATTTCTTCATGTTCTCCTGCACCTTGCTCAACATTTCGCCTGCTACTATGCGCCCTTGTCGATCCCTGTTCCCCATGGTCCCATGCCTGCTGCGTTGGTGATGATGAACGTCTGGACCTTGGTGATGTTGTTGTCCCTTGCGCATATGAATCCTCCTGTAGTTCCTCACCTTCATGTTGTCCCACCCCCTGACTCCGAATAGTGTTTAGCGTGTGCTCCAGCATGTAAATGACTGGAATCGTCATGCTGATAATGGCATTGTCAGCGCTAAACATATTCGTCGCCATGTCGAAACTGTGCAGAAGGGTGCATAGGTCCTTGATCTGAGACCACTCCATCAGGGTGATCTGCCCCACCTCTGCATCTCGTTGGCCCAGGCTATACGTCATGACGTATTGCACCAGGGCTCTGCGGTGCTGCCACAGTCGCTGTAACATGTGGAGAGTTGAATTCCAGCGTGTCGCCACATCGCATTTCAGGCGATGAACCGGCAGGCCGAAAGACTTCTGGAGCGATGCAAGTCGCTCTGCTGCGGCGCTTGAACGGCGGAAGTGAGCAGACAGTTTTCGTGCCCTGTTCAGAAGGCCATCTAGGCCGGGATAGTGTGTTAAAAATTGCTGGACGACAAGGTTCAACACGTGAGCCATACAAGGTACGTGTGTCACCTTGCCCAGGCGAAGGGCCGCACCCAGGTTTGCAGCATTGTCGCACACGGCCTTACCAGGCTGCAGGTTGAGTGGAGACAACCATTTATTAAACTCGGACCGCAGAGCTGACCACAACTCCTCAGCTGTGTGACTCTTATTCCCAAGACATGTCAAGCTAAAGACCGCCTGATGCCGTTGCGCTCTGCTGCCAGAATAGTAATGAGGCGTGCGTGATTCCTTCTGCGCAGTGAGAACGCTGGTGGCCTGACCAGGCAGGCTTGGGCCGGAGGTGGAGGACCCAGATGAGGTGGAGGATGCAGAAGCTGTGGCGGAACTTGGACAGACAGAGGATTGACACACAAGTCGTGGGGACGGCAAGACTTGTGCAGCAGACCCTTCACCATCTATCACCATAGTTACCCAGTGCCCAGTCAGCGACATGTAACGTCCCTGTCCATGCTTACTGGTCCAAGTATCGGTGGTGAAATGCACCCGTTCACACACAGAGTTTCTCAAGGAAGCGGTGATGTTGTGTGCGACATGCTGGTGTAGCGCGGGCACACCTTTCTTAGAGAAGTAGTGGCGACTAGGCATCTGGTACTGGGGCACAGCGACAGACATAAGGTCTCTAAAATCCTGTGTGTCCACTAGGCGGAAAGGCAGCATTTCTGTAGCCAACAGCTTACAGAGGGATAGTCAACCTCTTAGCTTTGTCATGGGTCGGAGGAAGTGGCCTTTTATTTGACCACATCTGAGGGACAGAGATCTGGCTGCTGTGTGTAGACGGTGTTGAGTAGGGTGTCCCTGGAAAAATGCAGGTTTGTGAGGAAAGTGCAGGCGGAGACATGATGTTGCCTTCATCCAACGTTGGTGCTATCGATGTCTGAGAGAGCTGTACACACTCACTTGTTTCCCCTTCCAAACCAACTGACGACCTACCAAGCAAACTGCCTGTAGCGGTTACAGTGGTGGAAGTTGTGGGTGGAAAAACAGGTGTGACAGCTGTCCCCACAGTCCTAGAAGATGAAGATCGCGCGGATGCACTGGAAGGGGCGGGCGGTGGATGGTTCGCTCCGCTAGGCCGCATTGCAGCACAGTGAGCTTCCCACCGGGACCTATGATATTTATTCATGTGACGATTCATGGAAGAAGTTGTCAAACAGCTGAGGTTTTGACCTCTACTAAGAGAATCATGACAAATTTTACATATCACATGATTTGGGTGATCTTTTTCTATGTCAAAAAAGGACCAGGCTAGGCAAGGCTTAGAGGCCATGCGACCTGTTGATCCACCCCGAATAATGCTCATAGGCAGAGTGGTGGCTGAGGATGCAGTTGTAGACGTGCTACCAGTGCTCCGACTCTGTCCAGGAAGGCGCAAGGTAACTTCGTCGTCGGTTGCATCCTCCTCCACCGCCTCTGTTGACCTCCTCGAGTGCCTGACTGGGGGTTGACAGTAGGTGGGATCTAGAACTTCATCATCAATTGTTGTGTTTGCACTCCCCTCCCCCTCAGACCGAGCCTCTTCTTGCCCTGACCGAATATTTAAGTTGTCATCCCAATCGGGTATCTGCGTCTCATCTTCATCAGTATGTTCCTCATTGTCTATAACCACAGGTGTTACAGTTTGTGACAAAGGGTCAACATTATGCTCAGAAACTTGTTCCTCACGGCCTGAATCCGAGTCACAAAGGTTCTGGGATCACTGCAGACCATTTCCTGTTCTGTACTCACTGTAGCTTGGGAGCAGACCTCTGATTCCCAGGCTATAGTGTGACTGAACAGCTCTGCAGACTCAGCCATCTCAGTTCCACCATACTGTGCAGGGCTGATGGAGACTTCAGAGCTGGGAGAAATCAAGTGTGATTGGGATGACAACTCAGAGGACTGGTGTTTTTTGGATGCGGTACTTGAAGTGGCTGAGAGGGCACTTGTTGGACCACTTGAGATCCATTCAAGTATTTTCCTTTTTTGCCCATCATCTACCTTTCTTCCTGTTGTTCGTGTCCGTAAAAAAGGGAGCACATCGGATTGTCCACGGTAAGTAGTAGACATCTTACTTTTGCTGGTAGATGGTCTATCTTCAGCAGATGATAATGGAGCTTTGCCACCTTCCCCACAGACAAAACCTTTTTTGCCTTTTCCACCACGCCTCTTCCCCTTTCCACCAGCATCTGTCATTTTGCCACTCATGTTGATTGCGACAAGATTGTGGACTGAAAATGTGGTAGTAAAAATTGAGAGGTGGTGAAGATTGCAGTGGTGGTCTAGCTTTATTAACATCAGAATAATAAAGAATAAATATCCCTGACAATGCAACTACGGCCCTTAAACTGGCAGCAAAAAATGCTACTATAATGGCTTAGTTATGAGTTGGAGTGTGCAACGCAGGCAGATGCGCTCTGCAAATGTCTTGGCACTAGTGGGACTATAGCAAAGTCCAATAGCCACGTATAGGATGCCACTAGGTACACTGAGTGTTTGCTAGTATAATGGCTTAGTTATGAGTTGGAGTGTGCAACGCAGGCAGATGCGCTCTGCAAATGTCTTTGCACTAGTGGGACTATAGCAAAGTCCAATAGCCACGTATAGGATGCCACTAGGTACACTGAGTGTTTGCTAGTAAAATTGCTTAGTTTAAAAAAGTTGGAGTGTGCAATGCACTCAGACGTGCTCTGCAAATGTCTTTGCACTAGTGGGACTATAGCAAAGTCCAATAGCCACGTTTAGGATGCCACTAGGTACACTGAGTGTTTGCTAGTATAATGGCTTAGTTATGAGTTGGAGTGTGCAACGCAGGCAGATGCGCTCTGCAAATGTCTTTGCACTAGTGGGACTATAGCAAAGTCCAATAGCCACGTTTAGGATGCCACTAGGTACACTGAGTGTTTGCTAGTATAATGGCTTAGTTATGAGTTGGAGTGTGCAACGCAGGCAGATGCGCTCTGCAAATGTCTTTGCACTAGTGGGACTATAGCAAAGTCCAATAGCCACGTATAGGATGCCACTAGGTACACTGAGTGTGTGCTAGTATAATGGCTTAGTTATGAGTTGGAGTGTGTAACGCAGGCAGATGCGCTCTGCAAATGTCTTGGCACTAGTGGGACTATAGCAAAGTCCAATAGCCACGTATAGGATGCCACTAGGTACACTGAGTGTTTGCTAGTATAATGGCTTAGTTATGAGTTGGAGTGTGCAACGCAGGCAGATGCGCTCTGCAAATGTCTTGGCACTAGTGGGACTATAGCAAAGTCCAATAGCCACGTAGAGGATGCCACTAGGTACACTGAGTGTTTGCTAGTATAATGGCTTAGTTATGAGTTGGAGTGTGCAACGCAGGCAGATGCGCTCTGCAAATGTCTTGGCACTAGTGGGACTATAGCAAAGTCCAATAGCCACGTAGAGGATGCCACTAGGTACACTGAGTGTTTGCTAGTATAATGGCTTAGTTATGAGTTGGAGTGTGCAACGCAGGCAGATGCGCTCTGCAAATGTCTTGGCACTAGTGGGACTATAGCAAAGTCCAATAGCCACGTTTAGGATGCCACTAGGTACACTGACTGTTTGCTAGTATAATGGCTTAGTTATAATGAGTTGGAGTGTGCAGAGGACAAGAGGGTACAGTGGCAGGATTGTGGTGCTCTGGGTAGAGGAATGGAAGCCTGCCTTTCTATTCCCTCCTAATGGTGAAATGCAGGGAGGAAATCCCTGACCTTGGCTACACAGACGCTGTTGCTGTTTGCAGGACCTGTCACCTATGGCTCTCTGACCCTGCCGGTTTGAGCCCTTAAAAGGACTGCTATAAAGTGCTCTCCCTAAGCTGTCTAACGCTGTGTATGTAGCGCATACAGCTGTATCGGCTATAGGACTCAGGAGGACGGAGCTGCGACAGTGATGTCTGACACCAAAGACGCAGAAGGCAGATAATGGCGTCCTGGAAGAAAATGTCCGGTTTTATAATGCAGGGACATGTGACATGGACATCCTATCACACATGCCGTTGCTTCTCTGGCTCAAAGTCCACTTAGCTGTGTGTGTGTCTGGGATTGGCTGACATGCTGGCCCGCCCCACAAGACGCGCGCGCTTAGGGAAGGAAGACAAGAAAAAAAAAAAAATAAATAAAGGCGATCGCCATTATACAAACAGCAGTGATCTGAAGGCGCTGTTCACGCACACTATACACTGAAATGTCATAATAGTTTGATTCACAGAGTGACTTACACTATTACAGCAGAAACCAAGCTAGGATTTAGCTGTTTTTTTGCTGCTAGAACCGTTCTCGAACGTTTCTAGAACTATCGAGCTTTTGCAAAAAGCTCGAGTTCTAGTTCGATCTAGAACAGGCCCCAAAATCACTCGAGCCTAGAACTGGAGAACCACGAACCACGAACCGCGCTCAACTCTAGTAAGCAGTGAGTCTGAATATTCATTAAGTGGGTGAAAATTTGATTTACATTTGAAATCAGTATTCCTCCCTTCAACTAAAACTGGTGTATTGGAGGTATTGTTTACTTGTTTCAGTACAGGATTTTTTATATAATATTTCTTCAAAACTAGTTTCCTCATAAATTGTTTAATTCCTATAAAAGCTTGGAATTTATTGAAACCCGTAGACGGAGCAAATTTCAAACCTTTCTGTAGTAAAGATGTCTCATTTTTAGTCAATTGGTATTGGCTGAGATTAAAAGTTTTTTGTGGGTCTTTAACTGCCTGGCTGTTTATTTTCTTTTTGGCGAGTTTCCCTCCTCTACATCCCCTCTTGCGTTTCTTTTTCCTACCATGTAAAAATCCATAGTAGAGGCTTTTCTAGTTCCTTTATGTTGACTACTCATATTACCACCACTTTTCCGTGTATTTTTTGGGGGTTGTATGTTCCCCACACTACCACTACCACTACCACCACTACCACTACCACTACCACTGCCACTACTACTACCACTACTACTACTACTGCTACTACTGCTACGTGTACTCGTACCCTCCCCTATTGAATTCAATCTAAAATTTCGAGAAATTAAGGGTTGATTAGTCCTATTAGTATTTTCTAAATGTTGGTTAGTAGCTTCACTACTTGGAATTATTTGACTATTGATGAGGTTATCATTTGGTGGAACAGTCGACGTATCTATAGAGTCCACCAATAGATTTTGGGTTAAAAGATCCACAGAGGTTTCATGTATTGAAAAATTCTCCTCTTCAACTAACGATCCCCTTTCCGGGGTACATTCAACCTCATCAATTATTTCAAGTTGACTACTATCCATTGAACTCCTTCTATCACTCCTAAGGGGGATATTGAAATTTCCCTTATTGGAGTACATTGACAGACCTAAATCTCTCCCATATTTTTTCTCCTTTTTGTCAATAATTTCTTTTTCCTTTATCTGTATAGGTTTTAAAATATTTTTTGATAAATTAGTAATCTCAAAATTATTTTTAAATGGTTTGATTTCCTCAAACAATTGAAGGATCTGGTTTTTGCTGCTCATTAATTGTTTCTTTCTTTTATCTATAATGAACTGGACTGCTTTCCTAGAAAAATCTTTGAACAGGTCCTCCCATTCCACTAGGGTCTGTCGGTCCCCAATGTCTCCTGAGAGAGCCTTGGAGACCACCAGACCCCTTGGAATAATATCAGCCTCCAAGTACCTTTCCAGGGTAGCTACTTCCCATAAATCACGCATTTCTTTTAAAAGCAGCTGCTCCAAGTCCCTCAGTTTTTTCTTAATACCTGGAATATTACTAGCATCTTCATTACCTACATCAGAGCTTTCTGAGTAGCCAAAAAACCTTTGAACCTTAATAATCCTATCCTTGCGGTTTTCCCATAGGTCTCCCATTGTTTTATGTTATTTTATCACTAGAGATTTCCCTACCTAAAAGTTGCAATTAATCAATCAATAGCAGTGGAGAACAAACATAGCTAGGCGGTATAGAATAGGAATAGTTATTGTTACTAATTTTCGTTTTCTTTAGGTTTAGAGACTACAGATTACATTGATTAAAATTGACTACATGCTATATATATATATATATATATATATATATATATCAGTATGTACTAGCAGGATCAGTGTTGTAGCAAGCAGTTGACAAGGTCGACAGAGGTGCAGATAGTGCTATGAAAATCTTATTACCTTATCCGTTAATGTTACTATTTGTGCATGCTATTGACAGACATTCCTGGAAAGTACTTGAGTAATGCTATGTGTGATTTATTCTGTACCACATGTTTTTGGAATTAATAAAACGAAGTTAAAAAAAAAAGTAAGGGGTCGAGCGCGATAGTACCCGCCCCCATCGCACATGCAATATCTTGTGATTGCTGCCATAGCGAACATTATCACTACGGCTGCTTCACACGCACATACCTTGTCAGCGACGTCGCGGTGACTGCCGAACAATCCCTCCTTCAAGGGGGAGGTGCGTTCGGCGTCACCGTGACGACACCGCGACGTCATGAAGCGGCCGGCCAATAGAAGCGGAGGGGCGGAGATGAGCGGGACATAACATCCCGCCCACCTCCTTCCTTCCGCATTGGCGGCGGGACGCAGGTAAGGAGAGGTTTGTCGGTCCTGCAGCTTCACACACAGCGATGTGTGGTTCTGCAGGAACGACAAACATCATCGTATCAGCAGCAGGGGCGACATTATGGAAATGAATGACGTGACACAGATCAGCGATTTTTGACTGTTTTACGCTCGTTCATCATCGCTCCTAGGATTTACATATTGCGATGTCGCTACCGGCGCCGGATGTGCGTCACTAACGACGTGACCCCGACGATATATCAGTAGCGATGTCGCAACGTGTAAAGTACCCCTAACTGTAATGAATGGCAGATCGCTGAGATTGGGAGTTAGGAAGAAGAGGGAGGAGGAATGTATTTTTGGGGGAGGGTTGCAATACTCTCCCTATAGTGAATATAGACTAAATTACTTACTGGTAATGGGATTTTCCGGAGTCCATGACAGCACCCACTTGAGAGAGGGATCATCCCCTTCAGAACAGGAAACCTACAGATAAAAAAGGGCGGTCCCTCTCCCTCATCAGTTGGTTTTCAGAGCATGTGAGAGGAACCGCAGTCGATTTGTATGACACAAAAATAAAAGAACCAAGAAGGACCACATCCACCAAGGGGGTGAGTAAATTTATAAGGGTGGGGTGTGCGGGTGCTGTCGTGGCCTCCGAAAAATCTCATTACCAGTAAGTAATTTAGTCTTTTCCTATTACCACAACAGCACCCACTTGAGAGACTTTCAGAGATACCGCCACCTAGGGAGAGACCACTGCGTGTAGTACTGATCTTCCGAAAGTAAGGTCTGAAGCAGAGGGTAGGTCCAATTTATAGTGATTATAGAATGTGGAAGGTGAGGACCAAGTAGCAGCCTTACATATGTGAGTGATAGAGACATCCGCCTTCTCAGCCCAGGAAGATGCCAGTGCTTGAGTAGAATGAGCTCGCACACTATGTGGCAATGGTTCTTCTTTAGCTGTATATGCCAGAGAAATTGCCTCCCTCACCCATCTTGCTAATGTGCTTTTTGTCACCTGACACCCTTTCCTATGGCCTTGAAAGGTTATGAACAAAGACCTAAGGTGTCTACAGGAGGCTGTTCTAGCAATGTACTCAAGTAAGACGTTACGGACATCCAAGGTATGGTACATATATTCCTTAGGTTTGACCGGATTAGGAAAAAAATGAAGGCAAAATAATCTCTTGACTTCTGTGAAATTGGGAAGCTACCTTAGGCAAGTAAGTAGGGTCTGTTTTAAGAATTTTGTCAGGAAAGACCTGTAGATACGGAGGATCAATGGATAGAGCCTGGATATTGCTAATGCGGCGAGCAGAGGTTAAGGCGACCAGCAGACAGGTTTTTAAGGAAATTAGTTTATCCGAAGCTGACTGCAGGGGCTCAAAGGGGGGCCCTGTCAGGGCGTCTAACACCAAATTGAGGTCCCAAGGGGGAGGATTGGGAATATGAACCAGCTGTCTGCGTTCACATGCCTTAACAAAATGCATGACCCATCGATTATCAGCTATGTTAGAATTGTAGAGGGCCCCTAGAGCTTTGAGTGTATTCAGGGAAAGACCCATGTCTCGACCAGATTGGAGAAACTTCAATATAGATGAGATAAGAACTACCTCTGGAGAGGAGTTAGGAGAAAATTCAAGAAATTTTCTCCAGACTCGACTATATTGTCTGGTCGTCACTGGTTTCGTACTGTGAAGAAGGGTATTAATCAGTTGTTGGGAAAAACCATGTGCGGCTAACAACTCCCTTTCAAAGTTCATGCCGTCAAGTTCAAGCCCTTGACGTGGGGATGATGGATAGGCCCTTGGGATAGTAGATTCGGTCTGGACGGGAGAACCCAGGGGTCTGTAACCGACATGCTCATGAGAAGGGAGAACCAAGAACGCCTGGGCCAAAAGGGCGCTATCATAATGACCCTTGCCTGTTCTTCTCTGATTTTCCTGAGAACTACCGGAAGCAGAATCATCGGGGGAAAGGCACATGCTAGGCTGAAAGTCCAGGGTATCTGCAGGGCATCTACAACAGTCGGATTGTCTGTTTTGTTTAGAGAACAGAATTGCTCAATTTGTTTGTTTCTCTTGGTGGCAAACAAATCTATCACCGGACGGCCCCACCAGTGAACAATCTGAAGAAACATGCAGTGTTCAAGTAGAAAAAATATAGCACTCACCAGATTATTTTGCTGTGCAGGATCCTGTTTATTTAAACAGCGGAGGTTACATGTGCGGAGAGGGCTGGTGGGGAGAGGGAGTGAACGCCTTGGCAGACGACGGCCGTTTCGCACCTGTCCGGTGCTTCAGCTGGTCTGATTAGGTATGACATCATATCCTTTTTATCCACATTCAAAAAAAATTTATTTTTTTTTGTGGATGATGTCAAATAATTAAAACATATGTTAAAAACAAACAATACATACAGAACTTGAATTCTAGCAACAATTTGCAGCAAACATAATTATAGACACGAATGAAGCCAAATGCTTCCTAAATCAACCTAGAAACACACTAAGGTCATTTTTATCATTTAACCCTAGAGGGCCTGTTGCATTAAATCTCATAATATATTCGGCTTCCTTTCTTAATAGCATTTTATGTATATCCCCTCCCCTGGCATTAGGCTCAACCAATTCTATCCCTGCAAAGGACAATACATTACAATCAGAATTATGATATTCTTTTACATGGTTAATTAACCTAGTAGCCCCTATTCCACTATAAATGGAGTTCCTATGCTCCCGGAATCTTACAAAGAGCTGTCGTATCGTTTTCCCAATGTAAAAATATTGGCACGGACAGAAAATCACGTAAACTACCATTTTGGTCCTGCAGGTTATCAAATGCCGCACATAATGTGAATGGCCACCAATCATAAAGGAATTACCCGTCATGTGAAAACTGCAAAACGAACAGTTTCCACATCTGTAATTACCTATAGGACCCGCCTGGTGTAACCAGGTTTTAGGAGGTATATACCGTTTTCTGACTATGATGTCACCAATATTTTTACATCTTCTATGCGTTATTAGGGGTTTATTGAGGGCCATTTCCCTAAGTTCTGATACACCTTCAATTATGTGCCAATTTTTATTTATGATTGTTTTGATCATCCGATCCATCGGGCCATATTTAAAGTTAAAAATGAAACGATCCAATTTTTTGGCGGGTGTAATGCTCTGATTTTCGCTAGGACTATTTTTCTCATGTTGAATCTAAGGCGGGCTTTGCACACTACGACATCGCAGCCCGATGCTGCGATGCCGAGTGCGATAGTGCCCGCCCCCGTCGCAGCAGCGATATGTGGTGATAGCTGGCGTAGCGAAAGTTATCGCTACGCCAGCTTCACACACACACTCACCTGTCATGCGACGTCCCTGTGGCCGGCGACCCGCCTCCTTGTTAAGGGGGCGGGTCGTGCGGCGTCACTGCGACGTCACACGGCAGGCAGCCAATCAGAGCGGAGGGGCGGAGATGAGCAGGATGTAAACATCCTGCCCACCTCCTTCCTTCCGCATATCCTACGGAAGCCGCAGTGAGGCCGGTAGGAGACGTTCCTCGCTCCTGCGACTTCACACACAGCGATGTGTGATGCCGCAGGAGCGAGGAACAACATCGGACCGTCGCGTCAGCGTAATCATGGATTACGCCGACGCTGCACCGATGATACGATTACGACGCTTTTGCGCTCGTTAATCGTATCATCCAGCCTTTACACACTGCGATGTCGCATGCGATGCCGGAAGTGCGTCATTTTCAATTTGACCCCACCGACATCGCACCTGCGATGTCGCAGTGTGCAAAGTGCCCCTTACATTCAGCTTGTTTTTGCATAGAATTAATGAGATTAGAGGGATAACCCCTTTCCAAAAACCTTTGTTTTAGATCATTCCTCTGCGCAGTGAAAGTATCAGGGTTATTCGTGATTCTATTTAACCTTAAGAATTGACTAAAGGGGACAGATCTCAGTACATGAGCCGGATGAGCACTATCAAAATGCAACAACGCGTTCACAGTGGTAGGTTTTCTATAAAGTTCACGTACAATTCTCCCTTCTTGAACCATCAATTTAACATCCAGAAATTCTATACTTTTATCCCCAAAATGGTGTGTGAACAGCATATTATAGTTGTTATTCTCATTTAGATATGCTACAAAAGACTCAAACTGAGATCTGTCCCCATCCCAGATTATCAATATATCATCCACAAAACGCATAAATTTCTTTATATGTTTTATGAAAGGATTACTGGGGCTGTATATAAGATTATCTTCCATATGTGCAAGGAAAAGGTTTACAAAGGTGCAAGCCACAGGGGTCCCCATCGCCACCCCGCTATTTTGCTGATACCAGGTGTGGCCAAATTTAAAGGTGTTATTTTTCAGTACAAAGCAAAGAGCTTCCTCCACAAAGTTTATTAATAAATCATCCTCATCGAGTCCCTTCAGCATCTCAATAATAACATCGACACCCAAATGCTGTGGTATTCTTGTGAATAAACTTTCCACGTCTAATGACGCCCAGCAAAAAGTGTCTTGCCATTCAAACTGATTTAATTGTGTCACTAGATCCCCTGTGTCCCTCACAAAGGAGGGAATTATTTCTAACAGAGGATGTAGTAACCAATCAAGGTATGCCGACAGGGGCTCAGTGAGTGAGCCTGAGCCGGAGACAATGGGTCTCCCCGCAGGTGTAAATTCAGACTTGTGCATCTTTGGTAAAAAATACCAATGCGGCTTTGTGGGGAATAGAGGAAAAAGTTTTTCCGCTCTATTCTTTGTAATGAAACCTAGCATCACATGCTTATTCAGAATAGTTCTCAGTTTCTCTTTCAACTTATTAGTGGGGTCACACTCTAATTTCCGATATACATTAATATTATCTAGATGATGTTTTGACTCCTCAAGATAATATTTCGTGGTCATGAGCACCGTGGCTCCACCCTTATCTGCCCTCCTTATTACCACATTTTTGAGGGATTTAATTTTTTTCAAAGCAGATTTTTCAATATTGGACAAATTATTTTTCAGCACTGGGTAGTTCAACGCTCTCATATCCTTCATGACAATATCTTGAAATAAATCAATATTATTGCCCGGGGATATGGGTGGAACAAATGATGATTTCAGACCTTTAGAAAATCTTACGGTAGCAACTGTATTATTTTTCCCTGAGGGAAAAGGTGCATTATCTATACTGCTATCTGTTAGACTCAAAAGCTGCAGGGCGTCCTTGCTAATCTTGCTATATTCTGAGCCTTCATATGAAAAGCCAAGAGGACCATATTGGCATTGCCTTTCATTTTTGCGATCTTGTACTGCACCCTTACCAGCCTTATCTCTCATAAATTTCTCTTTTTTGCGCTCTTTTATTATGGACTGATAAGGGATAAGTTTTTTATCCAACTGCTGCAAAAATTTCTTCCACTGGTCATTAGAAAGGCGTGTCTCTAACTCTTTTCTCAATCTGATCAGTTCAGCAGTAACTTTAACATGTTCTTGCTCATTTTTTTGTAAAACGAGGTCTAAAAATCTTAGAGAGCATTCATTCTGGACTTCATTCCATAAACTTTTAAATTCCATATCGTTAGCAAAGTGTTTCTTTAAATGTAATTTTCGACATGCTTTATATAAATCCACTTCAAACTGAACTAGATCAAAAGGCTCAGGAATGCAGAAGTTCAATCCTTTCTCCAAGATCGAAATCATAGCTTTATCAAGCAGATGGTCCGTAAGGTTATATACTTTTTTCTTTTCAGAGAACTCTGCAGAATCTGACATTAGTCCCTCCAGGATACAATCTTTCTCTTTCCCATATGCTGATCGCTTACTCCTGCCGCGACCTCTCCTTGTTCTCCTTCTAAAGGGCGACCTGATTGATTATGCATCGCCTTATCGTCACTAAATCTCCTCTTAGGAGGCGGAGGTTCTTCCTGTCCACTGGAATCGGAGTCAGTCGTCCAAGCAGGTTTTTTATTATTGCCGGCTTTGTGAAATTTCCTCTTTGATTTACTTTTCTTAAAAAAGGAAAATTCAGAATTCTTATTCCAACTGAAAACATTGTTGGACTCGTAATCAGCCTTATCTCTCATAAATTTCTCTTTTTTGCGCTCTTTTATTATGGACTGATAAGGGATAAGTTTTTTATCCAACTGCTGCAAAAATTTCTTCCACTGGTCATTAGAAAGGCGTGTCTCTAACTCTTTTCTCAATCTGATCAGTTCAGCAGTAACTTTAACATGTTCTTGCTCATTTTTTTGTAAAACGAGGTCTAAAAATCTTAGAGAGCATTCATTCTGGACTTCATTCCATAAACTTTTAAATTCCATATCGTCTTGATAGAAAGAGATGGTTTTCATGACCCTCAAGCCCCTAGGGACCCGTTTACAGTCCTTATAAGATCTGAGTGATTGGGCCGACCAAAAGAGGGAAATTTCTTTTTCTGCTAGATTAGAGATTTTTAATTCTAGAGATTTAACACTTAAAATGTCCGTGTCTGTTTTGCTGTTGCATTCAAGAAAGAACGTATTAGCGTCCTCCCTCCCCGCCAAAAGTCCTAGCCCATCGCTGTTAAATTCTCCGACCTCCATAGTATCCAATTCAGCCATCTGTTAATATGTATCGTAGACTTTCACAATCTTCTGGCTTTTAGAAAAAGTGTGCTCACCGGCTAGAGAAACAGGCAATCATTCAGAAGTGAAAGAGGGATACCAGGGCACTACTTTGCATATAGCCAGCCATTCCATCCAATGCAGAAAAAAGTCACGTATTCAGTGGCTAGAGGCAAACACTGGGGTGCTTATATCCATAGATAGCAAATCATGCAGTGTTCAAGTAGAAAAAATATAGCACTCACCAGATTATTTTGCTGTGCAGGATCCTGTTTATTTAAACAGCGGAGGTTACATGTGCGGAGAGGGCTGGTGGGGAGAGGGAGTGAACGCCTTGGCAGACGACGGCCGTTTCGCACCTGTCCGGTGCTTCAGCTGGTCTGATTAGGTATGACATCATATCCTTTTTATCCACATTCAAAAAAATTTTTTTTTTTTTGTGGATGATGTCAAATAATTAAAACATATGTTAAAAACAAACAATACATACAGAACTTGAATTCTAGCAACAATTTGCAGCAAACATAATTATAGACACGAATGAAGCCAAATGCTTCCTAAATCAACCTAGAAACACACTAAGGTCATTTTATCATTTAACCCTAGAGGGCCTGTTGCATTAAATCTCATAATATATTCGGCTTCCTTTCTTAATAGCATTTTATGTATATCCCCTCCCCTGGCATTAGGCTCAACCAATTCTATCCCTGCAAAGGACAATACATTACAATCAGAATTATGATATTCTTTTACATGGTTAATTAACCTAGTAGCCCCTATTCCACTATAAATGGAGTTCCTATGCTCCCGGAATCTTACAAAGAGCTGTCGTATCGTTTTCCCAATGTAAACATTTTTACATTGGGAAAACGATACGACAGCTCTTTGTAAGATTCCGGGAGCATAGGAACTCCATTTATAGTGGAATAGGGGCTACTAGGTTAATTAACCATGTAAAAGAATATCATAATTCTGATTGTAATGTATTGTCCTTTGCAGGGATAGAATTGGTTGAGCCTAATGCCAGGGGAGGGGATATACATAAAATGCTATTAAGAAAGGAAGCCGAATATATTATGAGATTTAATGCAACAGGCCCTCTAGGGTTAAATGATAAAATGACCTTAGTGTGTTTCTAGGTTGATTTAGGAAGCATTTGGCTTCATTCGTGTCTATAATTATGTTTGCTGCAAATTGTTGCTAGAATTCAAGTTCTGTATGTATTGTTTGTTTTTAACATATGTTTTAATTATTTGACATCATCCACAAAAAAAAAAAAATTTTTTTGAATGTGGATAAAAAGGATATGATGTCATACCTAATCAGACCAGCTGAAGCACCGGACAGGTGCGAAACGGCCGTCGTCTGCCAAGGCGTTCACTCCCTCTCCCCACCAGCCCTCTCCGCACATGTAACCTCCGCTGTTTAAATAAACAGGATCCTGCACAGCAAAATAATCTGGTGAGTGCTATATTTTTTCTACTTCAACACTGCATGATTTGCTATCTATGGATATAAGCACCCCAGTGTTTGCCTCCAGCCACTGAATACGTGACTTTTTTCTGCATTGGATGGAATGGCTGGCTATATGCAAAGTAGTGCCCTGGTATCCCTCTTTCACTTCTGAATCTGAAGAAACACCTCAGTTCAATTTTCCATTCCCCTTGATGGAGAGTGTGGCAGCTCAGAAAATCTGCTCTGTCGTTGTCCACCCCTCGGATATGAAGGGCTGAGAGGGACAGAAGACTTTGCTCGGCGAGACTCAAAATCCTGGCAGCCGTTGTCACGAGAGAACCAGACCGTGTACCTTCCTGGTGGTTGATATAGGAAACTACTGTCTGGTTGTCGGAGAGGATTCGAACATGGGTCTGTTGTAGGAGAGGAAGGAACTGCACTAGCACCTGTTCGACCGCCAGTAGTTCCTTGAAGTTGGAGGAAGTGTGCCTTTCATGGTGAGACCAGAGACCTTGTGCTATAGTGTCCCCCAAGTGAGCCCCCCACCCCCAAGGGCTGGCGTCTGTCGTCACTATATTGGTGAGATGAATGTGCCGCGGTTTTCCGGTGGTCAGGTTGGACTCTGTCATCCACCAAACAAGGGAATCCTGTGCTGCTCTGGTCAGTGTCAGACTGGACTTGACAGCGCAACGTAGAGTTTTTGCTGCCGACAAGACCTCCCATTGTAGAGTCCTGGTATGGAGTAGTGCCCAGAGAACTGCAGGGATACAGGACGTCATGGAGCCTAATAAGGACATGCCGTCCCTTAGGGATATGTACGGATAGACCTGTATGTGTAGAATTTTTCTCTGGATTTTTTCGTCTGGTAGAAAACAACGTTGTTGACAAGAGTCCAGTAACATGCCTAGAAAAGACTGAAAGGTGGTCGGGGTTAGCTTGGATTTTTTTAGATTCAGAATCCATCCAAGTCATTGAAGGGTAAACATAGTGTGATTGAGGCGAGTTGGACATTCATCCGCCGTTTTACCCACTATCAGGAGATCGTCTAAATAAGAGATTATCAAGGTCTGACGTTCCCTTAAATGTGCTGTGACTTCTGCCATAATTTTTGTGAAAATTCGAGGAGCCAGTGAAACTCCGAAGGGCATTGCTACAAATTGAAAATGTCTTATTGATTTATTTATCAAGACAGCTACCCTTAAATATTGTTGATGATGTGGGTGGACAGGAATGTGATAGTACGCATCTTTTAAGTCTAAGACTGACATGTAATAATTGGGGAAAAGGAGTTTTGTGACTGACTGACTGACTGGATTGATTCCATCTTAAATGGTCGATATTTTAAGAAGAGGATCAGTTTTTTCAGATTGATTATTGTTCTGTAAGAGCCATCTGGCTTCGTAACCAGAAAAAGAGGAGAGTAGAAACCTTGGCCCCGTTGATGGGCAGGGACCTCAACTAGGACCCGTTTTGTAACGAGAGTGAGGACTCCAGTCACTAAAGCAGAATGTTGTTCTGACGTTTTCCTAGTAGGGGTTAAAACAAAGGATTGTGAAGGTATGGAAGTAAATTCTAAATGAAGACCTTCAAAGATGACATTGATGATGAAGGAGCTACATATAATGGTCTTCCAGATGGTACTGTAGAAGCGGAGTCTACCTCCCACAGGGAGGTCAATGTTACTGTTTATGTTGTTTTCTCCTGAATGATGCGCCACCAAACAAGAAACCCTTGGAACCTGACGTGCGAGGGTCATATTTTTCCCGGCGCTCTGACCTGTTGGGCTGTAATTGACACTTTTTGTAGGATTTCCTACAGGTAGGAAAGTATGTGTTAGGGAACGCCTTCTTATTATCCCCAGCTTTAGTGAGAATGTCGTCTAACTCAGGCCCAAAAAGAAACTCACCCTGACAAGGCAGTGTGCACAATTTTGTCTTTGAAGACGTGTCCCCCTTCCAAGATTTTAACCACAGTGCGCGTCGAGCAGCATTAGAAGATCCCGCAGATCGGGCCGCCAAACGTACGGAATCAGCAGAGGCGTCAGCAAGGTAGACCGCTGCGTCCTTCAGGAGTGGGATGGACAAGAGTAACTTTTCTCTAGAAGAACCAGATTTAATTTGCTTTTCTAACTGGTCTACCCATATTGACAGTGACCTAGCCGTGCAAGTTGCAGAAATGGCAGGCTTTAGTGCTGCGGCCGAGGCTTCCCAGGTTCTTCTCAGGTAAGTATCAGATTTCCTGTCAAGGGCATCCTTTAGGAAACCCATATCTTTAAATGGAAGTGCTGATTTCTTAGAAGATTTTGCAACTGCCACATCCACTTTAGGCACTTTACACCATTGAGAGAGGTCATCATCATCATCAAAGGAATATCGTGTTTTAGAAGAGGATGGAAGAAAGCCCCTATTATCCTGCTTCTGCCACTCCTTCCTGATTAGGGCTTTAATCGTATCGTTCACTGGGAAAGATTTACATTTCTTTTGAGATAATCCTGAGAAATTAGTATCCTCAGTGGACTTAGTAGGTTTGGTATCCTGAATCCCCATGGTGGAGCGAACAGCCCTGACAAGGCCATCCATCCCCTCCAGAGGAAAGCACGATTTCCCTGCTTCATCTGAGGAGGAAGAACTATCAGAGGAAGAAACGTTCGACCTGGTTTCCGAACTAAGGGCTGAGGATGAATCGGGGCAAGTAATTTGTTTCCTATGTTTTTTTGACCCCTTTAACGATTTTAAAGATGACTGAACTTTGGTGTGGATAAGTTCCCTAAGATCTGCCGCTGGGGATAGGATGTAGGGGCTTCTTCCCATACAGTCTGCTTGATACAGGGCTACCAAAGTCTTTTTTTATAAGAACTGGGTAATTTTCAGGCACACAAGGGCCATTCTTTATTTTTCTGCTCGGCGGAACACTTCCTATGTACCTAAACACAGTTATAGACAAGAAGGGGGACATTAGCTATTGGAGTACTTTCACGAAGATCACTCACCCATAGCAAGAAAGACGGATATCGAAGCTAGAGACGGAGACGAGGTGATTGTCTGGCCGACTCTAGAGGGTTGAGAACCGAGATTTTCATGATCCTCCTTCCTCTTGCGACCTGTAGTAATACCTCTGGAGTGACTATCTGCACTGCTGCTCTTTCTCTTGGATGGAGCTTGGGATGGTTCCCGAGTAGTATCCCGGGATGCGGGTGATTGCGGGCTGTCCATAGCTGGAGAGGGTCGGAGTAAGCACCACTCTGTCAGAGTTCAACTTCATTTTTAAGATGGAGGACGCCAAGCCCCCTCCAGCGTCTCTTCCTCTGGATCAGATACCCTGGAAGTGCTCACAAGCACTTCCAAGTTACAGCTGCGGTGACCAACCAGCGTGCAGGCGCGCAGCCAGGCACATCCGGGTCACCCTGCCCGCGCGTGCACGGCCGTGTGCAACCCGGAAGTGTCAGTACAGACACACGTGCGACGCAGTAGGGAGAGCACCTTGCCCGACCGTGCTATCTCAAGAAGTCACCGGGTAGCCATGAGGGAAGCAGCACTTACCCTCCCGCAGACGTGGTTCCCCTGGCGGCCTCACCCGGACCAGAGACAACCAATGCAGGAACACTAGGAGGGCGAAGTCCACCACGGGTGCTCCACCGACCGTGCCTCCAAACCCAGAGCTCTGCCATTCCCGCAGACACCGCACGGACACTACTGGAGCCCAGGTACCTATAGGTTCCGATCCATCAGAACAGGAAACCAACTGATGAGGGAGAGGGACCGCCCTTTTTTATCTGTAGGTTTCTCGTCCTGAAGGGGCAGACCCCTCTCTCAAGTGGGTGCTGTCGTGGCGATAGGAAAATAAAAATATAACATTGTGAAATGTTCGATGCAAATGGAATATTGCTTTATTTAATTTTTAGAAAACAGACGTCTATTAGTAACTGCATGTATAATTCTAATGTAACTTCTAACGTGCTTTCCGTTCGTTTACTTTTACTGTCACGTTTGTGTTTTCTTGTTGAATTTGTCAAATTTATATTTTCTCCACATGTGAATTTTTTTTCCAATATATATTTTATTTCAATTTTTCACAAAACAATCGATACATATCACAATCGAAGTAACACTACGATAATATTAACAACCACCACAAAGCAAAATAAGGAAAAAGGAAAAGAAAAAAAAGATAAAAAAAAAGAAAGGGGGAAGGGGAAGACACCAATTCGGTCTATTCTATAGGTAGGAGTCAATAATACAAATACATCAAAATCCCGTGGGACAAATAGTATGTAATGAAAATTCCCCAATTTTTCGGAATTCGTTTTCTTCTCTCTACATTATGGCCAAGTGTAAACTCATAATGAAAATGAGGATTAATTTTCCTGACAAGCTCCTCAACCGAGGGAACTGAAGGGAGTTTCCACTTTATAGCCTGACATCGTCTGGCCGAGGTAAGTATATCAGCAATAACAGGTTTCACATTTTGGGGGAAGTTATCAAGTCCTACATTCAGGATTGCCAGTGGATCATCCATAATTACACGAACACCAGTTACAGATGAAATTAGAACAAACACCTGCTCCCAAAATACCATAACTTTAGGACAGGACCACCATACATGCCCCAGCGTGCCTTTCTGAAGACAGGCTGTCCAACAGAATGGGGAGTAATCAGGGATCATCAGAGCCATTTTGCGTGATACCACCTTGTATGAATTTATATAATTTGTTCTAGGTGATTTATACAAGCGGAGGTGATATAAGTCTATTCCGAGGCGCCCACCATTGTTGAGGGAAGAATGTTTTCAGCTCTTGCTCCCATTTTATCACGTATGACAACTTCAGATCTTCCAATGGGGAGCTTAAAAAACTATATAACATTGAGACCCCTTTAATATTATATTCCTCTTTTGAAAAAGTCTATGTAGATCGAGAGGAGGTGAATTGTACCCAATATCAGGTCCTGTACTAAGATGTCTCACTTAGAGGTATTGATAAATACAGCTTCAATGTAATCAAAATTTCTCAACCATCTCCGAAAAGGACGTTAACTGAGACGCTCTATAAATAGCTGCAAATTTAGAAATGCCGCTCTCTTCCCAATTAGCAAGACTTAAATAAGGGATACGGGTTTCTAAGAATGTAATAGAAATATCCAGTAAAAAAAAAAAAAGAGTGATTCCCTTCACCCCACCTTTTCCACCAATACCAAGGAGAGGAGATAGTGGGGAAGTCAAAAATTGCATTAGATGTTTAATTACCTCTACTTCAAAAGGCTTCAAGTAACCCATGTGAATTGTTCTTAGAGGTCAACAAATTATAATTTTCAAGTAAAACAGTTCTGACCTTCTAGGTATGATAATGACTTCTACACTTTTAAGATTTGTGATGTTTAAAAAGAATCCATTTGTGTGCAAAATATTTCCCTCATTCTACCCATGTCAAGGGTTTCTCCCCTGTGTGAATTCTTTTGTGTCTTGCAAGACTTGATGTTTGTGTAAAATGTCTCCCACACTCTGAACATGAAAAAGGCTTCTCCCCTGTGTGAGTTCTCTGATGTCTAACAAAAGCTGATTGATCTGCAAAACATTTCCCACATTCTGAACATGAAAAAGGCTTCTCCCCTTCGTGAATTGTCTGGTGTGTAAGAAAATTTGATTTTCGGTTAAAATATCTCCCACATTCTGAACATGAAAAAGGCTTCTCCCCTGTGTGAATTCTTTGGTGACTTGCAAGGCTTGATGTTTGGGTAAAACTTCTCCCACATTCTGAACATGAAAAAGGCTTCTCCCCTGTGTGAGTTCTCTGATGTTTAACAAAACATGATTGATCTGCAAAACATTTCCTGCATTCTGAACATGAAAAAGGCTTCTCCCCTGTGTGAGTTCTCTGATGTGTAACAAGAGTTGTTTTATGTGCAAAACATTTCCCACATTCTGAACATAAATATGGTTTCTCCCCTGTGTGAGTTCTCTGATGTGTAACAAAATGTGATTTATTGCCAAAACATTTCCCACATTCTAAACATGCAAATGGCTTTTCCCCTGTGTGAGTTATCTGGTAACTAACAGATTCTGAAGAAATTCTTTTCTCCTCTGTGTCATTTTTGTTATTAATTTTTTGATATTCTGAAGTTGAAAATGGCTTATTTGCTGTAAGAGCACTTTTATTTTTAATGCTGCTTTTGTGACATTTATATTTCTTAATAGTCTGTGATGAATCAGAAGGTAGGACTTGTTTAATAAAATCAGATAATAAATCTTTGCTGTAAAAGGAAGATGATATATCTGGAATAGAGTCATTCACTTCAGTTATATCTTGTATGATATCAAGGTCATCTGATTTAAAAATTGAAGATGTCAGTTGTGCCTCTAATCTCCTGGTACAGTCATCTGTCAAGAATAAAAGTTATCTTCAATAATATATACAAATTTAAAGATATATTTTATAAAATAGGTTGTAACGCTGTTACCAGCGTCCCCGCACTGTCCTGCACCTTTTCCCAGGGTAGGTCTCCTAGGACTGCGCTTAGCTCACGCTCATATATTCTTAAAGGGCCAGCGTGCACCTAACCCAGAAGTTCCTCCCAACCTATGGTTAAGAGGTAATAGGTATTTAAGGCATCCTCCCCCTATGGGACGTGCTTGGGCAATGTGGTCTATCCTTAGAGATGCGTTGATAGTTGTCAGTTACCGTGCTGCTTGCTGAGTCGTATGCTGTGTGTGTTAACACGTGTTTGTTTCCTAGCATCCACTCTAGATGCTGCATATATCTATACCAGATGTGTCTGTCATACCTCCTGCATCTATCTATACCAGCTCTGCCTACTATATCTGCTGCACCTGCTTACACCAGCCATCCCGTCTGCACCCGACCACATCTGTGACTGTGAGTATCCAATCGTAGAACCCTGCGGTCAGCCAACACAGTACAAAGACTCTTTGGCATAGCATCTGGTGGCTACCTCTCAGCACAGGCCTATTCTCACCATTAGAGGCTGAACATGTGAACTTATAATGAACATGGTAAATAAAAAACAATCGTGTAATTGCACTTTTTTTTTGCAATTTCACTGCACTTGGAATTGTTTCCCCATTTTTCAGTACACTATCTGATAAAATGAATAGTGTAGTTCAAAAGCACAACTCATCAGGCAAAAAAAAAAATCCCTGATATGTCTATGTTGACGGAAAAATAAAAAAGCTATGCTTCTTGGAAGTTAAAGGGTGGAAAACTAAAATTCCCCAGGGGTGAAGGTGTTAAGTTTTAGAAAACCTGTGTGTGGGCTGCCCGGTCTCTATGTACCCACTGTGGGGTAATTCTAACCTCCCTCATATGTTACAGTTACCCTGTGCTGAACTTTGGATATAAACGCCCCTATCAGCACATTCATCAGAAGGGAGAGAAGGAAGATCTATCAATAAGATGCCGAGATTCTAGGAAGATGGAGTCATCGCTCTCAGTGGTAGAAACAATAGGAATCTTGTAGTTATGATACTTATTAATGGAGAACAAAAATAAAATAAATGATGTTACAAAGCAAGCTTTCCAGACTACTGAGGTCTCTTCATCAACTACAAGATTATTATTTTGTTTCTCCCACTGAGAGCAATCAATCTTTATTCACCTGGTGAACACGACACCAAACTAAGAATCTAGGAGGTCCCCAGCATCATTACCCTCCGCTTTCTCTTAGGGGTCCACCATACTGATTAGATTCTTCTTCCCATGATTTTCTAAGTTGTCTGCACTCTCTACGTACGCTGTCATTTGGCTTTACAGATTAGAGATCTGGGCAGCTAAGGGTCAATGTCTTCTAATTTCAGGTGATAGGATGGATCCTACCTGTAAGATCTGGCTGATACAGATCTCACTACAACAGAAGAACGTCCAATGCCCAAAATAATGGGGACAGTTTTGGGTGGAGGAGCATGTGGTGGTCTAGCAGCAGAATGGTGACCATTTGATATGGCCAGACTACAACCCTGATAAAGCAGCCACAGCCGGTGACGGAGAAGAATCTGTGACTTCTCTGCATTTAGTGGTCACTACTCACCTGGGCGGTTATCTGTAGGAATCTCCTCTTTACTCCGCTCATCACCCCTCACATATGTCTCTGTAGTATTAATATGGGGCAGATCTTCACCCTGAAACAAATATTGTAAAAGTCAAAGACAGAGGAGAAGTCACATCTATGATCAGCTCTAATCCTGCCATCTCCACCGCTCTCATTACACAAGTATAACACATATAATACTGAAGGATAAAACAAGACTGAGCACAAGACCTTCACAGCCGTCTACACATCATAGGGAGATTTCATGGCTCCTTCTCTCCATCTACCTGATGATCCTGAGGAACATCGGGGTCTTCTTGTTTACAGTCCTGTGGGAGAAGAGGACGGGGACATCTCTCTGGTGTTGTCCTCTTACTGGATAGAACTGGAGGAGACACATACAGGGACTGAATTCATTCCTTACATACAGATAATTATAGGCCGCGTGTATTTTGTTCTGTCTATTACCTGGTGATGTGAGGGGCTGGGGATCCTCCATCATAACGTCCTTGTACAGTCCTGACACCTTATAGGAACCTGACACATACAAGGATACCGTCACCCCCGATCCCTTCATAGCGTTACTGTATAATGTCCCAGCATTCCCAGCAGTGTCACCTCTCCAGTCAGCAGCTCAATCATCTTGTAGGTGAGTTCTAGGATCTTCTGGTCATTGATGTCCTCATGTATCGGGGGGTGAGGTGGAGGCCCCGTGATTGGGCTCAGGGGTCTTCCCCATCCCTCACACACAGGGGCCTGACAGCGCTCACTAGAGGTCTTCTTCACTACTGTGTAATCCTGGTTATGGAGAGACACAGTAATAAATCTCACTCCAGACATTTCCAGAGTCCTCACCTCTCCAGTTCTGTCCATCTGTTATTCCCATAGATAAGAATGATGTAATGTGACGTCATCAGAATCTCTCACCTCTCCAGTAAGCCGGAAGAGGATCTCTAGGGTGAGGTGTAATATCCTCTCCGCCATCTTGTCCCTGTCCATATCCATCCTTCACGGGGCAATCAGGAGAATTCTCTTCTATAGAAGATCTCCACTGAGAGGATCCAATATTATAAGGCCCTGAATGGTAAAGAGATGAGCCGATATGTAAGATTAATGGAGATAAGTGATATAAATGAATAAATATTCTTATTATTATTATTATTATAATAAGGGAAGTGAGATATCATTTGGGTAGGGAAAAAAATTCAACATGAAATGTGATATCTAAATAGTAAAACCGACCGATAAAAGTAGTACATAACCATATTTTTCGGACTATAAGACACACCGGACCATAAGACGCACCCTGGTTTTAGAGGAGGAAAATAGGAAAATAAAAGCTCAAGCAAAAAATGTGGTCATGACACACTTATGGGGCGAGGATCTGCTGCTGACACTGTTATGGGGTAATGTCCTGCTCATATACTCCCCATATACTCCCCATGCTGCTCATATACTCCCCATGCTGCTCATATACTCCCCATGCTGCTCATATACTCCCCATGCTGCTCATATACTCCCCATGCTGCTCATATACTCCCCATGCTGCTCATATACCCCCCAGCCTGCTCATATACTCCCCAGCCTGCTTGTCATGGTTCGCCTCCCTGTCCACATGGCTAGGGGACGGAGCCTTCTCTCGAGCCTCACTTCCAGACCCTGGATGCCTTAAAAGCTGGCATTTCCAGTGAATCAGTGCCGGCTATAAGCTTAGCACTGCTTTGCCTGTGATTGCTGGTCCTGTGAGTGATATCCTGATCTGTCTGTTCCTGTGCCCCCGTGCCCTTGTCTGTGTTCTGTCCCCTGGTCATCCCTCCTGTCCTCTGTCCCCTCTCCTATTTCCCCACTCGGTTGCTTCCTACGGTACTGACCTTGGCCTGACTTTGACTCCGCTTTTGCTCGTCCCTCCGGTCCTGCTTCTGCCCGTACGGTGTTTGACCCAGCCTGTGTGACTATTCCTTGCATGCTCTGCAGCTCTGCTTCTCAGCTGTGCTTTGAGGTAATGCATGAGAACGCTGTGAATTCACTTCCTGGTTCTCATTGTTCTGTGTAGTGTATTATGCTACAGAGCTCTGACTCCCCCTGGTGGCAGCATTACACTGCTCATTTACTCCCCATGCTGCTCATATACCCCCCAGCCTGCTCATATACTCCCCATGCTGCTCATATACTCCCCAAGCTGCTCATATACTCCCCATGCTGCTCATATACTCCCCAAGCTGCTCATATACTCCCCAAGCTGCTCATATACTCCCCATGCTGCTCATATACTCCCCATGCTGCTCATATACTCCCCATGCTGCTCATATACTCCCCAGCCTGCTCATATACTCCCCAGCCTGCTCATATACTCCCCAGCCTGCTCATATACTCCCCAGCCTGCTCATATACTCCCCAGCCTGCTCATATACTCCCCAGCCTGCTCATATACTCCCCAGCCTGCTCATATACTCCCCAGCCTGCTCATATACTCCCCAGCCTGCTCATATACTCCCCAGCCTGCTCATATACACCCCAGCCTGCTCATATACACCCCAGCCTGCTCATATACTCCCCATGCTGCTCATATACTCCCCATGCTGCTCATATACTCCCCATGCTGCTCCTATACTCCCCATCCTGCTCCTATACTCCCCATCCTGCTCCTATACTCCCCATCCTGCTCCTATACTCCCCATCCTGCTCCTATACTCCCCATCCTGCTCCTATACTCCCCATCCTGCTCATATACTCCCCATCCTGCTCATATACTCCCCATCCTGCTCATATACTCCCCATCCTGCTCATATACTCCCCATCCTGCTCATATACTCCCCATCCTGCTCATATACTCCCCATGCTGCTCATATACTCCCCATGCTGCTCATATACTCCCCATGCTGCTCATATACTCCCCATGCTGCTCATATACTCCCCATGCTGCTCATATACTCCCCAAGCTGCTCATATACTCCCCAAGCTGCTCATATAGTCCCCAAGCTGCTCATATACTCCCCATGCTGCTCATATACTCCCCATGCTACTCATATACTCCCCATCCTGCTCATATACTCCCCATGCTGCTCATATACTCCCCATGCTGCTCATAATAAACCCCTATCCTGCTCATATACTCCCCATGCTGTTCATATACTCCCCATGCTGCTCATATACTCCCCATGCTGCTCATAATAAACCCCTATCCTGGTGTATGGCCGCATCCTGTGGCAAAAAAAATAAATGTTCATACTGACCTTACCTCACCTCACTCCCTGCAGCACCGCTCCTCTTACCGTCTATGTCAGTGGCTGCGCCGCTGAGTGGAGCCGTCCCCGTTCCCCTGCAGCATCGCAATCTCCTCCTGTCTGTGCCGGCGGCTGCGTGTGGACACGTGCGCACAGCGATGCCGTCATCGCTATGCGCGCCGCTAGTCTCCACGCAAGTCAGCTGACCGGCACAGACAGGAGCAGATCGTGATGCTGCAGAGGAACGGTGAGTAATGTGTACTGATTTACTGCCCCCCGCACTGATGATGATGTTCGGGGGCAGTGAATACAGCCGCACATGATCACTCCAGGCTGCAGTTGCCAGGGGTGATCATGCGGGCCGGCTGTTTATCCCTCGCCCATCACCATTATTGTCCCACTGGTGCCAAGCTATTTCTAGCACCTGTGCAGGACACCCTCATGCACATTTTGCTACGCTAATGTTATAGCAAACTCAGGAAATTCATTGCTGCATTTGATAATTCGGAGGGATAGAAAGTGAGGCTTCCTTTAGCTTTTCCTTCTGTTCATTGACAGCATCTCCAAGTCCACACCCGAAGAGCAATTTCTCCTCCACGTGTAAGTGTGGAGAGGCAGCTAGTGCGCATGCGTGCGCCGATTTACCCCAGCTGCAGCCTAACTACAGTGTTTCGCCTAGTGAGTATGCTCAGCCTGACTGTGCCATTCCTGAGGCTAAGTCTTCATTTCGGGATACAGCGCATGCTCCCACACTTAGTGTGAAAAGCCTCTTTGCACAGGTACTTGCATTCCGTGCCGGGTCTAAGTCCTGTTTTGTGCCTAGACACCATGCTTAAGCTGATAGTCTTTTTTCAGAGACTCTATTTCATGCAACTGACCATGCTCAGGCACTTACTGCATCAGAGACTAGGTCCGGTAATGAACTCTTTGGCCCTGCCCCTGATGTGGGGGGGCCCATATAGACCACAGGGCATCAGGTGTCCTGACGATGTGGCCAGGCCACTCCCAAATGGCTTGCAGAGGCCCGCCCCTTTGACTTGTCACCTCATTATTGATGGTCAGACGATGACTGGTGAGGTGTTTTCCTGCTTGCTGTTTATGTACCTCGTTGGCCGATCCGCATTTCACCTCTGCTTGTTTTCTGATTAAGTCCTGGCCATCCCATTCTGTTCCTATTCCTCAATTAATGTTTTTGACCCTGCATGACTACTATTCTCTGGAACTGCAGCCTTCCACAGGTATTGATCAACTAGGGCCCTGTGTAATTCCAAATCACTGTATAGGGGTTAAAGGGTTTCAGGGTTCTGGGTGTCCAGCTTGGTGAGTGGCTTGCCTCTAGCCTATCCTTTACAGCCCATCTGAGTGTGTCGATCCAAGCAGGCGTTACACCGTGCCCTCTGCAGAAGGCCACGTAGGCCGGGATAGTGTTTTAAAAATTGCTGGACAACCAGGTTCAACACGTGAGCCACACAAGGCACGTGTGTCACATTGCCCTGAAGAAGGGTCGCAGACTGGTTTGCATCATTGTCGCACCCGACCTTCCCTGACTGCTGGTTGAGTGTAGACAACCATTGATGAAACTCGGTCTCACTCTCCAGAGCTAACCGTCCACAATTCCTCAGCAGTGTCTCACATTTCCCCTACATTTCAAAGTAAACATTTGACTGCCTGATGGCCTTGAGCTCTGCTGCCAGCATAGTAAGGAGGTGTGTGGGATTCCTTGGGCGCAGTTACAAGGAAGGGTGGCCTGACCACACAGGGTTTGGGCCGAGGTGGAGGACCCACACGAGGTTAAGGAGGCAGAAGCAGTGGAGGAACTTGTACATACAGAGGAAGGATTGACACACAAGTCGTGGGGACGGCAAGACTTGTACAGCAAACCCTTCTCCATCTCTCACCATAGTTACCCAGTGCCCAGTCAGCAACATGTAACTCTCCTGTCCATGCTTACTGGTCCAAGTATCTGTGGTGAAATGCACCCTGTCACACACAGCATTTCTCAAGGAATCGGTGAGGTTGTGTGCGACCTGCTGTGGTAGCGCGGGCACGCCTTTCTTGGAGAAGGAGTGACGACTGGCCATCGACTTTTGGGGCACTGCAATGGGCATAAGGTCTCGAAAATCCTCGGTCTCAAAAGGGTGTAAAGGCGGCCTTTCTGTTGCCAACAAGTTGCAGATGATGAAACTCAACCTATTAGGCATGTCATGCCCTTCGAAAATCATGTAAAACACAGCGAGGGGACTCCAACCACAGTCTCCCTCGTTGCCACTAATTGGGCCACACACACCCCACTTGACTGGCATCAGTTGACCCCCCTTTTGAAAAAGAAAAAGATGCTTTCAATGAAGCACTCTCAAAAATACGCGTGCCTTTCCCGTCCCCTGGATGACCCAGGGGAAGAAAAGTCCTCTAAGAGCCATGACTTGTTCATCTTAGTTCTTTTACAAACACAGCGAGGGGACTCCAACCACAGTCTCCCTCGTTGCCACTAATTGGGCCACACACACCCCACTTGACTGGCATCACTTGACCCCCCTTTTGAAAAAGAAAAAGATGCTTTGCATGAAGCACTCTCAAAAATACGCGTGCCTTTCCCGTCCCCTGGATGACCCAGGGGAAGAAAAGTCCTCTGAGAGCCATGACTTGTTCATCTTGGTTCTTTTAGAAACACAGCGAAGGGACTCCAACCACAGTTTCCCTCGTTGCCACTAATTGGGCCACACACACCCCACTTGACTGGCATCACTTGACCCCCCTTTTGAAAAAGAAAAAAATGCTTTGCATTAAGCACTCTCAAAAATACGCGTGCCTTTCCCGTCCCCTGGATGACCCAGGGGAAGAAAAGTCCTCTGAGAGCCATGTCCACATTGTCAGTGGACAGACACGTGTGCTTATCTGCCAGCAGACCCCCAGCAGCACTGAAGACAGGTTCCGAGTGAACACTGGCTGCAGGACATGACAAGATCCCCAAGGCGTACGTGGCAAGCTCAGGCAATTTATCCAGATTGGAAGCCTAAAATGACCAGGGCTCAAGTTGCACAGTAATGGCATCGATGTTTGCTTGCATATACTCATATATCTGTGTCTCCTCCTCTTTTTCCTTGTCCAGCTCTTTTGTTTTCGCATGAGTATATGTCCTTGTCACTTTCCCATGTGTTTGTGTTGTGTTGTGAGTTGTTTGTCACCTTTTGGACACCTTTGAGGGTGTTTTCTAGGTGTTTTCATGTGTTTGTGAATGCCTGCCATAGTTTCCTATGCGGTTCGAGTTCGGGTCGTCGAACGTTCGACGAACCGAACTCGAACGGGACCTCCGTTCGGCGAACCGACCTCGAGCCGAACCGCGACCGGTTCGCTCATCTCTAATGATGACTTCTGTAGCTCACATGACTTAGGTCCTGTAACAAGCAGCCAAGTACTGCAGGATACAGGAGATGAGTATTTTTCCCAATCTGACCGGTGCTGCTCTGATCGGGAGAAATAAATAAGCAGACTGCTGATCCTTATAGCCCCCTAGGGCAACTAGTAAAATAAAAAAAAAAGTTAAAAAAAAGTTTTCAAAAATTAAAAAAAAAACGAAACCTATAAGTTGAAATCACGCTCCTTTCACCCCATTGACAATTAAACGGTTAAAAAAATTAAAAATATACACACATTTGGTATTGCCGCGTTCAGAAATGCCTGATCTAACAAAATATAAAATCAATTAACCTAATTAATAAACAACATAGTGCCAAAAGAATGCCAAATGCTAAAATTACATATTTTGGTCGCCGTAAATTTTGCAAAATGCGATAACAGGCGATCAAACTGTAGTATCTGCGCAAAAAACAGTACCATTAAAAACTTCTGCTTGAGACACAAAAAATAAGCCGTCACTGGGCGATAGATCATGAGAATGCTATGGGTTGTAGAAAATGGCGCAAAATGTGCGCCAGTTTTTTTAGAGAAACTTCTGATTTTTTTAACCCCTTAGATAAAAGTAAACCTATCCATGTTTGATGTCTACGACCTTGTACCGACATCAGACATCACAGCGACACATCAGATTTTCTATGTAGTGAACACACAGAGAATAAAATATCTCAAAAACAATCGTGCAATCACACTTTTTTTGTAATTTTTCTGCATTTGGAATTTTTTTGCTGTGTCCCAGTAAATTATATGGTAAAACTCATGGTTTCAGGAGTAAAACTTGTTCCGCAAAAAAATCAAGCCCCACATGGCAAAATTGACTGAAAAATAAAAAAAGTTACGTCTCTCAGGGGGAGCGAAAAAAACAATAAAAACCCCCGAAAAATCGGCCGGGGGTGAAGGGGTTAAACATGGGGATCATCTGACTCCTACTCTGCAGTGATGTTCTACAATGTCATTACATAGCAGAGCATCTATACGCAAACATGTTGCACAGGAGAGGAAATCCGTCCATCTCTACATAAGGCACAGACGGTTTATTACTGCCTCTGCCTTCTCTGTCACTGTATACACAGCTCTGCGGTGCAATACAGCTGGAACGGTGAGGGACCCGACAGCGACACAGATCTCTGTGTGAGAGCCCATCCACCATCGGTACTTGCCATCTGTAATTGTTTGGGGTCTGGTAAGTTCGATTTTTGTTTTTGGGTGGTCGGTCTGCTTTCTTTTGGTGATGTCTGCTTTCTTTGATGAAGAGTCCTGCTGTATTCTTTAACTTTTTTAGAGGCTTGGACACTTCCCTATGGAAACGCTACTAAAGCGGGCTGTACACGCTACAATATATCTAACGATGTGTCGGCGGGGGTCACGTCGTAAGTGACGCACATCCGGCATCGTTAGTGTTGTAGTTGCGTGTGACACCTACGTGCGACTGCTGTGACGCCCTGGGCAAGCCAGGGCTCACAGGTCATGACACCATCACACCCTACACCCCAGATAGGTACACCAAAGCTACACAGAAATCCTTGTTGCCTTCCTCCAGGGGCTGATGTCCACACCAGGGGGTGGGCCAGGCGGTTGGCTCCACCCACCGAGGAGTTCACAGTCCTGGAGGCGGGAAAACCAGCAGATCAGTTTAGGGAGAGTAAGAGTGAAGAGTGAAGTGGTAGAGGAGCAAGAGAGAGGAGTAAAGGTGGAAGAGAAAGGGACAGTTGAGAAAGCCTGAAGTTGGTCCGGGTGTGTGCCCCGGACTGAGAACAGCAAGGTCAGCAGACGGCGGTGACCGTCTGCAGGAGAGGCTACTTGGAGGTTGCCGAAAGGACCGCGGTCGGGTGGTGGCCCGGCGGAACCGGAGCGGTATACGAAGAGAAGCCAGCACCAGTGGCAGGGGCCTTTCGGATCCCAGCAAGGCTAGGAGTCGCCGAGAATTTGCCAAATCCGTCAGTGAAGGGGACCTCCGGGTCTCCCAACAACCAAGTCCCGATTGAAGGCAACAGTCCAACCGTTAGAGAGAGACACCGCCACCGCCAGGGCACCAGTTTCTCAGGGCCAGCGCCTGCGGGCAAAGAGGGGCTCCTCCGGCACATATCCAAGCCGGGGAGCGGGTTACCGGTGGGAACCCATCGCTACCAACATAGACTTAGGTGCAGGAAAAGGGACAGTCACCGTCAACTACTGGGGAAAAGCAACAGCAGCCGTCCGTGGGAACAGTCTTTCCAGCCGTGTGTTTTACCGAGAACTGTGTCACTGTCTCAGGCTGAGTGAGTACCACAGTGCCATGAGGCACAGCGCTGCCCCCGCGTCCCTGCACCCCACCAAGCCCTGCACCGGTCCCGTCATCCCTCATCCCCCAACTCATCACTGGGCCCCGGGACGACCACCCCCTACCCACGGAGGGGAGAACCAACAACTTTGCTGCCCCCTGTCATCGCTCCCGGGATCCCCATACAGAGCAGCGGTGGTGTCTATTCAATCACCACAACCGTGGGTGGCGTCACGGACATTAATCCAATCCCCCACCAACCAACAAATCCCCCTTTCACTCACGGGCGAGGAGTGCCGGTCGAGAACCCCCGAGATCCGGCCCACCGCTCGAGCGACCACAGAGCAGCAACCGCCGGACCCGAGCAGTGGGGTGAGCGCAGTGTTGACACCCTGCTCCCCGCCCGCGACACTGCGATTGTACGCAAAAACGTTGATTGCATACACGTCGTTCATTTTCTAAAATTTGAACGTCCGGTTGTTCAATATTCCCGAGGCAGCACACATGGCTCCGTGTGACACCCTAGGAGCGATGAAGACAGCTTACCTGCGGCCGTCGGCAATGCTGAAGGAAGGAGGTGGGCAGGATGTTTACATCCTGCTCATCTCCGCCCCTCCGCTTCTATTTGACGGCCGCTGTGTGACGTCGCTGTGACGCTGAACGTCCCTCCCCCTTCAGGAAGTGGATGTTCGCCGCCTACAGAGAGGTCGTATGGAAGGTAAGTACGTGTGACGGGGGTTACAGCATTGTGCGACACGGGCAACAAATTGCCCGTACCGCACAAACGACGAGGGCGGGTGCGATCGCAAATGCGATCGCACGTTTAATTGAAACGTGTAAAGCAGGCTTAAGGCTTATTTTTAGAGTAGGGTTTATATTTCAATTACAGTATAGTCAAAAAAAGCCCCAAAAATCCTTATTTTCCGGGTAGGTCTTATTTTCAAGGTAGAAAGAGCTCTCTGTGCCTCCTCCCCGCACACAGATGTCATGTGGTCACTGCTAAGAAGGACATTAAAAATACTTAAATACGGAACTGACCCCCCCTCATTGGAATATGTGAAAAATAGGAAAATACCATTGTGAATCCAAATCTCTGTTTTTAGCCCAGACCAGGTAAAAATCAGCCATATATACAAAATAATAAGTATTACAAAATAGCTAAGACATATTTACATGTGGTCATAGACATATAATATGACAGTGTCCGGCTTTCAGTCATAGGGATGGCCCCGATGAGGTTTTAGTCATTGCTCAGTATACAGTGATCAGTGGTTGTATACGTGCTCTTAGCACTGACTGACAGCAGGCTCTAATGCTGAGCGGCTGTCAGTCACTGTGGGGGGCAGGGTATATATGTGGTAATAACAGACATTTCCCTCATTTTCCCACCAGTATCGCTCGACATCAGCAATAAAAACTCGATGCTGAAGTTGGTTTCTTATTGGTCAGTTTCTTATTCGGGGCTGAAGATTGTTTCTTATTTGGATTTTTTTCTGTTTTTTCTCTTTACAGGTTTAACAACAAACGTAAAAAATCACAATAATAAAGTACAATACAGCGAGGAGCCCGGATGTGAATATACCTATCAGCAGCTACAAAAACTATAAAACTGGCACAAAAATGGGCATCAAAGTGGCACCGAAGGGTGTTTATGAAAGGGTTAAATGACCTTGGGTCACTAATCTGAAACCTCCATTATATAGTGATGTCTCGCATCAGATTCAGGTCACTCCAGCCTGGCCCAAATGGGTTCTGGGCATCAGAACTGGCACCAAAGTGAACAAATCGCCAATTCACCCAGATTTACATAAGTAACTGGTGTTCTGTAAAGTTCTCTTCCGGCTGATGTAAATGGGTTTCTGGCATTCATTTGTAATCACAAAGGGAAATCCGCCATTGTTCTCTGATTTCAGTCTATTCTCACATTATTATGGTTTTACCTATATAGATCAGTGGCCCAAGGACATTTAACCCTTTCTATAACGCTCTTCGGAGCCACTTTGATGTCCATTTTTGTTCCAGTTTTATCATTTTTGTTGCTGCTTTTCAGTGTATTTACATCCGGGCTCCGCACTGCAGGGGATTATATTGTTGTCATGTTTTATTTTTGTTGCTAAAAAATGTTAAAAAAAAATAAAAAAAATTGCTGAATAAGAAACCGACTTCAGCCTCATCATGAAAGCAAAGAAGCAATAAAGACGACGACAGAAAATGAAGCCGAGAAAATCACAGGAAAAGATGCAACATTTAGTTGAACGTCCGAACAAGGAATAAGATTTTCACAGATCTTTAGCCCCTTTATGGCAGCCTAAGGCTATGTGCCCACGCTGCGGAAAATGCGCGGATTTTGCCGCGGATTTCTCACGGAAAAGCCGCAGATTTCCCGAAAATCTGCAGCAGCGGCACTTCCCAGCCATTTCTATGGCTTTTTGGAAATGCTGTGCCCATGCTGCGGATTTTTCCGCGGCGGATTTGGTGCGGATTTTGATCCGGAAAAATCTGCAACATGTCAATTATTGTTGCGGATTTTGATCCGGATTTTGGCTTTAGAATTGGGGAAAAAAAAAAATCCGCACCAAAATCCGCAGCAATTCCGTGGTAAATCCGCGGCAAATCCGCACCTTTGAAAAGGTGCGGATTTTGCGGGAAAGCCGCGGATTTTGATGCAGAAAAATCCGCAGCAACATTCTCCCGTGGACACATAGCCTTCCGGATTAAAACGGCGGCAGAGAAAGGTACTTATTCTGATCCGCAGTTTTAAAACGGCAGCAAGAAATAACGTGAATACCGCCCCCCAGCTACCGGGGATAACGCAAACCCTGAAGATCACGATTGAGGCCGAAAAAAATGATTTATCTTCCACCTGGCATAGTCAATCATGTCAGTAGGGAGATAAGTCACCTCCCTCAGTTCTCCGGTGTGGCCAAAGTGCCCCTCCAGTCCCACCCGCTCATCTAAAATGGCCAACGTGCACGCTGCGCTCATCCTCCTCTGAGTTCTGTCGTATCTGACATGTTAGATGCGACATCAAAGTTCTCCCCAGGTTCTGCCAGGTCACCCCCTGTCAGTCCCCGGTTTCCACTTACCTTCTGCAGTGACGATCCCCCACGATCCCTCCTCTTCCTTCTCAGAAGATCCTGGCCACATGTGCAGAGCGTCTCTCAGCCGACTCCCTGCTAGTAGTGACACTGAGCTTACTGCAGCTCACACTGCTGTGCTGTGGACCCGAGGAGTGTGAGTGCAGCATCTCTACAACCACACTCCTCACATGGAGGGTTTGCACTTCCAGAAAATGGGGGATACGTTCTCTGAGTGTGCCCCCATATTGTGGAAGGTCCAGAGTCGTCGTGGGACCTCCAAAATGGATTACGGTGGACCAGATTTTTTTTTCTTTTCAAAAAATTGATGGAGGGAATGTGAGAGAATCTTTTTTTTTTTTACTACTTACTAGGTTTGTGCTGTCGGGTATCTAAAAGACGCCATTGACATCATTAACCCTAACCCCAACAACCCCATTTATTACCCCATTTGCCACCACACCAGGGCAACGGGAAGAGACGTGCGAAGTGTCAGGATTAGCGCATCTAACGGATGCGCCACTTCTGGGCGGCTGCGGCCTGCTATTTTTAGGCTGGAAAGGGCCAAATAACCTTGCGTTTTTCCACCCTGAGAATACCAGACCACAGCTGTCCACTTTACCTTGGCTGGTAATCCAATTTGGGGGGACCCCACTTTTTTTTTTAATTATTTATAAGTAATTAAAAAAAAACAGCATGGAGACACCTCCATTTTGGATTACCAGCCAAGGTCAAGCTGCCAGCGCTTGTCTGCAGGCTACAGCTGTCTGCTTTACCCTAGCTGTTTGTTTTGTTTTTTTTTTTTTTGGGGGGGGGCTAAATACAAGGTTAAACACCATTTAGTGCCACATGAAAGTTACTAAAGGGTGCCAGCTTAGAACATGAAGGGGGATGGGACATTATATATGTGTTTGACATCTATTTATCTAGCCATCCATCCATCCCAGCTTATTAGGCTATGTGCCCACGATCAGGACTTGCAGCAGTTTGGCCGCAGAGTGTTTTGACTGCGATGATGTGCAGTACAAGCGCAGTAGCGGGATGTTTAGAAATCTCCTGAGCACTGTGCTTCTTTTCTCTGCAGCATAAACTGACCAGCGGTGCGGCTTCCTGAGACACAGGATGTCAATTTATGCTGTGGAGATGAGTGTTCTTCGCAGGGAGAATAAAGTCCGCAGTGGCCTGAACCCGGATTGTGGGCACGAACAGCTGCATTCTCGTGTGCATAACACTGGCATCTGCGCAGAATGGCTGACACTGTGTCCTAGATGCAGTGTATGGGCGGCATGGTGGCTCAGCGGTTAGCACTGCAGTCTTGCAACGCTGGGGTCCTGGGTTCGAATCCCACCATTGACAACATCTGTAAGGAGTTTGTATGTTCTCCCCATGTTTGCGTGGGTTTCCTCCGGGTACTCCGGTTTCCTTCCACACTTCAAAGTCATACAGATAGGGAATTTAGATTGTGAGCCCCAATGGGGACAGTGTTCCTGATGTATGTAAAGTGCTGCGGAATATGTTAGCGCTAAATAAAAATAAAGATTTATTTTATTTATTTATTTCAACGAATCGTGGGGACACAGCCTAAAAGTGAGAAATTTGGCACTATAGCAACATTTTTGTGATCTACCTGCTCACTATACCCCTGAATAAAATTCTTGAGTGGTCTAGAGTCCAAAATGGGGTCACTTGTAGGGGTTTCTGCTGTATAGGTACCTTAGGGGCCCTGCAAATGCAACATGGTGCCCGCAATTTATTTCAACTTTTCCAAAATTCACATAGTGCTGCTTCTCTTCCGAGCCCTCCTGTTTGTCCAAACAGAGATTTTCTGGCCACATGTGGGGTATCACTGAGCTCTTAAATATTTGTATAACAAACTGTGGAGTCCATTTTTTGGTGTGTCCTCTTGAAAAAGTGAGAAATTTGGTGCTGAAGCAACATTTTTGTTAAAAAAAAATTAAAATTTTCAATATGATGAGCTAAGGTTATCAAATTCTGTGAAGTACCTGTGGGTTCAAAATGCTCAATATACCCCTGGATAAAATCCTTGAGGGGTTTAGTTTTTAGAATGGGGTCACACATGTGGAGCTCTAATGTATAGGTATCTCAAGGGCTCTCCAAACGCGACATGGAGTTTTCTAATGATTCAGCAAATTTTACAGTCAAATGGCGCTCCTTCCCTTCCGAGCCCTGCCATGTTCCAAAACAGTTGATTTCCATCACATATGAGGTATCTGCATACTCAGGAAATATTGCACAATAAATTTTATGCTGCATTTTTCCTGTTACCCTTGTGAATACAGTGGAACCTCGCTGAACAAATAACCCAGTTAGCGAGTATATTGCTTAACGAGCAAAGCTTGCTGTAAATTTGTAACTCAGTTTACAAGCAAGCTTTGCCTTACAAGCAAAATACTCACAGCGCACACTTCCGGTTCCGTACATCTAACCCGCTCTTGCCGTCCGCACAAACACAAACAAACACACACAAACACGCATGCACACACACATATTATGCTCACCTTACCTTCCGTTGCATCGCCAGCCTCATGGTTCTTGAGGTTCGCCGCTACAGGATGTGTATCGGGTAACCATCGCGACAAGGGATGAACTTCCGCTGTCAGCCGCTACTCAAAGGCAACGCGCTGACCAATCAGAGGCAAGTGGCTCCTGCCTTTGACATCAGCGCTCTGGCAGCGGAAGTTCCTCCCTCGTCGCGATGGTTACCCGATACACAGCCTGTACCTGCGAATTGCAAGATCCAGGAGGCCAGCGATGGAATGGAAGGTAAGGTGAGCATAATATGTGTGTGTGTTTGTAAGTGTGTGGAATGGCACACTAGGGGACCAGGATGTGACATTTAACAAGTTGTGGGATGAATTGTCTGCATTGCAATGATTTCCTATAGGAAATCCTGCTTTGCTGAATGAGTAACTTGGTTAACAAGCACACTCTCAGCACGGAATGTTCTCGTTAACCAAGGTTCCACTGTAAAAGCTATCTGGATGAAGTAACAATTTTGTGGTAAAAATGTATTTTTTTTTATTTTCACGACTCGTTATAAAATTCTATGAAGCCTCCGGGGGTTCTAGGTGCTCACAAATCATCTAGAGAAATTCCTCGAGGGGTCAAGTATCCAGAATGTGGTCACTTGTGGGGGGTTTCTGCTGTTTAGTTATTTTAGGGGCCCTACAAATGCTACATGGGACCCGCAATCTATTTCAGCCAAATTTGCTTAACACAATTCTAATATTGCTCCTTTCATTCCGAGCCCTTCCATTTGTCCAAACAGAGGTTTCTGACCACATGTGGGGTATCACCGCGCTCATGAGAAAGTGGGGAACAAACCGTGGGGTCCACTTTTTGGCGTTACCTCTCGAAACTTGTCAAAGTGACACTAGTCAGAATTGCAAAAAATGGCTGAGTCATGAAGTACAAAACTGGCTCCATTCTTAAGGGGTTAAACTGAATGTAAATGAGCCGGTCAGGAATAGCAAGCAACTGGTCCTGAACTGGTTAAAGGTGAAAATAGCTGAGAAATGAAGGGGTTAATGATAATGATGACCCCAAAATAACAGAGACCCTGCACCAGGGCCGGCGTCAGCACGCGGCATACCCGGGCAAATACCGGGGCCCTGGAGAGCCGGGGGGGCCCACTCGGCCTCGTCAGTTCTGGTGCCCCTTGGCCGGGGCCCCCTCGCCTTAGTTCTGCTGCCCCCGGGCCGAGTTCCGGGGACCGCAGTCCTCGGCAGGAATCTGCAGCGCCGTCCCTTTAAGGCGCGCAGACTTCCTGGTTTGAACTTCATCTGTGGGCGGAGCTACCGACCGGCCTGCTCAGTCCCACAGATGAAGGAGTTGCAGTGCCAGCCAGCGACCCCCAGCACAGCTCTTCTCTCCGGCGCTGTGTGGGTCCCCTCTCCACCGTGACCCGAGCGGTATGTGCCCTCCCCATTCCCCGATTTATGGGACCTGGTGAGCTGTATGGGCTTCTCCCCCCTTAGGTGTATGCCCTGCCCCCCCCCGTGCTGTATGTGCTGGCCCCTGGAGCTGTGTGTGGGCCCCCCAGAGCCGCGTGTGTGGGCCCCTCAGAGCCACGTGTGTGTCTGTATGTATGTATGTAGCAGATTCATGTATGTATGTAGCAGAGCTATGTGTGTATGTATGTAGCAGAGCTATGTATGTAGCAGAGCTATGTGTGTATGTATGTAGCAGAGCTATGTGTGTATGTATGTAGCAGAGCTATGCGGGTATGTAGCAGACCTATGCGTGTATGTAGCAGAGCTATGTGTGTATGTATGTAGCAGAGCTGTGTGTATGTATGCAGCAGAGCTGTGTGTATGTATGCAGCAGAGCTGTGTGTATGTATGCAGCAGAGCTGTGTGTATGTATGCAGCAGAGCTATGTGTATGTATGCAGCAGAGCTGTGTATGTATGTAGCAGAGCTATGTATGTAGCAGAGCTATGTGTGTATGTATGTAGCAGAGCTGTGCATGTATGTAGCAGAGCTATGTGTGTATGTATGTAGCAGAGCTATGTGTGTATGTATGTAGCAGAGCTGTGTGTATGTATGTAGCAGAGCTATGTGTGTATGTATGCAGCAGAGCTATGTGTATGTATGCAGCAGAGCTATGTGTATGTATGTAGCAGAGCTATGTGTGTATGTATGTAGCAGAGCTATGTGTGTATGTATGTAGCAGAGCTATGTGTGTATGTATGTAGCAGAGCTATGTGTGTATATATGCAGCAGACCTATGTGTGTATGTATGCAGCAGAGCTATGTGTGTATGTATGCAGCAGAGCTATGTGTGTATGTATGCAGCAGAGCTATGTGTGTCTGTATGTATGTATCTAGCAGAGTTGTGTTGTGTGTGTCTGTATGCATGTATGATGTGTATCTATGTATGTCAGTGTATATGACTGTATAGATGTGTCAGTTCTATACGTATTTTTGTGAGTTTGTCTTTAAATATGTATATGTATGTGTACGTATGTGTGTGTCTGCGTGTGGATGGGGCCCACCGGGACTCTTCCGCCCGGGGCCCACAAAAACCTGGAGTCGGCCCTGCCCTGCACCTACCTCCACCTGCAGAGCCGCACACTAGATATATAATACCCTGCACCTACCTCCACCTGCAGAGCCGCACACTAGATATATAATAACCTGCACCTACCTCCTCCTGCAGAGCCGCACACTAGATATATAATACCCTGCACCTACCTCCTCCTGCAGAGCCACACACTAGATATATAATACCCTGCACCTACCTCCACCTGCAGAGCCGCACACTAGATATATAATACCCTGCACCTACCTCCACCTGCAGAGCCGCACACTAGATATATAATACCCTGCACCTACCTCCACCTGCAGAGCCGCACACTAGATATATAATACCCTGCACCTACCTCCACCTGCAGAGCCGCACACTAGATATATAATACACTGCACCTACCTCCACCTGCAGAGCCGCACACTAGATATATAATACCCTGCACCTACCTCCACCTGCAGAGCCGCACACTAGATATATAATACCCTGCACCTACCTCCACCTGCAGAGCCGCACACTAGATATATAATACCCTGCACCTACCTCCACCTGCAGAGCCGCACACTAGATATATAATACCCTGCACCTACCTCCACCTGCAGAGCCGCACACTAGATATATAATAACCTGCACCTACCTCCACCTGCAGAGCCGCGCACTAGATATATAATACCCTGCACCTACCTCCACCTGCAGAGCCGCGCACTAGATATATAATACCCTGCACCTACCTCCACCTGCAGAGCCGCGCACTAGATATATAATACCCTGCACCTACCTCCACCTGCAGAGCCGCGCACTAGATATATAATACCCTGCACCTACCTCCACCTGCAGAGCCGCGCACTAGATATATAATACCCTGCACCTACCTCCACCTGCAGAGCCGCGCACTAGATATATAATACCCTGCACCTACCTCCACCTGCAGAGCCGCACACTAGATATATAATACCCTGCACCTACCTCCACCTGCAGAGCCGCACACTAGATATATAATACCCTGCACCTACCTCCACCTGCAGAGCCGCACACTAGATATATAATACCCTGCACCTACCTCCACCTGCAGAGCCGCACACTAGATATATAATACCCTGCACCTACCTCCACCTGCAGAGCCGCACACTAGATATATAATACCCTGCACCTACCTCCACCTGCAGAGCCGCACACTAGATATATAATACCCTGCACCTACCTCCACCTGCAGAGCCGCACACTAGATATATAATACCCTGCACCTACCTCCACCTGCAGAGCCGCACACTAGATATATAATACCCTGCACCTACCTCCACCTGCAGAGCCGCACACTAGATATATAATACCCTGCACCTACCTCCACCTGCAGAGCCGCACACTAGATATATAATACCCTGCACCTACCTCCACCTGCAGAGCCGCACACAGATATATAATACCCTGCACCTACCTCCACCTGCAGAGCCGCACACTAGATATATAATACCCTGCACCTACCTCCACCTGCAGAGCCGCACACTAGATATATAATACCCTGCACCTACCTCCTCCTGCAGAGCCGCACACTAGATATATAATACCCTGCACCTACCTCCACCTGCAGAGCCGCACACTAGATATATAATACCCTGCACCTACCTCCACCTGCAGAGCCGCACACTAGATATATAATACCCTGCACCTACCTCCTCCTGCAGAGCCGCACACTAGATATATAATACCCTGCACCTACCTCCACCTGCAGAGCCGCACACTAGATATATAATACCCTGCACCTACCTCCACCTGCAGAGCCGCACACTAGATATATAATACCCTGCACCTACCTCCACCTGCAGAGCCGCACACTAGATATATAATACCCTGCACCTACCTCCTCCTGCAGAGCCGCACACTAGATATATAATACCCTGCACCTACCTCCACCTGCAGAGCCGCACACTAGATATATAATACCCTGCACCTACCTCCACCTGCAGAGCCGCACACTAGATATATAATACCCTGCACCTACCTCCACCTGCAGAGCCGCACACTAGATATATAATACCCTGCACCTACCTCCACCTGCAGAGCCGCACACTAGATATATAATACCCTGCACCTACCTCCACCTGCAGAGCCGCACACTAGATATATAATACCCTGCACCTACCTCCACCTGCAGAGCCGCACACTAGATATATAATACCCTGCACCTGCCTCCTCCTGCAGAGCCGCACACTAGATATATAATACCCTGCACCTGCCTCCACCTGCAGAGCCGCACACTAGATATATAATACCCTGCACCTGCCTCCACCTGCAGAGCCGCACACTAGATATATAATACCCTGCACCTACCTCCACCTGCAGAGCCGCACACTAGATATATAATACCCTGCACCTACCTCCACCTGCAGAGCCGCACACTAGATATATAATACCCTGCACCTACCTCCACCTGCAGAGTCGCACACCAGATATATAATACCCTGCACCTACCTCCACCTGCAGAGCCGCACACCAGATATATAATACCCTGCACCTACCTCCACCTGCAGAGCCGCACACTAGATATATAATACCCTGCACCTACCTCCACCTGCAGAGCCGCACACTAGATATATAATACCCTGCACCTACCTCCACCTGCAGAGCCGCACACTAGATATATAATACCCTGCACCTACCTCCACCTGCAGAGCCGCACACTAGATATATAATACCCTGCACCTACCTCCACCTGCAGAGCCGCACACTAGATATATAATACCCTGCACCTACCTCCACCTGCAGAGCCGCACACTAGATATATAATACCCTGCACCTACCTCCACCTGCAGAGCCGCACACTAGATATATAATACCCTGCACCTACCTCACCTGCAGAGCCGCACACTAGATATATAATACCCTGCACCTACCTCCACCTGCAGAGCCGCACACTAGATATATAATACCTTGCACCTACCTCCACCTGCAGAGCCGCACACTAGATATATAATACCCTGCACCTACCTCCACCTGCAGAGCCGCACACTAGATATATAATAACCTGCACCTACCTCCACCTGCAGAGCCGCACACTAGATATATAATACCCTACACCTACCTCCACCTGCAGAGCCGCACACTAGATATATAATAACCTGCACCTACCTCCACCTGCAGAGCCACACACTAGATATACAATACCCTGCACCTACCTCCACCTGCAGAGCCGCACACTAGATATATAATACCCTGCACCTGCCTCCACCTGCAGAGCCGCACACTAGATATAATACCCTGCACCTACCTCCACCTGCAGAGCCGCACACTAGATATACAATACCCTGCACCTACCTCCACCTGCAGAGCCGCACACTAGATATATAATACCCTGCACCTACCTCCACCTGCAGAGCCGCACACTAGATATATAATACCCTGCACCTACCTCCACCTGCAGAGCCGCACACTAGATATATAATACCCTGCACCTACCTCCACCTGCAGAGCCGCACACTAGATATATAATACCCTGCATTTACCTCCACCTGCAGAGCCGCACACTAGATATATAATACCCTGCACCTACCTCCACCTGCAGAGCCGCACACTAGATATATAATACCCTGCACCTACCTCCACCTGCAGAGCCGCACACTAGATATATAATACCCTGCACCTACCTCCACCTGCAGAGCCGCACACTAGATATATAATACCCTGCACCTACCTCCACCTGCAGAGCCGCACACTAGATATATAATACCCTGCACCTACCTCCTCCTGCAGAGCCGCACACTAGATATATAATACCCTGCACCTACCTCCACCTGCAGAGCCGCACACTAGATATATGGTAGAGGCTAGATCCCAGTGGCCAGAAGGACCTCTGGTGACGTCACGCCCATGTGACCGGCCTCTTGTGTGGGAGGAGCCTGTAGTTCCCGGCAGTCAGTGCACAGTTTGCAGTTCAAGCAGCAGGATGTTTCCTCTTCCCTGTCTCTGCTGTTTCCAGTCCTGGGTGTGATGTAACAGGAGGTCATATCTGATGGAGCTTATCATGTATGAGCCTCAGGGAGAAATAAAAAAGGATTGTAGGAGAGAGAGGGTGCGATGCTCTGCCTGTGGGAAGGGGGGGAGAGAGAGGGTGCGATGCTCTGCCTGTGGGAAGGGGGGGAGAGAGAGGGTGCGATGCTCTGCTGTGGAAGGGGGGGGAGAGAGAGGGTGCGATGCTCTGCCTGTGGGAAGGGGGGGAGAGAGAGGGTGCGATGCTCTGCCTGTGGGAAGGGGGGGAGAGAGAGGGTGCGATGCTCTGCCTGTGGGAAGGGGGGGAGAGGAGAGGGTGCGATGCTCTGCCTGTGGGAAGGGGGGGGAGAGAGAGGGTGCGATGCTCTGCCTGTGGGAAGGGGGGGAGAGAGAGGTGCGATGCTCTGCCTGTGGGAAGGGGGGGAGAGAGAGGGTGCGATGCTCTGCCTGTGGGAAGGGGGGGAGAGAGAGGGTGCGATGCTCTGCCTGTGGGAAGGGGGGGAGAGGGAGGGTGCGATGCTCTGCCTGTGGGAAGGGGGGGAGAGAGGGAGGGTGCGATGCTCTGCCTGTGGGAAGGGGGGGGAGAGAGGGAGGGTGCGATGCTCTGCCTGTGGGAAGGGGGGGAGAGAGGGAGGGTGCGATGCTCTGCCTGTGGGAAGGGGGGGAGAGAGGGAGGGTGCGATGCTCTGCCTGTGGGAAGGGGGGGAGAGAGGGAGGGTGCGATGCTCTGCCTGTGGGAAGGGGGGGAGAGAGGGAGGGTGCGATGCTCTGCCTGTGGGAAGGGGGGGGGAGAGAGGGAGGGTGCGATGCTCTGCCTGTGGGAAGGGGGGGAGAGAGGGAGGGTGCGATGCTCTGCCTGTGGGAAAGGGGGGGAGGAGAGGGAGGGTGCGATGCTCTGCCTGTGGGAAGGGGGGGAGAGAGGGGAGGGTGCGATGCTCTGCCTGTGGGAAGGGGGGGAGAGAGGGAGGGTGCGATGCTCTGCCTGTGGGAAGGGGGGAGAGAGGGAGGGTGCGGCCTGTGGGAAGGGGGGGTAGAGAGGGAGGGTGCGATGCTCTGCCTGTGGGAAGGGGGGGGAGAGAGGCGAGGGTGCGATTGCTCTGCCTGTGGGAAGGGGGGGGAGAGAGGAGGGTGCGATGCTCTGCCTGTGGGAAGGGGGGGAGAGGGAGGGTGCGATGCTCTGCCTGTGGAGGGGGAGAGGAGGGTGCGATGCTCTGCCTGTGGGAAGGGGGGGAAGAGAGGGAGGGTGCGATGCCTCTGCCTGTGGGAAGGGGGGGGGAGAGAGGGAGGGTGCGATGCTCTGCCTGTGGGAAGGGGGGGGAGAGAGGGAGGGTGCGATGCTCTGCCTGTGGGAAGGGGGGGGAGAGAGGGAGGGTGCGATGCTCTGCCTGTGGGAAGGGGGGGAGAGAGGGAGGGTGCGATGCTCTGCCTGTGGGAAGGGGGGGAGAGAGGGAGGGTGCGATGCTCTGCCTGTGGGAAGGGGGGGAGAGAGGGAGGGTGCGATGCTCTGCCTGTGGGAAGGGGGGGAGAGAGGGAGGGGTGCGATGCTCTGCCTGTGGGAAGGGGGGGAGAGGAGGGGGGTGCGATGCTCTGCCTGTGGGAAGGGGGGGAGAGAGGGAGGGTGCGATGCTCTGCCTGTGGGAAGGGGGGGGAGAGAGGGAGGGTTGCGATGCTCTGCCTGTGGGAAGGGGGGGAGAGAGGGAGGGTGCGATGCTCTGCCTGTGGGAAGGGGGGGAGAGAGGGAGGGTGCGATGCTCTGCCTGTGGGAAGGGGGGGAGAGAGGGAGGGTGCGATGCTCTGCCTGTGGGAAGGGGGGGAGAGAGGGAGGGTGCGATGCTCTGCCTGTGGGAAGGGGGGGAGAGAGGGAGGGTGCGATGCTCTGCCTGTGGGAAGGGGGGGAGAGAGGGAGGGTGCGATGCTCTGCCTGTGGGAAGGGGGGGAGAGAGGGAGGGTGCGATGCTCTGCCTGTGGGAAGGGGGGGAGAGAGGGAGGGTGCGATGCTCTGCCTGTGGGAAGGGGGGGAGAGAGGGAGGGTGCGATGCTCTGCCTGTGGGAAGGGGGGGAGAGAGGGAGGGTGCGATGCTCTGCCTGTGGGAAGGGGGGGGAGAGGGAGGGTGCGATGCTCTGCCTGTGGGAAGGGGGGGGGGAGAGGGAGGGTGCGATGCTCTGCCTGTGGGAAGGGGGGGGGGAGGGAGAGGGAGGGTGCGATGCTCTGCCTGTGGGAATGGGGGGAGGAGAGGGAGGGTGCGATGCTCTGCCTGTGGGAAGGGGGGGGGAGAGGGAGGGTGCGATGCTCTGCCTGTGGGAAGGGGGGGGGGAGAGGGAGGGTGCGATGCTCTGCCTGTGGGAAGGGGGGGGGAGAGGGAGGGTGCGATGCTCTGCCTGTGGGAAGGGGGGGGGGAGAGGGAGGGTGCGATGCTCTGCCTGTGGGAAGGGGGGGGGAGAGGGAGGGTGCGATGCTCTGCCTGTGGGAAGGGGGGGGGAGAGGGAGGGTGCGATGCTCTGCCTGTGGGAAGGGGGGGGGAGAGGGAGGGTGCGATGCTCTGCCTGTGGGAAGGGGGGGGGAGAGGGAGGGTGCGATGCTCTGCCTGTGTTAAGGGGTGGGGAGAGGGAGGGTGCGATGCTCTGCCTGTGGGAAGGGGGGGAAGAGGGAGGGTGCGATGCTCTGCCTGTGGGAAGGGGGGGGGAGAGGGAGGGTGCGATGCTCTGCCTGTGGGAAGGGGGGGGGAGAGGGTGCGATGCTCTGCCTGTGGGAAGGGGGGGGAGAGGGAGCGTGCGATGCTCTGCCTGTGGGAAGGGGGGGGCAGAGGGAGGGTGCGATGCTCTGCCTGTGGGAAGGGGGGGGGGAGAGGGTGCGATGCTCTGCCTGTGGGAAGGGGGGGAGAGAGGGTGCGATGCTCTGCCTGTGGGAAGGGGGGGGGGAGAGGGGAGGGTGCGATGCTCTGTGGGGCAGTCGCAGAGCAGCACCCGGCGTCCCTGTCGTCTTTTCCCGTTAGAGGCATGGAGCGGGGGGGATAGATCCAGGAGGAGGGGATTGGAGCAGTCGCTGTATATAAGGGAAGCCCATTGGATATTAAAGCTGGAGCCAGAGATCACAAAGGGCTGAATTCCACAATGATCTGTGACTGATTCTGATGGGTTTATTAGCAGGTGATTATCAGCACATTCATTATACACAGTTTATGGGAATTTGTGGCATTATTATTATTATTATTATTATTATTATTATTATTATTATTATTATTACTAATTATTGGTCATTTTTATTTATAGCGTTCGGGGCAATATCGGCTCCACAGAGAATTCTTCCTCATCCACTGAATATGAACGTTTCATCTATTGGAGAGAATCCCACAAGTGACATAAGAGGATATCTCTGTGTATACATTCTCTGCACTGTGTATTATATGGGGTGTACTTATATATTCTCTGTGCTGTGTATTATATGGGGTGTACTTATATAATGTTTGTATTGATGCTTCTCTGTGTATATTCTCTGTACTGTGTATTATATGGGGTGTACTTATATATTCGCTGTACTGTGTATTATATGGGGTGTACTTATATATTCTCTGTGCTGTGTATTATATGGGGTGTACTTATATAATGTTTGTATTGATGCTTCTCTGTGTATATTCTCTGTACTGTGTATTATATGGGGTGTACTTATATATTCTCTGTACTGTGTATTATATGGGGTGTACTTATATAATGTTTGTATTGATGCTTCTCTGTGTATATTCTCTGTGCTGTGTATTATATGGGGTGTACTTATATAATGTTTGTATTGATGCTTCTTGTAATCTTCTATCATGGTAAGTTGTCATTTGCTCGTGTCTTGGTGATTTGATGATTCGGTGACGGGGTGTGTCCCCCCTCAGAGGTTGTGTGGGTTTTATAAGTGGCCGCATTCACTTTGATATTGTCATGTAAGAGCAGTCATCTGTGTGAGACGCGGTGATGGACAGGGTGTACTTTTTTTCCCACTGTCTTTAATAAAGTTTCTTTTAATTAAGCTGTTTCTGGATTTCCTCTCTTCTATGGGGTCTCATAGATGCTACCATCACTAATTTAGGACTTAGTGGCAGCTATGGGCTGCTATTAACTCCTTATTACCCCGATTACCATCACACCAGGGCAATCAAGATGATCCAGGTAAAGTGCTGGGATTGTCACATCTAATGGATGCAGCGATCCGGGAGGCTGCAGGCTGATATTTTTAGGCTGGGGGGGCAGGCTAATAACCATAGGCATCCCCAGTCTGACCCCAGTCTGAGAATATCAGCCACCAGTTGTGAGGCTTTATCTTGGCTGGGTATCAAAATTGAGAGGACTGCACGCTGTTATTTTACTGTACAATATAGACCCACCGGCGGCTGTGATTAATTGCAGTCAGACAGCTGTCAGTCAGTGTGGGGGTGCATCTGACTGCAACCAATCACAGCCACCAGTGGGCAGGGGAAGCCGTGAATATGTATGAGCCTAATGAGCGGCTCAGGAAGAAGAATGAGAGGCCGCAGGAGCAGTGTGACAGCCGCGCCGGTGATCGGTGAGTATGAAGTGCTTGCTCCTACTGCTTTGTGCCGGATTCTGGTCCCCATAGACTTTTTATGGGGACCAGCATCTGACCAGACACCGGGGATCAATCCCCCGCTGACCTGGAGCCAGCGGGTGATTGATCTGCCAGTCCTCCAAAACACAGAAAGAAGTGACATGCTGCTGCTTTTTCCTTCCACAAAAACTGCAAGGAACAAAGAAGCGACGTGTGCACAGCCTGTCTGAGTTCTCATAGACTTTGCTGGGGAAGACAATGCATGCAGTTTTGGGCAACAAACCACCAAAAAACGTGGCAAAATACGCAGCGTACGCACAGGGTCTAAAGATGGGATTGCTGTTCGTTAACTTCCCAGACCTGTGACAGTGGCCGGTGTGTAATGTGTGGCAGACGGACAGGAGGTGTGAGAACGGCCTCTACCGCACCACAGCCTTATCTCTTCATTATATTACCTGGCCGGTGTGTAATGTGTGGCAGATGGACAGGAGGTGTGAGAACGGCCTCTACCGCACCACATCCTTAGCTCTTCATATTATTACCTGGCCGGTGTGTAATGTGTGGCAGATGGACAGGAGGTATGAGAACGGTCTCTGACCGCACCACATCCTCAGCTCTTCATTATATTACCTGGCCGGTGTGTAATGTGTGGCAGATGGACAGGAGGTGTGAGAACGGCCTCTACCGCACCACATCCTTAGCTCTTCATATTATTACCTGGCTGGTGTGTAATGTGTGGCAGATGGACAGGAGGTATGAGAACGGTCTCTGACCGCACCACATCCTCAGCTCTTCATTATATTACCTGGCCGGTGTGTAATGTGTGGCAGATGGACAGGAGGTGTGAGAACGGCCTCTTACTGCACCACATCCTTAGCTCTTCATAATATTACCTGGCTGGTGTGTAATGTGTGGCAGATGGACAGGAGGTGTGAGAACGGCCTCTTACTGCACCACATCCTTAGCTCTTCATTTTATTACCTGGCCGGTGTGTAATGTGTGGCAGATGGACAGGAGGTGTGAGAACGGCCTCTACCGCACCACATCCTTATCTCTTCATTATATTACCTGGCCGGTGTGTAATGTGTGGTAGACGGACAGGAGGTATGAGAACGGCCTCTACCGCACCACAGCCTCAGCTCTTCATTATATTACCTGGCCGGTGTGTAATGTGTGGTAGACGGACAGGAGGTATGAGAACGGCCTCTACCGCACCACAGCCTCAGCTCTTCATTATATTACCTGGCCGGTGTGTAATGTGTGGTAGACGGACAGGAGGTGTGAGAACGGCCTCTACCGCACCACAGCCTCAGCTCTTCATTATATTACCTGGCCGGTGTGTAATGTGTGGTAGACGGACAGGAGGTGTGAGAACGGCCTCTACCGCACCACATCCTTAGCTCTTCATTATATTACCTGGCCGGTGTGTAATGTGTGGTAGACGGACAGGAGGTGTGAGAACGGCCTCTACTGCACCACATCCTTAGCTCTTCATTATATTACCTGGCCGGTGTGTAATGTGTGGCAGATGGACAGGAGGTGTGAGAATGGCCTCTACCGCACCACATCCTTAGCTCTTCATTATATTACCTGGCCGGTGTGTAATGTGTGGCAGATGGACAGGAGGTGTGAGAACGGCCTCTGACCGCACCACAGCCTTAGCTCTTCATTGTATTACCTGGCCGGTGTGTAATGTGTGGCAGATGGACAGGAGGTGTGAGAACGGCCTCTGACCGCACCACAGCCTTAGCTCTTCATTATATTACCTGGCCGGTGTGTAATGTGTGGTAGACGGACAGGAGGTGTGAGAACGGCCTCTACCGCACCACAGCCTCAGCTCTTCATTATATTACCTGGCCGGTGTGTAATGTGTGGTAGACGGACAGGAGGTGTGAGAACGGCCTCTACCGCACCACATCCTTAGCTCTTCATTATATTACCTGGCCGGTGTGTAATGTGTGGTAGACGGACAGGAGGTGTGAGAACGGCCTCTACTGCACCACATCCTTAGCTCTTCATTATATTACCTGGCCGGTGTGTAATGTGTGGCAGATGGACAGGAGGTGTGAGAATGGCCTCTACCGCACCACATCCTTAGCTCTTCATTATATTACCTGGCCGGTGTGTAATGTGTGGCAGATGGACAGGAGGTGTGAGAACGGCCTCTGACCGCACCACAGCCTTAGCTCTTCATTGTATTACCTGGCCGGTGTGTAATGTGTGGCAGATGGACAGGAGGTGTGAGAACGGCCTCTGACCGCACCACAGCCTTAGCTCTTCATTGTATTACCTGGCCGGTGTGTAATGTGTGGCAGATGGACAGGAGGTGTGAGAACGGCCTCTGACCGCACCACAGCCTTAGCTCTTCATTATATTACCTGGCCGGTGTGTAATGTGTGGCAGATGGACAGGAGGTATGAGAATGACCTCTGACTGCACCACAGCCTTAGCTCTTCATTATATTACCTGGCCGGTGTGTAATGTGTGGCAGACGGACAGGAGGTATGAGAACGGCCTCTACCGCACCACAGCCTTAGCTCTTCATTGTATTACCTGGCCGGTGTGTAATGTGTGGCAGACGGACAGGAGGTATGAGAACGGCCTCTACCGCACCACAGCCTTAGCTCTTCATTATATTACCTGGCCGGTGTGTAATGTGTGGCAGATGGACAGGAGGTGTGAGAACGGCCTCTGACCGCACCACAGCCTTAGCTCTTCATTATATTACCTGGCCGGTGTGTAATGTGTGGCAGATGGACAGGAGGTATGAGAACGGCCTCTGACCGCACCACATCCTCAGCTCTTCATTGTATTACCTGGCATAACGTTACTCACTAGTGATTGATGGCCCTGACAGAAGTTATGAAGCATTGAACGACCGCCCTATTACATGGAATACATTACAAGCTGCGGTCAGACACATTTCACCTAGATGATGATTATGGCAGCATGTGCATCATTGTGAATAGATTTATTTCACAAAATAACCACTTTAAAGGGAATAAACCTTACATGGCAAAGTTTGTAATAGTGAGTTGAAAGAAAAAAAACATCTGCAAAGGGCGCCCTGCAACTAAAGGTCTTATCCTGATTAACTACTCATTAATTTTTTTTCTTTCCTTCGACTCCATGTGTAACACAACAAGAAACTTTAGTAACGTTCAGAAGTGTCTTCATCAAGACATTGGTCTCTTCCAGCCAATCACTGACCTCAGCAACTCGTTCCAGCTACATCGGATGAGCCACGGAGATCTGTGATTGGCTGCAGCAATGTTGACGTGATGTCACAGCCAAACAGCATAGAACACCACCGCAGTGAAGACGGTGCTCAATCTGGTTTGGGAGTGTACATTTACACCGCGTGCAGAATTATTAGGCAAGTTGTATTTTAGAGGATTTTTTTTATTATTGATCAACAACTATGTTCTCAATCAATCCAAAAGACTCATAAATATCAAAGCTCAATATTTTTGGCAGTTGCAGTGGGGTTTTTTTTAGATTTGGCTAGCTTAGGAGGATATCTGTTTGTGCAGGTAACTATTACTGTGCAGCATTATTAGGCAACTTAATAAAAATCAAATATATCCACATCTCACTTGTTTATTTTCACCAGGTAAACCAATATAACTGCACAAAATTTAGAAATAAACATTTCTGACATGCAAAAACAAAACCCCAAAAAATGAGTGACCAATATAGCCACCTTTCTTTGTGATGACACTAAGCAGCCGACCATCCATAGATGCTTTCAGTTGCTTGATCTGTTTACGATCAACATTGCGTGCAGCAGCCACCACAGCCTCCAGACACTGTTCCGAGAGGTGGACTGTTTTCCCTCCCTGTAGATCTAACATTTTATGAGGGACCACAGGTTCTCTATGGGGTTCAGATCAGGTGAACAAGGGGGCCATGTCATTATTTTTTTCATCTTTTAGATCTTTACTTTTCAGCCACGCTGTGGAGTAGTTGGATGCATGTGATAGAGCAATGTCCTGCATGAAAATCATGTTTTTCTTGAACGATACCGACTTCTTCCTGTACCACTGCTTGAAGTTGTCTTCCAGAAACTGGCAGTAAGTCTGGGAGTTGAGCTTCACTCCATCCTCAATTCAAAAAGGTCCCACAAGTTCATCTTTGATGATACCAGCCCATACCAGTACCCCACCTCCACCTTGCTGGCGTCTGAGTCGGAGTAGAGCTCTCTGCCCTTTACTGATCCAGCATCTGGCCCATCAAGAGTCACACTCATTTCATCAGTCCATAAAACCTTTGAAAAACCAGTCTTAAGATATTTCTTGGCCCAGTCTTGACATTTTATCTTATGTTTCTTGTTCAGAGGTGGTGGTTTTTCAGCCTTCCTTACCTTGGCCATGTCCCTGAGTATGGCACACCTTGTGCTTTTTGATACTCCAGTAACGTTGCAGCTCTGAAATATGGCCACACTGGTGGCAAATGGCATCTTGGCAGCTTTATGCTTGATTTTCATCAATTCATTGGCAGTTATTTTGCGCCTTTTTTGCCCAGCACGCTGCTTGCGACCCTGTTGGCTATTTGACATGAAACGCTTGATCGTTCGGTGATCACGCTTCAAAAGTTTGTCAGTTTCAAGACTGCTGCATCCATCTGAAAGACATCTCACAATTTTGGACTTTTCAGAGACCGTCAAATCTCTCTTCTGACCCATTTTGCCAAAGGAAAGGAAGTTGCCTAATAATTAAGCACACCTTATATAGGGTGTTAATGTCATTACACCGCACCCCTCCTCATTACAGAGATGCACATCACCTGATTTACTTAATTGGTAGTTGGCTCTCAAGCCTATACAGCTTGTAGTAGGACAACATGTATAAAAAGCATCATGTGATCAAACTACTCATTTGCCTAATAATTCTGCACACAGTGTATTTGCACAGTCAGTGTTTGCAACGTTTTGGAAGTAACGTGTTTGTTTGCATACAGAATGCTGCGTTCTACAGTACAAGCACAGTGGATGGATTTATAGAAATCTCTTGCCCACGGTGCTTCTTTTCTCTGCTCCGTAAACTTACATGTGGCGCGGCTTTCCAAGCTGCAGCATGTCAATTTATGTTCCTGTGGCCAGAATGTTCTCCATAGGGAGAAAAAAGCAAAAGTAGGTAGCACACTGAACCCTGATAGTAGGCGCGGACTGTTGCATTCTCCTGCAGAGCACACTCACATTTCCACAGGCGGGCTGACACTGCGTCAGCTGCTGTACATGCAACCTAAGAGCTTACTTTGTAGTCTTCCATATCACTTAGTCAATGTGAAAAAAAATAATGTGAACACTTTCAAATCTAGTACCACTAATATACTAATCGCATACTGATAGATGACAGACTGAACATGAGTCAACAGTGTGATGCAGCAGCAAAAAAGACAAGCACAATTTTGCAATGTATTAACAGAAGCACAGATAATAATAAGTTTTATTTCTATAGCGCCAACATATTCCACAGCGCTTTACAATTCAGAGGGGACATGTATAGACAATATAAGAATACAAAATAACAAAATTAAGATACCAGGAGGAGTGGGGGCCCTGCTCGTAAGCTTACATTCTATGAGGAAATAGGGGAGACACAAAAGGTGAATGGGGGGAGAAAAGCTTGTCATATATGGTCCAGCCATCGATCACGTGAAGTAATTATCACCCTCTACTCCTCTTTGGTCAGACCTCATCTGCAATTCTGAGCACCACGTCTTAAAAAAAGACATCAACAAATTGGAGCAAGTTCACAGAAGAGCAGCCAGAATGGTGACCGGTCTATAAACTGTCCGATGAGGATTGGTTACAGGATTTGGGAATGTTTAGCTTGAAAAAAAGAAAACGGAGTGGAATCTTAATAGCCGTCTGCAAATATCTCAAAGGCTGTCGAACTAGGGTTGACAAGGACAAGGACAAGGAAAGAATAGAAGCAATGGAATGAAACTGATTGGGAAGTGTCACAGATTAGATTTTGGAATAAAAACCTTTTGACAGTGAGGGTGATCAATGACTGGAACCACAAGAGGTAGTGAGTTCCCCTTCAATGGAAGACGTAAAAAGGAGACTGGACAGACACCTGTGTGGGATGATATAGTGAATCTTGCTTTGAGCAGGGAGTTGAACCTGATGACCCTGGAGGTCCCATCCAACTATAACATTCTATGATTCTACTGCAGATAATCTACAGATACAGTAGAATAAATCCCAATTGGCATGATGACATGGTTTTTAGCCAAGTGTGTCCATTTTAAAGACGCCCCTAGGGACCTGGTCCTTTAGCCCACTAGAGTTTAGCATTTTCATAGCGAGCAGGCTAAATCCCAGTGGGCAGAAGGACCTGGTCCATTAGATCACTTAGTCTTGTATTAAAACAGTTATTGGGACCTGGTCCTTTAGCCCACTAGGATTTAGCTTTCGCATAGAGAGCAGGCTAAATCCTAGCAGGCAGAAGGACCCAGTCCTTTTTCCCACTAAGAATTGTATTAAAACACTAATTAGGACCTGATCCTTTAGCCCACTAGGATTTAACTTTCCTATGTAGAGCAGGCTAATTCCCAGTGGGCAGAAGGACCTGGTCCTTTTTTCTCCACTAAAAATCATATTAAAACACTCATTAGGACCTGGTCCTTTAGCACACTAGGATTTAGCTTTCTAATAGAGAGCAGGCTAAATCCCAGTGGGCAGAAGGACCTGGTCCCTCTGCCCACTGGCAAATAGCTGGCTCTGGATAGAGAAAGCTAAATCCCAGTGGAAGGATCCATTAGATCACTAAGCCTTGTATTAAAACACTTATTAGGACCTGGTCCTTTAGCCCACTAGGATTTAGCTTTCTTATGTAGAACAGGCTAAATCCCAGTGGGCAGAAGGACCTGGTCCTTTTTCCCACTAAGAAATGTATTAAAACACTTATTGGAACCTGGTCCTTTAGCCCACTAGGATTTAGCTTTCTTATGTAGAACAGGCTAAATCCCAGTGGTCAGAAGTACGCAATCCATTAGATAGCGAAGTCTTGTATTAAAACACTCATTGGAACCTGGTCCTTTAGCCCACTAGGATTTAGATTTCTCATAGAGAACAGGCTAAATCCCAGTGGCCAGAAGGACCTGGTCCTTTTTCCCACTAAGAATTGTATTAAAACACTTATTAGGACCTGGTCCTTTAGCCCACTAGGACTTAGCTTTCTTATGTAGAACAGGCTAAATCCCAGTGGCCAGAAGGACCTGGTCCTTTTTCCCACTAAGAATTGTATTAAAACACTTATTAGGACCTGGTCCTTTGGCCCACTAGGATTTAGCTTTCTTATGTAGAACAGGCTAAATCCCAGTGGGCAGAAGGACCTGGTCCTTTTTCCCACTAAGAAATGTATTAAAACACTTATTGGAACCTGGTCCTTTAGCCCACTAAGATTTAGATTTCTCATAGAGAACAGGCTAAATCCCAGTGGGCAGAAGGACCTGGTCCTTTTTCCCACTAAGAATTGTATTAAAACACTTATTAGGACCTGGTCCTTTAGCCCACTAGGATTTAGCTTTCTTATGTAGAACAGGCTAAATCCCAGTGGGCAGAAGGACCTGGTCCTTTTTCCCACTAAGAAATGTATTAAAACACTTATTGGAACCTGGTCCTTTAGCCCACTAGGATTTAGATTTCTCATAGAGAACAGGCTAAATCCCAGTGGGCAGAAGGACCTGGTCCTTTTTCCCACTAAGAATTGTATTAAAACACTTATTAGGACCTGGTCCTTTAGCCCACTAGGATTTAGCTTTCTTATGTAGAACAGGCTAAATCCCAGTGGGCAGAAGGACCTGGTCCTTTTTCCCACTAAGAAATGTATTAAAACACTTATTGGAACCTGGTCCTTTAGCCCACTAGGATTTAGATTTCTCATAGAGAACAGGCTAAATCCCAGTGGGCAGAAGGACCTGGTCCTTTTTCCCACTAAGAATTGTATTAAAACACTTATTAGGACCTGGTCCTTTAGCCCACTAGGATTTAGCTTTCTTATGTAGAACAGGCTAAATCCCAGTGGGCAGAAGGACCTGGTCCTTTTTCCCACTAAGAAATGTATTAAAACACTTATTGGAACCTGGTCCTTTAGCCCACTAGGATTTAGATTTCTCATAGAGAACAGGCTAAATCCCAGTGGGCAGAAGGACCTGGTCCTTTTTCCCACTAAGAATTGTATTAAAACACTTATTAGGACCTGGTCCTTTAGCCCACTAGGATTTAGCTTTCTTATGTAGAACAGGCTAAATCCCAGTGGGCAGAAGGACCTGGTCCTTTTTCCCCACTAAGAATTGTATTAACACACTTATTGGAACCTGGTCCTTTAGCCCACTAGGATTTAGATTTCTCATAGAGAACAGGCTAAATCCCAGTGGACAGAAGGACCTGGTCCTTTTTCCCACTAAGAATTGTGAAGGACCTGGTCCTTTTTCCCACTAAGAATTGTATTAAAACACTTATTAGGACCTGGTCCTTTAGCCCACTAGGATTTAGCTTTCTAATAGAGAGCAGGCTAAATCCCAGTGGGCAGAAGGACCTGGTCCCTCTGCCCACTGGCAAATAGCTGGCTCTGGATAGAGAAAGCTAAATCCCAGTGGAAGGATCCATTAGATCACTAAGACTTGTATTAAAACACTTATTAGGACCTGGTCCTTTAGCCCACTAGGATTTAGCTTTCTTATGTAGAACAGGCTAAATCCCAGTGGGCAGAAGGACCTGGTCCTTTTTCCCACTAAGAATTGTATTAAAACACTTATTGGAACCTGGTCCTTTAGCCCACTAGGATTTAGATTTCTCATAGAGAACAGGCTAAATCCCAGTGGGCAGAAGGACCTGGTCCTTTTTCCCACTAAGAAATGTATTAAAACACTTATTGGAACCTGGTCCTTTAGCCCACTAGGATTTAGCTTTCTTATGTAGAACAGGCTAAATCCCAGTGGTCAGAAGTACGCAATCCATTAGATCGCGAAGTCTTGTATTAAAACACTCATTGGAACCTGGTCCTTTAGCCCACTAGGATTTAGATTTCTCATAGAGAACAGGCTAAATCCCAGTGGCCAGAAGGACCTGGTCCTTTTTCCCACTAAGAATTGTATTAAAACACTTATTAGGACCTGGTCCTCTAGCCCACTAGGACTTAGCTTTCTTATGTAGAACAGGCTAAATCCCAGTGGCCAGAAGGACCTTGTCCTTTTTCCCACTAAGAATTGTATTAAAACACTTATTGGAACCTGGTCCTTTAGCCCACTAGGATTTAGATTTCTCATAGAGAACAGGCTAAATCCCAGTGGGCAGAAGGACCTGGTCCTTTTTCCCACTAAGAATTGTATTAAAACACTTATTAGGACCTGGTCCTTTAGCCCACTAGGATTTAGCTTTCTTATGTAGAACAGGCTAAATCCCAGTGGGCAGAAGGATCTGGTCCTTTTTCCCACTAAGAAATGTATTAAAACACTTATTGGAACCTGGTCCTTTAGCCCACTAGGATTTAGATTTCTCATAGAGAACAGGCTAAATCCCAGTGGGCAGAAGGACCTGGTCCTTTTTCCCACTAAGAATTGTATTAAAACACTTATTAGGACCTGGTCCTTTAGCCCACTAGGATTTAGCTTTCTTATGTAGAACAGGCTAAATCCCAGTGGGCAGAAGGACCCGGTCCTTTTTCCCCACTAAGAATTGTATTAACACACTTATTGGAACCTGGTCCTTTAGCCCACTAGGATTTAGATTTCTCATAGAGAACAGGCTAAATCCCAGTGGGCAGAAGGACCTGGTCCTTTTTCCCACTAAGAATTGTGAAGGACCTGGTCCTTTTTCCCACTAAGAATTGTATTAAAACACTTATTAGGACCTGGTCCTTTAGCCCACTAGGATTTAGCTTTCTAATAGAGAGCAGGCTAAATCCCAGTGGGCAGAAGGACCTGGTCCCTCTGCCCACTGGCAAATAGCTGGCTCTGGATAGAGAAAGCTAAATCCCAGTGGAAGGATCCATTAGATCACTAAGTCTTGTATTAAAACACTTATTAGGACCTGGTCCTTTAGCCCACTAGGATTTAGCTTTCTTATGTAGAACAGGCTAAATCCCAGTGGGCAGAAGGACCTGGTCCTTTTTCCCACTAAGAATTGTATTAAAACACTTATTGGAACCTGGTCCTTTAGCCCACTAGGATTTAGATTTCTCATAGAGAACAGGCTAAATCCCAGTGGGCAGAAGGACCTGGTCCTTTTTCCCACTAAGAAATGTATTAAAACACTTATTGGAACCTGGTGCTTTAGCCCACTAGGATTTAGCTTTCTTATGTAGAACAGGCTAAATCCCAGTGGTCAGAAGTACGCAATCCATTAGATCGCGAAGTCCTGTATTAAAACACTCATTGGAACCTGGTCCTTTAGCCCACTAGGATTTAGATTTCTCATAGAGAACAGGCTAAATCCCAGTGGCCAGAAGGACCTGGTCCTTTTTCCCACTAAGAATTGTATTAAAACACTTATTAGGACCTGGTCCTCTAGCCCACTAGGACTTAGCTTTCTTATGTAGAACAGGCTAAATCCCAGTGGCCAGAAGGACCTGGTCCTTTTTCCCACTAAGAATTGTATTAAAACACTTATTAGGACCTGGTCCTTTAGCCCACTAGGATTTAGCTTTTTTATGTAGAACAGGCTAAATCCCAGTGGGCAGAAGGACCTGGTCCTTTTTCCCACTAAGAATTGTATTAAAACACTTATTGGAACCTGGTCCTTTAGCCCACTAGGATTTAGATTTCTCATAGAGAACAGGCTAAATCCCAGTGGGCAGAAGGACCTGGTCCTTTTTCCCACTAAGAATTGTATTAAAACACTTATTAGGACCTGGTCCTTTAGCCCACTAGGATTTAGCTTTCTAATAGAGAGCAGGCTAAATCCCAGTGGGCAGAAGGACCTGGTCCCTCTGCCCACTGGCAAATAGCTGGCTCTGGATAGAGAAAGCTAAATCCCAGTGGAAGGATCCATTAGATCACTAAGTCTTGTATTAAAACACTTATTAGGACCTGGTCCTTTAGCCCACTAGGATTTAGCTTTCTTATGTAGAACAGGCTAAATCCCAGTGGGCAGAAGTACGTAATCCATTAGATCGCTAAATCTTGTATTAAAACACTCATTGGAACCTGGTCCTTTAGCCCACTAGGAATTAGCTTTCTCATAGAGAACAGGCTAAATCCCAGTGGGCAGAAGGACCTGGTCCCTCTGCTCACTGGGAAATAGCCGACTCTGGATAGAGAAAGCTAAATCCCAGTGGAAGGAGGGACCAGGTCCTTCTAGCCACTGGGATTTAGCCAGGACCCTAGATATATGGCTGCTCTGTGCTTCCAGGACCTGTGATGATGTCACATGGAGGGGAGGAGTCAGGGGTCACATGATCAGCTCCTCAGTGTATGCAGGACTCTGCTGTGCTGGTTGTCATGGTGCTGGATGAGGGGAAGTTTATGTGTGGGGTCAGGAGGGGTTTACAGTGTGGATGTAGCAGAGCCGTGTGTGTACGAGGTGTACGAAGCGGAGCCATGTGTGTACGTGGTGTACGGAGCAGAGCCGCGTGTGTACAAGGTGTACGAAGCGGAGCCGTGTGTGTACGAGGTGTACGGAGCAGAGCCGCGTGTGTACAAGGTGTACGAAGCGGAGCCGTGTGTGTACGAGGTGTGCGGAGCGAAGCCGCTTGTGTTCGAGGCGTGCGGAGCGGAGCCGTGTGTGTACGAGGTGTACGGAGCGGAGCCGTGTGTGTACGAGGTGTACGGAGCGGAGCCGCATGTGTACGAGGTGTACGAAGCGGAGCCGTGTGTGTACGAGGTATGTGGAGCGGAGCCGTGTGTGTACGAGGTGTACGGAGCGGAGCCGTGTGTGTACGAGGTGTATGGAGCATAGCCGTGTGTGTACAAGGTGTACGAAGCGGAGCCGTGTGTGTACGAGGTGTGCGGAGCGAAGCCGCTTGTGTTCGAGGCGTGCGGAGCGGAGCCGTGTGTGTACGAGGTGTACGGAGCGGAGCCGTGTGTGTACGAGGTGTACGGAGCGGAGCCGCATGTGTACGAGGTGTACGAAGCGGAGCCGTGTGTGTACGAGGTGTGTGGAGCGGAGCCGTGTGTGTACGAGGTGTATGGAGCATAGCCGTGTGTGTACGAGGTGTACGGAGCGGAGCCGTGTGTGTACGAGGTGTGCGGAGCGGAGCCGTGTGTGTACGAGGTGCGCGGAGCGGAGCCGTGTGTGTACGAGGTGTACGGAGCGGAGCCGCATGTGTACGAGGTGTACGAAGCGGAGCCGTGTGTGTACGAGGTGTACGGAGCGGAGCCGTGTGTGTACGAGGTGTGCGGAGCATAGCCGTGTGTGTACGAGGTGTACGGAGCATAGCCGTGTGTGTACGAGGTGTACGAAGCGGAGCCGTGTGTGTACGAGGTGTGTGGAGCGGAGCCGTGTGTATATGACGTGTATGGAGCGGAGCCGTGTGTGTACGAGTTGTGCGGAGCGGAGCCGCGTGTGTACGAGGTGTACGGAGCAGAGCCGTGTGTGTACGAGGTGTACGGAGCGGAGCCGTGTGTGTATGAGGTGTACGGAGCGGAGCCGTGTGTATATGACGTGTATGGAGCGGAGCCGTGTGTGTACGAGGTGTACGGAGCGGAGCCGTGTGTATATGACGTGTATGGAGCGGAGCCGTGTGTGTACGAGGTGTACGGAGCGGAGCCGTGTGTTTACGAGGTGTACGGAGCGGAGCCGTGTGTATATGACGTGTATGAAGCGGAGCCGTGTGTGTACGAGGTGTACGGAGTGGAGCCGTGTGTATATGACGTGTATGGAGCGGAGCCGTGTGTGTACGAGGTGTACGGAGCGGAGCCGTGTGTATATGACGTGTATGGAGCGGAGCCGTGTGTGTACGAGGTGTACGGAGCGGAGCCGTGTGTACGAGGTGTACGGAGCGGAGCCGTGTGTGTACGAGGTGTACGGAGCGGAGCCGTGTGTGTACGAGGTGTACGGAGCGGAGCCGTGTGTGTACGAGGTGTACGGAGCGGAGCCGTGTGTGTACGAGGTGTACGGAGCAGAGCCGTGTGTATATGACGTGTATGGAGCGGAGCCGTGTGTATATGACGTGTATGGAGCGGAGCTGTGTGTACGAGGTGTACGGAGCGGAGCCGTGTGTATATGACGTGTATGGAGCGGAGCCGAGTGTATATGACGTGTATGGAGCGGAGCCGTGTGTGTACGAGGTGTACGGAGCGGAGCCGTGTGTACGAGGTGTACGGAGCGGAGCCGTGTGTGTACGAGGTGTACGGAGCGGAGCCGTGTGTGTACGAGGTGTACGGAGCAGAGCCGTGTGTATATGACGTGTATGGAGCGGAGCCGTGTGTATATGACGTGTATGGAGCGGAGCTGTGTGTACGAGGTGTACGGAGCGGAGCCGTGTGTATATGACGTGTATGGAGCGGAGCCGAGTGTATATGACGTGTATGGAGCGGAGCCGTGTGTGTACGAGGTGTTCTCATTTTTATTTGTATATATAAGTTGTCCGGGGGGTCATAAAGTGCGGCGCTGGAAGCTGCAGACATTAGCAGAGGTGTTGGAAGATCGGGGACGAGGAGCAGAAGAAGCCGCAGCAGGAGACGTTCTGGAGGCCACAGACAGTCGCTGTGCACATAATAACAGTCTTACTACAAGGCACAGGTTTATGTCTTATGCTTTATATAGGCCTCGGAAGCTCCACACATGGAGCACGCTGGATACTGGCAAAGCCCAATGTGGGGCATTCCAGTATTTGACTGAGGGCCCCCTGACTGCTGTGCCCCGTGATAAGGGGTTAATCCGGTCGTCCATGTAATTTCTCCTCCTCCTCCCTGTTTTGTTGCAGCCAGTTTTCCCCCTCCTGCTTCCTTCCTTTATAAACCTCTTCCCGGCCTCTTCCGGTCTCTCCCCACTCTGTGGGACCCGGAGGCAGCTGTCCCCGCTGTGCACCTGGAGAGAGTGAGTACGGCAGACGATGTAACCGCTGCCATCCCGGACTATCAGGAGAGATTGGGAAGCATGGCTGTCATCCCTGATTGCTGGCCGGTGTCCCGTCCCTCCTGATGGTCAAGTGCCTGCCCCTGCTCCCATCCAGGTCAGGGAGGTCAGCGTGCCCGGCCGCCAGATCGCCTAAGCCCTGTTATCAGAAACCTCAGTGCACAGTCCCCATAGTGGCCCCCTCCTCAGTACCGGCCCCACCCAACAGTCAGTTACCGAGCGAGGTGGCGCGCACCCTTCCATTCACACACCCCGCCCGCCCTGATGCTCTGTGTATGCTCCTCCACCAGTCACGGAGGGTGGTAGCCTCGCCACGCCCCCTTTAGGGCTCATTCACATGACCGTTCCATTTGTCCTGGTCAGTTCCTGTTTTTTTGCGGACCCACAGACAGGACCATCTTTTCAATGTCTTTTGTGTAGGATCGGATGACACACGGAAGAACTTCTGTATGCATCCGATCCTACAAAAAAACACATCGGATGCCATATGTCCTTCCGTTATTATGGAACATGTCCTATTCTGTTTCGTAATAACGGACCGTGACTCAATACTAGTAAATGGGCCCGCAAAATCCCTGGAAGGCGCACGTAAGCACTTCCGTGTGACCTCCGTCGGATGCCTGTGCAGTCTGTGTCCCGCTCCAGCCCCGAGGCTGCCCGCACAGCACTATCAGCAGCTTTTCACACTGCAGGGCGGGCAGCCCAGGGCGGGCAGCCGCCGGGATGACGAGCGCTGCTGTCAGGAGGTTAGATGAGATCATTACCTGCTGTGACGATCTCCTGCTCTCCTGATGTCAGCGCTGTCACTGCCTTCCATTACCCACCGCATTCTCACATCAAGTCTCGCGGGCGGCCGGAGACTGTCACTAGCGGTGATGTCACGGGCTACACGATTCTTCGCTGTGAACGCGGTGGGCAATGGAAGTCAGTGACAGCGCTGATGTCAGGAGAGCAGGAGATCGTCACTGCAGTTAATGAACTCATCTAACCTCCTGACAGCAACGCTCGTCATCCCCTGTAGTGACCTCGGCTGGCCTATTGATGTTAGCTCAGGTCACTGCACTACTCTCCCAGCCAATGGGGAACATTCTGTTCTTCATTGACTGGGACAGTGACTATGGTACGGATCGTCGTGGGACCCCCTTATTGGATTACGCCGGACCCGGATTTGATTGTAATTTTCAATAAATTGGTGAAAGGGGGAGTGTTTTTTCAAATAAAACTTTTTTTGTTGTCAATTTTTTTTTATCACTGACTGTGTTGGTGATGTCAGGTATCTGATAGACACGTGACATCACTAACCCCAGGGCTTGATGTCAGGTGACATTATACATCTGGTATCAACCCCATATATTACCCCGTTTGCCACCGCACCAGGGCAACGGGATGAGTTGGGGCAAAGCGCCAGGATTAGCATGTCTAATGGATGCGCCACTTCTGGGGCGGCTGTAGCCTGCTATTTTTAGGCTGGGGAGTGTCCATTAACAGTGGACCTCCCTAGTCTGAGAAAACCAGACCCAGACCACAGCTGTCCGCTTTACCTTGGCTAGTGACGCAATTTGGGGGAGACCAACGTTTTTTGTTTTAAATGATTTATGTAATTTAAAATAACAGAGTGGGGTGCCCTCAGTTTTGGATTACCAGCCAAGGTGAAGCTGTCAGCTGTGGTCTGCAGGCTGCAGATGTCTGCTTTACCCTAGCCGGCTACAAAAGATAGGGGGGACCCCACGTCATTTTTTTTTAATTATTTATTTTTTGGCTAAATACAAGGCTAGGCACACTTTAGTGCCACATGAAAGTCACAAAAGGGAGCCAGCTTAGAATATGCAGGGAGGTGGGACATTATATATGTCTTTCTCATCTATTTATCTATCTATCCCTCTATTCATTCATTCATTCATTCATTCATCTCTCTGTCTCTATATCTATCTATCAATCTCTATATCTACTCATCTATTTATCTTTCTTGCTGCTTCCGTTTTTTGCGGTCCGCAACGGACCGGAAAACGGAACGGATGTCACACGGATGCATCTGTGAAAAAAACTGACCTTTTTTGCGGACCGCAAAAGCGGATCGGTCACGTGAATGTAGCCTTAGGGGTACTTTGTACGCTGCGACATCGCTACTGCGATATCGTCGGGGTCAAATCGAAAGTGACGCACATCCGGCGCCGGTAACGACGTCGAAACATGCAAAGCCTAGATGCACCGATAAACGATCGCAAAAGTGTCGAAAATCGGTGATCTGTGTTGTGTTGGTCATTTTCATAATATCGCTGCAGCGACAGGTACGATCTTGCTCCTCGTTCCTGCGGCAGCGCACATCGCTGTGTGTGAAGCCGCAGGAGCGAGGAACATCTCCTTACCTGCCTCCAGCAGCTATGCGGAAGGAAGGAGGTGGGCGGGATGTTTACGTCCCACTCATCTCCGCCCCTCCACTTCTATTGGCCGCCTGCCGTGTGACTTAGGAAGGAGGCGGGTCGCCGGCCAGAGCGACGTCGCAGGGCAGGTATGTGCATGTGAAGCTGCTGTAGTGATAATGTTCGGTACGGCAGCTATCACAAGATATCGCATATGCAACGGGGGCGGGGACTATCGTGCTCGGCATCGCTCTCATCGGCTAGCGATGTCATAGTGTGCAAAGTACCCCTTAGTATATGAGCCGACAGTGAGCACTGGCCCCACCTACCATCAACACTGAGCGGTTGCTGCTCTCCCCCCATGCAGGGAGCGCGGCGCTGCTATCTTTATTAACTGCCCGCACCCACGGGCTCCTTCCCTTGCAGCCCCCCCTCCCCTTCACTCTCTCTCACCCCTGATGCTCTTGTCTGCTGGACATCCGTGAACTGCCCCTCCCTGCAGCAGCGTCATACACACTTCTGGTCCCACCCACCCGCATCCACCTGTATAGTTGATCCTGGAGTGTGTGGGCTACTTTCAGGTGGTGGGCGTAGTCAGTTTGGGTTGGTGGGCGAGGCCTGTTCAGTGTAACAATTCTCCCTCCCCCGTCTGCACACCCCACTCCACTGTGTGTCACTGGATAGATATAGCAGGAATATATAAAATAGATATATAGGTAAGAAATGTATAAAAATATATAAAAAATACATAAATCAAAATATAAAATTAGATAAAAAAATAAAAAAATAAATAGGTTATAAAAAATACATTTATAAATAAAAAAGAGAAATAAAATAAATATATAAAAATAAATAGGCTATGTACAGTGTGTATGTATATGCATATGTGTTCGTGTGTGTGTATATATATATAATGCCCTCTGGAAACGCTGTTCTGTAATTTGTACATTAGAAAAAACAAAGATCCAGCATCATAGAGAATGGATGAATAAAACTTGCTTTTATTGGAATTCGTTAAAAACAGATATTCAATCCAGTGGGCACAGAGGCACAAGTACTGTAGCGGGTTATCCAACGCGTTTCGACCAGAGAGGCTTATTCATGGCATGTGATTTACCCCAAACTAATCCTGTATAAAAAGGTACACATTACACGTCATTGGCAGAGCTAAGTGCTTGATTAAAACTAAAACTAAACAGATGTGTGTTCCTATGCAATAAGGACACATAGGACAGGAGTAAGAACATGTATGTAGGAAACCGGAATTGAAGGATAAATACATACGTATATATACAGATCATAAAGTACATTACAAAGGATTAAATTTGTCATAAAAAAATATATATGCAATTAATCTGATTGAATGGAAAAAAAAATAAAAATTTGCATTCAAACGCTTTAGTGATGTAATGGACATTAAAAGTAGCAATGTAGATCGCTCCTTGATGATGTTGTATTGGAACACAAGGTGTAATCTTTGTAGTAAAATATGGTGAAATGGTAAACTATTTGATGTATAAATAGTTGTACAAATACTGCAATATTAAAGGGAAAACTGGTCATTGTATTAAATGGATACAAAAAAGAAAATGTTGTCCAAAAATAAATGGACATAGACATCCAATGAATTGTCAAAACATGAAAAAGAAAAAAAAATCATATCAAATGAGTGTGGAAATTCACTGAAAAAGAAAAAAAAATAAATTCTGTTTTCCATATCATATGAGTGTGGAAATTCGCTGAAAAAACACCCAATGAAATAAAATATAATTATAATCTATAAGTAGCTGAAAAAAATTTAAACTATTAGAATTAAGACCGAAAGAATGATTATTTAAGAGTATTGTAGGATCAAGTCCTGCCGGGTGTTCAGACCATGCGGTATTCTTGTACCAAGCCTGAAAATCCAAAAGGACTCTCTATTGAGGAGTTTTCTCCTATGATCTCCTCTAGCTGGCTTGATGACTCTTTCAATACCCATGAATGTAAGGCTATGTGCGCACAGTGTGTTTTTCGCGGTGTTTTTGCGCGTTTTTCGGGTGCGTTTTTGGCCTCAAAACTGCATGACTTTGCTTCTCCAGCAAAGTCTATGAGTTTTCATTTTTGCTGTCCGCACACAACTGTTTTTTTAAGCTGCGTTTTTGAGCTTGAAAAAAAAAAATGGACATGTCAATTCTTTCCTGCGTTTTTCTGCGTTTTCCCCCCCATGCAATGCATTGGAAAAACGCAGCAAAACGCAGAGATCAAAAACGCAGCAAAACGCAGCCAAAAACGCACCAAATTGCGGTAAAAACATGCGTTTTTTTTTATGCGTTTTTTCGACGCAGGTGTGTTTTTGTGCGTTTTTAGCGGCCAAAAACGCACAAAAACGCAGCGTCAAAAAAACGCAGCGTGCGCACATAGCATAAGGGAGTCCGTGCATCTGTTGTGTGCACTAACAAAATGCCGTGAGACGGCTGAAATATTGGAAGCATTGACATTTAGAGTATCAGAAAGATGCTGTCTGATTCTTATTTTTAACGGACTCCCAGTGCATCCTATGTACTGGATCTTGCACAAAGTACATTCAATCAAATAAATCACAAACGATGTATTGCAATTGATGTAATTTGCAATATTGTATGAAGAGCCTGTGTGGGTGGAAATAAATGTTTTGCTGATTTTAGCATATCTGCATGCTGTACAATGGTTGTGGCCACAGCGATAAAATCCTTTGCAGGAAAGCCAATTTTTGTTTATCGTCAAGCCAGTAACCACACTCGGGGAAAGAATATTTGCAAGACTGACCGTACGTTTAGCAACAAAATTGATTTCATGTTGTTCCAGTATGTTGAAAAGATTTTTGTCTTGATGAAGTAATGGTATATGTTTTTTGATGATTTTGACTGTATCATTATATTGAGGAGAGTAGGTAGTGCTGAACGTGATTCTGTTGGAACCGCCAGTTCCCTGATTTTTTTTATTTTTCAACAAGTCGGCTCTGTCTATGTTATGTACAATCTTGCAAGCTCTTTCTAGGCACCAGTTGGAATTACCCTGGTTTTTTAATTTATTGATGGTTTTATTGCATTTCTGCGGAAAGAGATCAGAAGCGGAACAATTTCTTTTGGCTCTAATCAGTTCCCCCACAGGAATGTTTTTTATTGTATGTGCTGGATGGCAGGAACTGGCCAGCAACAGTGAATTACAGTCAGTGTCTTTACTATATGGCATAGTGTCTATATGATTCGGATTCCCCACCAGTGTAACATCAAGATAATGAATTTTTTGAGAATTGATATGATACGTAAATTTGAGATTAAAGGGGTTGCTATTGATGTAATCAATGAATTCTGGAATTTTCTGTAAATCTCCCTTCCAAATTAACAGTAGATCATCTATGTATCTAGTATAAAAAATAATATGATCAGAAAAAAAATTGTTGAAAGAATCAAAAATATAAATCTCAAAAACCGCCACAACAATATTGGCTAAAGAAGGGGAAAATTTCCCCCCCATACTAACGCCACACTTCTGTAAATAAAAATCTTTATTAAAAGAAAAATAGTTGTGGGTTAAAACAAAATTAACTGCTGTCACAATGTAATCCTGAATGTCAGATGGATATGAACTACGCTAATTTCCATTACATCACTAAAGCGTTTGAATGCAAAAATTTTTTTTTTCCATTCAATCAGATTAATTGTATATATATTTTTTCATGACAAATTTAATCCTTTGTAATGTACTTTATGATCTGTATATATACGTATGTATTTATCCTTCAATTGCGGTTTCCTACATACATGTTTTTACTCCTGTCCTATGTGTCCCTATTGCATAGGAACACACACCTGTTTGGTTTTAGTTTTAATCAATGACGTGTAATGTGTACCTTTTTATACAGGATTAGTTTGGGGTAAATCACATGCCATGAATAAGCCTCTCTGGTCGAAACGCGTTGGATAACCGCTACAGTACTTGTGCCTCTGTGCCCACTGGATTGAATATCTGTTTTTAACGAATTCCAATAAAAGCAAGTTTTATTCATCCATTCTCCATGATGCTGGATCTTTGTTTTTTCTAATGTTGCCTTCCGCCTGGGCCAGGGCGTTCCTTGCATCGGTGTGGAGTCCAGGAGTGAAGAGGGGTGAGCTGACAACGTCTCTTTGTAATTTGTACATGCCCCAATCATGTGGCAGCTTTCATCATTCCTTGAAGCAGCCCATAGAGTTTTGCATCTCACCCCCTCTGCAGAATTAGCAGCTGCATTAATAGGCCAGCATCAGTGCCTCATCCAGTGATGTCCCTACCGCCGGTGGCTGAGGCTATAATAATAAACGCACCTCATGTCCCTGTCCCTGATGTTATGCCCCCCCTCCACTCCTTTATTAACCGCTATACTACCTGTGCTTTCTCCGGCTGGTATGGCCCCTTCCACCCCCCCCTTCCTTTGTCTTTGATCTTGAGCATGCGGGTGCTGGATCCCCCACATGGTGGTGCTGCCATTATGGCTGTGGTACCCGCTCCACACGACCCTGCTCCTAGCTTTCGTTCACCGCTGGTCGGCCCATAGTAGCCGGAGCAGGCGTTTTGGTTTACCACAGGTTTCAGGAAGGAGTCATCACTCAAGACCCTCACTACAGCTTTCACCTTCATCATCTGCAAATCCTGTCGCTCCTCGGAATGTCCCCGCAGAAGGACATCTTAGGTCCTACCGCCGACCCTCCAGGCATCTGCGTGCCAGCCAGCCCCTCCTGGTTCCTCAAGACAGTGGTGAGTACCCTTATTCCAGGGCTTTGGGAGGAGAGACAAGGCATGATTCCAGTTTAAAAAAAAATTTTAGTTAACCAAATCAACTCCCAGGCAGTAATAAAGTGTATGCTACGCCCTGCTAGTAATCAGAGTACTGTAAAACACCCCCTTCTGGCATACACAGGGATGCTTTTCCTCGCTATCTCACCCCTCCACCTCCTCATTTAGACCACATAACCAATTGCTATGGATGGGAACATGGCGTCATGGATTTGCCCCAGGATATTAGAGCTGCTGATTTACAAGGTTACTATTTACAATGCGCACACGTTGCATCTGCTTTTGAGGGGTTTGCCAACAGAGCTTCACTCCCTCTCCCCTACAGGGGCCTCTGGTTCCACCACCTACTCTGGGTCAGTTTCTGCTATGACAGCCCTCTGTTACCTACCTAATTATTAGCCATTCCTTATTAGACAATTATTCACCGTTCAGTATCAGTTGATGTGATGGCATGTCTGCAATGTGTGGCTCAGTGGTAATGTGTGGCTCAGTGGTAAAGTTGCTGCCTGTGGTGTTGGTACATGGCTTCTATCCCAGGAATGGAAAGATTAAGTTTGACTTTTCCATTACTTGATCATTTATTTATAAATAATATTTCAGTGAGTGTTTGTGTTTATTTTTATTTTTTAATGTCGGTATACGACGGTATTGCTAATAATTAGTTTTTGTATGACCAGATATATATATATCTTATTTTCTATGCATCCATGGGTTCAGCTTTAACAACGGTGTTTTCGATAATGCCTTCTCAGGGGTTCATTGTTAACTCCGGCATACAAGATAATGACATTTAAGTCGAGTGCGTTTTTATGTTTATACACTGTATACATATGTGTGTATGTATGTGTGTATGTATATATATATATATATATATACATATATATATATATTATATATAAAATCTATATGTATCCGATTCCAACACATCTTGCAGGTGTGCATCAGTAACATGCATTGTGTTTTACCGGTTCATCCACACTGTCATCATCAGACATCGGGTATGCCTTTCGTGTTACCGGTTCATCCATACTGTCATCATCAGACATCGGGTCTGCCTTTTGTTTTATTGGTTCATTCACACTGTCACCAATTTAACATTCATCATCAGACATCGGGTATGCCTTTCGTGTTACCGGTTCATCCACACTGTCATCATCAGACATCAGGTATGCCTTTCGTGTTACCGGTTCATCCATACTGTCATCATCAGACATCGGGTCTGCCTTTTGTTTTATTGGTTCATTCACACTGTCACCAATTTAATATTCATCATCAGACATCGTGTCTGCCTTTCGTTTTACCAGTTCATTCAAACTGTCACCGATTTTTCCGCGTCTTTTGGTCGCTTTGCAGTGAGACATTAATTTATGACACGCCCTTCTTGGATTCCTCTTTTTATATTGAGCCATTTTAGTCCTTTCCTTGAATGGTCATTAATTACGTGACGGGATCTTTCTATAATACACAGCTTGATGATTTAATGCTTGTTAAGTTTATTAATCACCTTGTGTTCCTTCATGTTTGGTCCAGCGTTCCCCTATTTGGAGTCGCACCCTTTGTTATTGGCTTTGTTTATTTCGGTAAGTAATTCACCCAGTGAGTGGGATTTCCTTGTCGTTTTTTTCCTTTCCACAATTTGCCTTTTGTCGTGATTGAGGTATAGCTCAATAGTAAGGGGTATTTTGCACGCTGCGACATCGCTAGCCGATGCTAGCTATGCCGAGCGCGCTAGTCCCCGCCCCCATCGCACATGCGATATCTTGTGATAGCTGCTGTAGCGAACATTATAGCTACGGCAGCTTCACACTCACTTACCTGCCCTGCGACGTTGCTCTGGCCGGCGACCCGCCTCCTTCCTAAGGAGGCGTCATTTATAGGTTACAGTTCAGACACTGTACATTTCACTCATTATATGATGGGCTCCCAGTGCAAGCCTTATTAGTGTGCATGTCTTATGCTAAGCAGCCGCCCCTCCCCTCTAGTGTGGAGGTTGAGTGGCTGTGACATCAGCATCTTGCACCTTGGCTGCAGCCATCTTTATGAGGAAGGCTCACCACATTCTGTGTGTGCACATATCATTTGTCTTGGCTCCTTTTTGGTGTTTTTTTGATATAGTTGTTTGTGGTTTTTCCAAAAGTATTAGCACCCCTGCAATTCTGTCAGATAATACTCAGTTTCTTCTTGAAAATTATTGCAATCACAAATTCTTTGGTATTATTATCTTCATTTAATTTGTCTTCAATGAAAAAAAATTGTCATAAAGCCAAATTGGATATAATTCCACACCAAACATAAAAAGGGGGTGGACAAAATGTTGGCACTATTTGAAAAATCCTGTGATGCTTCTCTAATTTGTGTAATTAACAGCACCTGTAACTTACCTGTGGCACCTAACAGGTGTTGGCAATAACTAAATCCCACTTGCAGCCAGTTGACAGGGATTAAAGTTGACTCAACATCTGTCCTGTGTCCTTGTGTGTACCACATTGAGCATGGAGAAAAGAAAGAAGACCAAAGAACTGTCTGAGGACTTGAGACTCCAAATTGTGAGGAAGCATGAGCAATCTCAAGGCTACAAGTCCATCTCCAAAGACCTGAAAGTTCCTGTGTCTACGGTGCGCAGTGTCATCAAGAAGTTTAAAGCCCATGGCACTGTGGCTAACCTCCCTAGATGTGGAAGGAAAATAAATATTGACGAGAAATTTCAACCCAAGATTGTGCGGATGGTGGATAAACAACCTAGACTAACATCCAAACAAGTTCAAGCTGCCCTACAGTCCGAGGGTACAACAGTGTCAACCCGTACTATCCGTCGACGTCTGAATGAAAAGGGACTGTATGGTAGGATACCCAGGAAGACCCCACTTCTTACCCCGAGACATAAAAAAGCCAGGCTGGAGTTTGCCAAAACTTACCTGAGAAACCCTAAAACGTTTTGGAAGAATGTTCTTTGGTCAGATGAGTCAAAAGTAGAGCTTTTTGGGAAAAGCCATCAACATAGAGTTTACAGGAAAAAAAAGAGGCATTCAAAGAAAAGAACACGGTCCCTACAGTCAAACATGGTGGAGGTTCCCTGATGTTTTGGGGTTTCTTAGCTGCCTCCGGCACTGGACTGCTTGACCGTGTGCATGGCATTATGAAGTCTGAAGACTATCAACAAATTTTGCAGCATAATGTAGGGCCCAGTGTGAAAAAGCTGGGTCTCCTTCAGAGGTCATGGGGCTTCCAGCAGAACAATGACCCAAAACACACTTCAAAAAGTACTGGAAAATGGTTTGAGAGAAAGCACTGGAGACTACTAAAGCGGCCAGCAATGAGTCCAGACCTGAACCCCATAGAACATCTGTGGAGAGATCTCAAAATGGCAGTTTGGAGAAGGCCCCCTTCAAATCTCAGGGACCTTGAGGAGTTTGCCAAAGAATAATTGTCTAAAATTCCAGCAGAGCATTGTAAGAAACTCATTGTTGGTTACCGGAAGCGGTTGTTCGCAGTTATTTTGGCTAAAGGTTGTGCAACCAAGTATTAGGCTAAGGGTGCCAATACTTTTGTCTGGCCCATTGTGAGGTAAATCCGGAGATATGACGATAAATCATGACATTCAAGTCATGTCAGGAAGCCCTCTCCTGGTGTCACTACCCCCTTCCCTTCACACAACTGGTTTAGCAACAAATCCATGGCCATGTCCTGTGATATGGAAATTAGGTGGCTTTAGGACAATGGATACAGGATGACTCCCTGCCGTCACCCTGTAGTAGGAGCTGCTAGCTAGTTAGCAAGGCTATGGAAATAGCCAGACAGAACGACTCCAGTAAAAAATGGTTCATATCTCGCAAGCCATATCTCCGATAAATATGGCAACCATAACAATGGTGTCTCCGCATGCGGACGATGCTGGCACACCCTTTTTATGGAAGGGGGAGCTTGGGAAATACCCCAGGCGTGATATCAGCCATATGGGAACTCGTAGACAGGTCATGAGTCCCCTCGTTCTGCAGCTAAATTCATAACTGTCACAATGAGAGCATTGGCGTCTGCCTACGACGCTCCCAGGCAAAGTTATAGCCAAAATTCCCTTTGCTGGATAATTCTGATCCATGCAGGGGGAGTGGCAGTGCTTCCCTGTGAGGTCACTAAGGTAGGAGGGGACCTGGATCTGCCCAGGTTGATAACCCTACTTCGGCCATTTTCCAGCGTTCTTCTGCTCGGGGGCCTGGTTGGGACAGACCTGTGAGAGAGCTCCTGGAAACCTGGTCTACAGCGCCCCCCTGTGGCCAGACGCACAAGGTAACTGATTGAATTGCATACCTGTTGTAAACCATGCTTTATCTGTAACTGTACTCTGACATATGTATATTCTGTAGATTCCCTATTGTATATATTGTAGTTTCTAGTGTGCTTTAGGCGATTAAATTATATAATTAATCTTGGGCTGTTCTGTTATCTCGATCTTGAATCCCACGTCTGTGTGTTCGGCTAATAGTTACCGTGAAGCGGTTGGTGGCAGCGAGTTGTGCCAAGGATTATTGTGGGGAGGCCAGTGAGATTCGGGAAGATATTATATATTCCGCCCGCGGAGGTCGGGGGAATATATACCCTCCTCTCACCGGGGACCCTTCAATAATCGGCATAAGTAGTATAGCGGCCTCCTTGCTTATTGTCGGGCAATTCCATAATTGGCCTGACTATAAGAGGGGCGCTAGAGAGCGCGTCACGTGCTCTGTCTGTCGGTCGGGAGGTATAAAGGAGGGGTGACCCCCACTTGTTACCCCCCGATTGTGACGTACTGGTAGCCAGCGCGGGGGATTTCTGAGTGACCCCCCCGGTGGTTTGTGACATATTGGTGGCAAGCGGTGGGATCGAGATAATAGTGTGTGTGAGTGTGAGACCCATACTCCCAGACACTAAAGACTGCCTGCAGCAGCTGTGGCTGCTGGGGTCTTCAGACTAGCTCAACACTAGAGTGTCAGAGTGCAGATACTGTAAGGTGTGTGGAGGCATCAGGTGTCAGTTCTGTGTCAGTGACCAAAAGTCTGCAAGAATGGCTGAGAGCACCAGGAGCAAAGCCAAAGGAATGGCCGATGCTCAGGCCAGAGACGATGAGGAGGTTGTCCACGAGTCCTCCAGGAGCTCGACGCCAGAAAACAGCTCTGCAGAGGACATTGCACAACCGGGCACTGCTGGACAAGATGAGGAGCAGCTCGCCCAAGGGTCCTCAACGAGCCAGACGCCAGCCCTCCGCTCTGCAATGGACAGTGAAGCACCAGGCTCCGCAGCGGGCCGCAGATCACCACGTGCCATTCCACCGAGCCTGGGAGGCTCGGATAGCCTTCTTCAAATGGCTATGGCCCTACGCCAGGCTGGAGACCGGGAGGGCTACAAGGAACTCATGGCCGAGCGTGAGCGGCAAGCAGCGCGTGAAGAGCGCCAGGCAGAGCGTAACTACCAGCTGCAGCTAGCTCAGCTCCGGCCCTCATCAGCCACCCGTGACCTTCCAGACACCAAACTTCCAAAGGTCCGTGTTGAGGACTTCCCAGTGCTGGAGAAGGATGGAGACTTGGACTCTTTCTTGACTGCTTTTGAACGGACTTGCTTGCAGCACCATCTGAACAAGGACCAGTGGGCCAAATACCTGACCCCCCGTTTAAGGGGTAAGGCCCTGGATGTCCTTGGGGACTTGCCTGCTGAGGCAGATCAGGGCTACGACACCATCAAGCGGGCCCTGATCCAACAGTACAACCTCACCCCGGAGTCCTACCGCAAGAAGTTCCGGAGCCTACAGAAGGGACCAAAGGACTCCTGGGCTGACCACCGGCGGGCACTTGCCCGAGCTGCCGACCACTGGACCCAAGGCCTGCAGCTTTCCACCGGACCGGAGATCCTGGACTTGTTCATCACGGAGCAACTCTTGTGGAACTGCCCTGAGGATCTCCGCCAGTTCATCCGAGACCAGAAGCCAAAGGGGTCCACGGCTACAGCTGCCCTGGCCGATGACTACACCAACAATCGGGCTCCTGAAGCCAGGAGAGCGGCCACCAGCAGCACCTGGAGAGGGGGTAAGATGAATTCTGCGACTGCCCCACCTGCCCCTAGACTGCAGGGGGTGTCCCCCTCAACTCCCCTCTCCAGGCCCGTGGCAGAGCCAAGACGGTGCCACCAGTGCAACCTACCTGGACACTTCAAGGCCATGTGCCCTCAGCGTCCCAAGGCCCCGGCTCCGTCCCCGTCCCAAGGGCCGCCCAAGGTGTATTGTGTGGGTGGGGGTGGTGGTAGGTCCCTGGACAGCTTCCAACCTGTCACCGTCGGCCAGTCTGTGACCATAGGACTGCGAGACAGCGCCTCGGAGGTGACTCTGGTGCGGCCTGAGATGGTGTCCCCCCAAGACTTGATCCCTGGAAAAACCCTCGCTGTCTCCGGGATTGGAGGCATTGACCCGGCGCTGCCTGTTGCTGACATTTATGTGGACTGGGGCGCAGGGCGAGGGGTGAGGGAGGTGGGGGTAACTGATCGGATCCCTGCAAACGTGCTACTTGGGACAGATTTGGGGCAGATAACCTCCCAGTTTGGGCCCCAACCAAGGGCTGAACCGTCAGCCCGTACTGACATGACTCCTAACAATGTTAATGTGTTATCTATGAATGATGTAAGGGAGGAGGGAGTGAATTCTGATATTTCTGCTTGCACAGACACCATAGACACACACACAGCTGCAGCTGTGACAGGAGGGGAGGGGGTCAGAGAAAGGTGTGACCATGCCTCTACAAGTAACCAGCCTGTGAGCTGGGATCTGTTGCCCTCTGCAGGGATAAGCAGAGAGCAGGGTGCTGCAGGGGGAGGACCAGTGTGTGGGGTGGGGGCTACCACAGCAAATGTGGGGTCCCCAGAGATTTCACAGCGGGGTTCTGTTGCTGCAGGGGGGGAACAGGCAGGTGAGATTGGGGCCGGTCCAGGAGCGGAAGTGCTCCCAGGTAAGATCTCGGTGCAGGGTTCCCCCACAACCGGGGTGTCAGGAAGCCAGGTAGGTCTGCCTGAACCGGCGACTTGGTCAGGAACGGAGGAGGAGCAGGCACGACCCACGGTCGCAGCGGCTGTGGCCGCTGTCACCCGCAGTGGGAGTGCTGGAAGCCAAGGGGCCTCCCGGAGGTCCGATAGCTCTTCCCCTTCTGACCAAGTGGCAGCCGAGTCAGGTGGAGGCCAGGACACAGGTCCCGGGGTACTGACTGAAGATGTGACAGTCTCGTCGATTCTGGCCACATCTGGTCAGGGGTTTCAGGCAGCGTTAGAAGCTGACGACAGCCTGAAAGCTCTAAAGGAGCAGGCGGCACAGCCTCCCTCGGACTCGGACCCGGAGCGAGTGGTCTGGGACCAAGGACGGCTGTACCGGGCCACGGTCCAGCAGGGTTCACCGGAGGCGTGGCCCAGGGACCGACAGTTGGTGGTACCCTATCCGTTCCGGACGGAGTTGTTGCGGATCGCACATGAGATTCCGATGGCCGGACACCTAGGGATCGCTAAGACCAAGGCCAGGTTAAACCAGCATTTCTACTGGCCAAAAATGGGGGCCGATGTGGCTGCCTACTGCCGTTCGTGTGAAACCTGTCAGAGAGTGGGGAAGGCGGGGCCACGCCCCAAAGCCCCACTGGTATCTCTGCCAATCATCGATGAGCCTTTCAGGAGGGTGGCTGTGGATCTGGTCGGCCCGCTGGCCATCCCCAGCAGCTCCGGGAAACGCTTCATACTGACGGTAGTGGACTATGCCACCCGGTACCCAGAAGCAGTGGCCTTGTCGTCCATTCGGGCTGACAAGGTGGCCACCGCATTGCTGGAGATTTTCTCCCGAGTGGGTTTTCCCCAGGAAATGCTCACCGACCGGGGGACCCAATTCATGTCCCAGCTGATGGAGACCCTCTGTAGGCAAGTCCAGGTGCGACATCTGGTGGCCAGCCCGTACCATCCACAGACTAATGGCCTGTGCGAGCGGTTCAATGGCACCTTAAAGCAGATGCTTAAGATGTTGGTCGACTCCCATGGGCGTGACTGGGAGCGGTATCTCCCACACCTGTTATTTGCTTACCGGGAGGTTCCACAGGCCTCAACAGGATTCTCACCGTTTGAGCTCCTGTACGGGCGACGTGTGCGGGGCCCCCTGGCTCTGGTGAAAGAGGCTTGGGAAGGGGATTTGGCCACCCCTGGAGTGTCGGTTATCGAGTATGTCATGCGCTTCCGGGACAAAATGCAGGCCTTGACGCAACTGGTACACGACAATATGGCTCAAGCCCAGGCCGATCAGAAGCGTTGGTACGACCAGAACGCTTGTGAGAGGACCTACCAAGTGGGTCAAGAGGTGTGGGTACTGGTCCCCGTACCACAGGACAAGCTTCAGGCAGCCTGGGAAGGCCCATACCTCGTGTACCAGCAGCTCAACCCTGTAACGTACCTGGTCACCCTGGACCCTGCCCGTGGAAGGCGGAAGCCCTTCCATGTGAACATGATGAAGGCACATCATGAGCGGGAGGCATGTGCGCTCCCCGTGTGCAACCTGCCCGAGGAGGGAGAAGCGGAAACCCTCTTGGATATGCTAGCCCAGGTTAGGGCAGGCGGATCCATTGAGGATGTGGAGGTTGGCCACCAGCTCTTGGAGGACCAACGGTCCCAGCTGTGGGCCACCCTACACCCCTTCCGGGGGTTGTTTACCAACCAGCCCGGAAGGACTGACTTGGCTGTCCATCACGCGGACACTGGGGATCATCCCCCGATCCGGCGTTCAGCATATCGGGTCTCCCTGGAGGTGCAGCAACACATGCGCCAGGAGATTGACGAGATGCTGAAGCTGGGGGTGATCCAGGCATCCAACAGCGCTTGGGCCTCGCCTGTAGTCCTCGTCCCTAAGAAGGACCGAACCACTCGGTTCTGCGTGGACTACAGGGGGCTCAATGCGGTCACGGTCGCCGATGCGTACCCAATGCCACGCATCGATGACCTGCTCGATCAGTTGGCCGGGGCTCAGTACCTGACCATCATGGATCTGAGCCGGGGATATTGGCAGATCCCCCTGACTCGCAAGGCCAGGGAACGCTCTGCCTTTATTACCCCATTTGGACTGTACGAGTCCACGGTGATGCCATTCGGGATGAGGAATGCCCCTGCCACTTTCCAGCGGATGGTCAACACCCTGCTCAAGGGACTTGAAGGGTACGCGGCCGCGTACCTGGATGACATTGCCGTCTTCAGTCCCACCTGGGAGGACCACCTAGAGCATCTAGCACAGGTGCTCAGGCGGATCCACCGGGCAGGTTTGACCATCAAGCCGGGAAAGTGTCAGCTGGCCATGAGCGAGGTCCAGTACCTCGGTCACCGGGTAGGTGGGAGAACACTGAAGCCCGAGCCTGAGAAGGTGGAAGCCATCGCATCCTGGCCCACCCCCAGGACCAAGAAGCAGGTGATGTCCTTCTTGGGGACCGCTGGGTACTATAGGAGGTTTGTTCCATGCTATAGTAGCCTGGCAAAGCCCTTGACGGACCTCACCAAGAAGAAGCTGCCCTCTGCAGTCGATTGGACAATGGACTGCGAGACAGCCTTCCGGGCCCTAAAGGACGCCCTGTCCAGCCCGCCCGTGCTACAGGCAGCCGACTTCACGCGGCCGTTTGTAGTACAGACCGACGCCAGTGACTTCGGCCTCGGTGCGGTGCTCAGCCAGGTGGACTCTGCGAGCCAAGAGCACCCAGTCTTGTACCTGAGCAGGAAGCTGTTACCAAGGGAAGTGGCCTATTCCACGATGGAGAAGGAGTGCCTGGCCATAGTGTGGGCCCTGCAGCGTCTGCAACCCTATCTATACGGGCGCCACTTCATCGTGGAGACGGACCACAATCCCCTCAGCTGGTTGCACACCGTCTCTGGGACGAATGGGCGATTGTTGCGATGGAGCCTTGCGCTCCAGCAATACAACTTCACCATTCGCCACAAAAGGGGCCGTGACCACGGTAACGCAGACGGGCTGTCCCGACAAGGAGAGGTCGCGGACGGGCGCACGGGGGAACACCGGAGTGTGCTGCCCCCTAGCGCCCTCAAAAGGGGGGAGGTGTGAGGTAAATCCGGAGATATGACGATAAATCATGACATTCAAGTCATGTCAGGAAGCCCTCTCCTGGTGTCACTACCCCCTTCCCTTCACACAACTGGTTTAGCAACAAATCCATGGCCATGTCCTGTGATATGGAAATTAGGTGGCTTTAGGACAATGGATACAGGATGACTCCCTGCCGTCACCCTGTAGTAGGAGCTGCTAGCTAGTTAGCAAGGCTATGGAAATAGCCAGACAGAACGACTCCAGTAAAAAATGGTTCATATCTCGCAAGCCATATCTCCGATAAATATGGCAACCATAACAATGGTGTCTCCGCATGCGGACGATGCTGGCACACCCTTTTTATGGAAGGGGGAGCTTGGGAAATACCCCAGGCGTGATATCAGCCATATGGGAACTCGTAGACAGGTCATGAGTCCCCTCGTTCTGCAGCTAAATTCATAACTGTCACAATGAGAGCATTGGCGTCTGCCTACGACGCTCCCAGGCAAAGTTATAGCCAAAATTCCCTTTGCTGGATAATTCTGATCCATGCAGGGGGAGTGGCAGTGCTTCCCTGTGAGGTCACTAAGGTAGGAGGGGACCTGGATCTGCCCAGGTTGATAACCCTACTTCGGCCATTTTCCAGCGTTCTTCTGCTCGGGGGCCTGGTTGGGACAGACCTGTGAGAGAGCTCCTGGAAACCTGGTCTACAGCGCCCCCCTGTGGCCAGACGCACAAGGTAACTGATTGAATTGCATACCTGTTGTAAACCATGCTTTATCTGTAACTGTACTCTGACATATGTATATTCTGTAGATTCCCTATTGTATATATTGTAGTTTCTAGTGTGCTTTAGGCGATTAAATTATATAATTAATCTTGGGCTGTTCTGTTATCTCGATCTTGAATCCCACGTCTGTGTGTTCGGCTAATAGTTACCGTGAAGCGGTTGGTGGCAGCGAGTTGTGCCAAGGATTATTGTGGGGAGGCCAGTGAGATTCGGGAAGATATTATATATTCCGCCCGCGGAGGTCGGGGGAATATATACCCTCCTCTCACCGGGGACCCTTCAATAATCGGCATAAGTAGTATAGCGGCCTCCTTGCTTATTGTCGGGCAATTCCATAATTGGCCTGACTATAAGAGGGGCGCTAGAGAGCGCGTCACGTGCTCTGTCTGTCGGTCGGGAGGTATAAAGGAGGGGTGACCCCCACTTGTTACCCCCCGATTGTGACGTACTGGTAGCCAGCGCGGGGGATTTCTGAGTGACCCCCCCGGTGGTTTGTGACACCCATTTTTGGAGTTTTGTGTTAAATGATCAATGATTTGATTTTTGTTTCATCCTCTTTTGTGTTTTTTCATTGCAAGCAAAATAAATGAAGATAATAATGCCAAAGAATTTGTGATTCCAATCATTTTCAGGAAGAAAATGGTAGGTAGGTGCTCACTTCTGCCTGCTGGGAGACATGCGGAGGCTCGATGACAGGAGGAGAAGTGGAATAATACAATTTTGTTTTCCAAGACAAAAAACAAGTCCTATTTATCTTTGTTATGACTTATGATACTGAAAGTGTTGAAATTGATCTTTTGAATTCGAATTCCAAGGTCAAACCACTGAGCCTTCATGTACTGATTGTTTCTGTGACGCCCTGGAGCCCAGGGGTCACAGGTCATTACTCGCACACCCCCCCCTCACACACTAGGAAGGTAACACCCGTCAATCAAGCCCTGATTGCCTCTCTCAGTGCTAGACAGACACACCAGGTGGGCGGAGTCAGGCGGAAAGACACGCCCACCGAGGAGTCTGCTGGCCGGAGGCAGGAAAACAGCAGTTAGTTCAGTTGATGTTAGGAAGTGGTAGTAGAGGAGTGTGAGACACAGCGCTGCTCGGGCCTGGGTAGGAGCCCAGGACCGACACACAGTCAGGCAGGCAGATGGCAGGGGCCACCTGCAGGAGACCGGGAACACAACCGGTGGAACCGTAGGGACCTCGACAGGGTTGGAGCCCGCCGGACCCGAACCGGGGAGCCAGCAGTCTACCAGGAAGGGTACTCAGACCCAGACTAGGCCGTAGGCCACCATTAGTCGAATTAACTGATTGAGGTCTGGACCTCCCGGGGTCCTTTCCCAAAGTCCCGATTGACGGCAACAGCCCAACCAGAAAGGATAACAGCCACCGCCAGAGGCCATAGATCCGAGGGCCAGCGCCTGCGGGCAAAGGAACTCCCACGACATACCCGCCGGGGAGCGGACCACCCGTGCTTAGGCACCGTGGTCCACAAGAGCTTAGGTGCAGGAGAAGGAGACCCCTGTCACACCGTCCAGTGCTGCAGCCGGCTGTGGGCCACCCGTCTTCCACCTTGTTTGGTTTACCAGCGCCTCTGAGTGACTTAATTGTCAGTATTACATTAACGCAGCGCACTACAGCACGGCGCCCCTCACCGCACCTCCCCGCTACCGGGCCCCGGGACACACCGCCCCTACCCACGGAGGGGTTAACAACTGAGCTGCGCCCTGCCATCGCTCCCGGGAGTCCCTCCATCCATACCGCAGCGGTGGTGTCCCATATCACCACAACCCGTGGGTGGCATCACAAAAACTACCCCAACACCAGCATCCCCGCATCCCCCGCGTCCAGCGCCAGCGGCCCCCCCTTTCAGAGCGACAAGACCCCCGGGTCCGTGAGAGGCTCGAGCCACCGCCAGCAGTACGAGCACGAATCCCAGCGGCTCGGCGGTCGCAGCCGAGGCCGTGGGGCGGTACATTTCCTTAGGTATATCAGACCAGTTTACTGCTTTGGTAAAAATTTTCTCTTTTTCAGATGGTGTCAGATCCGTGCTATGGAGTTTTTGGCAGCTCACCAGGAGCAGCTCGGAGAACAGAAAGCTATGCGGGTAGAGGAGGACTTGCTTTTGGGTGTTTGGACGTTCATTTGCTGGACCGATTTGCCAAAAGAATGGGGACCTCACGGGACGCTTTTTTTTTTTTACATGTTATTTTTTTTTTTTCATTCTGTGAATAACTCTGCCTCTTCCGTGTAACTTGTCACTATCATGAGTTCCGCGTTGCTTTAGGAGCTTTTATTGGTTTAGTCAGAGGTAATTTCTCGCAATGAATGTGTGCCGCCCCGGTGCCAGCAGCCGGCGCTGCTCGGATCCGGGGCCTACGGTACGGCTCGAGGGGTCACCTGGACCCGGGGGTCGTGCGGACACTCCGAATAAAAAGGAGGGACGTATTTATACGGGGTTTGTAGAATGTTCGTGACGCCACCAACGTGAAGGTGAAGTGGGACACCACCGCTGCTGTTGTGGGGAGCGAAAACCTATATAGTGAAGCGAGTAAATAGAGCCAAAAAGAGTATTTCATATATAAAATTAGAAATCTTTATTGGAAAAGTTAAAAAATATTTTTAAAAAGAAGAGAACACTGACAAAAAGGTTCAAGGTCGCCAAGATTTTGTACATGCAAATATATAGACACAGGCACAGTAATTATTACTGAATGAGACACACAGTTGTCTAAATAGGTGCTACCAAGCAAGTGTGGAAGGAAAAAATCTCCTCAAAGAATTAGAGAAATACAAGAGGGATTGATCCCACTAAGCTAGGGTTAATTGCTCCTATGAGTTTCCCTAGAGATACCCCAAAATTAGGGGAGAGAAAACTTTCACCAACAGGGGATCAACAGTATCTAACTGTGTATAAAAATATTATCAAATCACTGTATTCACCGTATTCATATCTCTGCCATAATGGCATATTCACCATACTCATATCTCTGCCATAATGGCATATACTGGGGCCAACAGACCAACAATGAGTATGATGGGTGAGAAGAAAAAAACAAGTGAACAAAGCCACAAGCGAGCAATAATAAGGGAAACTACAAAATTTGCTTATGAGGAGACCAGAACAAATTCAATATGAAGACCCCATGCATATAATGCTTGCTGCCATACCTGGTTTACATATCCATATGTTCGCCATAAATGGCAGATAATAAAGATAATGGACAGTTGTGAAAGTTGTATAGAAAGGAACTAGTCCAAGGTAAGGCAGCAGCAGAGAGAAATGTAGAAAAAATCCAAAGGGCAGCAGGAGTTTTACCTAAAGTGTAGCGTGTGCTCAATATGGCAGGCCAAGGAACCAAAAAGGATTGCTCGAGGGGTCGCCTGGACCCGGGGGTCGCGCGGACACTCCGAATAAAAAGGGGGGACGTATTTATACGGGGTTTGTAGAATGTTCGTGACGCCACCAACGGTGTGTGGTGAAGTGGGACACCACCGCTGCTGTTGTGGGGAGCACCCAGGGGAGGTGTAATGGCAGGTGGATGTTAACCCCTCCGTGGGTAGGGATGGTTGCCCCGGGGCCCAGTGTCTCTGTGCAGGGTATGGCGTTGGCAGGGGCTTGCACGCCCAGACGGACTGGGGGAGAGTTGTTTACTCACACTGGAAGAAATCACACAAGTCTTTTGGGAAACCAAGGTGCTGGTGGGCGGCCGCCGCGTCCGGTTGTACTCTGGTTCCCCACCCGGGCTGGTGGTTGCCATCCTTTCCTCTGCACTAGTGTTGTTGTGTGTTCTGACTTTCCGGTGTGGAACACGGAAATCCGCTCCCGGCTTGTGTGTGCCTGAGGAGCCGTGCCTGCCTGACGCTGACCCGTGGGATCTACAGGCCCTGGCAGTGGCTCTATCTCTCTTGTTGGGTGGTTGTCTACTTTTCGGGCCTTAGGTTGGGACAGGACCTATAATCCTGCCCTCAATCAGTTAATTAGCTAGGCCGCTGTCTTCAGGGTCCGAGTACCCCCTGTGTGCACAGTTTCCGGTCGGGTCTCCGGGCCGGGTTCAGGGCAGATCAAAGTATTGTACTGCACCTGCGCAGGACATCAGTGCCGGCGCATGTGTGTGACGTGGGCGCGTCATGCACACAGGCTTCAGAAGACGGAGGAGCAAGATGGCAGAGAGAGGAGGCGCCGGTTCCGGAGAACAGCGCCGCCCACGGGGCCAACGAGCACCGCAGCGCCCGGTTTAGGTATTATAAAGTGTTTTTTATGTTGTCACAGCGGCCTGCGCTCTTATATACAGCATGTTAGAATGCTGTATATAAGAGCCCACTGGTGGTGGCTGCAGCTTATAGGCCATAAAACTGGTGACAGGTTCCCTTTAAGCTGAAATTGTTACTGTCGCTGCATGCTGCTTCTTCTAAAGCCTGTACTTCAGCTACTGCTGCTGCTTCCGTGTCTATGGCGAGTTTTGCAAGGTCGGCTTCTAGACGCGCTTTTTCCTTCTTTAATTTCAACTCTTTTTCAGCTAAATGTATGCGTTATATCTGTCGCATGTGTTAGATATGCTTAGAAGGATATTACCATGTATAATGAGTCTGCTGATATGAGTGTCTGTTACGGCCGATATGTTGTAAATCAATGTATCATTTCTGCAAATTTAGAGAACTATTTCCTACCGTATTTGTCTTGGATAATTTCTGAACCCATTCTCTTCCCTCCATTCCCCTCTGTGATGTGGTGCGGCAGGTGAGTTGGAAATAATTAGGACTTGCCGAAGTCTCACTGGTTTCCGCCTAGTCTTCCATATGTTATAAGTGTATGTGATTTTGTGCCGCCCCGGCGCAGACCGGGGTGCTCGAATCCGGGGTGGTTGTGATTCGAGGGGCTGGACCCGGGCTCGGCTAACACTCCAATCCTTGAAAGCGGATATTTACAGGGAAGAAGTTCATGACGCCACCTGTGGGTTGCGGTAATGGGAGTACCGCCGCTGCTGGCAGGAGTACCGGGGCAGATGGTATGGAGCAGCAAAGTGTCAGTCCCTCCGCAGGTAGGGAAGGCCCCGGCCTCTGGGGTTTTGGTGTGGGATATTTGGGAGCGCAGGGTGCAGGGGACCAGGGTACTCATTGTGGGTAGTCGTGGTGCAGGATGAGGATTATAAAGCAGACTCTAAGGCTATGTGCCCACGCTGCGGATTTTGCCGCGGATTTGCCGCGGATTTACCGCGGATTTTCCGAAAATCTGCAGCAGCGGCACTTCCAAGCCATTTCAATGGCATTTTGGAAATGCTGTGTCCATGCTGCGGATTTTTCCGCGGCGGATTTGCCGCGGATTTTGATCTGGAAAAATCTGCAGCATGTCAATTATTGTTGCGGATTTTGGTGCGGATTTTGGGTATAGAATGGGGAAAAAAAAAAATCCGCATCAAAATCCGCGGCAAATTCGCGGTAATCCGCGGTAAATCCGCGGCAAAAATAAGGTGCGGATTTGCCGCGAAAGTCGCGGATTTTCATGCAGAAAAATCCGCAGGTACATTCTACCGTGGACACATAGCCTTACACTGCAGATAAACCAAAGTCTCTATGCATCCAGTCACTACAGAGGAGCCCGTCCGGATGTCCGCTCCCACCGGTGTCACTTGATAGTCCGGACCCTGCCTCCATGCACAATTTTAGTTGTCTGTTGTGGCCCCTTGGCATGAAGCTGTTGGGGCCCCGCTACCTGTGTGTAGGGCAGCTGTGCTCTTCATGGCTGGCACTTGGGATTTCAATTAAGCTATTAAGCTGCTTTATATGGGAAACCCTATCCCCCGCGTTGTGCTGATGCCTTCAATCTTTGAGATCCTAGGGAAGTTCATGAAGATACTCTCCCTCCCAAGTAATTATCAGGACGGATGAACCTGCTCCTGACCTAGGGTCCTGTACCTCGCCGTGCTCGGTACCGGTCAGTTCTTTTGGGGTTCTGATGCCGACAGTCCTCCTAGACTATGTCCATCGCACCCTATCCAATGTCCCCGACTCCTGTGGTCCCGGACCACCGTCTGCGACCCAACCTTGGTTTCACTCCCCGGGAGCTACAACTCCCAGGTCCTCACTATTTGAGGGCTACTACTCAACTGCTCTGCTCTCCACTTCCTCCCTCCCACCAGTCTGCCTGACCCCTAGGTGGGTGGCGCTATCCCAGCCTAACCAATCCACTGATGTGTCTGACAGGTTTGATGTGAGGTGTGGTTGGGATTTGTAGTGCTGATGGTGTGACACCGGTTATTAGGAACCTGGAACCATGGGGGGGGTAGGCCCTGCACCCTGGGTAAAGATTGCAGAACCCTGTGGCACCCTGATATATTCAGAGGCGCCACAATTTTATTACATGGATGCTCTGAGTAAGAGCAACAACTGCTGGAAACGCGTTGTCCGGTGCGATCCTCGTCCTTTACTGTCACCAAACACATGATGCCTTTACAATAGTGATGTGTTGATCTCGAACGATCCAACACAAAGATCCGGCTCTCTGCAGTGAACGAGAGGATCACCAAAGTGAGCCACTAAAATTGCTAAACGGCTCTTTCCCCGCTGAAACCACGCCCACCCGCAGCTAAACCCCGCCTACTCGGCGATCTAATTGGTCCCTTTGTAGGTGGGCGGGGTTCAGCCACGGGTGGGCGTGGCTTCAGCGGCATCACTGTAATTTTAAATGTGTTCACCTGGGGTGAACAGATATTTAATAAGGAGCCGAGAACGAGCTGAATGAGCCGGCTCTTTTTGGTGAACGGAGCCATAGGAACCGGATCACCAAAAAGAGCCGGACTGCCCATCACTAGCATACACTGAGGAGCTGATCATGTGACCCTGACTCCTCCCCTCCATGTGACATCATCACAGGTCCTGTAAGCACAGAGCAGCCATATATCTAGTGTGTGGCTCTGCAGGTGGAGGTAGGTGCAGGGTATTATATATCTAGTGTGCGGCTCTGCAGGTGGAGGTAGGTGCAGGGTATTATATATCTAGTGTGCGGCTCTGCAGGTGGAGGTAGGTGCAGGGTATTATATATCTAGTGTGCGGCTCTGCAGGTGGAGGTAGGTGCAGGGTATTATATATCTAGTGTGCGGCTCTGCAGGTGGAGGTAGGTGCAGGGTATTATATATCTAGTGTGCGGCTCTGCAGGTGGAGGTAGGTGCAGGGTATTATATATCTAGTGCGCGGCTCTGCAGGTGGAGGTAGGTGCAGGGTATTATATATCTAGTGTGCGGCTCTGCAGGTGGAGGTAGGTGCAGGGTATTATATATCTAGTGTGCGGCTCTGCAGGTGGAGGTAGGTGCAGGGTATTATATATCTAGTGTGCGGCTCTGCAGGAGGAGGTAGGTGCAGGGTATTATATATCTAGTGTGCGGCTCTGCAGGTGGAGGTAGGTGCAGGGTATTATATATCTAGTGTGCGGCTCTGCAGGTGGAGGTAGGTGCAGGGTATTATATATCTAGTGTGCGGCTCTGCAGGTGGAGGTAGGTGCAGGTTATTATATATCTAGTGTGCGGCTCTGCAGGTGGAGGTAGGTGCAGGGTATTATATATCTAGTGTGCGGCTCTGCAGGTGGAGGTAGGTGCAGGGTATTATATATCTAGTGTGCGGCTCTGCAGGTGGAGGTAGGTGCAGGGTATTATATATCTAGTGTGCGGCTCTGCAGGTGGAGGTAGGTGCAGGGTATTATATATCTAGTGTGCGGCTCTGCAGGTGGAGGTAGGTGCAGGGTATTATATATCTAGTGTGCGGCTCTGCAGGAGGAGGTAGGTGCAGGGTATTATATATCTAGTGTGCGGCTCTGCAGGTGGAGGTAGGTGCAGGGTATTATATATCTAGTGTGCGGCTCTGCAGGTGGAGGTAGGTGCAGGGTATTATATATCTAGTGTGCGGCTCTGCAGGAGGAGGTAGGTGCAGGGTATTATATATCTAGTGTGCGGCTCTGCAGGTGGAGGTAGGTGCAGGTTATTATATATCTAGTGTGCGGCTCTGCAGGAGGAGGTAGGTGCAGGGTATTATATATCTAGTGTGCGGCTCTGCAGGTGGAGGTAGGTGCAGGGTATTATATATCCAGTGTGCGGCTCTGCAGGTGGAGGTAGGTGCAGGGTATTATATATCTAGTGTGCGGCTCTGCAGGAGGAGGTAGGTGCAGGTTATTATATATCTAGTGTGCGGCTCTGCAGGAGGAGGTAGGTGCAGGTTATTATATATCTAGTGTGCGGCTCTGCAGGAGGAGGTAGGTGCAGGGTATTATATATCTAGTGTGCGGCTCTGCAGGTGGAGGTAGGTGCAGGGTATTATATATCCAGTGTGCGGCTCTGCAGGTGGAGGTAGGTGCAGGGTATTATATATCTAGTGTGCGGCTCTGCAGGTGGAGGTAGGTGCAGGGTATTATATATCTAGTGTGCGGCTCTGCAGGTGGAGGTAGGTGCAGGGTATTATATATCTAGTGTGCGGCTCTGCAGGTGGAGGTAGGTGCAGGGTATTATATATCTAGTGTGCGGCTCTGCAGGTGGAGGTAGGTGCAGGGTATTATATATCTAGTGTGCGGCTCTGCAGGTGGAGGTAGGTGCAGGGTATTATATATCTAGTGTGCGGCTCTGCAGGTGGAGGTAGGTGCAGGGTATTATATATCTAGTGTGCGGCTCTGCAGGTGGAGGTAGGTGCAGGGTATTATATATCTAGTGTGCGGCTCTGCAGGTGGAGGTAGGTGCAGGGTATTATATATCTAGTGTGCGGCTCTGCAGGTGGAGGTAGGTGCAGGGTATTATATATCTAGTGTGCGGCTCTGCAGGTGGAGGTAGGTGCAGGGTATTATATATCTAGTGTGCGGCTCTGCAGGTGGAGGTAGGTGCAGGGTATTATATATCTAGTGTGCGGCTCTGCAGGTGGAGGTAGGTGCAGGGTATTATATATCTAGTGTGCGGCTCTGCAGGTGGAGGTAGGTGCAGGGTATTATATATCTAGTGTGCGGCTCTGCAGGTGGAGGTAGGTGCAGGGTATTATATATCTAGTGTGCGGCTCTGCAGGTGGAGGTAGGTGCAGGGTATTATATATCTAGTGTGCGGCTCTGCAGGTGGAGGTAGGTGCAGGGTATTATATATCTAGTGTGCGGCTCTGCAGGAGGAGGTAGGTGCAGGGTATTATATATCTAGTGTGCGGCTCTGCAGGTGGAGGTAGGTGCAGGGTATTATATATCTAGTGTGCGGCTCTGCAGGTGGAGGTAGGTGCAGGGTATTATATATCTAGTGTGCGGCTCTGCAGGAGGAGGTAGGTGCAGGGTATTATATATCCAGTGTGCGGCTCTGCAGGTGGAGGTAGGTGCAGGGTATTATATATCTAGTGTGCGGCTCTGCAGGTGGAGGTAGGTGCAGGGTATTATATATCTAGTGTGCGGCTCTGCAGGTGGAGGTAGGTGCAGGGTATTATATATCTAGTGTGCGGCTCTGCAGGAGGAGGTAGGTGCAGGGTATTATATATCTAGTGTGCGGCTCTGCAGGAGGAGGTAGGTGCAGGGTATTATATATCTAGTGTGCGGCTCTGCAGGAGGAGGTAGGTGCAGGGTATTATATATCTAGTGTGCGGCTCTGCAGGTGGAGGTAGGTGCAGGTTATTATATATCTAGTGTGCGGCTCTGCAGGAGGAGGTAGGTGCAGGGTATTATATATCTAGTGTGCGGCTCTGCAGGTGGAGGTAGGTGCAGGGTATTATATATCTAGTGTGCGGCTCTGCAGGAGGAGGTAGGTGCAGGGTATTATATATCTAGTGTGCGGCTCTGCAGGTGGAGGTAGGTGCAGGGTATTATATATCTAGTGTGCGGCTCTGCAGGAGGAGGTAGGTGCAGGGTATTATATATCTAGTGTGCGGCTCTGCAGGAGGAGGTAGGTGCAGGGTATTATATATCTAGTGTGCGGCTCTGCAGGAGGAGGTAGGTGCAGGGTATTATATATCTAGTGTGCGGCTCTGCAGGAGGAGGTAGGTGCAGGGTATTATATATCTAGTGTGCGGCTCTGCAGGTGGAGGTAGGTGCAGGGTATTATATATCTAGTGTGCGGCTCTGCAGGTGGAGGTAGATGCAGGGTATTATATATCTAGTGTGCGGCTCTGCAGGTGGAGGTAGGTGCAGGGTATTATATATCTAGTGTGCGGCTCTGCAGGAGGAGGTAGGTGCAGGGTATTATATATCTAGTGTGCGGCTCTGCAGGAGGAGGTAGGTGCAGGGTATTATATATCTAGTGTGCGGCTCTGCAGGTGGAGGTAGGTGCAGGGTATTATATATCTAGTGTGCGGCTCTGCAGGTGGAGGTAGGTGCAGGGTATTATATATCTAGTGTGCGGCTCTGCAGGTGGAGGTGTGTGGAGATTCCCCATTACTGGGCTCAGGCTCCATACACATTAGATGCTGGGGGAGAACAATCGCTCTATAGAAGAGAATTCTCCTGATTGCCCCGTGAAGGATGGATATGGACAGGGACAAGATGGCGGAGAGGATATTACACCTCACCCTAGAGATCCTCTTCCGGCTTACTGGAGAGGTGAGAGATTCTGATGACGTCACATTACATCATTCTTATCTATGGGAATAACAGATGGACAGAACTGGAGAGGTGAGGACTCTGGAAATGTCTGCAGTGAGATTTATTACTGTGTCTCTCCATAACCAGGATTACACAGTAGTGAAGAAGACCTCTAGTGAGCGCTGTCAGGCCCCTGTGTCTGAGGGATGGGGAAGACCCCTGAGCCCAATCATGGGGCCTCCACCTCACCCCCCGATACATGAGGACATCAATGACCAGAAGATCCTAGAAGTCACCTACAAGATGATTGAGCTGCTGACTGGAGAGGTGACACTGCTGGGAATGCTGGGACAGTATACAGTAACGCTATGAAGGGATCGGGGGTGACGGTATCATTGTATGTGTCAGGTTCCTATAAGGTGTCAGGACATCACCGTCTATTTCTCCATGGAGGAGTGGGAGTATTTAGAAGGACACAAAGATCTGTACAAGGACGTTATGATGGAGGTTCCCCAGCCCCTCACATCACCAGGTATAGACAGGACTAAATACACACGGCCTATAATTATCTGTATGTAAGGAATGAATTCAGTCCCTGTATGTGTCTCCTCCAGCTCTATCCAGTAAGAGGACAACACCAGAGAGATGTCCCCGTCCTCTTCTCCCACAGGACTGTAAACAAGAAGATCCCGATGTTCCTCAGGATCATCAGGTAGATGGAGAGAAGGGGCCATGAAATCTCCCTATGATGTGTAGACGGCTGTGAAGGTCTTGTGCTCAGTCTTGTTTTATCCTCCAGTATTATATGTGTTATACTTGTGTAATGAGAGCGGTGGAGATGGCAGGATTAGAGCTGATCATAGATGGGACTTCTCCATCTGTCTGTGACTTTTGGATCACATTTATGCCGTTCTCTACACTGAACACTTACATCAGGGTTTTGACACCAGGTTATCGGACAGAAAGAGGTCACCCCTATCCCATGGGTCAGAAGGTAGCAGTGCACGCCAGCACTAGTTGGATCTGCTTTACCTTCCACTTAGCTGTGCAGACTATCCTTGTGCTGACACTGCTAGGGTTAAGCAGACCCTTGTATCTTTGTTAGCTTACCATCCTGAGTTGTCTCAGCTGTTCTGATTTCTACATTTCTGATCATAGATGTGACTTCTCCATCAGTCTGTGACTTTTACAATATTTGTTTCAGGGGAAAGATCTGCCCCATATTAATACTACAGAGACATATGTGAGGGGTGATGAGCGGAGTAAAGAGGAGATTCCTACAGATAACCGCCCAGGTGAGTAGTGACCACTAAATGCAGAGAAGTCACAGATTCTTCTCAGTCACCGGCTGTGGCTGCTTTATCAGGGTTTTAGTCCGGCCATATCAAATGGTCACCATTCTGCTGCTAGACCACCACATGCTCCTCCACCCAAAACTCTCCCCATTATTTTGGGCATTAGGCGCCCTTATGTTGGAGTGAGATCTGTATCAGCCAGATCTCACAGGTAGGATCTATCCTATCCCCTGAAATTAGAAGACATTGACCCTTAGCAGCCCAGATCTCTAATCTGCAAAGCAAAATGACAGCGTATGTAGAATGTGCAGACAACTTAGAAAATCATGGGAAGAAAAATCTAATCTGTATAGTGGACCCCTAAGGCCCCTTTCACACGTCAGTGATTCTGGTACGTTTGGGCTTTTTTATAAACGTACCAGAATCACTGACATACGCAGACCCATTATAATGAATGGGTCTGCTCACACATCAGTGATTTTTCACTGACCGTGTCTCCATGCGGCGTACCCGCGTGTGCGTGATTGCCACACAGAGACATGTCCATTTTTTTCTCACTGATGTCCCACGGACCATGCAGTGGTGTGGTCCGTGAAACACATGCCAGAAAAAACGTGCTTTTAAAATAAAAATCATTTTTACTTACCCGGCTCCAGCAATGTCCTCTGCAGCCCGTGCAGCTTGCTGCTTCTGAGCCGGCTCATTACTGTCGCGCATATTCATGATGCACGACACAGCCGACCCGGAAGCAGCTGCTGCGGAGGTCAGCGCCGGCCGGATGCTGCACCGCGGGAGCGATCAGCACCATGGAGAGCGGGAGCGCGCACAGGTGAGTTAATCTCTAAGTGCAATCACGGGCCACGGAGAACGGAGCCCGGATTGCACTTAGACAACCCACGTGTGCCGTAATTCACGGCACACGGAGGGACATGTGCGTGTTTTACATGCCAGTAAAAAACGTCAGTGTTTTTCATTGACGTATGAAACGGGCCTTAGAGAAAGTGGAGGGTAATGATGCTGGAGACGTCCTAGATTCTTAGTTTGGTGCCGTGTTCACTAGGTGAGTAAAGATTGATTGCTCTCAGTGGGAGAAACAAAATAATAATCTTGTAGTTGATGAAGAGACCTCAGTAGTCTGGAAAGCTTGCTTTATACATCATTTATTTTATCTTTATTTTCCATTAATAAGTATCATAACTACAAGATTCTTACTGTTTCTCCACTGAGAGCAATGAATCCATCTTCCTAGAGTCTCGGCATCTTATTGATGGATCTTCCTTCTCTCCCTTCTGATGAATGTGCTGATAGGGGCGTTTATATCCAAAGTTCGGCACAGGGTAACTGTAACATATGAGGGAAGTTAGGATTATCCCACAGTGGGTACATGGAGACCAGGCAGCGCACCCACATGATTTCTAAAATGTAACACCTTCATCCCCGGGCGATTTTTAGTTTTTCTCCCTTTTACTTCCAAGAAGCATAACTTTTTTTTTTTTATTTTTCAGTCAACATAGACATATAAGGGATTATTATTTTGCAGGATGAGTTGTACTTTTGAATTACACTATTCATTTTATCATATAATGTACTGAAAAATTAGAAAAAAAAATCCAAGTGCAGTAAAATTGCAAAAAGAAGTGCAATTACACGATTACTTCTTTTTATTTACCATGTTCACTATAAGTTCACATGTTCAGCCTCTGATGGTGAGAAAAGGCTTGTGCTGGGAGGTATCCACCAGATGCTACACCAAAGAGTCTTTGTACTGTGATGGCAGAGGTTGGTGATTGGATACTGACAGTTATTGATGTGGTCGGGTGCAGCTGGGATGGCTGGTGTAAGCAAGTGCATCTGTTATGACAGGCACAGCTGGTATAGATAGACGCAGCTTCTACAGTGGATACTAGGAAACAGACACGTGTTAACACACACAGGATAAGACTCAGCAAGCGGCACGGTCACTGACAACTATCAACGCGTCTCTAAGGATAGACCACGTTGCCCAAGCACCTCCCATAGGGAGAGGATGCCTTAAATACCTATTGCCTCTCAGCCATAGGTTATGAGCAACTTCCGGGTTAGGTGTTTAAGAATATGTGAGCGTGAGCTAATGGCACTCCTAGGAGATATGCCCCGGGAAAAGGTGCAGGACAGTGCAGGGATGCCGGTAACAGCATTACAACCTATTTTATAAATTATATCTTTAAATTTGTATATGTTATTGAAAATAATTTTTGTTCTTGGCAGATGCCTGTATCTGGAGATTAGAGGCAGAAGTGACATCTTCAATTGTTAAATCAGATGACCTTGATATCACACAAGAAATAACTGAACTGAATGCCTCTATTCTAGATATACCATCATCCCTTCACAGCAAAGATTTATCATCTGATTTTATTAAACAAGTCTTACCTTCTGAAGCATCACATACTATTAAGAAAAATAAATGTCACAAAAGCAGCATTAAAAATCAAAGTGCTCTTACAGCACAGAAGCCATTTTCAGCTTCAGAATATCCAAAAATTCACACGGAGAAAATAATTTCTTCAGAATCTGTTAGTTACCAGAGCACTCACACAGGGGAAAAGCCATTTTCATGTTTCAAATGTGGAAAATCTTTTGCACATAAATCACATCTTTTTAGACATCAGGGAACTCACACTGGGGCGAAGCCTTTTTCATGTTCAGAATGTGGGAGATGTTTTAACCGAAAATCAAATCTTGTTATACATCACAGAACTCACACAGGGGAGAAGCCTTTTTCATGTTCAGAATGCAGGAAATGTTTTGCACATAAATCACATCTTGTTATACATAAGAGAACTCACACGGGGGAGAAGCCGTTTTCATGTTCAGATTGTGGGAAATGTTTTGCACGTAAGTCAAATCTTGTTATACATCAGGGAACTCACACGGGTGAGAAGCCATATTCATGTTCAGAATGTGGGAAATGTTTTAACCAAAAATCACAAGTTGTGACACATCAGAGAACTCACACAGGGGAGAAGCCTTTTTCATGTTCAGAATGTGGGAGATGTTTTAACCATAAATCATATCTTTCAAAACACCAAAGAATTCACACAGGGCTGAAATCCATGACATGTTTAGAATGAGGGAAATATTTTACACACAAATGGGTTATTTTTAAACATCACAAATCTTACATGGGGAGAAACCATTATCATATTTAGAAGGTTTTAATTTGTTGACAACTAAGAAAAATTCACATGGCCTACTTGAAGCCTTTTGAAGTAGAGGTAATTAAACATGTAATGCAATTTTTGACCTCCCTACTATCTCCTCTCCTTGGTATTGGTGGAGGAGGTGGGGTGAAGGGAATCTCTCTTTTGTTTTATTGAATATTTCTATTAGATTCTTAGAAACCCATATCCCTTATTTAAGCCTTCCTAATTGGGAAGAGAGTGGCATTTCTAAATTGGCGGCTATTTATAGAGAGTCTCAGTTAACGTCCTTTTTGGTGATGGTTGAGAATTTTTGATTACATTGAAGCTGTCTTTATCAATATCTCCAAGTGAGATTTCTCCTTAGTACTAGATCTGATATTGGGCACAATTCACCTCCTCTCGATCTACATAGACTTTTTCAAAAGGGGAATATAATATTAATGGTGTCTCAATTTTATAGTTTTTTAAGCTCCCCGTTGGAAGATGTGAAGTTGTCATACCTGATAAAATGGGAGCAAGAGATATCTTTCACATTCTTTGCTCAACAATGGTGGGCCACCTCGGAATAGACTTATAGGACGTCAGCTTGTATAAATCACCTAGAACAAATTATATAAATTCATACAAGGTGGTATCTGTTTGCAGGCAAATTGGCTCACATGAACCCTGATTATACCCTTTTCTGTTGGACAGCCTGTCTTCATAAAGGCACATTGGGGCATGTATGGTGGTCCTGTCCTAAAGTTATGGTATTTTGGGAGCAGGTCTTTGATCTACTTTCATGTGTAACTCGTCTTCATTTAAAAATGGATGTTCCACTGGCAATCCTGAATATAGGACTCGATAACTTCCCTGAAAATGTGAAAAACTGTTTTTGCTGATATACTTACCTTGGCCAGACGATGTCAGGCTATAAAGTGGAAACTCCCTTCAGTTCCCTCGGTTGAGGAGCTTGTCAGGAAAATTAATCCTTATTTTCATTATGAGTTTACACTTGGCCATAATGTAGAGAGAAGAAAACGAATTCCGAAAAATTTTCATTTTCATTATAGGCTATTTGTCCCATGGGATTTTGATGTATTTGTATTATTGACTCCTACCTATAGAATAGACCAAATTGGTGTCTTCTCCTTCCCCCTTTCTTTCTTTTTTTTTTTTTTTTTTTTCTTTTCCTTTTTCCTTATTTTGCTTGTGGTGGTTGTTAATATCATCGTAGTGTTACACCGATTGTGATATGTATTGATTGTTATGTAAAAAATTAAAATAAAATATATTTGGGGAAAAAAAATTCACATGTGGAGAAAATATAAATTTGACAAATTGAACAAGAAAACACAAACGTGACAGTAAATGTAAACAAGAAATGGAAAGCACGTTAGAAGTTACATTAGAATTATAATATATACAGTTACTAATAGACGTCTGTTTTTTAAAAATCAAATAAAAAGCAATATTCCATGTGCATCGAGCATTTTACATTGTTATATTTTTATATATTCAATATATGGACAAAAGTATTACAACCCTCCCCCAAAAATCCCCAACATTCCTCCTCCCTTTTCTTCCTTACTCCCAATCTCAGCGATCTGCCATTCATTACAGTTAAGCAGGTTTTATACGTTGCGACATCGCTAGCGATGCCGAGCGCGATAGCACCCGCCCCCGTCGTATGGCCGATATGTGGTGATTGCTGCCGTAGCGAACATTATCGCTACGGCAGCGTCACACGCACTTACCTGCCCTGCGACGTCGCTGTGACCGGCGATCCACCTCCTTTCTAAGGGGGTGGTTCGTTCAGAGTCACAGCGACGTCACAGCAGAGTCACTGAACCGCCGCCCAATAGAAAAGGAGGGAAGGAGATGAGCGACCGGAACATGCCGCCCACCTCCTTCCTTCCTTCCTCCTTTTCCGGTGAAGGCAGGTAAGGAGATGTTTGTCGCTCCTGCGGTGTCACACACAGCGATGTGTGCTGCTGCAGGAACGACAAACAACATCGTACCTGTCGCTGCAGTGATATTATGGAAATGAGCGACGTGACAACGAGCAACGATTTTTGACGTTTTTGTGCTCTTTGATCGTTGCTCATTTGTGTTACACGCTGCGATGTCGGTAACGGCGCTGGGTGTGCGTCACTAACGACGTGACCCCGACGATATCTCGTTGCCGATGTCGCAACGTGTAAAGCCCGCTTTACATTCAGCGCAAAATCTCCATGTCTGAACAATGTCTGTAACTTCTCTATACTACAATAATAAACATGTTGATATTACAAATGACTATTTCCATCTACGATCCATTCCTTCTTTGTGGGAATATCTGGTGTGATCGAGTTTATAAAATCATCACTAATTATCTATACAGAGACGCCATGTACAGAAATATTAGGGCTACAGTAACATCACATATGTTATACAGAAGAATAGCGCTGTCTCCATAGCTCTTTATACAATGACTTATAGATCAGACAAGCTCCTCATATTTCGGCAGTTTCTATGTTACTCAGATGCTTTTTATATGAATAAGATCAGTGAGTCTCATTATACCGAGTAGAGAAGCTCCAGGGACAAAGACCCCGTCTTGTACTGACACGCTGGAAGCCCGAAGTCTCCAGCTCCGGGGCCCAGATTCTCTCATTTTTGGCTCCAGCGTTTCTTTTAGAATAAATCCCCTTCTCATACCGTCCTGTAGTAATGACTTTGTTAATCACGTTTTGTCGGAGTCGTCTGAATCCATCTAAATGTTATCAATTTATGTGTAAGAAACAATAATCGTCCTACCACAGTTTTCCCACGTGTGTCTGTAAAATAGTGAGTTTATGGAGATTTGATTCATAAACTTGAATATATGCATTCATATAATGTGTATATTTCGCCCATCGCCTTTAAGAGTGACTTTGTGAGTTGGAAATGCTAACCAAGGGTTGACATGGTAGAACCAAAGCCATCTGCTATTGTTCGTCAAAGCTTTCAACGTAGGGCTATATTCTGTTTGGAATTTGTGCTAAGAACTGAAATTAGCTTTGAGAATCTTCTTTCTGTTACACTAGGGTCAAAGTTCAGCGAGCTTCAAAAGAGTTATATATATGTCGAAGTGGTTTAGTTTTACAAGTCTCCACTGCGCAAGTCACTTATTCTGCAAAAATTATGAATACGTGATATGACATAATGCTTAACTAAAAAGGATAGTTCTTGTAACACCATGTAAAGAGATAAGGAGAAACAGGGGGTGGGGTTTGAATTATAAAAGCAGACCACACTTCAAAGGGTCAGGAGAAGAAGGAGGAAGGTAGAATGGGAGCATTCGACCAGACGATCCACAGACAGACGGCTTATCACAACCTCACAACTATGTAAGATAATGAACTCTGTTTTTTTATCCATCTATTAACTCAAGCCAAGACAGTAACTTTTCTGTAATGACTGTAACTTCAACTTCTATCTGAATAAATCCATAATATGTTTTTCACCTATTTTGCTCCAATCATTAATATACTGGCTTAGCATATGTCACGTCAAACCGTATTTTTAACATATTTGGCGAGCATCAGCCTGAATGATTGAGAGGCACAGCTGTTTTCTGTGCAGGGTGATTTTTTTTTTCTTCACACTGCCTTTTCTTGCGGTGGGACTTTTTTTCTCACGTCATTCCCTGCCCTTTGTCCGAGAAGGGGGGTCAGTGCAGTAAAAAAATCTCTGTCCAAGTACTGCAGGCAAAGACGATACACTGTGTCCACATCACGGAACCTTAGAGAGGTTTAAACGTGACAAGCTGCACGGAGGTCGTATGTGTCAAAGCCTTGACGGACATCTGAGGACTTCCAATTCCAGGACGATCGATCCATAGACAATTGGAGCCATTCCAGGACCATCAATCCATAGACGATTGGAGCCATTCCAGGACGATTGATCCATAGACGATTGGAGCCATTCCAGGACAACGCATCACATATTGGTGAGAAATGGATTTTATTCATGATTATTCTAGTAACCGTCATGTAGAGTATACATTTGACCAGAGGCACACTGACGCACAGTTATGGTCAAATCTGTACCGGCAATGTGAACTTGAGAATACTAAGTTAGATAAGAAGTTTTTTACTGTGAAACGGTTACAGAAAAAGATACAGAATGTATTGGGTATGGTATACACTTACAACTCCATGGTGGGTGGGGCACAGCCATATGCACACACCATCTGCATGGTGACTGATACACCCAATACAACAGACACATCAAATACAACAGATACACACATCACAGATGCAGAAACAACAGATTGTCCAAATTGTTCGATATTAGCAGAACATATCGAACATCTGGAGGATCAGTTGGAAACAAGAGCAGATTTAATATCAAAATTTCGGAAAGATATTAAATATGTATCTGTTAATACGAGACAGAACAAGACAGATGCTTCCCAGTCAACCGCCTCAGGTTCCGACATCCCGGACAAGCTGAATACAGCCGAGGACGAGAGTCTGAATGAGGAGGAACTTCGGAAAAAGAAGTTACATGATAAGGCAGCCCATCTTAACATTAAAATCCATGACCAATTAATGAAAATCATTAAAGACATTCCCAAATATGATGATAAAATGGACGCCTTCCATAATGCGGACATTTTTGAGTCACATTCAGATAAATATAATTTAACGAATAATCAGAGCAACAAGATATTCAGGGTATGGCTTCCCTCCCACATGGCAAAAAGGTTACAAGCAACACCTAGGCCAAACGAACACGATGACCTGATCCATGACACAAAGGAAGATAGGCTGAGACAGTTAATTCTCTTTACTACAGGAGAGTCTACCCCAACAGTCGAATTGTTAGAAAACCTTAAAACACACATACAGGAGGATCCATTTGTCTTTTTAGTGAAATTCGAACAGGCCTATAGAATGGTACTGGAAATCGGATCTGATCAAGAACCGACTTCCATGGTCAAGGCCTTTGTTAAAAAGTTTAAATATTTGGACCCTGCTTCATTCGAAATAGCTTCTAGGATGGAAAGTCTACAAGAGGCCACGTCAGTTATTGATAGAATATGTAGACGAATGAAGCAAAATCAGGTAAAGTCGAAAATAGCCATGATAGAAGGGAACACTGACACATTAGTATCCCAGGAAAAACAGATCAAAAACAAAAGACCGGTGTTGAATTCTAAAAACAAGAATTCAGGTGGGGGGGTAACAGAGCACAATCCACTGCTTTTTCTGTAGCCTACCCGGACATCTGAAGTGGGAATGCAAGAAATTCCTGAGGGCGGGAGCTGAGGAAAGGCTGGGTAAAGAAAATGGACTGATGCCAAACACATCCAGTGCACCTCCCCCATCTTCAGCACCTCCACCTTCATATGCACCCACTCATACTGACAACAGAAATAACCAATCACCATATGCACCTCTGACCAGACAAATAAGGGAAATGACCATACAGGGATTGGATGGAAGGAGCAAGACACCTGCTGCTCTTCTCCCTTCTCCATCATCCTGACTAGCAAAGCCGGTGCCCAGGCTGCATCCACTGGAATTTGTTACTCGAGTTTCAATGGATAGCTGTGGTCGACCATTTTTAAAGGTAAATCTTGAAGGTCAGGAAGTAACATTTCTCCTTGATACAGGTGCGCAATTGAGCGTCACAAATGTTGATTTACATTTAAAGCCAGATTCCCCTGTATGTACAATTGTTGGTTTCAGTGGTAAAAATGGAACAAAGGTGACATTAGCGCAGGATGTTTCTTTGGAAATACCTGTTTTTTTTAAAACGAAAATGGATATTTGGTGTTGTCAGGATACTGAGAATATAATTGGCACTGATTTTATGGAAAAGCATGGCTGGATTATTGATTTGGGTAACAAAACAGTTTGGAAAGACTCTAACGGTTGTAAGGCGGTAGTTATTGATCCAAATGAATATAGTCATGTCGGGACCATTTGTTTGACCGATGTAGTGTCAGCAGATCATTTGTGGCCTGAAACTGGTGGTGATGAAGTATTGACTGAGTTAGTACAGCGGTTTCCTTCTTTATGGGCTCAGTACAGAAATGAGGTTGGAACGATGAAGGACGTGATTGTTAAAATTGAAGGCCGAGATCCGCCTCCACAGCGTCAGTATAAGTTGCCTCCGGAGTCAGTTGCTCCGATGTCTAAAATTATACAGGAATTGTTGGCTCAAGGTGTCATACGTAAGGCAAATTCTGTTTGTAACAATCCATTGTGGTGTGTTCTGAAAAGCGATGGTAGCTATCGGATGTTGTTGGACTTGAGGATGTTCAATAAGTTTACTCCCAATGTTGCACCGATTGTAGCTGATACACATGACATGATGTCGAGATTGGATGCAAAGTATTTCTCAGTATTGGATATCAGTAATGGTTTCTTCAGTATACCGATTGAGAAAAGTTGTCAATATAAGCTTGCATTCAACCACCTGGATCAACAATTCGTATGCTGTAGGCTTCCTCAGGGCGCTAGTATGTCGCCGAGCATTTTTCATCAGGCGCTAGCAAACGTTTTGTCGAAATTTTCTCGTCCAGAATGTTTATTGCAATATGTGGACGATATCTTGTTGAGTACACAGGATAAGGAGTTGCACGTGATGTTACTTGCAGAATTGTTTGAGCTGCTGCATGATGCAGGTTTAAAACTGAATACCAAAAAGGTCAAGCTGATGCAGACTGAGGTCAGGTTTTTAGGAGTTCTGCTAAGTCCAGGTACACGGCGACCCCTACAGGACAGAATTGAGGCAATTGCATCTCTTCCAATTCCAACATCACACAAGGCACTAAGACATTTTTTAGGACTTGTAAATTACTCAAGGGATTTCATTGAAAATTTTGCTGACAAAGCCAGACCTTTGTATGATCTTTTAAAAGGTGATAATGATGATTATTTTGGTCCTTGGGGTGTTGAACAGGAAAAAGCCTTCACACAATTGAAACATGATCTACAACACGCACCTGCGTTAAGTATGGTGGAAAGGAACGCACCTTTTGCGCTTCAAGCACACACTTCAGAGACAAGTATCTCTGTGGTTTTGCTGCAGCTGCAAGGGGGGGAATGGAGAATCTTGGGTTACTTCTCTAAGCTTCTCTCACCTGTTGAGAGGGGGTTTGAGGTGTGCGCAAGACACCTGGTGGGAGTGTATTTTGCGATAAAAATCACTCAACACATCATCGGGTTCCAAAAGGTTATTCTCCAAACGCCACATTCCACACTGAAACTTCTCTTTGAGAAAAATATCCCAGGTGTGTCACATCAGAGATTTGCCCATTGGTTTCTCTCATTGTCTCCAAATCAAATTGAGGTAGATTATAAGGCCAAATATGTTCTTCCTCAATTGATGCAGTATGAAGGACAAACCCATGATTGCCTACAAACGTTCCATGAACCAAGTCCATCTCTCTTCAGACGACAGTCGGAAGACGCAGATGAACCTGTGTTTGTAGACGGTTCTAGATTTTTTCTGGAAGGACACTTTCACACAGGATATGGAATTTTCTATTCCAAGCGAGGACAAGTGGTAAAACACAAGTTACCGAGTCATTTCTCAGCTCAGAGGGCAGAGATAGAAGCGGTAAGAATGGTCCTACAGCTGAATGAAGCTGATGATCAAACTCCAATGGTAATCTACAGTGATAGCTCCTATGTTGTCAGATCCCTAACCGATTACCTGCCTGTTTGGGAAAGGAGAGGCTACGTGGATTCATCCAACAAAGCCTTGCTGCACCGTGATACTCTAGAATCAATTTTTGAGATGGCATCTAGGGCCCCAAATAGATTTGCTATAGTGAAAGTCGCTGCACATCAAAGATCTGATGATGAGTTATCTGTAGGTAATGCAACCGCAGATGCTCTAGCCAAAGAAGCTGCCCTGATAGGAGAGGAAGTGTTTGACTCTGAACCTTCTGAGAATTCAGCGGTTCAAAGAGCAGATACATACATACCTTCATTTGCAGAAGAACAGAGAAAAGATCCTTCTCTTGTTACTTCTCAGGATGATCCAAAGCCTCCTTTTATCTGTGAAAATGGGGTTTTGTGTCACAATTCAAATGGAGAATTGCGTCCAGTTGTACCAAAACATCTACAGGTAGAATTCACTCGATACAACCATGAGAGTTTAGGTCACTTGGGACAACAGAAATTGTTAGTCATTCTCAAGGAGAAATTTTATTGGGAAAAAATGGACGAAACAGTTCAAAGTGTTGTACTATCATGTCTCATTTGTGCCCAAATAAATCCAAGACCTAAAGGACAGAAGCCACCACTTCTACGAATCGCACCTGCAGATGGTCCATGGTCTACACTGCAAATAGACTATATTGGTCCTTTACCCTCAGGTAAACATGGTCTCAGGTATGCATTGATTGTGGTAGATGTGTTCTCAAAATGGGTAGAAATATTACCTGTTAGGAAAGATGATGCTTTGTCCACAGCGAGGGAATTGGTACAACATGTCTTTTGTACTTGGGGGATCCCAAGGATGATTACCTCCGATCGAGGAAGCCATTTCACAGGTAAAATCATGCAAACTGCTTGTGCTATTCTAGGGGCACGACAGCAATTTCATGTCCCCTATCATCCACAATCTGCGGGAATTGTGGAAAGAATGAATAGAACAATCAAATCCAGAATTGCAAAGATGCTTTTGGACAAAGGTAACACTTGGGTTGACAAAATACCCTTCATACTCATGAGTATAAGAGGTTCAATCTCTTCTACAACTCAATTCACTCCGTTTGAGTTGATGACGGGAAGAAAAATGCCATTGTGGTTTCCACATGAGCCATTTTTATCCACTCCACAAAAAGATGCTATCATAAGGTCCCAATGGTTGAGATCGCTACAGGAGAACCTGAAAGCGATTCTGCCATATGCGGCATCGAGAATGCAGAAAATGGAGCCACCCTATGAGTCCAAATTCAAGAAAGGTGCTCTAGTGATGATCAAAACCTTTCGCAAGAGTGGTCCATGGGAGTGTAATTGGGAAGGTCCTTTTGAAGTCCTTGAGACTATGGGACAAGTCATGATTCTTGTGCAACGAGTGTCAAACGTGGTAAAAAAGACCCGGAAAACACAAAAAGTGTGGGTTCACGTTGACCAGTGCAAAATATTTGTGACAAAATAATGATACTGCATTTCTTTCCAGGAAGAAATGGATTCCTATAAGAACTGGAATAAAGAACCTAAAGACTTTGAAGGAAAGATGACATCAAGCCTTCTGGAGAAAGAACATCTTCCCAAGCTCAAGAAAAGCTTCTATGTGATGGGATCTACTTTCCTGCTGCTTTGCTTTATTTCTGTCATTGTTTACATGTTACATCAAGGAACAATCGCCAATTATGTGAATGAGCGGACTAGAGAGATTCAACATTCACGAAGACCGAGCGGATCAGAGACATTGAACTTACTGAAAGAGAACATCACGGATGATTCTGTGGAGATAACAGGGAATATCTGCATGGGATATGGAACAAAATGTTGCATTGAATTACATTTCGTACACGACACAGACATAATATTACATGCGATTGCAGGACCTAATACTAGATTCACACAATTACAAGGAGAATATGTATATAATAATAAAACGGGTACATGGGAATGTTCTCCTACAGATGTACTATACTGGAACATAGAGATCAGAGGTGATGAACCTGCTGTATGGTCTGGTGATATTACAAATGACATGATTGCAAGGGGAAAGTTTGGAAGATCCAAAACAGAAATTTTGTTAAAAACTCAGGTTTTTGGGAAAATTCGGGATCCTTCTTTACTCTCCATTACAGAAGGAGATAAAGATTGGGTCAAAACATGGAATTTCCAGATAACACGGGAACCTGTACAAGTTCAGGTATCTGTAGTGTTTACCGTTACTAACACTATAGTTCCGGAAATAAGGGTTTCACCACAGACAGTACATGATAAAGAAAATACATTACCCATAATGTTAAAATGTAACACAAGGTTGAGATTGCCTTCTGAGTCTTTGTTGACATGGACCAAGAATTCATCATTTTTGGGAAGTTTTTTAAACAGTCCAACTAATGTCATTCACAGAGGTCAGATTGGTAATATCAGATGGATGGATGATAATTTCATTTTTTCCATAGAGAATCCATCTTCCAGGGACTCTAGAATTTACCAGTGTTGCGTTGAAACAAAGACACATTACAGACATTGTAAAGATGTTAGTGTGAATATTTGGTCAGCAGCAGATAGTGCATGCACAAACACGAGATTCATGCCATCTACTCCTTTCCAAATTAATCAATTTCAGTCTAAGTCCTTATTAAGGGATGGAGAATTTATGACAATGGTGTGGACTTTCAATATGTCTCATTGGAAGATCTCTACCAGGTTTCCTCAGTGTCAATCACATCTCATAAACATGGAGATGGGGATAGAACAATGGTTTGGGAGAAGAACAGCTCAGACTAGGAGTAAAGCGGGCTTTACACGCTACGACATCGCTAATGCGGAGTCGTTGGGGTCACGGAATTCGTGACGCACATCCGGCCGCATTAGCGATGCCGTTGCGTGTGACATCGATTAGCGATTTTGCATCGTTGCAAAACAGTGAAAAATCGCTAATCGGCGACACGGGGGTCCATTCCCAATTATCGTTACTTCAGCAGTAACGAGGTTGTTCCTCGTTCCTGCGGCAGCACACATCGCTGCGTGTGACGCCGCAGGAGCGAGGAAGCTCTCCCTACCTGCCTCCCGGCCGCTATGAGGAAGGAAGGAGGTGGGCGGGATGTTACGTCCCGCTCATCTCCGCCCCTCCGCTGCGATTGGGCGGTGGTTCAGTGACGTTTCAGTGACGTCGCTGTGACGCCGCATGGACCGCCCCCTTAGAAAGGAGGCGGTTCGCCCGTCACAGCGACGTCGCCGGACAGGTAAGTATGTGTGACGGCTCTGGGCGATGTTGTGCGGCACGGGCAGCGATATGCCCGTGTCGCGCAACAGATGGGGGCGGGTACCCACACTAGCGATATCGGGACCGATATCGCAGTGTGTAAAGTAGCCTTAAGAGAGGAGTGTTAGAAGGAATTCTGGGAGGAATTGGGACAGTGGGAAGTCTGACTAATGCCATGAGTATACAGACACTTAAGTCAGATTTGGATAATATTGGTTTTATTGGAGGAAAAGGTGTAAAGGTTCAGAAGAGTTTGAATCAACTTCTTGAAAAGATGGTAATGAATACAGCTGCTGTACTAGGGTCTTCCGTGTCACATCTACAGGATGCTACATTAGCTCTCGTGGAAAGCACACACGAAACACAAGTAGCTAAAGGGTGCCTGGAGATACAGATAGAGTATTCTTCTAATCTGAAGCTGATTGCACAAGCTTTACAGAGTGGAATTACTCCACTGGGAATACTGCGACATTTACCTGTAGAGTATGATTTTGCATTGAATCATAAGGATTTGTGGGTAAATAAGTGGTTAGGATGTGAACAAAACATTTGTGTTGGCACATCGCTAATCCCGGTGATCGGAAGAGAGGGAACTATTGTTCCTGTTACGGTTTTGGGTATACCTGTGAGTAACACACAACAAGTGTTCTATCAACTGCAGTACACATATTTTGCATTTGATGGAGTGAACACTGAACAAGTAGATATTTCTTCATGTTTGCATGTTGTTTCTAAGGTGATGTGTTTACCTTGACAGGATAAGGTGATTTATCATTCATGTTTTCATAATCATTCTTCTTGTCATGCGAGAATAGAGACTGTACAGACGCTACATGATCTGGTGACTCCAGCAAGTCCAAATAAGATTTGTTTTCAGGTCATGTCTGAGACAGAGATGGTTTCTGTTTTCTATTCTACTTGTGTACATAAGGAAAACCTACCTATGGGTTTGTATTGTATAGAAGGAAATGTGAGATCTCTTTCAAAGAAAGAAGGAAGTTTTAATATCACTTCTATAGGAAAGAGAAACTTAACGGCATTTCCCATACAATTCAATTTATCACAAATAAATGATTTTCCTTGGGATATGTGGACAAGTGAAATAAAGAAAGATAAGGGTTTGTTAGATTTATTAACGAAACAGTTAAAGGAAGCAGAAATTATATTCAGGCATGAACAAGGTGAATTAAGTGATATTGAACACGAATGGAATGGAATGTCAGGTAGAACTTGGTGGAGAAGTTTTGGGAAATCGGTACATTCCTGGTCTCAGTCATCTTTTCAGTCAGCGGTTGGAAATGTTTTATTTAATCCCATCATAATCATATTTTTATTAGTTTTGATGTGTATTATTTATCAAGTTTTTGTGATGTGTAGAATTCAAAAGATATATAAGAATATAAAAATAGAAATGAAAAAGGAAGATAACATTCTTATAGGAATGTTAAATCGCAAGATGACTTTTTGACAGAAAGTTTCAGATTGGTTTATCAAGTCAAATATTGGTCTAGAATTTTCAACAAGAATGTATGTGATACGAATGATGACACGAATGAGTTAGGGTTTCCCGGGGATTCATCAAATCTTCAAAAGGAGGGACTGTAAAATAGTGAGTTTATGGAGATTTGATTCATAAACTTGAATATATGCATTCATAAAATGTATATATTTTGCCCCATCCCCTTTAAGAGTGACTTTGTGAATGTTAAATCTGCAAACCAAGGGTTGACATGGTAGAACCAAAGCCATCTGCTATTGTTCGTCAAAGCTTTCAGCATACTGCTATATTCTGTTTGGAATTTGTGCGAAGAACTGAAATTAGCTTTGAGAATCTTCTTTCTGTTACACTAAGGTCAGAGTTCAGCGAGCTTCAAAAGAGTTATATATATGTTGAAGTGGTTTAGTTTTACAAGTCTCCACTGCGCAAGACACTTATTTAGCAGAAGAATAAGAATACGTGCCATGACATAAGCTAGAACTAAAAAAGGATAGTTACTTCTTGTAACACCATGTAAAGAGATAAGTAGAATCAGGAGGTGGGGTTTGGATTATAAAAGCAGACCACACTTCAAAGGGTCAGGAGAAGGAGGAGGAAGAAGGGAGGACCAGACGATCCACAGAGAGAGACGGTTTACAACATCACAGCTATGTAAGACAAATGAACTATTTTTTTCTCTCTCTACTTATCTGTCTATCCATCTATTAACTCAAGCCAAGACAGTAACTTCTCTGTAATGACTGTAACTACAACTTTTATCTGAATAAATCCATAATATGTTTTTTGCACCTATTTTGCTCCAATCATTAATATATTGGCTTTGCATATGTCACGTCAAACCGTATTTTTAACAGCGCCCTCCCGAGGGGACAGAGTTGCCGCCCCCCCGCGCGCCCTCCCGAGGGGACAGAGTTGCCGCCCCCCCCGCGCGCCCTCCCGAGGGGACAGAGTTGCCGCCCCCCTGCGCGCCCTCCTGAGGGGACAGACTTGCGCCCCCCCCCGCGCGCCCTCACGAGGGGACAGAGTTGCGGCCCCCCCGCGCGCCCCTCCCGAGGGGACAGAGTTGCGGCCCCCCCGCGCGCCCTCCTGAGGGGACACAGTTGCCGCCCCGCCGCGCGCCCTCCCAAGGGGACAGAGTTGCGGCCCCCCCACGCGCCCTCCCGAGGGGACAGAGTTGCGGCCCCCCCGCACGCCCTACCGAGGGGACAGAGTTTCCGCCCCCCCGCGCGCCCTCCCGAGGGGACAGAGTTGCCGCCCCCCGCGCGCCCTCCCGAGGGGACACAGTTTCCTCCCCCCCGCGCGCCCTCCCGAGGGGACAGAGTTGCCGCCCCCCCGCGAGCCCTCCCGAGGGGACAGAGTTGCCGCCCCCCCGCGAGCCCTCCCGAGGGGACAGAGTTGCCGCCCCCCCGCGAGCCCTCCCGAGGGGACAGAGTTGCCGCCCCCCCGCGCGCCCTCCCGAGGGGACAGAGTTGCCGCCCCCCCACGCGCCCTCCCGAAGGGATAGAGTTGCCGCCCCCCGCGCGCCCTCCCGAGGGGACAGAGTTGCCGCCCCTCGGAGGGGACAGAGTTGCCGCCCCCCCGAGGGGAAAGAGTTGCCGCCCCCCCCGCGCGCCCTCCCGAGGTGACAGAGTTGCTGCCCCCCCGCGCGCCCTCCCGAGGGGACAGAATTGCCGCCCCCCCCGCGCGCCCTCCCGGGGGGACACAGTTGCCGCCCCCTGCGCGCCCTCCCGAGGGGACAGAGTTGCCACCCCCTCGCGCGCCCTCCCGAGGGGACAGAGTTGCCGCCCCACCGCGCGCCCTCACGAGGGCACAGAGTTGCCGCCCTCCCGAGCGGACAGAGTTGCCGCCCCCACGCGCGCCCTCCCGAGGGGACAGAGTTGCCGCCCCCCCGAGGGGAAAGAGTTTCCGCCCCCCCCGCGCGCCCTCCCGAGGGGACAGAGTTGCCGCCCTTTTGAGCGGACAGAGTTGCCGCCCCCACACGCGCCCTCCCGAGGGGACAGAGTTGCCGCCCCCCTGCGCGCCCTCCCGAGGGGACAGAGTTGCCGCCCCCCCGCGCGCCCTCCCGCGCGCCCTCCGGAGGGGACAGAGTTGCGGCCCCCCCGCGCGCCCTCCCGAGGGGACAGAGTTGCGGCCCCCCCGCGCGCCCTCCCGAGGGTGACAGAGTTGCGCCCCCCCCGCGCGCCCTCCCGAGGGGACACAGTTGCCGCCCCCCCGCGCGCCCTCCCGAGGGGACAGAGTTGCCGCCCCCCCGCGCGCCCTCCCGAGGGGACAGAGTTGCCGCCCCCCCGCGCGACCTCCCGCGCGCCCTCCCGAGGGGGACAAAGTTGCCGCCCCCCCCGCGCGCTCTCCCGAGGGGACAGAGTTGCCGCCCCCTGCGCGCCCTCCCGAGGGTACAGAGTTGCCGCCCCCCGAGGGGACAGAGTTACCGCCCCCCCGAGGGAAAAGAGTTGCCGCCCCCCCCGCGCTCCCTCCCGAGGGGACAGAGTTGCCGCCCCCGCGCGTCCTCCCGAGGGGACACAGTTGCCGCCCCCCGCGCGCCCTCCCGGGGGGACCGAGTTGCCGCCCCCCCGCGCGCCCTCCCGAGGGGACAGAGTTGCCGCCCTTTTGAGCGGACAGAGTTGCCGCCCCCACACGCGCCCTCTCGAGGGGGACAGAGTTGCCGCCCCCCCGCGCGCCGTCCCGAGGGGACAGAGTTTGCCGCCCCCCGCGCGCCCTCTTGAGGGGACAGAGTCGCCGCCCTTCCGCGCGCCTCCCCGAGGGGACAGAGTTGCCGCCCCCCACGCGCCCTCCCGAGGGGACAGAGTTGCCGCCCCCCGCGCGCCCTCCCGAGGGGACAGAGTTGCCGCCCCCCCGCACGCCCTCCCGAGGGGACAGAGTTGCCGCCCCCCCGCGCGCCCTCCCGAGGGGACAGAGTTGCTGCCCCCCTGCGCGCCCTCCCGAAGGGACAGAGTTGCCGCCAGCGCGCGCCCTCCCGCGCGCCCTCCTGAGGGGACAGAGTTGCGGTCCCCCTGCGCGCCCTCCCGAGGGGACAGAGTTGCGACCCCCCGCGCGCCCTCCCGAGGGGACAGAGTTGCCGCCCTCCCCGCGCGCCCTCCCGAGGGGACAGAGTTGCCGCCCCCCCGCGCGCCCTCCCGAGGGGACAGAGTTGCCGCCCCCCCCGCGAGCCCTCCCGAGGGGACAGAGTTGCCGCCCACCCCGCGCGCCCTCCCGAGGGGACAGAGTTGCCGCCCCCCCGCGCGCCCTCCCGAAGGGACAGAGTTGCCGCCCCCCTCGCGCCCTCCCGAGGGGACAGAGTTGCCGCCCCTCGGTGGGGACAGAGTTGCCGCCCCCCCCGAGGGAAAGAGTTGCTGCCCCCCCCCGCGCGCCCTCCCGAGGGGACAGAGTTGCTGCCCCCCCGCGCGCCCCTCCCGAGGGGACAGAGTTGCCGCCCCCCCCGCGCGCCCTCCCGAGGGGACAGAGTTGCCACCCCCCCCGCGCGCCCTCCCGAGGGGACAGAGTTGCCACCCCCCGTGCGCCCTCCCAAGGGGGGGGGACAGAGTTGCCGCCCTCTCGAGGGGACACAGTTGCCGCCCCCCCGCGCGCCGTCCCGAGGGGACAGAGTTGCCGCCCCCCCGCGCGCCCTCCCGAGGGGACAGAGTTGCCGCCCCCCGCACGCCCTCCCGTGGGGACAGAATTGCCGCCCCCCCGCGCGCCCTCCCCGAGGGGACAGAGTTGCCCGCCCCCCCGCGCGCCCTCCCCGCGCGCCCTCCCGAGGGGACAGAGTTGCCGCCCCCTTGCGCGCCCTCCGAGGGGACAGAAATGCCGCCCCCCAGCACGCCTCCCCGCGCGCCCTCCCGAGGGGACAGAGTTGCGGCCCCCCCCGCGCGCCCTCCCGAGGGGACAGAGTTGCGGCCCCCCCCGCGCGCCCTCCCGAGGGGACAGAGTTGCCGCCCCCCTGCGCGCCCTCCTGAGGGGACAGAGTTGCGGCCCCCCCCGCGCGCCCTCCCGAGGGGACAGAGTTGCGGCCCCCCCGCGCGCCCTCCCGAGGGGACACAGTTGCCCGCCCCGCGCGCGCCCCTCCCGAGGGGACAGAGTTGCGGCCCCCCCACGCGCCCCTCCCCGAGGGGACAGAGTTGCGGCCCCCCCGCACGCCCTACCGAGGGGACAGAGTTTCCGCCCCCCCGCGCGCCCTCCCGAGGGGACAGAGTTGCCGCCCCCCGCGCGCCCTCCCGAGGGGACACAGTTTCCTCCCCCCCGCGCGCCCCTCCCGAGGGGACAGAGTTGCCGCCCCCCCGCGAGCCCTCCCGAGGGGACAGAGTTGCCGCCCCCCCGCGAGCCCTCCCGAGGGGACAGAGTTGCCGCCCCCCCGCGAGCCCTCCCGAGGGGACAGAGTTGCCGCCCCCCCGCGAGCCCTCCCGAGGGGACAGAGTTGCCGCCCCCCGCGCGCCCTCCCGAGGGGACAGAGTTGCCGCCCCCCCACGCGCCCTCCCGAAGGGATAGAGTTGCCGTCCCCCGCGCGCCCTCCCGAGGGACAGAGTTGCCGCCCCCTCGGAGGGGACAGAGTTGCCGCCCCCCCGAGGGGAAAGAGTTGCCGCCCCCCCCGCACGCCCTCCCGAGGGGACAGAGTTGCCACCCCCCCGCGCGCCCCTCCCGAGGGGACAGAGTTGCCACCCCCCGTGCGCCCTCCCAAGGGGACAGAGTTGCCGCCCTCTCGAGGGGACACAGTTGCCGCCCCCCCGCGCGCCGTCCCGAGGGGACAGAGTTGCCCGCCCCCCCGCGCGCCCTCCCGAGGGGACAGAGTTGCCGCCCCCCGCACGCCCTCCCGTGGGGACAGAATTGCCGCCCCCCCGCGCGCCCTCCCGAGGGGACAGAGTTGCCGCCCCCCCCGCGCGCCCTCCCGCGCGCCCTCCCGAGGGGACAGAGTTGCCGCCCCCTTGCGCGCCCTCCCGAGGGGACAGAAATGCCGCCCCCCAGCACGCCTCCCCGCGCGCCCTCCCGAGGGGACAGAGTTGCGGCCCCCCCGCGCGCCCTCCCGAGGGGACAGAGTTGTGGCCCCCCCCGCGCGGCCCTCCCGAGGGGACAGAGTTGCCGCCCCCCTGCGCGCCCTCCTGAGGGGACAGAGTTGCGCCCCCCCCGCGCGCCCTCACGAGGGGACAGAGTTGCGGCCCCCCCGCGCGCCCCTCCCGAGGGGACAGAGTTGCGGCCCCCCCGCGCGCCTCCCGAGGGGGACACAGTTGCCGCCCCGCCGCGCGCCCTCCCGAGGGGACAGAGTTGCGGCCCCCCCACGCGCCCTCCCGAGGGGACAGAGTTGCGGCCCCCCCGCACGCCCTACCGAGGGGGACAGAGTTTCCGCCCCCCCCGCGCGCCCTCCCGAGGGGACAGAGTTGCCGCCCCCCCGCGCGCCCTCCCGAGGGGACACAGTTTCCTCCCCCCCGCGCGCCCTCCCGAGGGGACAGAGTTGCCGCCCCCCCGCGAGCCCTCCCGAGGGGACAGAGTTGCCGCCCCCCCGCGAGCCCTCCCAAGGGGACAGAGTTGCCGCCCCCCCCGCGAGCCCTCCCGAGGGGACAGAGTTGCCGCCCCCCCGCGCGCCCTCCCGAGGGGACAGAGTTGCCGCCCCCCCCACGCGCCCTCCCGAAGGGATAGAGTTGCCGTCCCCCGCGCGCCCTCCCGAGG